>NC_140372.1:14435000-15185000 GCF_054491055.1 Hypomesus nipponensis | reverse complement strand
AGCACTTTAGAGCAATGAAAATGTGAGAGTCTCAAAAAGTTAATCTAATGGCTAAACATCTTCACAAAACACCTTTTCCATGTAGAAACTGCCACAGAAGCATGTTATAAAACTTAAAACATCAAGTAAACCATTCAGGCAGAAGTTACATGCCAAACTTTGTTAATGCAATGAAAACGCCTATTCAGGAGCTGAAAAGCACTTTAGAGCAATACAAATATGAGAGTCTCAAAAACGGAATCTAATGGCTAAACATCTTCACAAAACACTTTTTCCATGTATAAACTGCCACAGAAGCATGTTATAACACTTAAAACATCAAGAAAACCATTCAGGCAGAAGTTACATGCCAAACTTTGTAAATGCATTGAAAACGCTATTCAGGAGCTGAAAAGCACTTTAGAGCAATGAAAATGTGAGAGTCTCAAAAAGTTAATCTAATGGCTAAACATCTTCACAAAACAGCTTTTCCATGTATAAACTTCCACAGAAGCATGTTATCACACCTAAAATACCAAGAAAACCATTCAGGCAGAAGTTACATGCCAAACTTTGTAAATGCATTGAAAACGCTATTCAGGAGCTGAAAAGCACTTTAGAGCAATACAAGTATGAGAGTCTCAAAAACGGAATCTAATGGCTAAGTATCTTCACAAGACACCTTTTCCATGTATAAACTGCCACAGAAGCATGTTATCACACCTAAAACATCAAGAAAACCATTCAGGCAGAGGTTATATGCCAAACTTTGTTAATGCAATGAAAACGCTATTCAGGAGCTGAAAAGCACTTTAGAGCAAAACAAATATGAGAGTCTCAAAAAGTTAATCTAATGGCTAAACATCTTCACAAAACACATTTTCCATGTATGAACTGCCACAGAAGCATGTTATAACACTTAAAACATCAAGTAAACCATTCAGGCAGAAGTTACATGCCAAACTTTGTTAATGCAATGAAAACGCCTATTCAGGAGCTGAAAAGCACTTTAGAGCAATACAAATATGAGAGTCTCAAAAACGGAATCTAATGGCTAAACATCTTCACAAAACACTTTTTCCATGTATAAACTGCCACAGAAGCATGTTATAACACTTAAAACATAAAGAAAACCATTCAGGCAGAAGTTACATGCCAAACTTTGTAAATGCATTGAAAACGCTATTCACAGGAGCTGAAAAGCACTTTAGAGCAATAAAAATATGAGAGTCTCAAAAAGTGAATTTAATGGCTAAACATCTTCACAAAACACCTTTTCCATGTATAAACTGCCACAGAAGCATGTTATAACACTTAAAACATCAAGTAAACCTTTCAGGCAGAAGTTATATGCCAAACTTTGTTAATGCAATGAAAACGCTATTCAGGAGCTGAAAAGCACTTTAGAGCAATGAAAATATGAGAGTCTCAAAAAGTTAATCTAATGGCTAAACATCTTCACAAAACACCTTTTCCATGTAGAAACTGCCACAGAAGCATGTTATAAAACTTAAAACATCAAGTAAACCATTCAGGCAGAAGTTACATGCCAAACTTTGTTAATGCAATGAAAACGCCTATTCAGGAGCTGAAAAGCACTTTAGAGCAATACAAATATGAGAGTCTCAAAAACGGAATCTAATGGCTAAACATCTTCACAAAACACTTTTTCCATGTATAAACTGCCACAGAAGCATGTTATAACACTTAAAGCATAAAGAAAACCATTCAGGCAGAAGTTACATGCCAAACTTTGTAAATGCATTGAAAACGCTATTCAGGAGCTGAAAAGCACTTTAGAGCAATAAAAATATGAGAGTCTCAAAAAGTGAATTTAATGGCTAAACATCTTCACAAAACACCTTTTCCATGTATAAACTGCCACAGAAGCATGTTATAACACTTAAAACATCAAGTAAACCTTTCAGGCAGAAGTTATATGCCAAACTTTGTTAATGCAATGAAAACGCTATTCAGGAGCTGAAAAGCACTTTAGAGCAATGAAAATATGAGAGTCTCAAAAAGTTAATCTAATGGCTAAACATCTTCACAAAACACCTTTTCCATGTAGAAACTGCCACAGAAGCATGTTATAAAACTTAAAACATCAAGTAAACCATTCAGGCAGAAGTTACATGCCAAACTTTGTTAATGCAATGAAAACGCCTATTCAGGAGCTGAAAAGCACTTTAGAGCAATACAAATATGAGAGTCTCAAAAACGGAATCTAATGGCTAAACATCTTCACAAAACACTTTTTCCATGTATAAACTGCCACAGAAGCATGTTATAACACTTAAAACACCAAGAAAACCATTCAGGCAGAAGTTACATGCCAAAATTTGTAAATGCATTGAAAACGCTATTCAGGAGCTGAAAAGCACTTTAGAGCAATACAAATATGAGAGTCTCAAAAACGGAATCTAATGGCTAAACATCTTCACAAGACACCTTTTCCATGTATAAACTGCCACAGAAGCATGTTATCACACCTAAAACACCAAGAAAACCATTCAGGCAGAAGTTACATGCCAAACTTTGTAAATGCATTGAAAACGCTATTCAGGAGCTGAAAAGCACTTTAGAACAATAAAAATATGAGAGTCTCAAAAAGTGAATTTAATGGCTAAACATCTTCACAAAACACCTTTTCCATGTATAAACTGCCACAGAAGCATGTTATAACACTTAAAACATCAAGTAAACCATTCAGGCAGAAGTTACATGCCAAACTTTGTAAATGCATTGAAAAAGCTATTCAGAAGCTGAAAAGCACTTTAGAGCAATAAAAATATGAGAGTCTCAAAAACGGAATCTAATGGCTAAACATCTTCACAAGACACCTTTTCCATGTATAAACTGCCACAGAAGCATGTTATAACACTTAAAACATCAAGTAAACCATTCAGGCAGAAGTTACATGCCAAACTTTGTAAATGCATTGAAAACGCTATTCAGGAGCTGAAAAGCACTTTAGAGCAATGAAAATGTGAGAGTCTCAAAAAGTTAATCTAATGGCTAAACATCTTCACAAAACACCTTTTCCATGTAGAAACTGCCACAGAAGCATGTTATAAAACTTAAAACATCAAGTAAACCATTCAGGCAGAAGTTACATGCCAAACTTTGTTAATGCAATGAAAACGCCTATTCAGGAGCTGAAAAGCACTTTAGAGCAATACAAATATGAGAGTCTCAAAAACGGAATCTAATGGCTAAACATCTTCACAAAACACTTTTTCCATGTATAAACTGCCACAGAAGCATGTTATAACACTTAAAACATCAAGAAAACCATTCAGGCAGAAGTTACATGCCAAACTTTGTAAATGCATTGAAAACGCTATTCAGGAGCTGAAAAGCACTTTAGAGCAATGAAAATGTGAGAGTCTCAAAAAGTTAATCTAATGGCTAAACATCTTCACAAAACAGCTTTTCCATGTATAAACTTCCACAGAAGCATGTTATCACACCTAAAACACCAAGAAAACCATTCAGGCAGAAGTTACATGCCAAACTTTGTAAATGCATTGAAAACGCTATTCAGGAGCTGAAAAGCACTTTAGAGCAATACAAGTATGAGAGTCTCAAAAACGGAATCTAATGGCTAAGTATCTTCACAAGACACCTTTTCCATGTATAAACTGCCACAGAAGCATGTTATCAAACCTAAAACATCAAGAAAACCATTCAGGCAGAGGTTATATGCCAAACTTTGTTAATGCAATGAAAACGCCTATTCAGGAGCTGAAAAGCACTTTAGAGCAATACAAATATGAGAGTCTCAAAAACGGAATCTAATGGCTAAACATCTTCACAAAACACTTTTTCCATGTATAAACTGCCACAGAAGCATTTTATAACACTTAAAACAAAAAGAAAACCATTCAGGCAGAAGTTACATGCCAAACTTTGTAAATGCATTGAAAACGCTATTCAGGAGCTGAAAAGCACTTTAGAGCAATAAAAATATGAGAGTCTCAAAAAGTGAATCTAATGGCTAAACATCTTCACAAAACACTTTTTCCATGTATAAACTGCCACAGAAGCATGTTATAACACTTAAAACATCAAGAAAACCATTCAGGCAGAAGTTACATGCCAAACTTTGTAAATGCATTGAAAACGCTATTCAGGAGCTGAAAAGCACTTTAGAGCAATGAAAATGTGAGAGTCTCAAAAAGTTAATCTAATGGCTAAACATCTTCACAAAACAGCTTTTCCATGTATAAACTTCCACAGAAGCATGTTATCACACCTAAAACACCAAGAAAACCATTCAGGCAGAAGTTACATGCCAAACTTTGTAAATGCATTGAAAACGCTATTCAGGAGCTGAAAAGCACTTTAGAGCAATACAAGTATGAGAGTCTCAAAAACGGAATCTAATGGCTAAGTATCTTCACAAGACACCTTTTCCATGTATAAACTGCCACAGAAGCATGTTATCAAACCTAAAACATCAAGAAAACCATTCAGGCAGAGGTTATATGCCAAACTTTGTTAATGCAATGAAAACGCCTATTCAGGAGCTGAAAAGCACTTTAGAGCAATACAAATATGAGAGTCTCAAAAACGGAATCTAATGGCTAAACATCTTCACAAAACACTTTTTCCATGTATAAACTGCCACAGAAGCATTTTATAACACTTAAAACAAAAAGAAAACCATTCAGGCAGAAGTTACATGCCAAACTTTGTAAATGCATTGAAAACGCTATTCAGGAGCTGAAAAGCACTTTAGAGCAATAAAAATATGAGAGTCTCAAAAAGTGAATTTAATGGCTAAACATCTTCACAAAACACCTTTTCCATGTATAAACTGCCACAGAAGCATGTTATAACACTTAAAACATCAAGTAAACCTTTCAGGCAGAAGTTATATGCCAAACTTTGTTAATGCAATGAAAACGCTATTCAGGAGCTGAAAAGCACTTTAGAGCAATGAAAATATGAGAGTCTCAAAAAGTTAATCTAATGGCTAAACATCTTCACAAAACACCTTTTCCATGTAGAAACTGCCACAGAAGCATGTTATAAAACTTAAAACATCAAGTAAACCATTCAGGCAGAAGTTACATGCCAAACTTTGTTAATGCAATGAAAACGCCTGTTCAGGAGCTGAAAAGCACTTTAGAGCAATACAAATATGAGAGTCTCAAAAACGGAATCTAATGGCTAAACATCTTCACAAAACACTTTTTCCATGTATAAACTGCCACAGAAGCATGTTATAACACTTAAAACACCAAGAAAACCATTCAGGCAGAAGTTACATGCCAAACTTTGTAAATGCATTGAAAACGCTATTCAGGAGCTGAAAAGCACTTTAGAGCAATACAAATATGAGAGTCTCAAAAACGGAATCTAATGGCTAAACATCTTCACAAGACACCTTTACCATGTATAAACTGCCACAGAAGCATGTTATCACACCTAAAACACCAAGAAAACCATTCAGGCAGAAGTTACATGCCAAACTTTGTAAATGCATTGAAAACGCTATTCAGAAGCTGAAAAGCACTTTAGAGCAATAAAAATATGAGAGTCTCAAAAACGGAATCTAATGGCTAAACATCTTCACAAGACACCTTTTCCATGTATAAACTGCCACAGAAGCATGTTATAACACTTAAAACATCAAGTAAACCATTCAGGCAGAAGTTACATGCCAAACTTTGTAAATGCATTGAAAACGCTATTCAGGAGCTGAAAAGCACTTTAGAGCAATGAAAATGTGAGAGTCTCAAAAAGTTAATCTAATGGCTAAACATCTTCACAAAACACCTTTTCCATGTAGAAATTGCCACAGAAGCATGTTATAAAACTTAAAACATCAAGTAAACCATTCAGGCAGAAGTTACATGCCAAACTTTGTTAATGCAATGAAAACGCCTATTCAGGAGCTGAAAAGCACTTTAGAGCAATACAAATATGAGAGTCTCAAAAACGGAATCTAATGGCTAAACATCTTCACAAAACACTTTTTCCATGTATAAACTGCCACAGAAGCATGTTATAACACTTAAAACATCAAGAAAACCATTCAGGCAGAAGTTACATGCCAAACTTTGTAAATGCATTGAAAACGCTATTCAGGAGCTGAAAAGCACTTTAGAGCAATGAAAATGTGAGAGTCTCAAAAAGTTAATCTAATGGCTAAACATCTTCACAAAACAGCTTTTCCATGTATAAACTTCCACAGAAGCATGTTATCACACCTAAAACACCAAGAAAACCATTCAGGCAGAAGTTACATGCCAAACTTTGTAAATGCATTGAAAACGCTATTCAGGAGCTGAAAAGCACTTTAGAGCAATACAAGTATGAGAGTCTCAAAAACGGAATCTAATGGCTAAGTATCTTCACAAGACACCTTTTCCATGTATAAACTGCCACAGAAGCATGTTATCAAACCTAAAACATCAAGAAAACCATTCAGGCAGAGGTTATATGCCAAACTTTGTTAATGCAATGAAAACGCCTATTCAGGAGCTGAAAAGCACTTTAGAGCAATACAAATATGAGAGTCTCAAAAACGGAATCTAATGGCTAAACATCTTCACAAAACACTTTTTCCATGTATAAACTGCCACAGAAGCATGTTATAACACTTAAAACATAAAGAAAACCATTCAGGCAGAAGTTACATGCCAAACTTTGTAAATGCATTGAAAACGCTATTCAGGAGCTGAAAAGCACTTTAGAGCAATAAAAATATGAGAGTCTCAAAAAGTGAATTTAATGGCTAAACATCTTCACAAAACACCTTTTCCATGTATAAACTGCCACAGAAGCATGTTATAACACTTAAAACATCAAGTAAACCTTTCAGGCAGAAGTTATATGCCAAACTTTGTTAATGCAATGAAAACGCTATTCAGGAGCTGAAAAGCACTTTAGAGCAATGAAAATATGAGAGTCTCAAAAAGTTAATCTAATGGCTAAACATCTTCACAAAACACCTTTTCCATGTAGAAACTGCCACAGAAGCATGTTATAAAACTTAAAACATCAAGTAAACCATTCAGGCAGAAGTTACATGCCAAACTTTGTTAATGCAATGAAAACGCCTATTCAGGAGCTGAAAAGCACTTTAGAGCAATACAAATATGAGAGTCTCAAAAACGGAATCTAATGGCTAAACATCTTCACAAAACACTTTTTCCATGTATAAACTGCCACAGAAGCATGTTATAACACTTAAAACACCAAGAAAACCATTCAGGCAGAAGTTACATGCCAAACTTTGTAAATGCATTGAAAACGCTATTCAGGAGCTGAAAAGCACTTTAGAGCAATACAAGTATGAGAGTCTCAAAAACGGAATCTAATGGCTAAGTATCTTCACAAGACACCTTTTCCATGTATAAACTGCCACAGAAGCATGTTATCACACCTAAAACACCAAGAAAACCATTCAGGCAGAAGTTACATGCCAAACTTTGTAAATGCATTGAAAACGCTATTCAGGAGCTGAAAAGCACTTTAGAGCAATGAAAATGTGAGAGTCTCAAAAAGTTAATCTAATGGCTAAACATCTTCACAAAACAGCTTTTCCATGTATAAACTGCCACAGAAGCATGTTACAACACTTAAAACATCAAGAAAACCATTCAGAAAGAAGTTACATGCCAAACTTTGTAAATGCATTGAAAAAGCTATTCAGAAGCTGAAAAGCACTTTAGAGCAATAAAAATATGAGAGTCTCAAAAACGGAATCTAATGGCTAAACATCTTCACAAGACACCTTTTCCATGTATAAACTGCCACAGAAGCATGTTATAACACTTAAAACATCAAGTAAACCATTCAGGCAGAAGTTACATGCCAAACTTTGTAAATGCATTGAAAACGCTATTCAGGAGCTGAAAAGCACTTTAGAGCAATGAAAATGTGAGAGTCTCAAAAAGTTAATCTAATGGCTAAACATCTTCACAAAACACCTTTTCCATGTAGAAACTGCCACAGAAGCATGTTATAAAACTTAAAACATCAAGTAAACCATTCAGGCAGAAGTTACATGCCAAACTTTGTTAATGCAATGAAAACGCCTATTCAGGAGCTGAAAAGCACTTTAGAGCAATACAAATATGAGAGTCTCAAAAACGGAATCTAATGGCTAAACATCTTCACAAAACACTTTTTCCATGTATAAACTGCCACAGAAGCATGTTATAACACTTAAAACATCAAGAAAACCATTCAGGCAGAAGTTACATGCCAAACTTTGTAAATGCATTGAAAACGCTATTCAGGAGCTGAAAAGCACTTTAGAGCAATGAAAATGTGAGAGTCTCAAAAAGTTAATCTAATGGCTAAACATCTTCACAAAACAGCTTTTCCATGTATAAACTTCCACAGAAGCATGTTATCACACCTAAAACACCAAGAAAACCATTCAGGCAGAAGTTACATGCCAAACTTTGTAAATGCATTGAAAACGCTATTCAGGAGCTGAAAAGCACTTTAGAGCAATACAAGTATGAGAGTCTCAAAAACGGAATCTAATGGCTAAGTATCTTCACAAGACACCTTTTCCATGTTTAAACTGCCACAGAAGCATGTTATCAAACCTAAAACATCAAGAAAACCATTCAGGCAGAGGTTATATGCCAAACTTTGTTAATGCAATGAAAACGCTATTCAGGAGCAGAAAAGCACTTTAGAGCAAAACAAATATGAGAGTCTCAAAAAGTTAATCTAATGGCTAAACATCTTCACAAAACACATTTTCCATGTATGAACTGCCACAGAAGCATGTTATAACACTTAAAACATCAAGTAAACCATTCAGGCAGAAGTTACATGCCAAACTTTGTTAATGCAATGAAAACGCCTATTCAGGAGCTGAAAAGCACTTTAGAGCAATACAAATATGAGAGTCTCAAAAACGGAATCTAATGGCTAAACATCTTCACAAAACACTTTTTCCATGTATAAACTGCCACAGAAGCATGTTATAACACTTAAAACATCAAGAAAACCATTCAGGCAGAAGTTACATGCCAAACTTTGTAAATGCATTAAAAACGCTATTCAGGAGCTGAAAAGCACTTTAGAGCAATACAAATATGAGAATCTCAAAAACGGAATCTAATGGCTAAACATCTTCACAAAACAGCTTTTCCATGTATAAACTTCCACAGAAGCATGTTACAACACTTAAAACATCAAGAAAACCATTCAGAAAGAAGTTACATGCCAAACTTTGTAAATGCATTGAAAAAGCTATTCAGAAGCTGAAAAGCACTTTAGAGCAATAAAAATATGAGAGTCTCAAAAACGGAATCTAATGGCTAAACATCTTCACAAGACACCTTTTCCATGTATAAACTGCCACAGAAGCATGTTATAACACTTAAAACATCAAGTAAACCATTCAGGCAGAAGTTACATGCCAAACTTTGTAAATGCATTGAAAACGCTATTCAGGAGCTGAAAAGCACTTTAGAGCAATGAAAATGTGAGAGTCTCAAAAAGTTAATCTAATGGCTAAACATCTTCACAAAACACCTTTTCCATGTAGAAACTGCCACAGAAGCATGTTATAAAACTTAAAACATCAAGTAAACCATTCAGGCAGAAGTTACATGCCAAACTTTGTTAATGCAATGAAAACGCCTATTCAGGAGCTGAAAAGCACTTTAGAGCAATACAAATATGAGAGTCTCAAAAACGGAATCTAATGGCTAAACATCTTCACAAAACACTTTTTCCATGTATAAACTTCCACAGAAGCATGTTATAACACTTAAAACACCAAGAAAACCATTCAGGCAGAAGTTACATGCCAAACTTTGTAAATGCATTGAAAACGCTATTCAGGAGCTGAAAAGCACTTTAGAGCAATACAAGTATGAGAGTCTCAAAAACGGAATCTAATGGCTAAGTATCTTCACAAGACACCTTTTCCATGTATAAACTGCCACAGAAGCATGTTATCACACCTAAAACACCAAGAAAACCATTCAGGCAGAAGTTACATGCCAAACTTTGTAAATGCATTGAAAACGCTATTCAGGAGCTGAAAAGCACTTTAGAGCAATGAAAATGTGAGAGTCTCAAAAAGTTAATCTAATGGCTAAACATCTTCACAAAACAGCTTTTCCATGTATAAACTTCCACAGAAGCATGTTACAACACTTAAAACATCAAGAAAACCATTCAGAAAGAAGTTACATGCCAAACTTTGTAAATGCATTGAAAAAGCTATTCAGAAGCTGAAAAGCACTTTAGAGCAATAAAAATATGAGAGTCTCAAAAACGGAATCTAATGGCTAAACATCTTCACAAGACACCTTTTCCATGTATAAACTGCCACAGAAGCATGTTACAACACTTAAAACATCAAGTAAACCATTCAGGCAGAAGTTACATGCCAAACTTTGTAAATGCATTGAAAACGCTATTCAGGAGCTGAAAAGCACTTTAGAGCAATGAAAATGTGAGAGTCTCAAAAAGTTAATCTAATGGCTAAACATCTTCACAAAACACCTTTTCCATGTAGAAACTGCCACAGAAGCATGTTATAAAACTTAAAACATCAAGTAAACCATTCAGGCAGAAGTTACATGCCAAACTTTGTTAATGCAATGAAAACGCCTATTCAGGAGCTGAAAAGCACTTTAGAGCAATACAAATATGAGAGTCTCAAAAACGGAATCTAATGGCTAAACATCTTCACAAAACACTTTTTCCATGTATAAACTGCCACAGAAGCATGTTATAACACTTAAAACATCAAGAAAACCATTCAGGCAGAAGTTACATGCCAAACTTTGTAAATGCATTGAAAACGCTATTCAGGAGCTGAAAAGCACTTTAGAGCAATGAAAATGTGAGAGTCTCAAAAAGTTAATCTAATGGCTAAACATCTTCACAAAACAGCTTTTCCATGTATAAACTTCCACAGAAGCATGTTATCACACCTAAAACACCAAGAAAACCATTCAGGCAGAAGTTACATGCCAAACTTTGTAAATGCATTGAAAACGCTATTCAGGAGCTGAAAAGCACTTTAGAGCAATACAAGTATGAGAGTCTCAAAAACGGAATCTAATGGCTAAGTATCTTCACAAGACACCTTTTCCATGTATAAACTGCCACAGAAGCATGTTATCAAACCTAAAACATCAAGAAAACCATTCAGGCAGAGGTTATATGCCAAACTTTGTTAATGCAATGAAAACGCTATTCAGGAGCAGAAAAGCACTTTAGAGCAAAACAAATATGAGAGTCTCAAAAAGTTAATCTAATGGCTAAACATCTTCACAAAACACATTTTCCATGTATGAACTGCCACAGAAGCATGTTATAACACTTAAAACATCAAGTAAACCATTCAGGCAGAAGTTACATGCCAAACTTTGTTAATGCAATGAAAACGCCTATTCAGGAGCTGAAAAGCACTTTAGAGCAATACAAATATGAGAGTCTCAAAAACGGAATCTAATGGCTAAACATTTTCACAAAACACTTTTTCCATGTATAAACTGCCACAGAAGCATGTTATAACACTTAAAACATCAAGAAAACCATTCAGGCAGAAGTTACATGCCAAACTTTGTAAATGCATTAAAAACGCTATTCAGGAGCTGAAAAGCACTTTAGAGCAATACAAATATGAGAGTCTCAAAAACGGAATCTAATGGCTAAACATCTTCACAAAACACCTTTTCCATGTATAAACTGCCACAGAAGCATGTTATAACACTTAAAACATAAAGTAAACCATTCAGGCAGAAGTTACATGCCAAACTTTGTAAATGCATTGAAAAAGCTATTCAGAAGCTGAAAAGCACTTTAGAGCAATAAAAATATGAGAGTCTCAAAAACGGAATCTAATGGCTAAACATCTTCACAAGACACCTTTTCCATGTATAAACTGCCACAGAAGCATGTTATAACACTTAAAACATCAAGTAAACCATTCAGGCAGAAGTTACATGCCAAACTTTGTAAATGCATTGAAAACGCTATTCAGGAGCTGAAAAGCACTTTAGAGCAATGAAAATGTGAGAGTCTCAAAAAGTTAATCTAATGGCTAAACATCTTCACAAAACACCTTTTCCATGTAGAAACTGCCACAGAAGCATGTTATAAAACTTAAAACATCAAGTAAACCTTTCAGGCAGAAGTTACATGCCAAACTTTGTAATGCAATGAAAACGCCTATTCAGGAGCTGAAAAGCACTTTAGAGCAATACAAATATGAGAGTCTCAAAAACGGAATCTAATGGCTAAAAATCTTCACAAAACACTTTTTCCATGTATAAACTGCCACAGAAGCATGTTATAACACTTAAAACATCAAGAAAACCATTCAGGCAGAAGTTACATGCCATACTTTGTAAATGCATTGAAAACGCTATTCAGGAGCTGAAAAGCACTTTAGAGCAATGAAAATGTGAGAGTCTCAAAAAGTTAATCTAATGGCTAAACATCTTCACAAAACAGCTTTTCCATGTATAAACTGCCACAGAAGCATGTTATAACACTTAAAACATCAAGAAAACCATTCAGGCAGAAGTTACATGCCAAACTTTGTAAATGCATTAAAAACGCTATTCAGGAGCTGAAAAGCACTTTAGAGCAACACAAATATGAGAGTCTCAAAAACGGAATCTAATGGCTAAACATCTTCACAAGACACCTTTTCCATGTATAAACTGCCACAGAAGCATGTTATCACACCTAAAACACCAAGAAAACCATTCAGGCAGAAGTTACATGCCAAACTTTGTAAATGCATTGAAAACGCTATTCAGGAGCTGAAAAGCACTTTAGAGCAATAAAAATATGAGAGTCTCAAAAAGTGAATTTAATGGCTAAACATCTTCACAAAACACCTTTTCCATGTGTAAACTGCCACAGAAGCATGTTATAACACTTAAAACATCAAGAAAACCATTCAGGCAGAAGTTACATGCCAAACTTTGTAAATGCATTAAAAACGCTATTCAGGAGCTGAAAAGCACTTTAGAGCAATACAAATATGAGAGTCTCAAAAACGGAATCTAATGGCTAAACATCTTCACAAGACACCTTTTCCATGTATAAACTGCCACAGAAGCATGTTATCACACCTAAAACACCAAGAAAACCATTCAGGCAGAAGTTACATGCCAAACTTTGTAAATGCATTGAAAACGCTATTCAGGAGCTGAAAAGCACTTTAGAGCAATAAAAATATGAGAGTCTCAAAAAGTGAATTTAATGGCTAAACATCTTCACAAAACACCTTTTCCATGTATAAACTGCCACAGAAGCATGTTATAACACTTAAAACATCAAGAAAACCATTCAGGCAGAAGTTATATGCCAAACTTTGTTAATGCAATGAAAACGCTATTCAGGAGCTGAAAAGCACTTTAGAGCAAAACAAATATGAGAGTCTCAAAAACGGAATCTAATGGCTAAACATCTTCACAAAACACCTTTTCCATGTATAAACTGCCACAGAAGCATGTTACAACACTTAAAACATCAAGTAAACCATTCAGGCAGAAGTTACATGCCAAACTTTGTTAATGCAATGAAAACGCCTATTCAGGAGCTGAAAAGCACTTTAGAGCAATACAAATATGAGAGTCTCAAAAACGGAATCTAATGGCTAAACATCTTCACAAAACACTTTTTCCACGTATAAACTGCCACAGAAGCATGTTATAACACTTAAAACATCAAGAAAACCATTCAGGCAGAAGTTACATGCCAAACTTTGTAAATGCATTGAAAACGCTATTCAGGAGCTGAAAAGCACTTTAGAGCAATAGAAATATGAGAGTCTCAAAAACGGAATCTAATGGCTAAACATCTTCACATGACACCTTTTCCATGTGTAAACTGCCACAGAAGCATGTTATCACACCTAAAACACCAAGAAAACCATTCAGGCAGAAGTTACATGCCAAACTTTGTAAATGCATTGAAAATGCTATTCAGGAGCTGAAAAGCACTTTAGAGCAATAAAAATATGAGAGTCTCAAAAAGTGAATTTAATGGCTAAACATCTTCACAAAACACCTTTTCCATGTATAAACTGCCACAGAAGCATGTTATAACACTTATAACATCAAGTAAACCATTCAGGCAGAAGTTATATGCCAAATTTTGTTAATGCAATGAAAACGCTATTCAGGAGCTTAAAAGCACTTTAGAGCAATAAAAATATGAGAGTCTCAAAAACGGAATCTAATGGCTAAACATCTTCACAAAACACTTTTTCCATGTATAAACTGCCACAGAAGCATGTTATAACACTTAAAACATCAAGAAAACCATTCAGGCAGAAGTTACATGCCAAACTTTGTAAATGCATTAAAAACGCTATTCAGGAGCTGAAAAGCACTTTAGAGCAATACAAATATGAGAGTCTCAAAAACGGAATCTAATGGCTAAACATCTTCACAAGACACCTTTTCCATGTATAAACTGCCACAGAAGCATGTTATCACACCTAAAACACCAAGAAAACCATTCAGGCAGAAGTTACATGCCAAACTTTGTAAATGCATTGAAAACGCTATTCAGGAGCTGAAAAGCACTTTAGAGCAATAAAAATATGAGAGTCTCAAAAAGTGAATTTAATGGCTAAACATCTTCACAAAACACCTTTTCCATGTGTAAACTGCCACAGAAGCATGTTATAACACTTAAAACATCAAGAAAACCATTCAGGCAGAAGTTACATGCCAAACTTTGTAAATGCATTAAAAACGCTATTCAGGAGCTGAAAAGCACTTTAGAGCAATACAAATATGAGAGTCTCAAAAACGGAATCTAATGGCTAAACATCTTCACAAGACACCTTTTCCATGTATAAACTGCCACAGAAGCATGTTATCACACCTAAAACACCAAGAAAACCATTCAGGCAGAAGTTACATGCCAAACTTTGTAAATGCATTGAAAACGCTATTCAGGAGCTGAAAAGCACTTTAGAGCAATAAAAATATGAGAGTCTCAAAAAGTGAATTTAATGGCTAAACATCTTCACAAAACACCTTTTCCATGTATAAACTGCCACAGAAGCATGTTATAACACTTAAAACATCAAGTAAACCATTCAGGCAGAAGTTATATGCCAAACTTTGTTAATGCAATGAAAACGCTATTCAGGAGCTGAAAAGCACTTTAGAGCAAAACAAATATGAGAGTCTCAAAAACGGAATCTAATGGCTAAACATCTTCACAAAACACCTTTTCCATGTATAAACTGCCACAGAAGCATGTTATCACACCTAAAACACCAAGAAAACCATTCAGGCAGAAGTTACATGCCAAACTTTGTAAATGCATTGAAAACGCTATTCAGGAGCTGAAAAGCACTTTAGAGCAATAAAAATATGAGAGTCTCAAAAAGTGAATTTAATGGCTAAACATCTTCACAAAACACCTTTTCCATGTGTAAACTGCCACAGAAGCATGTTATAACACTTAAAACATCAAGAAAACCATTCAGGCAGAAGTTACATGCCAAACTTTGTAAATGCATTAAAAACGCTATTCAGGAGCTGAAAAGCACTTTAGAGCAATACAAATATGAGAGTCTCAAAAACGGAATCTAATGGCTAAACATCTTCACAAGACACCTTTTCCATGTATAAACTGCCACAGAAGCATGTTATCACACCTAAAACACCAAGAAAACCATTCAGGCAGAAGTTACATGCCAAACTTTGTAAATGCATTGAAAACGCTATTCAGGAGCTGAAAAGCACTTTAGAGCAATAAAAATATGAGAGTCTCAAAAAGTGAATTTAATGGCTAAACATCTTCACAAAACACCTTTTCCATGTATAAACTGCCACAGAAGCATGTTATAACACTTAAAACATCAAGTAAACCATTCAGGCAGAAGTTATATGCCAAACTTTGTTAATGCAATGAAAACGCTATTCAGGAGCTGAAAAGCACTTTAGAGCAAAACAAATATGAGAGTCTCAAAAACGGAATCTAATGGCTAAACATCTTCACAAATCACCTTTTCCATGTATAAACTGCCACAGAAGACTGTTATAACACTTAAAACATCAAGAAAACCATTCAGGCAGAAGTTACATGCCAAACTTTGTAAATGCATTGAAAACGCTATTCAGGAGCTGAAAAGCACTTTAGAGCAATGAAAATGTGAGAGTCTCAAAAAGTTAATCTAATGGCTAAACATCTTCACAAATCACCTTTTCCATGTATAAACTGCCACAGAAGACTGTTATAACACTTAAAACATCAAGAAAACCATTCAGGCAGAAGTTACATGCCAAACTTTGTAAATGCATTTAAAACGCTATTCAGGAGGTGAAAAGTACTTTAGAGCAATGGAAATGTGAGAGTCTCAAAAAGTTAATCTAATGGCTAAACATCTTCACAAAACAGCTTTTCCATGTATAAACTGCCACAGAAGCATGTTACAACACTTAAAACATCAAGAAAACCATTCAGGCAGAAGTTACATGCCAAACTTTGTAAATGCATTGAAAAAGCTATTCAGGAGCTGAAAAGCACTTTAGAGCAAAACAAATATGAGAGTCTCAAAAACGGAATCTAATGGCTAAACATCTTCACAAAACACCTTTTCCATGTATAAACTGCCACAATAGCATGTTATAACACTTAAAACATCAAGAAAACCATTCAGGCAGAAGTTACATGCCAAACTTTGTAAATGCATTGAAAACGCTATTCAGGAGCTGAAAAGCACTTTAGAGCAATGAAAATGTGAGAGTCTCAAAAAGTTAATCTAATGGCTAAACATCTTCACAAATCACCTTTTCCATGTATAAACTGCCACAGAAGCATGTTATAACACTTAAAACATCAAGTAAACCATTCAGGCAGAAGTTATATGCCAAACTTTGTTAATGCAATGAAAACGCTATTCAGGAGCTGAAAAGCACTTTAGAGCAAAACAAATATGAGAGTCTCAAAAACGGAATCTAATGGCTAAACATCTTCACAAAACACCTTTTCCATGTATAAACTGCCACAGAAGCATGTTATAACACTTAAAACATCAAGAAAACCATTCAGGCAGAAGTTACATGCCAAACTTTGTAAATGCATTGAAAACGCTATTCAGGAGCTGAAAAGCACTTTAGAGCAATGAAAATGTGAGAGTCTCAAAAAGTTAATCTAATGGCTAAACATCTTCACAAATCACCTTTTCCATGTATAAACTGCCACAGAAGACTGTTATAACACTTAAAACATCAAGAAAACCATTCAGGCAGAAGTTACATGCCAAACTTTGTAAATGCATTGAAAACGCTATTCAGGAGCTGAAAAGCACTTTAGAGCAATGAAAATGTGAGAGTCTCAAAAAGTTAATCTAATCGCTAAACATCTTCACAAAACAGCTTTTCCATGTATAAACTGCCACAGAAGCATGTTACAACACTTAAAACATCAAGAAAACCATTCAGGCAGAAGTTACATGCCAAACTTTGTAAATGCATTGAAAAAGCTATTCAGGAGCTGAAAAGCACTTTAGAGCAAAACAAATATGAGAGTCTCAAAAACGGAATCTAATGGCTAAACATCTTCACAAAACACCTTTTCCATGTATAAACTGCCACAGAAGCATGTTATAACACTTAAAACATCAAGAAAACCATTCAGGCAGAAGTTACATGCCAAACTTTGTAAATGCATTGAAAACGCTATTCAGGAGCTGAAAAGCACTTTAGAGCAATGAAAATGTGAGAGTCTCAAAAAGTTAATCTAATGGCTAAACATCTTCACAAATCACCTTTTCCATGTATAAACTGCCACAGAAGACTGTTATAACACTTAAAACATCAAGAAAACCATTCAGGCAGAAGTTACATGCCAAACTTTGTAAATGCATTTAAAACGCTATTCAGGAGCTGAAAAGCACTTTAGAGCAATGAAAATGTGAGAGTCTCAAAAAGTTAATCTAATGGCTAAACATCTTCACAAATCACCTTTTCCATGTATAAACTGCCACAGAAGACTGTTATAACACTTAAAACATCAAGAAAACCATTCAGGCAGAAGTTACATGCCAAACTTTGTAAATGCATTTAAAACGCTATTCAGGAGCTGCAAAGCACTTTAGAGCAATGAAAATGTGAGAGTCTCAATAAGTTAATCTAATGGCTAAACATCTTCACAAAACAGCTTTTCCATGTATAAACTGCCACAGAAGCATGTTACAACACTTAAAACATCAAGAAAACCATTCAGGCAGAAGTTACATGCCAAACTTTGTAAATGCATTGAAAACGCTATTCTGGAGCTGAACAACACTTTAGAGCAATGAAAAATTGAAAGTCTCAAAAAGTGAATCTAAAGGCTAAGCATCTTCACAAAACACCTTTCCCATGTATAAACGTCCACAGAAGCATGGTATGAGACTTAAAACATCGAGGAAACCATTCAGGCAGAAGTTACATGCCAAACTTTGTTAATGCAATGAAAACGTTATTCAGGAGCTGAAAAGCACTTGAGAGCAATGAAAATATGAGAGTCTCAAAAAGTTAATCTAATGGCTAAACATCTTTACAAAACACCTTTTCCACGTATAAACTGCCACAGAAGCATGTTATAACACTTAAAACATCAAGAAAACCATTCAGACAGAAGTTACATGCCAAACTTTGTAAATGCATTGAAAACGCTATTCAGGAGCTGAAAAACACTTTAGAGCAATGAAAATATGAGTCTCAAAAAGTTAATCTAATGGCTAAACATCTTTACAAAAAACCTTTTCCATGTATAAACTGCCATAGAAGCATGTTTTAAGCCTTAAAACATCAAGAAAACCATTCAGACAGAAGTTACATGCCAAACTTTGTAAATGCATTGAAAACGCTATTCAGGAGCTGAAAAGCACTTTAGAGCAATGAAAATATGAGAGTCTCAAAAAGTTAATCTAATGGCTAAACATCTTCACAAAACACCTTTTCCATGTATAAACTGCCACAGAAGCATGTTATAGAACTTAAAACATCAAGAAAACCATTCAGGCAGAAGTTACATGCCAAACTTTGTAAATGCAATGAAAACGCTATTCAGAAGCTGAAAAGCAGTTTAGAGCCATAAAAATATGAAAGTCTCAAAACGGAATCTAATGGCTAAACATCTTCACAAAACACCTTTTCCATGTATAAACTGCCACAGAAGCATGTTATAACACTTAAAACATCAAGAAAACCATTCAGGCAGAAGTTACATGCCAAACTTTGTAAATGCATTGAAAACGCTATTCAGGAGCTGAAAAGCACTTTAGAGCAATGAAAATATGAGAGTCTCAAAAAGTTAATCTTATGGCTAAACATCTTCACAAAACACCTTTTCCACGTATAAACTGCCACAGAAGCATTTTATAAGACTTAAAACATCAAGAAAACCATTCACACAGAAATTACATGCCAAACTTTGTAAATGCATTGAAAACGCTATTCAGGAGCTGAAAAGCACTTTAGAGCAATGAAAATATGAGAGTCTCAAAAAGTTAATCTAATGGCTAAACATCTTCACAAAACACCTTTTCCATGTATAAACTGCCACAGAAGCATGTTATAACACTTAAAACATCCAGAAAACCATTCAGGCAGAAGTTACATGCCAAACTTTGTAAATGCATTGAAAACGCTATTCTGGAGCTGAAAAACACTTTAGAGCAATGAAAAATTGAAAGTCTCAAAAAGTGAATCTAAAGGCTAAGCATCTTCACAAAACACCTTTCCCATGTATAAACGTCCACAGAAGCATGGTATGAGACTTAAAACATCGAGGAAACCATTCAGGCAGAAGTTACATGCCAAACTTTGTTAATGCAATGAAAACGTTATTCAGGAGCTGAAAAGCACTTGAGAGCAATGAAAATATGAGAGTCTCAAAAAGTTAATCTTATGGCTAAACATCTTTACAAAAAACCTTTTCCATGTATAAACTGCCATAGAAGCATGTTTTAAGCCTTAAAACATCAAGAAAACCATTCAGACAGAAGTTACATGCCAAACTTTGTAAATGCATTGAAAACGCTATTCAGGAGCTGAAAAGCACTTTAGAGCAATGAAAATATGAGAGTCTCAAAAAGTTAATCTAATGGCTAAACATCTTCACAAAACACCTTTTCCATGTATAAACTGCCACAGAAGCATGTTATAGAACTTAAAACATCAAGAAAACCATTCAGGCAGAAGTTACATGCCAAACTTTGTAAATGCAATGAAAACGCTATTCAGAAGCTGAAAAGCAGTTTAGAGCCATAAAAATATGAAAGTCTCAAAAACGGAATCTAATGGCTAAACATCTTCACAAAACACCTTTTCCATGTATAAACTGCCACAGAAGCATGTTATAACACTTAAAACATCAAGAAAACCATTCAGGCAGAAGTTACATGCCAAACTTTGTAAATGCATTGAAAACGCTATTCAGGAGCTGAAAAGCACTTTAAAGCAATGAAAGTATGAGAGTCTCAAAAAGTTAATCTAATGGCTAAACATCTTCACAAAACACCTTTTCCATGTATAAACTGCCACAGAAGCATGTTATAACACTTAAAACATCCAGAAAACCATTCAGGCAGAAGTTACATGCCAAACTTTGTAAATGCATTGAAAACGCTATTTTGGAGCTGAAAAACACTTTAGAGCAATGAAAAATTGAAAGTCTCAAAAAGTGAATCTAAAGGCTAAGCATCTTCACAAAACACCTTTTCCATGTATAAACTTCCACAGAAGCATGGTATGAGACTTAAAACATCGAGGAAACCATTCAGGCAGAAGTTACATGCCAAACTTTGTTAATGCAATGAAAACGTTATTCAGGAGCTGAAAAGCACTTTAGAGCAATGAAAATATGAGAGTCTCAAAAAGTTAATCTAATGGCTAAACATCTTTACAAAACACCTTTTCCACGTATAAACTGCCACAGAAGCATGTTATAACACTTAAAACATCAAGAAAACCATTCAGACAGAAGTTACATGCCAAACTTTGTAAATGCATTGAAAACGCTATTCAGGAGCTGAAAAACACTTTAGAGCAATGAAAATATGAGTCTCAAAAAGTTAATCTAATGGCTAAACATCTTTACAAAAAACCTTTTCCATGTATAAACTGCCATAGAAGCATGTTTTAAGCCTTAAAACATCAAGAAAACCATTCAGACAGAAGTTACATGCCAAACTTTGTAAATGCATTGAAAACGCTATTCAGGAGCTGAAAAGCACTTTAGAGCAATGAAAATATGAGAGTCTCAAAAAGTTAATCTAATGGCTAAACATCTTCACAAAACACCTTTTCCATGTATAAACTGCCACAGAAGCATGTTATAGAACTTAAAACATCAAGAAAACCATTCAGGCAGAAGTTACATGCCAAACTTTGTAAATGCAATGAAAACGCTATTCAGAAGCTGAAAAGCAGTTTAGAGCCATAAAAATATGAAAGTCTCAAAACGGAATCTAATGGCTAAACATCTTCACAAAACACCTTTTCCATGTATAAACTGCCACAGAAGCATGTTATAACACTTAAAACATCAAGAAAACCATTCAGGCAGAAGTTACATGCCAAACTTTGTAAATGCATTGAAAACGCTATTCAGGAGCTGAAAAGCACTTTAGAGCAATGAAAATATGAGAGTCTCAAAAAGTTAATCTTATGGCTAAACATCTTCACAAAACACCTTTTCCACGTATAAACTGCCACAGAAGCATTTTATAAGACTTAAAACATCAAGAAAACCATTCACACAGAAATTACATGCCAAACTTTGTAAATGCATTGAAAACGCTATTCAGGAGCTGAAAAGCACTTTAGAGCAATGAAAATATGAGAGTCTCAAAAAGTTAATCTAATGGCTAAACATCTTCACAAAACACCTTTTCCATGTATAAACTGCCACAGAAGCATGTTATAACACTTAAAACATCCAGAAAACCATTCAGGCAGAAGTTACATGCCAAACTTTGTAAATGCATTGAAAACGCTATTCTGGAGCTGAAAAACACTTTAGAGCAATGAAAAATTGAAAGTCTCAAAAAGTGAATCTAAAGGCTAAGCATCTTCACAAAACACCTTTCCCATGTATAAACGTCCACAGAAGCATGGTATGAGACTTAAAACATCGAGGAAACCATTCAGGCAGAAGTTACATGCCAAACTTTGTTAATGCAATGAAAACGTTATTCAGGAGCTGAAAAGCACTTGAGAGCAATGAAAATATGAGAGTCTCAAAAAGTTAATCTAATGGCTAAACATCTTTACAAAACACCTTTTCCACGTATAAACTGCCACAGAAGCATGTTATAACACTTAAAACATCAAGAAAACCATTCAGACAGAAGTTACATGCCAAACTTTGTAAATGCATTGAAAACGCTATTCAGGAGCTGAAAAACACTTTAGAGCAATGAAAATATGAGTCTCAAAAAGTTAATCTAATGGCTAAACATCTTTACAAAAAACCTTTTCCATGTATAAACTGCCATAGAAGCATGTTTTAAGCCTTAAAACATCAAGAAAACCATTCAGACAGAAGTTACATGCCAAACTTTGTAAATGCATTGAAAACGCTATTCAGGAGCTGAAAAGCACTTTAGAGCAATGAAAATATGAGAGTCTCAAAAAGTTAATCTAATGGCTAAACATCTTCACAAAACACCTTTTCCATGTATAAACTGCCACAGAAGCATGTTATAGAACTTAAAACATCAAGAAAACCATTCAGGCAGAAGTTACATGCCAAACTTTGTAAATGCAATGAAAACGCTATTCAGAAGCTGAAAAGCAGTTTAGAGCCATAAAAATATGAAAGTCTCAAAAACGGAATCTAATGGCTAAACATCTTCACAAAACACCTTTTCCATGTATAAACTGCCACAGAAGCATGTTATAACACTTAAAACATCAAGAAAACCATTCAGGCAGAAGTTACATGCCAAACTTTGTAAATGCATTGAAAACGCTATTCAGGAGCTGAAAAGCACTTTAGAGCAATGAAAATATGAGAGTCTCAAAAAGTTAATCTTATGGCTAAACATCTTCACAAAACACCTTTTCCACGTATAAACTGCCACAGAAGCATGTTATAACACTTAAAACATCAAGAAAACCATTCAGGCAGAAGTTACATGCCAAACTTTGTAAATGCATTGAAAACGCTATTCAGGAGCTGAAAAGCACTTTAAAGCAATGAAAGTATGAGAGTCTCAAAAAGTTAATCTAATGGCTAAACATCTTCACAAAACACCTTTTCCATGTATAAACTGCCACAGAAGCATGTTATAACACTTAAAACATCCAGAAAACCATTCAGGCAGAAGTTACATGCCAAACTTTGTAAATGCATTGAAAACGCTATTTTGGAGCTGAAAAACACTTTAGAGCAATGAAAAATTGAAAGTCTCAAAAAG
This sequence comes from Hypomesus nipponensis, assembly GCF_054491055.1. Lineage (NCBI taxonomy): Eukaryota > Metazoa > Chordata > Actinopteri > Osmeriformes > Osmeridae > Hypomesus > Hypomesus nipponensis. Next base: position 15,161,626 of record NC_140372.1, on the reverse strand, counting down.
TGAATCTAAAGGCTAAGCATCTTCACAAAACACCTTTTCCATGTATAAACTTCCACAGAAGCATGGTATGAGACTTAAAACATCGAGGAAACCATTCAGGCAGAAGTTACATGCCAAACTTTGTTAATGCAATGAAAACGTTATTCAGGAGCTGAAAAGCACTTGAGAGCAATGAAAATATGAGAGTCTCAAAAAGTTAATCTAATGGCTAAACATCTTTACAAAACACCTTTTCCACGTATACACTGCCACAGAAGCATGTTATAACACTTAAAACATCCAGAAAACCATTCAGGCAGAAGTTACATGCCAAACTTTGTAAATGCATTGAAAACGCTATTCTGGAGCTGAAAAACACTTTAGAGCAATGAAAAATTGAAAGTCTCAAAAAGTGAATCTAAAGGCTAAGCATCTTCACAAAACACCTTTCCCATGTATAAACGTCCACAGAAGCATGGTATGAGACTTAAAACATCGAGGAAACCATTCAGGCAGAAGTTACATGCCAAACTTTGTTAATGCAATGAAAACGTTATTCAGGAGCTGAAAAGCACTTGAGAGCAATGAAAATATGAGAGTCTCAAAAAGTTAATCTAATGGCTAAACATCTTTACAAAACACCTTTTCCACGTATAAACTGCCACAGAAGCATGTTATAACACTTAAAACATCAAGAAAACCATTCAGACAGAAGTTACATGCCAAACTTTGTAAATGCATTGAAAACGCTATTCAGGAGCTGAAAAACACTTTAGAGCAATGAAAATATGAGTCTCAAAAAGTTAATCTAATGGCTAAACATCTTTACAAAAAACCTTTTCCATGTATAAACTGCCATAGAAGCATGTTTTAAGCCTTAAAACATCAAGAAAACCATTCAGACAGAAGTTACATGCCAAACTTTGTAAATGCATTGAAAACGCTATTCAGGAGCTGAAAAGCACTTTAGAGCAATGAAAATATGAGAGTCTCAAAAAGTTAATCTAATGGCTAAACATCTTCACAAAACACCTTTTCCATGTATAAACTGCCACAGAAGCATGTTATAGAACTTAAAACATCAAGAAAACCATTCAGGCAGAAGTTACATGCCAAACTTTGTAAATGCAATGAAAACGCTATTCAGAAGCTGAAAAGCAGTTTAGAGCCATAAAAATATGAAAGTCTCAAAAACGGAATCTAATGGCTAAACATCTTCACAAAACACCTTTTCCATGTATAAACTGCCACAGAAGCATGTTATAACACTTAAAACATCAAGAAAACCATTCAGGCAGAAGTTACATGCCAAACTTTGTAAATGCATTGAAAACGCTATTCAGGAGCTGAAAAGCACTTTAGAGCAATGAAAATATGAGAGTCTCAAAAAGTTAATCTTATGGCTAAACATCTTCACAAAACACCTTTTCCACTTATAAACTGCCACAGAAGCATGTTATAACACTTAAAACATCAAGAAAACCATTCAGGCAGAAGTTACATGCCAAACTTTGTAAATGCATTGAAAACGCTATTCAGGAGCTGAAAAGCACTTTAAAGCAATGAAAGTATGAGAGTCTCAAAAAGTTAATCTAATGGCTAAACATCTTCACAAAACACCTTTTCCATGTATAAACTGCCACAGAAGCATGTTATAACACTTAAAACATCCAGAAAACCATTCAGGCAGAAGTTACATGCCAAACTTTGTAAATGCATTGAAAACGCTATTTTGGAGCTGAAAAACACTTTAGAGCAATGAAAAATTGAAAGTCTCAAAAAGTGAATCTAAAGGCTAAGCATCTTCACAAAACACCTTTTCCATGTATAAACTTCCACAGAAGCATGGTATGAGACTTAAAACATCGAGGAAACCATTCAGGCAGAAGTTACATGCCAAACTTTGTTAATGCAATGAAAACGTTATTCAGGAGCTGAAAAGCACTTGAGAGCAATGAAAATATGAGAGTCTCAAAAAGTTAATCTAATGGCTAAACATCTTTACAAAACACCTTTTCCACGTATACACTGCCACAGAAGCATGTTATAACACTTAAAACATCAAGAAAACCATTCAGGCAGAAGTTACATGCCAAACTTTGTAAATGCATTGAAAACGCTATTCAGGAGCTGAAAAGCACTTTAGAGCAATGAAAATATGAGAGTCTCAAAAAGTTAATCTAATGGCTAAACATCTTCACAAAACACCTTTTCCACATATAAACTGCCACAGAAGCATGTTATTACACTTAAAACATCAAGAAAACCATTCAGGCAGAAGTTACATGCCAAACTTTGTAAATGCATTGAAAACGCTATTCAGGAGCTGAAAAGCACTTTAAAGCAATGAAAATATGAGAGTCTCAAAAAGTTAATCTAATGGCTAAACATCTTCACAAAACACCTTTTCCATGTATAAACTGCCACAGAAGCATGTTATAACACTTAAAACATCCAGAAAACCATTCAGGCAGAAGTTACATGCCAAACTTTGTAAATGCATTGAAAACGCTATTTTGGAGCTGAAAAACACTTTAGAGCAATGAAAAATTGAAAGTCTCAAAAAGTGAATCTAAAGGCTAAGCATCTTCACAAAACACCTTTTCCATGTATAAACTTCCACAGAAGCATGGTATGAGACTTAAAACATCGAGGAAACCATTCAGGCAGAAGTTACATGCCAAACTTTGTTAATGCAATGAAAACGTTATTCAGGAGCTGAAAAGCACTTGAGAGCAATGAAAATATGAGAGTCTCAAAAAGTTAATCTAATGGCTAAACATCTTTACAAAACACCTTTTCCACGTATACACTGCCACAGAAGCATGTTATAACACTTAAAACATCAAGAAAACCATTCAGGCAGAAGTTACATGCCAAACTTTGTAAATGCATTGAAAACGCTATTCAGGAGCTGAAAAGCACTTTAGAGCAATAAAAATATGAGAGTCTCAAAAAGTTAATCTAATGGCTAAACATCTTCACAAAACACCTTTTCCACATATAAACTGCCACAGAAGCATGTTATTACACTTGAAACATCAAGAAAACCATTCAGGCAGAAGTTACATGCCAAACTTTGTAAATGCATTGAAAACGCTATTCAGGAGCTGAAAAGCACTTTAAAGCAATGAAAATATGAGAGTCTCAAAAAGTTAATCTAATGGCTAAACATCTTCACAAAACACCTTTTCCATGTATAAACTGCCACAGAAGCATGTTATAACACTTAAAACATCCAGAAAACCATTCAGGCAGAAGTTACATGCCAAACTTTGTAAATGCATTGAAAACGCTATTTTGGAGCTGAAAAACACTTTAGAGCAATGAAAAATTGAAAGTCTCATAAAGTGAATCTAAAGGCTAAGCATCTTCACAAAACACCTTTCCCATGTATAAACTTCCACAGAAGCATGGTATGAGACTTAAAACATCGAGGAAACCATTCAGGCAGAAGTTACATGCCAAACTTTGTTAATGCATTGAAAAAGCTATTCAGAAGCTGAAAAGCACTTTAGAGCAATACAAATAGGAGAGTCTCAAAAAGGTAATCTAATGGCTAAACATCTTCACAAAACACATTTTTCATGTATAAACTGCCACAGAAGCATTTTATGAGACTTAAAACATCGAGGAAAGCATTCAGGCAGAAGTTACATGCCAAACTTTGTTAATGCAATGAAAACGTTATTCAGGAGCTGAAAAGCACTTGAGAGCAATGAAAATATGAGAGTCTCAAAAAGTTAATCTAATGGCTAAACATCTTTACAAAACACCTTTTCCACGTATAAACTGCCACAGAAGCATGTTATAACACTTAAAACATCAAGAAAACCATTCAGGCAGAAGTTACATGCCAAACTTTGTAAATGCATTGAAAACGCTATTCAGGAGCTGAAAAGCACTTTAGAGCAATGAAAATATGAGTCTCAAAAAGTTAATCTAATGGCTAAACATCTTTACAAAACACCTTTTCCATGTATAAACTGCCATAGAAGCATGTTTTAAGCCTTAAAACATCAAGAAAACCATTCAGACAGAAGTTACATGCCAAACTTTGTAAATGCATTGAAAAAGCTATTCAGAAGCTGAAAAGCACTTTAGAGCAATGAAAGTATGAGAGTCTCAAAAAGTTAATCTAATGGCTAAACATCTTCACAAAACACCTTTTCCATGTATAAACTGCCACAGAAGCATGTTATAACACTTAAAACATCCAGAAAACCATTCAGGCAGAAGTTACATGCCAAACTTTGTAAATGCATTGAAAACGCTATTCAGGAGCTGAAAAGCACTTTAGAGCAATGAAAATATGAGAGTCTCAAAAAGTTAATCTAATGGCTAAACATCTTCACAAAACACCTTTTCCACGTATAAACTGCCACAGAAGCATGTTATTACACTTAAAACATCAAGAAAACCATTCAGGCAGAAGTTACATGCCAAACTTTGTAAATGCATTGAAAACGCTATTCAGGAGCTGAAAAGCACTTTAAAGCAATGAAAATATGAGAGTCTCAAAAAGTTAATCTAATGGCTAAACATCTTCACAAAACACCTTTTCCATGTATAAACTGCCACAGAAGCATGTTATAACACTTAAAACATCCAGAAAACCATTCAGGCAGAAGTTACATGCCAAACTTTGTAAATGCATTGAAAACGCTATTTTGGAGCTGAAAAACACTTTAGAGCAATGAAAAATTGAAAGTCTCATAAAGTGAATCTAAAGGCTAAGCATCTTCACAAAACATCTTTCCCATGTATAAACTTCCACAGAAGCATGGTATGAGACTTAAAACATCGAGGAAACCATTCAGGCAGAAGTTACATGCCAAACTTTGTTAATGCATTGAAAAAGCTATTCAGAAGCTGAAAAGCACTTTAGAGCAATACAAATATGAGAGTCTCAAAAAGGTAATCTAATGGCTAAACATCTTCACAAAACACATTTTCCATGTATAAACTGCCACAGAAGCATTTTATAAGACTTAAAACATCAAGAAAACCATTCACACAGAAATTACATGCCAAACTTTGTAAATGCATTGAAAACGCTATTCAGGAGCTGAAAAGCACTTTAGAGCAATGAAAATATGAGAGTCTCAAAAAGTTAATCTAATGGCTAAACATCTTCACAAATCACCTTTTCCATGTATAAACTGCCACAGAAGACTGTTATAACACTTAAAACATCAAGAAAACCATTCAGGCAGAAGTTACATGCCAAACTTTGTAAATGCATTTAAAACGCTATTCAGGAGCTGAAAAGCACTTTAGAGCAATGAAAATGTGAGAGTCTCAAAAAGTTAATCTAATGGCTAAACATCTTCACAAAACAGCTTTTCCATGTATAAACTGCCACAGAAGCATGTTACAACACTTAAAACATCAAGAAAACCATTCAGGCAGAAGTTACATGCCAAACTTTGTAAATGCATTGAAAACGCTATTCAGGAGCTGAAAAGCACTTTAGAGCAATGAAAATGTGAGAGTCTCAAAAAGTTAATCTAATGGCTAAACATCTTCACAAATCACCTTTTCCATGTATAAACTGCCACAGAAGACTGTTATAACACTTAAAACATCAAGAAAACCATTCAGGCAGAAGTTACATGCCAAACTTTGTAAATGCATTTAAAACGCTATTCAGGAGCTGAAAAGCACTTTAGAGCAATGAAAATGTGAGAGTCTCAAAAAGTTAATCTAATGGCTAAACATCTTCACAAAACAGCTTTGCCATGTATAAACTGCCACAGAAGCATGTTACAACACTTAAAACATCAAGAAAACCATTCAGGCAGAAGTTACATGCCAAACTTTGTAAATGCATTGAAAACGCTATTCAGGAGCTGAAAAGCACTTTAGAGCAATGAAAATATGAGAGTCTCAAAAAGTTAATCTTATGGCTAAACATCTTCACAAAACACCTTTTCCACGTATAAACTGCCACAGAAGCATTTTATAAGACTTAAAACATCAAGAAAACCATTCACACAGAAATTACATGCCAAACTTTGTAAATGCATTGAAAACGCTATTAGGGAGCTGAAAAGCACTTTAGAGCAATGAAAATATGAGAGTCTCAAAAAGTTAATCTAATGGCTAAACATCTTCACAAAACACCTTTTCCATGTATAAACTGCCACAGAAGCATGTTATAACACTTAAAACATCCAGAAAACCATTCAGGCAGAAGTTACATGCCAAACTTTGTAAATGCATTGAAAACGCTATTCTGGAGCTGAAAAACACTTTAGAGCAATGAAAAATTGAAAGTCTCAAAAAGTGAATCTAAAGGCTAAGCATCTTCACAAAACACCTTTCCCATGTATAAACGTCCACAGAAGCATGGTATGAGACTTAAAACATCGAGGAAACCATTCAGGCAGAAGTTACATGCCAAACTTTGTTAATGCAATGAAAACGTTATTCAGGAGCTGAAAAGCACTTGAGAGCAATGAAAATATGAGAGTCTCAAAAAGTTAATCTAATGGCTAAACATCTTTACAAAACACCTTTTCCACGTATAAACTGCCACAGAAGCATGTTATAACACTTAAAACATCAAGAAAACCATTCAGACAGAAGTTACATGCCAAACTTTGTAAATGCATTGAAAACGCTATTCAGGAGCTGAAAAACACTTTAGAGCAATGAAAATATGAGTCTCAAAAAGTTAATCTAATGGCTAAACATCTTTACAAAACACCTTTTCCATGTATAAACTGCCATAGAAGCATGTTTTAAGCCTTAAAACATCAAGAAAACCATTCAGACAGAAGTTACATGCCAAACTTTGTAAATGCATTGAAAAAGCTATTCAGAAGCTGAAAAGCACTTTAGAGCAATGAAAGTATGAGAGTCTCAAAAAGTTAATCTAATGGCTAAACATCTTCACAAAACACCTTTTCCACGTATAAACTGCCACAGAAGCATGTTATAACACTTAAAACATCCAGAAAACCATTCAGGCAGAAGTTACATGCCAAACTTTGTAAATGCATTGAAAACGCTATTCAGGAGCTGAAAAGCACTTTAGAGCAATGAAAATATGAGAGTCTCAAAAAGTTAATCTAATGGCTAAACATCTTCACAAAACACCTTTTCCACGTATAAACTGCCACAGAAGCATGTTATTACACTTAAAACATCAAGAAAACCATTCAGGCAGAAGTTACATGCCAAACTTTGTAAATGCATTGAAAACGCTATTCAGGAGCTGAAAAGCACTTTAAAGCAATGAAAATATGAGAGTCTCAAAAAGTTAATCTAATGGCTAAACATCTTCACAAAACACCTTTTCCATGTATAAACTGCCACAGAAGCATGTTATAACACTTAAAACATCCAGAAAACCATTCAGGCAGAAGTTACATGCCAAACTTTGTAAATGCATTGAAAACGCTATTTTGGAGCTGAAAAACACTTTAGAGCAATGAAAAATTGAAAGTCTCATAAAGTGAATCTAAAGGCTAAGCATCTTCACAAAACACCTTTCCCATGTATAAACTTCCACAGAAGCATGGTATGAGACTTAAAACATCGAGGAAACCATTCAGGCAGAAGTTACATGCCAAACTTTGTTAATGCATTGAAAAAGCTATTCAGAAGCTGAAAAGCACTTTAGAGCAATACAAATATGAGAGTCTCAAAAAGGTAATCTAATGGCTAAACATCTTCACAAAACACATTTTCCATGTATAAACTGCCACAGAAGCATTTTATAAGACTTAAAACATCAAGAAAACCATTCACACAGAAATTACATGCCAAACTTTGTAAATGCATTGAAAACGCTATTCAGGAGCTGAAAAGCACTTTAGAGCAATGAAAATATGAGAGTCTCAAAAAGTTAATCTAATGGCTAAACATCTTCACAAATCACCTTTTCCATGTATAAACTGCCACAGAAGACTGTTATAACACTTAAAACATCAAGAAAACCATTCAGGCAGAAGTTACATGCCAAACTTTGTAAATGCATTTAAAACGCTATTCAGGAGCTGAAAAGCACTTTAGAGCAATGAAAATGTGAGAGTCTCAAAAAGTTAATCTAATGGCTAAACATCTTCACAAAACAGCTTTTCCATGTATAAACTGCCACAGAAGCATGTTACAACACTTAAAACATCAAGAAAACCATTCAGGCAGAAGTTACATGCCAAACTTTGTAAATGCATTGAAAACGCTATTCAGGAGCTGAAAAGCACTTTAGAGCAATGAAAATGTGAGAGTCTCAAAAAGTTAATCTAATGGCTAAACATCTTCACAAATCACCTTTTCCATGTATAAACTGCCACAGAAGACTGTTATAACACTTAAAACATCAAGAAAACCATTCAGGCAGAAGTTACATGCCAAACTTTGTAAATGCATTTAAAACGCTATTCAGGAGCTGAAAAGCACTTTAGAGCAATGAAAATGTGAGAGTCTCAAAAAGTTAATCTAATGGCTAAACATCTTCACAAAACAGCTTTGCCATGTATAAACTGCCACAGAAGCATGTTACAACACTTAAAACATCAAGAAAACCATTCAGGCAGAAGTTACATGCCAAACTTTGTAAATGCATTGAAAACGCTATTCAGGAGCTGAAAAGCACTTTAGAGCAATGAAAATATGAGAGTCTCAAAAAGTTAATCTTATGGCTAAACATCTTCACAAAACACCTTTTCCACGTATAAACTGCCACAGAAGCATTTTATAAGACTTAAAACATCAAGAAAACCATTCACACAGAAATTACATGCCAAACTTTGTAAATGCATTGAAAACGCTATTAGGGAGCTGAAAAGCACTTTAGAGCAATGAAAATATGAGAGTCTCAAAAAGTTAATCTAATGGCTAAACATCTTCACAAAACACCTTTTCCATGTATAAACTGCCACAGAAGCATGTTATAACACTTAAAACATCCAGAAAACCATTCAGGCAGAAGTTACATGCCAAACTTTGTAAATGCATTGAAAACGCTATTCTGGAGCTGAAAAACACTTTAGAGCAATGAAAAATTGAAAGTCTCAAAAAGTGAATCTAAAGGCTAAGCATCTTCACAAAACACCTTTCCCATGTATAAACGTCCACAGAAGCATGGTATGAGACTTAAAACATCGAGGAAACCATTCAGGCAGAAGTTACATGCCAAACTTTGTTAATGCAATGAAAACGTTATTCAGGAGCTGAAAAGCACTTGAGAGCAATGAAAATATGAGAGTCTCAAAAAGTTAATCTAATGGCTAAACATCTTTACAAAACACCTTTTCCACGTATAAACTGCCACAGAAGCATGTTATAACACTTAAAACATCAAGAAAACCATTCAGACAGAAGTTACATGCCAAACTTTGTAAATGCATTGAAAACGCTATTCAGGAGCTGAAAAACACTTTAGAGCAATGAAAATATGAGTCTCAAAAAGTTAATCTAATGGCTAAACATCTTTACAAAAAACCTTTTCCATGTATAAACTGCCATAGAAGCATGTTTTAAGCCTTAAAACATCAAGAAAACCATTCAGACAGAAGTTACATGCCAAACTTTGTAAATGCAATGAAAACGCTATTCAGAAGCTGAAAAGCAGTTTAGAGCCATAAAAATATGAAAGTCTCAAAAACGGAATCTAATGGCTAAACATCTTCACAAAACACCTTTTCCATGTATAAACTGCCACAGAAGCATGTTATAACACTTAAAACATCAAGAAAACCATTCAGGCAGAAGTTACATGCCAAACTTTGTAAATGCATTGAAAACGCTATTCAGGAGCTGAAAAGCACTTTAGAGCAATGAAAATATGAGAGTCTCAAAAAGTTAATCTTATGGCTAAACATCTTCACAAAACACCTTTTCCACGTATAAACTGCCACAGAAGCATGTTATAACACTTAAAACATCAAGAAAACCATTCAGGCAGAAGTTACATGCCAAACTTTGTAAATGCATTGAAAACGCTATTCAGGAGCTGAAAAGCACTTTAAAGCAATGAAAGTATGAGAGTCTCAAAAAGTTAATCTAATGGCTAAACATCTTCACAAAACACCTTTTCCATGTATAAACTGCCACAGAAGCATGTTATAACACTTAAAACATCCAGAAAACCATTCAGGCAGAAGTTACATGCCAAACTTTGTAAATGCATTGAAAACGCTATTTTGGAGCTGAAAAACACTTTAGAGCAATGAAAAATTGAAAGTCTCAAAAAGTGAATCTAAAGGCTAAGCATCTTCACAAAACACCTTTTCCATGTATAAACTTCCACAGAAGCATGGTATGAGACTTAAAACATCGAGGAAACCATTCAGGCAGAAGTTACATGCCAAACTTTGTTAATGCAATGAAAACGTTATTCAGGAGCTGAAAAGCACTTGAGAGCAATGAAAATATGAGAGTCTCAAAAAGTTAATCTAATGGCTAAACATCTTTACAAAACACCTTTTCCACGTATACACTGCCACAGAAGCATGTTATAACACTTAAAACATCAAGAAAACCATTCAGGCAGAAGTTACATGCCAAACTTTGTAAATGCATTGAAAACGCTATTCAGGAGCTGAAAAGCACTTTAGAGCAATGAAAATATGAGAGTCTCAAAAAGTTAATCTAATGGCTAAACATCTTCACAAAACACCTTTTCCACATATAAACTGCCACAGAAGCATGTTATTACACTTAAAACATCAAGAAAACCATTCAGGCAGAAGTTACATGCCAAACTTTGTAAATGCATTGAAAACGCTATTCAGGAGCTGAAAAGCACTTTAAAGCAATGAAAATATGAGAGTCTCAAAAAGTTAATCTAATGGCTAAACATCTTCACAAAACACCTTTTCCATGTATAAACTGCCACAGAAGCATGTTATAACACTTAAAACATCCAGAAAACCATTCAGGCAGAAGTTACATGCCAAACTTTGTAAATGCATTGAAAACGCTATTTTGGAGCTGAAAAACACTTTAGAGCAATGAAAAATTGAAAGTCTCATAAAGTGAATCTAAAGGCTAAGCATCTTCACAAAACACCTTTCCCATGTATAAACTTCCACAGAAGCATGGTATGAGACTTAAAACATCGAGGAAACCATTCAGGCAGAAGTTACATGCCAAACTTTGTTAATGCATTGAAAAAGCTATTCAGAAGCTGAAAAGCACTTTAGAGCAATACAAATAGGAGAGTCTCAAAAAGGTAATCTAATGGCTAAACATCTTCACAAAACACATTTTTCATGTATAAACTGCCACAGAAGCATTTTATGAGACTTAAAACATCGAGGAAACCATTCAGGCAGAAGTTACATGCCAAACTTTGTTAATGCAATGAAAACGTTATTCAGGAGCTGAAAAGCACTTGAGAGCAATGAAAATATGAGAGTCTCAAAAAGTTAATCTAATGGCTAAACATCTTTACAAAACACCTTTTCCACGTATAAACTGCCACAGAAGCATGTTATAACACTTAAAACATCAAGAAAACCATTCAGGCAGAAGTTACATGCCAAACTTTGTAAATGCATTGAAAACGCTATTCAGGAGCTGAAAAGCACTTTAGAGCAATGAAAATATGAGTCTCAAAAAGTTAATCTAATGGCTAAACATCTTTACAAAACACCTTTTCCATGTATAAACTGCCATAGAAGCATGTTTTAAGCCTTAAAACATCAAGAAAACCATTCAGACAGAAGTTACATGCCAAACTTTGTAAATGCATTGAAAAAGCTATTCAGAAGCTGAAAAGCACTTTAGAGCAATGAAAGTATGAGAGTCTCAAAAAGTTAATCTAATGGCTAAACATCTTCACAAAACACCTTTTCCATGTATAAACTGCCACAGAAGCATGTTATAACACTTAAAACATCCAGAAAACCATTCAGGCAGAAGTTACATGCCAAACTTTGTAAATGCATTGAAAACGCTATTCAGGAGCTGAAAAGCACTTTAGAGCAATGAAAATATGAGAGTCTCAAAAAGTTAATCTAATGGCTAAACATCTTCACAAAACACCTTTTCCACGTATAAACTGCCACAGAAGCATGTTATTACACTTAAAACATCAAGAAAACCATTCAGGCAGAAGTTACATGCCAAACTTTGTAAATGCATTGAAAACGCTATTCAGGAGCTGAAAAGCACTTTAAAGCAATGAAAATATGAGAGTCTCAAAAAGTTAATCTAATGGCTAAACATCTTCACAAAACACCTTTTCCATGTATAAACTGCCACAGAAGCATGTTATAACACTTAAAACATCCAGAAAACCATTCAGGCAGAAGTTACATGCCAAACTTTGTAAATGCATTGAAAACGCTATTTTGGAGCTGAAAAACACTTTAGAGCAATGAAAAATTGAAAGTCTCATAAAGTGAATCTAAAGGCTAAGCATCTTCACAAAACACCTTTCCCATGTATAAACTTCCACAGAAGCATGGTATGAGACTTAAAACATCGAGGAAACCATTCAGGCAGAAGTTACATGCCAAACTTTGTTAATGCATTGAAAAAGCTATTCAGAAGCTGAAAAGCACTTTAGAGCAATACAAATATGAGAGTCTCAAAAAGGTAATCTAATGGCTAAACATCTTCACAAAACACATTTTCCATGTATAAACTGCCACAGAAGCATTTTATAAGACTTAAAACATCAAGAAAACCATTCACACAGAAATTACATGCCAAACTTTGTAAATGCATTGAAAACGCTATTCAGGAGCTGAAAAGCACTTTAGAGCAATGAAAATATGAGAGTCTCAAAAAGTTAATCTAATGGCTAAACATCTTCACAAAACAGCTTTTCCATGTATAAACTGCCACAGAAGCATGTTACAACACTTAAAACATCAAGAAAACCATTCAGGCAGAAGTTACATGCCAAACTTTGTAAATGCATTGAAAACGCTATTCAGGAGCTGAAAAGCACTTTAGAGCAATGAAAATGTGAGAGTCTCAAAAAGTTAATCTAATGGCTAAACATCTTCACAAATCACCTTTTCCATGTATAAACTGCCACAGAAGACTGTTATAACACTTAAAACATCAAGAAAACCATTCAGGCAGAAGTTACATGCCAAACTTTGTAAATGCATTTAAAACGCTATTCAGGAGCTGAAAAGCACTTTAGAGCAATGAAAATGTGAGAGTCTCAAAAAGTTAATCTAATGGCTAAACATCTTCACAAAACAGCTTTGCCATGTATAAACTGCCACAGAAGCATGTTACAACACTTAAAACATCAAGAAAACCATTCAGGCAGAAGTTACATGCCAAACTTTGTAAATGCATTGAAAACGCTATTCAGGAGCTGAAAAGCACTTTAGAGCAATGAAAATATGAGAGTCTCAAAAAGTTAATCTTATGGCTAAACATCTTCACAAAACACCTTTTCCACGTATAAACTGCCACAGAAGCATTTTATAAGACTTAAAACATCAAGAAAACCATTCACACAGAAATTACATGCCAAACTTTGTAAATGCATTGAAAACGCTATTAGGGAGCTGAAAAGCACTTTAGAGCAATGAAAATATGAGAGTCTCAAAAAGTTAATCTAATGGCTAAACATCTTCACAAAACACCTTTTCCATGTATAAACTGCCACAGAAGCATGTTATAACACTTAAAACATCCAGAAAACCATTCAGGCAGAAGTTACATGCCAAACTTTGTAAATGCATTGAAAACGCTATTTTGGAGCTGAAAAACACTTTAGAGCAATGAAAAATTGAAAGTCTCATAAAGTGAATCTAAAGGCTAAGCATCTTCACAAAACACCTTTCCCATGTATAAACTTCCACAGAAGCATGGTATGAGACTTAAAACATCGAGGAAACCATTCAGGCAGAAGTTACATGCCAAACTTTGTAAATGCATTGAAAACGCTATTCAGGAGCTGAAAAGCACTTTAGAGCAATGAAAATATGAGAGTCTCAAAAAGTTAATCTTATGGCTAAACATCTTCACAAAACACCTTTTCCACGTATAAACTGCCACAGAAGCATTTTATAAGACTTAAAACATCAAGAAAACCATTCACACAGAAATTACATGCCAAACTTTGTAAATGCATTGAAAACGCTATTAGGGAGCTGAAAAGCACTTTAGAGCAATGAAAATATGAGAGTCTCAAAAAGTTAATCTAATGGCTAAACATCTTCACAAAACACCTTTTCCATGTATAAACTGCCACAGAAGCATGTTATAACACTTAAAACATCCAGAAAACCATTCAGGCAGAAGTTACATGCCAAACTTTGTAAATGCATTGAAAACGCTATTTTGGAGCTGAAAAACACTTTAGAGCAATGAAAAATTGAAAGTCTCATAAAGTGAATCTAAAGGCTAAGCATCTTCACAAAACACCTTTCCCATGTATAAACTTCCACAGAAGCATGGTATGAGACTTAAAACATCGAGGAAACCATTCAGGCAGAAGTTACATGCCAAACTTTGTTAATGCATTGAAAAAGCTATTCAGAAGCTGAAAAGCACTTTAGAGCAATACAAATAGGAGAGTCTCAAAAAGGTAATCTAATGGCTAAACATCTTCACAAAACACATTTTTCATGTATAAACTGCCACAGAAGCATTTTATGAGACTTAAAACATCGAGGAAACCATTCAGGCAGAAGTTACATGCCAAACTTTGTTAATGCAATGAAAACGTTATTCAGGAGCTGAAAAGCACTTGAGAGCAATGAAAATATGAGAGTCTCAAAAAGTTAATCTAATGGCTAAACATCTTTACAAAACACCTTTTCCACGTATAAACTGCCACAGAAGCATGTTATAACACTTAAAACATCAAGAAAACCATTCAGGCAGAAGTTACATGCCAAACTTTGTAAATGCATTGAAAACGCTATTCAGGAGCTGAAAAGCACTTTAGAGCAATGAAAATATGAGTCTCAAAAAGTTAATCTAATGGCTAAACATCTTTACAAAACACCTTTTCCATGTATAAACTGCCATAGAAGCATGTTTTAAGCCTTAAAACATCAAGAAAACCATTCAGACAGAAGTTACATGCCAAACTTTGTAAATGCATTGAAAAAGCTATTCAGAAGCTGAAAAGCACTTTAGAGCAATGAAAGTATGAGAGTCTCAAAAAGTTAATCTAATGGCTAAACATCTTCACAAAACACCTTTTCCATGTATAAACTGCCACAGAAGCATGTTATAACACTTAAAACATCCAGAAAACCATTCAGGCAGAAGTTACATGCCAAACTTTGTAAATGCATTGAAAACGCTATTCAGGAGCTGAAAAGCACTTTAGAGCAATGAAAATATGAGAGTCTCAAAAAGTTAATCTAATGGCTAAACATCTTCACAAAACACCTTTTCCACGTATAAACTGCCACAGAAGCATGTTATTACACTTAAAACATCAAGAAAACCATTCAGGCAGAAGTTACATGCCAAACTTTGTAAATGCATTGAAAACGCTATTCAGGAGCTGAAAAGCACTTTAAAGCAATGAAAATATGAGAGTCTCAAAAAGTTAATCTAATGGCTAAACATCTTCACAAAACACCTTTTCCATGTATAAACTGCCACAGAAGCATGTTATAACACTTAAAACATCCAGAAAACCATTCAGGCAGAAGTTACATGCCAAACTTTGTAAATGCATTGAAAACGCTATTTTGGAGCTGAAAAACACTTTAGAGCAATGAAAAATTGAAAGTCTCATAAAGTGAATCTAAAGGCTAAGCATCTTCACAAAACACCTTTCCCATGTATAAACTTCCACAGAAGCATGGTATGAGACTTAAAACATCGAGGAAACCATTCAGGCAGAAGTTACATGCCAAACTTTGTTAATGCATTGAAAAAGCTATTCAGAAGCTGAAAAGCACTTTAGAGCAATACAAATATGAGAGTCTCAAAAAGGTAATCTAATGGCTAAACATCTTCACAAAACACATTTTCCATGTATAAACTGCCACAGAAGCATTTTATAAGACTTAAAACATCAAGAAAACCATTCACACAGAAATTACATGCCAAACTTTGTAAATGCATTGAAAACGCTATTCAGGAGCTGAAAAGCACTTTAGAGCAATGAAAATATGAGAGTCTCAAAAAGTTAATCTAATGGCTAAACATCTTCACAAATCACCTTTTCCATGTATAAACTGCCACAGAAGACTGTTATAACACTTAAAACATCAAGAAAACCATTCAGGCAGAAGTTACATGCCAAACTTTGTAAATGCATTTAAAACGCTATTCAGGAGCTGAAAAGCACTTTAGAGCAATGAAAATGTGAGAGTCTCAAAAAGTTAATCTAATGGCTAAACATCTTCACAAAACAGCTTTTCCATGTATAAACTGCCACAGAAGCATGTTACAACACTTAAAACATCAAGAAAACCATTCAGGCAGAAGTTACATGCCAAACTTTGTAAATGCATTGAAAACGCTATTCAGGAGCTGAAAAGCACTTTAGAGCAATGAAAATGTGAGAGTCTCAAAAAGTTAATCTAATGGCTAAACATCTTCACAAATCACCTTTTCCATGTATAAACTGCCACAGAAGACTGTTATAACACTTAAAACATCAAGAAAACCATTCAGGCAGAAGTTACATGCCAAACTTTGTAAATGCATTTAAAACGCTATTCAGGAGCTGAAAAGCACTTTAGAGCAATGAAAATGTGAGAGTCTCAAAAAGTTAATCTAATGGCTAAACATCTTCACAAAACAGCTTTGCCATGTATAAACTGCCACAGAAGCATGTTACAACACTTAAAACATCAAGAAAACCATTCAGGCAGAAGTTACATGCCAAACTTTGTAAATGCATTGAAAACGCTATTCAGGAGCTGAAAAGCACTTTAGAGCAATGAAAATATGAGAGTCTCAAAAAGTTAATCTTATGGCTAAACATCTTCACAAAACACCTTTTCCACGTATAAACTGCCACAGAAGCATTTTATAAGACTTAAAACATCAAGAAAACCATTCACACAGAAATTACATGCCAAACTTTGTAAATGCATTGAAAACGCTATTAGGGAGCTGAAAAGCACTTTAGAGCAATGAAAATATGAGAGTCTCAAAAAGTTAATCTAATGGCTAAACATCTTCACAAAACACCTTTTCCATGTATAAACTGCCACAGAAGCATGTTATAACACTTAAAACATCCAGAAAACCATTCAGGCAGAAGTTACATGCCAAACTTTGTAAATGCATTGAAAACGCTATTCTGGAGCTGAAAAACACTTTAGAGCAATGAAAAATTGAAAGTCTCAAAAAGTGAATCTAAAGGCTAAGCATCTTCACAAAACACCTTTCCCATGTATAAACGTCCACAGAAGCATGGTATGAGACTTAAAACATCGAGGAAACCATTCAGGCAGAAGTTACATGCCAAACTTTGTTAATGCAATGAAAACGTTATTCAGGAGCTGAAAAGCACTTGAGAGCAATGAAAATATGAGAGTCTCAAAAAGTTAATCTAATGGCTAAACATCTTTACAAAACACCTTTTCCACGTATAAACTGCCACAGAAGCATGTTATAACACTTAAAACATCAAGAAAACCATTCAGACAGAAGTTACATGCCAAACTTTGTAAATGCATTGAAAACGCTATTCAGGAGCTGAAAAACACTTTAGAGCAATGAAAATATGAGTCTCAAAAAGTTAATCTAATGGCTAAACATCTTTACAAAAAACCTTTTCCATGTATAAACTGCCATAGAAGCATGTTTTAAGCCTTAAAACATCAAGAAAACCATTCAGACAGAAGTTACATGCCAAACTTTGTAAATGCATTGAAAACGCTATTCAGGAGCTGAAAAGCACTTTAGAGCAATGAAAATATGAGAGTCTCAAAAAGTTAATCTAATGGCTAAACATCTTCACAAAACACCTTTTCCATGTATAAACTGCCACAGAAGCATGTTATAGAACTTAAAACATCAAGAAAACCATTCAGGCAGAAGTTACATGCCAAACTTTGTAAATGCAATGAAAACGCTATTCAGAAGCTGAAAAGCAGTTTAGAGCCATAAAAATATGAAAGTCTCAAAAACGGAATCTAATGGCTAAACATCTTCACAAAACACCTTTTCCATGTATAAACTGCCACAGAAGCATGTTATAACACTTAAAACATCAAGAAAACCATTCAGGCAGAAGTTACATGCCAAACTTTGTAAATGCATTGAAAACGCTATTCAGGAGCTGAAAAGCACTTTAGAGCAATGAAAATATGAGAGTCTCAAAAAGTTAATCTTATGGCTAAACATCTTCACAAAACACCTTTTCCACGTATAAACTGCCACAGAAGCATGTTATAACACTTAAAACATCAAGAAAACCATTCAGGCAGAAGTTACATGCCAAACTTTGTAAATGCATTGAAAACGCTATTTTGGAGCTGAAAAACACTTTAGAGCAATGAAAAATTGAAAGTCTCAAAAAGTGAATCTAAAGGCTAAGCATCTTCACAAAACACCTTTTCCATGTATAAACTTCCACAGAAGCATGGTATGAGACTTAAAACATCGAGGAAACCATTCAGGCAGAAGTTACATGCCAAACTTTGTTAATGCAATGAAAACGTTATTCAGGAGCTGAAAAGCACTTGAGAGCAATGAAAATATGAGAGTCTCAAAAAGTTAATCTAATGGCTAAACATCTTCACAAAACACCTTTTCCATGTATAAACTGCCACAGAAGCATGTTATAACACTTAAAACATCCAGAAAACCATTCAGGCAGAAGTTACATGCCAAACTTTGTAAATGCATTGAAAACGCTATTCTGGAGCTGAAAAACACTTTAGAGCAATGAAAAATTGAAAGTCTCAAAAAGTGAATCTAAAGGCTAAGCATCTTCACAAAACACCTTTCCCATGTATAAACGTCCACAGAAGCATGGTATGAGACTTAAAACATCGAGGAAACCATTCAGGCAGAAGTTACATGCCAAACTTTGTTAATGCAATGAAAACGTTATTCAGGAGCTGAAAAGCACTTGAGAGCAATGAAAATATGAGAGTCTCAAAAAGTTAATCTAATGGCTAAACATCTTCACAAAACACCTTTTCCATGTATAAACTGCCACAGAAGCATGTTATAACACTTAAAACATCCAGAAAACCATTCAGGCAGAAGTTACATGCCAAACTTTGTAAATGCATTGAAAACGCTATTTTGGAGCTGAAAAACACTTTAGAGCAATGAAAAATTGAAAGTCTCATAAAGTGAATCTAAAGGCTAAGCATCTTCACAAAACACCTTTCCCATGTATAAACTTCCACAGAAGCATGGTATGAGACTTAAAACATCGAGGAAACCATTCAGGCAGAAGTTACATGCCAAACTTTGTTAATGCATTGAAAAAGCTATTCAGAAGCTGAAAAGCACTTTAGAGCAATACAAATATGAGAGTCTCAAAAAGGTAATCTAATGGCTAAACATCTTCACAAAACACATTTTCCATGTATAAACTGCCACAGAAGCATTTTATAAGACTTAAAACATCAAGAAAACCATTCACACAGAAATTACATGCCAAACTTTGTAAATGCATTGAAAACGCTATTCAGGAGCTGAAAAGCACTTTAGAGCAATGAAAATATGAGAGTCTCAAAAAGTTAATCTAATGGCTAAACATCTTCACAAATCACCTTTTCCATGTATAAACTGCCACAGAAGACTGTTATAACACTTAAAACATCAAGAAAACCATTCAGGCAGAAGTTACATGCCAAACTTTGTAAATGCATTTAAAACGCTATTCAGGAGCTGAAAAGCACTTTAGAGCAATGAAAATGTGAGAGTCTCAAAAAGTTAATCTAATGGCTAAACATCTTCACAAAACAGCTTTTCCATGTATAAACTGCCACAGAAGCATGTTACAACACTTAAAACATCAAGAAAACCATTCAGGCAGAAGTTACATGCCAAACTTTGTAAATGCATTGAAAACGCTATTCAGGAGCTGAAAAGCACTTTAGAGCAATGAAAATGTGAGAGTCTCAAAAAGTTAATCTAATGGCTAAACATCTTCACAAATCACCTTTTCCATGTATAAACTGCCACAGAAGACTGTTATAACACTTAAAACATCAAGAAAACCATTCAGGCAGAAGTTACATGCCAAACTTTGTAAATGCATTTAAAACGCTATTCAGGAGCTGAAAAGCACTTTAGAGCAATGAAAATGTGAGAGTCTCAAAAAGTTAATCTAATGGCTAAACATCTTCACAAAACAGCTTTGCCATGTATAAACTGCCACAGAAGCATGTTACAACACTTAAAACATCAAGAAAACCATTCAGGCAGAAGTTACATGCCAAACTTTGTAAATGCATTGAAAACGCTATTCAGGAGCTGAAAAGCACTTTAGAGCAATGAAAATATGAGAGTCTCAAAAAGTTAATCTTATGGCTAAACATCTTCACAAAACACCTTTTCCACGTATAAACTGCCACAGAAGCATTTTATAAGACTTAAAACATCAAGAAAACCATTCACACAGAAATTACATGCCAAACTTTGTAAATGCATTGAAAACGCTATTAGGGAGCTGAAAAGCACTTTAGAGCAATGAAAATATGAGAGTCTCAAAAAGTTAATCTAATGGCTAAACATCTTCACAAAACACCTTTTCCATGTATAAACTGCCACAGAAGCATGTTATAACACTTAAAACATCCAGAAAACCATTCAGGCAGAAGTTACATGCCAAACTTTGTAAATGCATTGAAAACGCTATTCTGGAGCTGAAAAACACTTTAGAGCAATGAAAAATTGAAAGTCTCAAAAAGTGAATCTAAAGGCTAAGCATCTTCACAAAACACCTTTCCCATGTATAAACGTCCACAGAAGCATGGTATGAGACTTAAAACATCGAGGAAACCATTCAGGCAGAAGTTACATGCCAAACTTTGTTAATGCAATGAAAACGTTATTCAGGAGCTGAAAAGCACTTGAGAGCAATGAAAATATGAGAGTCTCAAAAAGTTAATCTAATGGCTAAACATCTTTACAAAACACCTTTTCCACGTATAAACTGCCACAGAAGCATGTTATAACACTTAAAACATCAAGAAAACCATTCAGACAGAAGTTACATGCCAAACTTTGTAAATGCATTGAAAACGCTATTCAGGAGCTGAAAAACACTTTAGAGCAATGAAAATATGAGTCTCAAAAAGTTAATCTAATGGCTAAACATCTTTACAAAAAACCTTTTCCATGTATAAACTGCCATAGAAGCATGTTTTAAGCCTTAAAACATCAAGAAAACCATTCAGACAGAAGTTACATGCCAAACTTTGTAAATGCATTGAAAACGCTATTCAGGAGCTGAAAAGCACTTTAGAGCAATGAAAATATGAGAGTCTCAAAAAGTTAATCTAATGGCTAAACATCTTCACAAAACACCTTTTCCATGTATAAACTGCCACAGAAGCATGTTATAGAACTTAAAACATCAAGAAAACCATTCAGGCAGAAGTTACATGCCAAACTTTGTAAATGCAATGAAAACGCTATTCAGAAGCTGAAAAGCAGTTTAGAGCCATAAAAATATGAAAGTCTCAAAAACGGAATCTAATGGCTAAACATCTTCACAAAACACCTTTTCCATGTATAAACTGCCACAGAAGCATGTTATAACACTTAAAACATCAAGAAAACCATTCAGGCAGAAGTTACATGCCAAACTTTGTAAATGCATTGAAAACGCTATTCAGGAGCTGAAAAGCACTTTAGAGCAATGAAAATATGAGAGTCTCAAAAAGTTAATCTTATGGCTAAACATCTTCACAAAACACCTTTTCCACGTATAAACTGCCACAGAAGCATGTTATAACACTTAAAACATCAAGAAAACCATTCAGGCAGAAGTTACATGCCAAACTTTGTAAATGCATTGAAAACGCTATTTTGGAGCTGAAAAACACTTTAGAGCAATGAAAAATTGAAAGTCTCAAAAAGTGAATCTAAAGGCTAAGCATCTTCACAAAACACCTTTTCCATGTATAAACTTCCACAGAAGCATGGTATGAGACTTAAAACATCGAGGAAACCATTCAGGCAGAAGTTACATGCCAAACTTTGTTAATGCAATGAAAACGTTATTCAGGAGCTGAAAAGCACTTGAGAGCAATGAAAATATGAGAGTCTCAAAAAGTTAATCTAATGGCTAAACATCTTCACAAAACACCTTTTCCATGTATAAACTGCCACAGAAGCATGTTATAACACTTAAAACATCCAGAAAACCATTCAGGCAGAAGTTACATGCCAAACTTTGTAAATGCATTGAAAACGCTATTCTGGAGCTGAAAAACACTTTAGAGCAATGAAAAATTGAAAGTCTCAAAAAGTGAATCTAAAGGCTAAGCATCTTCACAAAACACCTTTCCCATGTATAAACGTCCACAGAAGCATGGTATGAGACTTAAAACATCGAGGAAACCATTCAGGCAGAAGTTACATGCCAAACTTTGTTAATGCAATGAAAACGTTATTCAGGAGCTGAAAAGCACTTGAGAGCAATGAAAATATGAGAGTCTCAAAAAGTTAATCTAATGGCTAAACATCTTTACAAAACACCTTTTCCACGTATAAACTGCCACAGAAGCATGTTATAACACTTAAAACATCAAGAAAACCATTCAGACAGAAGTTACATGCCAAACTTTGTAAATGCATTGAAAACGCTATTCAGGAGCTGAAAAACACTTTAGAGCAATGAAAATATGAGTCTCAAAAAGTTAATCTAATGGCTAAACATCTTTACAAAAAACCTTTTCCATGTATAAACTGCCATAGAAGCATGTTTTAAGCCTTAAAACATCAAGAAAACCATTCAGACAGAAGTTACATGCCAAACTTTGTAAATGCATTGAAAACGCTATTCAGGAGCTGAAAAGCACTTTAGAGCAATGAAAATATGAGAGTCTCAAAAAGTTAATCTAATGGCTAAACATCTTCACAAAACACCTTTTCCATGTATAAACTGCCACAGAAGCATGTTATAGAACTTAAAACATCAAGAAAACCATTCAGGCAGAAGTTACATGCCAAACTTTGTAAATGCAATGAAAACGCTATTCAGAAGCTGAAAAGCAGTTTAGAGCCATAAAAATATGAAAGTCTCAAAAACGGAATCTAATGGCTAAACATCTTCACAAAACACCTTTTCCATGTATAAACTGCCACAGAAGCATGTTATAACACTTAAAACATCAAGAAAACCATTCAGGCAGAAGTTACATGCCAAACTTTGTAAATGCATTGAAAACGCTATTCAGGAGCTGAAAAGCACTTTAGAGCAATGAAAATATGAGAGTCTCAAAAAGTTAATCTTATGGCTAAACATCTTCACAAAACACCTTTTCCACGTATAAACTGCCACAGAAGCATGTTATAACACTTAAAACATCAAGAAAACCATTCAGGCAGAAGTTACATGCCAAACTTTGTAAATGCATTGAAAACGCTATTTTGGAGCTGAAAAACACTTTAGAGCAATGAAAAATTGAAAGTCTCAAAAAGTGAATCTAAAGGCTAAGCATCTTCACAAAACACCTTTTCCATGTATAAACTGCCACAGAAGCATTTTATGAGACTTAAAACATCGAGGAAACCATTCAGGCAGAAGTTACATGCCAAACTTTGTTAATGCATTGAAAAAGCTATTCAGAAGCTGAAAAGCACTTTAGAGCAATACAAATAGGAGAGTCTCAAAAAGGTAATCTAATGGC
Organism: Hypomesus nipponensis; assembly: GCF_054491055.1. NCBI lineage: Eukaryota > Metazoa > Chordata > Actinopteri > Osmeriformes > Osmeridae > Hypomesus > Hypomesus nipponensis. Next base: position 15,137,915 of record NC_140372.1, on the reverse strand, counting down.
TAAACATCTTCACAAAACACATTTTCCATGTATAAACTGCCACAGAAGCATTTTATGAGACTTAAAACATCGAGGAAACCATTCAGGCAGAAGTTACATGCCAAACTTTGTTAATGCAATGAAAACGTTATTCAGGAGCTGAAAAGCACTTGAGAGCAATGAAAATATGAGAGTCTCAAAAAGTTAATCTAATGGCTAAACATCTTTACAAAACACCTTTTCCACGTATAAACTGCCACAGAAGCATGTTATAACACTTAAAACATCAAGAAAACCATTCAGGCAGAAGTTATATGCCAAACTTTGTAAATGCATTGAAAACGCTATTCAGGAGCTGAAAAGCACTTTAGAGCAATGAAAATATGAGTCTCAAAAAGTTAATCTAATGGCTAAACATCTTTACAAAACACCTTTTCCATGTATAAACTGCCATAGAAGCATGTTTTAAGCCTTAAAACATCAAGAAAACCATTCAGACAGAAGTTACATGCCAAACTTTGTAAATGCATTGAAAAAGCTATTCAGAAGCTGAAAAGCACTTTAGAGCAATGAAAGTATGAGAGTCTCAAAAAGTTAATCTAATGGCTAAACATCTTTACAAAACACCTTTTCCACGTATACACTGCCACAGAAGCATGTTATAACACTTAAAACATCAAGAAAACCATTCAGGCAGAAGTTACATGCCAAACTTTGTAAATGCATTGAAAACGCTATTCAGGAGCTGAAAAGCACTTTAAAGCAATGAAAATATGAGAGTCTCAAAAAGTTAATCTAATGGCTAAACATCTTCACAAAACACCTTTTCCATGTATAAACTGCCACAGAAGCATGTTATAACACTTAAAACATCCAGAAAACCATTCAGGCAGAAGTTACATGCCAAACTTTGTAAATGCATTGAAAACGCTATTTTGGAGCTGAAAAACACTTTAGAGCAATGAAAAATTGAAAGTCTCATAAAGTGAATCTAAAGGCTAAGCATCTTCACAAAACACCTTTCCCATGTATAAACTTCCACAGAAGCATGGTATGAGACTTAAAACATCGAGGAAACCATTCAGGCAGAAGTTACATGCCAAACTTTGTTAATGCATTGAAAAAGCTATTCAGAAGCTGAAAAGCACTTTAGAGCAATACAAATAGGAGAGTCTCAAAAAGTTAATCTAATGGCTAAACATCTTTACAAAACACCTTTTCCATGTATAAACTGCCATAGAAGCATGTTTTAAGCCTTAAAACATCAAGAAAACCATTCAGACAGAAGTTACATGCCAAACTTTGTAAATGCATTGAAAAAGCTATTCAGAAGCTGAAAAGCACTTTAGAGCAATGAAAGTATGAGAGTCTCAAAAAGTTAATCTAATGGCTAAACATCTTCACAAAACACCTTTTCCATGTATAAACTGCCACAGAAGCATGTTATAACACTTAAAACATCCAGAAAACCATTCAGGCAGAAGTTACATGCCAAACTTTGTAAATGCATTGAAAACGCTATTCAGGAGCTGAAAAGCACTTTAGAGCAATGAAAATATGAGAGTCTCAAAAAGTTAATCTAATGGCTAAACATCTTCACAAAACACCTTTTCCACGTATAAACTGCCACAGAAGCATGTTATTACACTTAAAACATCAAGAAAACCATTCAGGCAGAAGTTACATGCCAAACTTTGTAAATGCATTGAAAACGCTATTCAGGAGCTGAAAAGCACTTTAAAGCAATGAAAATATGAGAGTCTCAAAAAGTTAATCTAATGGCTAAACATCTTCACAAAACACCTTTTCCATGTATAAACTGCCACAGAAGCATGTTATAACACTTAAAACATCCAGAAAACCATTCAGGCAGAAGTTACATGCCAAACTTTGTAAATGCATTGAAAACGCTATTTTGGAGCTGAAAAACACTTTAGAGCAATGAAAAATTGAAAGTCTCATAAAGTGAATCTAAAGGCTAAGCATCTTCACAAAACACCTTTCCCATGTATAAACTTCCACAGAAGCATGGTATGAGACTTAAAACATCGAGGAAACCATTCAGGCAGAAGTTACATGCCAAACTTTGTAAATGCATTGAAAACGCTATTCAGGAGCTGAAAAGCACTTTAGAGCAATGGAAATATGAGAGTCTCAAAAAGTTAATCTAATGGCTAAACATCTTCACAAAACACCTTTTCCATGTATAAACTGCCACAGAAGCATGTTATAACACTTAAAACATCCAGAAAACCATTCAGGCAGAAGTTACATGCCAAACTTTGTAAATGCATTGAAAACGCTATTCTGGAGCTGGAAAACACTTTAGAGCAATGAAAAATTGAAAGTCTCAAAAAGTGAATCTAAAGGCTAAGCATCTTCACAAAACACCTTTCTCATGTATAAACTTCCACAGAAGCATGGTATGAGACTTAAAACATCGAGGAAACCATTCAGGCAGAAGTTACATGCCAAACTTTGTTAATGCAATGAAAACGTTATTCAGGAGCTGAAAAGCACTTGAGAGCAATGAAAATATGAGAGTCTCAAAAAGTTAATCTAATGGCTAAACATCTTTACAAAACACCTTTTCCACGTATAAACTGCCACAGAAGCATGTTATAACACTTAAAACATCAAGAAAACCATTCAGGCAGAAGTTACATGCCAAACTTTGTAAATGCATTGAAAACGCTATTCAGGAGCTGAAAAGCACTTTAGAGCAATGAAAATATGAGAGTCTCAAAAAGTTAATCTAATGGCTAAACATCTTCACAAAACACCTTTTCCACGTATAAACTGCCACAGAAGCATGTTATAACACTTAAAACATCAAGAAAACCATTCAGGCAGAAGTTAAATGCCAAACTTTGTAAATGCATTGAAAACGCTATTCAGGAGCTGAAAAGCACTTTAAAGCAATGAAAATATGAGAGTCTCAAAAAGTTAATCTAATGGCTAAACATCTTCACAAAACACCTTTTCCATGTATAAACTGCCACAGAAGCATGTTATAACACTTAAAACATCCAAAAAACCATTCAGGCAGAAATTACATGCCAAACTTTGTAAATGCATTGAAAACGTTATTCAGGAGCTGAAAAGCACTTTAGAGCAATGAAAATATGAGAGTCTCAAAAAGTTAATCTAATGGCTAAACATCTTCACAAAACACCTTTTCCATGTATAAACTGCCACAGAAGCATGTTATAACACTTAAAACATCCAGAAAACCATTCAGGCAGGAGTTACATGCCAAACTTTGTAAATGCATTGAAAACGCTATTCTGGAGCTGAAAAACACTTTAGAGCAATGAAAAATTGAAAGTCTCAAAAAGTGAATCTAAAGGCTAAGCATCTTCACAAAACACCTTTCTCATGTATAAACTTCCACAGAAGCATGGTATGAGACTTAAAACATCGAGGAAACCATTCAGGCAGAAGTTACATGCCAAACTTTGTTAATGCAATGAAAACGTTATTCAGGAGCTGAAAAGCACTTGAGAGCAATGAAAATATGAGAGTCTCAAAAAGTTAATCTAATGGCTAAACATCTTTACAAAACACCTTTTCCACGTATAAACTGCCACAGAAGCATGTTATAACACTTAAAACATCAAGAAAACCATTCAGGCAGAAGTTATATGCCAAACTTTGTAAATGCATTGAAAACGCTATTCAGGAGCTGAAAAGCACTTTAGAGCAATGGAAATATGAGAGTCTCAAAAAGTTAATCTAATGGCTAAACATCTTCACAAAACACCTTTTCCATGTATAAACTGCCACAGAAGCATGTTATAACACTTAAAACATCCAGAAAACCATTCAGGCAGAAGTTACATGCCAAACTTTGTAAATGCATTGAAAACGCTATTTTGGAGCTGAAAAACACTTTAGAGCAATGAAAAATTGAAAGTCTCATAAAGTGAATCTAAAGGCTAAGCATCTTCACAAAACACCTTTCCCATGTATAAACTTCCACAGAAGCATGGTATGAGACTTAAAACATCGAGGAAACCATTCAGGCAGAAGTTACATGCCAAACTTTGTTAATGCATTGAAAAAGCTATTCAGAAGCTGAAAAGCACTTTAGAGCAATACAAATATGAGAGTCTCAAAAAGGTAATCTAATGGCTAAACATCTTCACAAAACACATTTTCCATGTATAAACTGCCACAGAAGCATTTTATAAGACTTAAAACATCAAGAAAACCATTCACACAGAAATTACATGCCAAACTTTGTAAATGCATTGAAAACGCTATTCAGGAGCTGAAAAGCACTTTAGAGCAATGAAAATATGAGAGTCTCAAAAAGTTAATCTAATGGCTAAACATCTTCACAAAACACCTTTTCCATGTATAAACTGCCACAGAAGCATGTTATAACACTTAAAACATCCAGAAAACCATTCAGGCAGAAGTTACATGCCAAACTTTGTAAATGCATTGAAAACGCTATTCTGGAGCTGAAAAACACTTTAGAGCAATGAAAAATTGAAAGTCTCAAAAAGTGAATCTAAAGGCTAAGCATCTTCACAAAACACCTTTCTCATGTATAAACTTCCACAGAAGCATGGTATGAGACTTAAAACATCGAGGAAACCATTCAGGCAGAAGTTACATGCCAAACTTTGTTAATGCAATGAAAACGTTATTCAGGAGCTGAAAAGCACTTGAGAGCAATGAAAATATGAGAGTCTCAAAAAGTTAATCTAATGGCTAAACATCTTTACAAAACACCTTTTCCACGTATAAACTGCCACAGAAGCATGTTATAACACTTAAAACATCAAGAAAACCATTCAGGCAGAAGTTACATGCCAAACTTTGTAAATGCATTGAAAACGCTATTCAGGAGCTGAAAAGCACTTTAGAGCAATGAAAATATGAGAGTCTCAAAAAGTTAATCTAATGGCTAAACATCTTCACAAAACACCTTTTCCACGTATAAACTGCCACAGAAGCATGTTATAACACTTAAAACATCAAGAAAACCATTCAGGCAGAAGTTAAATGCCAAACTTTGTAAATGCATTGAAAACGCTATTCAGGAGCTGAAAAGCACTTTAAAGCAATGAAAATATGAGAGTCTCAAAAAGTTAATCTAATGGCTAAACATCTTCACAAAACACCTTTTCCATGTATAAACTGCCACAGAAGCATGTTATAACACTTAAAACATCCAAAAAACCATTCAGGCAGAAATTACATGCCAAACTTTGTAAATGCATTGAAAACGTTATTCAGGAGCTGAAAAGCACTTTAGAGCAATGAAAATATGAGAGTCTCAAAAAGTTAATCTAATGGCTAAACATCTTCACAAAACACCTTTTCCATGTATAAACTGCCACAGAAGCATGTTATAACACTTAAAACATCCAGAAAACCATTCAGGCAGGAGTTACATGCCAAACTTTGTAAATGCATTGAAAACGCTATTCTGGAGCTGAAAAACACTTTAGAGCAATGAAAAATTGAAAGTCTCAAAAAGTGAATCTAAAGGCTAAGCATCTTCACAAAACACCTTTCTCATGTATAAACTTCCACAGAAGCATGGTATGAGACTTAAAACATCGAGGAAACCATTCAGGCAGAAGTTACATGCCAAACTTTGTTAATGCAATGAAAACGTTATTCAGGAGCTGAAAAGCACTTGAGAGCAATGAAAATATGAGAGTCTCAAAAAGTTAATCTAATGGCTAAACATCTTTACAAAACACCTTTTCCAAGTATAAACTGCCACAGAAGCATGTTATAACACTTAAAACATCAAGAAAACCATTCAGGCAGAAGTTACATGCCAAACTTTGTAAATGCATTGAAAACGCTATTCAGGAGCTGAAAAGCACTTTAGAGCAATGAAAATATGAGTCTCAAAAAGTTAGTCTAATGGCTAAACATCTTTACAAAACACCTTTTCCATGTATAAACTGCCATAGAAGCATGTTTTAAGCCTTAAAACATCAAGAAAACCATTCAGACAGAAGTTACATGCCAAACTTTGTAAATGCATTGAAAAAGCTATTCAGAAGCTGAAAAGCACTTTAGAGCAATGAAAGTATGAGAGTCTCAAAAAGTTAATCTAATGGCTAAACATCTTCACAAAACACCTTTTCCATGTATAAACTGCCACAGAAGCATGTTATAACACTTAAAACATCCAGAAAACCATTCAGGCAGAAGTTACATGCCAAACTTTGTAAATGCATTGAAAACGCTATTCAGGAGCTGAAAAGCACTTTAGAGCAATGAAAATATGAGAGTCTCAAAAAGTTAATCTAATGGCTAAACATCTTCACAAAACACCTTTTCCACGTATAAACTGCCACAGAAGCATGTTATTACACTTAAAACATCAAGAAAACCATTCAGGCAGAAGTTACATGCCAAACTTTGTAAATGCATTGAAAACACTATTCAGGAGCTGAAAAGCACTTTAAAGCAATGAAAGTATGAGAGTCTCAAAAAGTTAATCTAATGGCTAAACATCTTCACAAAACACCTTTTCCATGTAGAAACTGCCACAGAAGCATGTTATAACACTTAAAACATCCAGAAAACCATTCAGGCAGAAGTTACATGCCAAACTTTGTAAATGCATTGAAAACGCTATTTTGGAGCTGAAAAACACTTTAGAGCAATGAAAAATTGAAAGTCTCATAAAGTGAATCTAAAGGCTAAGCATCTTCACAAAACACCTTTCCCATGTATAAACTTCCACAGAAGCATGGTATGAGACTTAAAACATCGAGGAAACCATTCAGGCAGAAGTTACATGCCAAACTTTGTTAATGCATTGAAAAAGCTATTCAGAAGCTGAAAAGCACTTTAGAGCAATACAAATATGAGAGTCTCAAAAAGGTAATCTAATGGCTAAACATCTTCACAAAACACATTTTCCACGTATAAACTGCCACAGAAGCATTTTATAAGACTTAAAACATCAAGAAAACCATTCACACAGAAATTACATGCCAAACTTTGTAAATGCATTGAAAACGCTATTCAGGAGCTGAAAAGCACTTTAGAGCAATGAAAATATGAGAGTCTCAAAAAGTTAATCTAATGGCTAAACATCTTCACAAAACACCTTTTCCATGTATAAACTGCCACAGAAGCATGTTATAACACTTAAAACATCCAGAAAACCATTCAGGCAGAAGTTACATGCCAAACTTTGTAAATGCATTGAAAACGCTATTCTGGAGCTGAAAAACACTTTAGAGCAATGAAAAATTGAAAGTCTCAAAAAGTGAATCTAAAGGCTAAGCATCTTCACAAAACACCTTTCTCATGTATAAACTTCCACAGAAGCATGGTATGAGACTTAAAACATCGAGGAAACCATTCAGGCAGAAGTTACATGCCAAACTTTGTTAATGCAATGAAAACGTTATTCAGGAGCTGAAAAGCACTTGAGAGCAATGAAAATATGAGAGTCTCAAAAAGTTAATCTAATGGCTAAACATCTTTACAAAACACCTTTTCCACGTATAAACTGCCACAGAAGCATGTTATAACACTTAAAACATCAAGAAAACCATTCAGGCTGAAGTTACATGCCAAACTTTGTAAATGCATTGAAAACGCTATTCAGGAGCTGAAAAGCACTTTAGAGCAATGAAAATATGAGTCTCAAAAAGTTAATCTAATGGCTAAACATCTTTACAAAGCACCTTTTCCAAGTATAAACTGCCATAGAAGCATGTTTTAAGCCTTAAAACATCAAGAAAACCATTCAGACAGAAGTTACATGCCAAACTTTGTAAATGCATTGAAAAAGCTATTCAGAAGCTGAAAAGCACTTTAGAGCAATGAAAATATGAGAGTCTCAAAAAGTTAATCTAATGGCTAAACATCTTCACAAAACACCTTTTCCACGTATAAACTGCCACAGAAGCATGTTATAACACTTAAAACATCAAGAAAACCATTCAGGCAGAAGTTACATGCCAAACTTTGTAAATGCATTGAAAACGCTATTCAGGAGCTGAAAAGCACTTTAAAGCAATGAAAATATGAGAGTCTCAAAAAGTTAATCTAATGGCTAAACATCTTCACAAAACACCTTTTCCATGTATAAACTGCCACAGAAGCATGTTATAACACTTAAAACATCCAAAAAACCATTCAGGCAGAAGTTACATGCCAAACTTTGTAAATGCATTGAAAACGCTATTTTGGAGCTGAAAAACACTTTAGAGCAATGAAAAATTGAAAGTCTCAAAAAGTGAATCTAAAGGCTAAGCATCTTCACAAAACACCTTTCCCATGTATAAACTTCCACAGAAGCATGGTATGAGACTTAAAACATCGAGGAAACCATTCAGGCAGAAATTACATGCCAAACTTTGTTAATGCATTGAAAAAGCTATTCAGAAGCTGAAAAGCACTTTAGAGCAATACAAATATGAGAGTCTCAAAAAGTTAATCTAATGGCTAAACATCTTCACAAAACACATTTCCCATGTATGAACTGCCACAGAAGCATGTTATAACACTTAAAACATCAAGTAAACCATTCAGGCAGAAGTTACATGCCAAACTTTGTTAATGCAATGAAAACGCCTATTCAGGAGCTGAAAAGCACTTTAGAGCAATGAAAATGTGAGAGTCTCAAAAAGTGAATTTAATGGCTAAACATCTTCACAAAACACCTTTTCCATGTATAAACTGCCACAGAAGCATTTTATAAGACTTAAAACATCAAGAAAACCATTCACACAGAAATTACATGCCAAACTTTGTAAATGCATTGAAAACGCTATTCAGGAGCTGAAAAGCACTTTAGAGCAATGAAAATATGAGAGTCTCAAAAAGTTAATCTAATGGCTAAACATCTTCACAAAACACCTTTTCCATGTATAAACTGCCACAGAAGCATGTTATAGAACTTAAAACATCAAGAAAACCATTCAGGCAGAAGTTACATGCCAAACTTTGTAAATGCATTGAAAACGCTATTCTGGAGCTGAAAAACACTTCAGAGCAATGAAAAATTGAAAGTCTCAAAAAGTGAATCTAAAGGCTAAGCATCTTCACAAAACACCTTTCCCATGTATAAACTTCCACAGAAGCATGGTATGAGACTTAAAACATCAAGGAAACCATTCAGGCAGAAGTTACATGCCAAACTTTGTTAATGCAATGAAAACGTTATTCAGGAGCTGAAAAGCACTTGAGAGCAATGAAAATATGAGAGTCTCAAAAAGTTAATCTAATGGCTAAACATCTTTACAAAACACCTTTTCCACGTATAAACTGCCACAGAAGCATGTTATAACACTTAAAACATCAAGAAAACCATTCAGGCAGAAGTTACATGCCAAACTTTGTAAATGCATTGAAAACGCTATTTTGGAGCTGAAAAACACTTTAGAGCAATGAAAAATTGAAAGTCTCAAAAAGTGAATCTAAAGGCTAAGCATCTTCACAAAACACCTTTCCCATGTATAAACTTCCACAGAAGCATGGTATGAGACTTAAAACATCGAGGAAACCATTCAGGCAGAAGTTACATGCCAAACTTTGTTAATGCATTGAAAAAGCTATTCAGAAGCTGAAAAGCACTTTAGAGCAATACAAATATGAGAGTCTCAAAAAGTTAATCTAATGGCTAAACATCTTCACAAAACACATTTTCCATGTATGAACTGCCACAGAAGCATGTTATAACACTTAAAACATCAAGTAAACCATTCAGGCAGAAGTTACATGCCAAACTTTGTTAATGCAATGAAAACGCCTATTCAGGAGCTGAAAAGCACTTTAGAGCAATGAAAATGTGAGAGTCTCAAAAAGTGAATTTAATGGCTAAACATCTTCACAAAACACCTTTTCCATGTATAAACTGCCACAGAAGCATTTTATAAGACTTAAAACATCAAGAAAACCATTCACACAGAAATTACATGCCAAACTTTGTAAATGCATTGAAAACGCTATTCAGGAGCTGAAAAGCGCTTTAGAGCAATGGAAATATGAGAGTCTCAAAAAGTTAATCTAATGGCTAAACATCTTCACAAAACACCTTTTCCATGTATAAACTGCCACAGAAGCATGTTATAACACTTAAAACATCCAGAAAACCGTTCAGGCAGAAGTTACATGCCAAACTTTGTAAATGCATTGAAAACGCTATTCTGGAGCTGGAAAACACTTTAGAGCAATGAAAAATTGAAAGTCTCAAAAAGTGAATCTAAAGGCTAAGCATCTTCACAAAACACCTTTCCCATGTATAAACTTCCACAAAAGCATGGTATGAGACTTAAAACATCGAGGAAACCATTCAGGCAGAAGTTACATGCCAAGATTTGTTAATGCATTGAAAACGCTATTCAGGAGCTGAAAAGCACTTTAGAGCAATGAAAATATGAGTCTCAAAAAGTTAATCTAATGGCTAAACATCTTTACAAAACACCTTTTCCATGTATAAACTGCCATAGAAGCATGTTTTAAGCCTTAAAACATCAAGAAAACCATTCAGACAGAAGTTACATGCCAAACTTTGTAAATGCATTGAAAAAGCTATTCAGAAGCTGAAAAGCACTTTAGAGCAATGAAAATATGAGAGTCTCAAAAAGTTAATCTAATGGCTAAACATCTTCACAAAACACCTTTTCCATGTATAAACTGCCACAGAAGCATGTTATAGAACTTAAAACATCAAGAAAACCATTCAGGCAGAAGTTACATGCCAAACTTTGTAAATGCATTGAAAACGCTATTCAGGAGCTGAAAAGCACTTTAGAGCAATGAAAATATGAAAGTCTCAAAAACGGAATCTAATGGCTAAACATCTTCACAAAACACCTTTTCCATGTATAAACTGCCACAGAAGCATGTTATAACACTTAAAACATCCAGAAAACCATTCAGGCAGAAGTTACATGCCAAACTTTGTAAATGCATTGAAAACGCTATTCTGGAGCTGAAAAACACTTTAGAGCAATGAAAAATTGAAAGTCTCAAAAAGTGAATCTAAAGGCTAAGCATCTTCACAAAACACCTTTCCCATGTATAAACTTCCACAGAAGCATGGTATGAGACTTAAAACATCGAGGAAACCATTCAGGCAGAAGTTACATGCCAAACTTTGTTAATGCAATGAAAACGTTATTCAGGAGCTGAAAAGCACTTGAGAGCAATGAAAATATGAGAGTCTCAAAAAGTTAATCTAATGGCTAAACATCTTTACAAAACACCTTTTCCACGTATAAACTTCCACAGAAGCATGGTATGAGACTTAAAACATCGAGGAAACCATTCAGGCAGAAGTTACATGCCAAACTTTGTTAATGCATTGAAAAAGCTATTCAGAAGCTGAAAAGCACTTTAGAGCAATACAAATATGAGAGTCTCAAAAAGTTAATCTAATGGCTAAACATCTTCACAAAACACATTTTCCATGTATGAACTGCCACAGAAGCATGTTATAACACTTAAAACATCAAGTAAACCATTCAGGCAGAAGTTACATGCCAAACTTTGTTAATGCAATGAAAACGCCTATTCAGGAGCTGAAAAGCACTTTAGAGCAATGAAAATGTGAGAGTCTCAAAAAGTGAATTTAATGGCTAAACATCTTCACAAAACACCTTTTCCATGTATAAACTGCCACAGAAGCATTTTATAAGACTTAAAACATCAAGAAAACCATTCACACAGAAATTACATGCCAAACTTTGTAAATGCATTGAAAACGCTATTCAGGAGCTGAAAAGCGCTTTAGAGCAATGGAAATATGAGAGTCTCAAAAAGTTAATCTAATGGCTAAACATCTTCACAAAACACCTTTTCCATGTATAAACTGCCACAGAAGCATGTTATAACACTTAAAACATCCAGAAAACCGTTCAGGCAGAAGTTACATGCCAAACTTTGTAAATGCATTGAAAACGCTATTCTGGAGCTGGAAAACACTTTAGAGCAATGAAAAATTGAAAGTCTCAAAAAGTGAATCTAAAGGCTAAGCATCTTCACAAAACACCTTTCCCATGTATAAACTTCCACAAAAGCATGGTATGAGACTTAAAACATCGAGGAAACCATTCAGGCAGAAGTTACATGCCAAGCTTTGTTAATGCATTGAAAACGCTATTCAGGAGCTGAAAAGCACTTTAGAGCAATGAAAATATGAGTCTCAAAAAGTTAATCTAATGGCTAAACATCTTTACAAAACACCTTTTCCATGTATAAACTGCCATAGAAGCATGTTTTAAGCCTTAAAACATCAAGAAAACCATTCAGACAGAAGTTACATGCCAAACTTTGTAAATGCATTGAAAAAGCTATTCAGAAGCTGAAAAGCACTTTAGAGCAATGAAAATATGAGAGTCTCAAAAAGTTAATCTAATGGCTAAACATCTTCACAAAACACCTTTTCCATGTATAAACTGCCACAGAAGCATGTTATAGAACTTAAAACATCAAGAAAACCATTCAGGCAGAAGTTACATGCCAAACTTTGTAAATGCATTGAAAACGCTATTCAGGAGCTGAAAAGCACTTTAGAGCAATGAAAATATGAGAGTCTCAAAAAGTTAATCTAATGGCTAAACATCTTCACAAAACACCTTTTCCACGTATAAACTGCCACAGAAGCATGTTATAACACTTAAAACATCAAGAAAACCATTCAGGCAGAAGTTACATGCCAAACTTTGTAAATGCATTGAAAACGCTATTCAGGAGCTGAAAAGCACTTTAGAGCAATGAAAATATGAAAGTCTCAAAAACGGAATCTAATGGCTAAACATCTTCACAAAACACCTTTTCCATGTATAAACTGCCACAGAAGCATGTTATAACACTTAAAACATCCAGAAAACCATTCAGGCAGAAGTTACATGCCAAACTTTGTAAATGCATTGAAAACGCTATTCTGGAGCTGAAAAACACTTTAGAGCAATGAAAAATTGAAAGTCTCAAAAAGTGAATCTAAAGGCTAAGCATCTTCACAAAACACCTTTCCCATGTATAAACTTCCACAGAAGCATGGTATGAGACTTAAAACATCGAGGAAACCATTCAGGCAGAAGTTACATGCCAAACTTTGTTAATGCAATGAAAACGTTATTCAGGAGCTGAAAAGCACTTGAGAGCAATGAAAATATGAGAGTCTCAAAAAGTTAATCTAATGGCTAAACATCTTTACAAAACACCTTTTCCACGTATAAACTGCCACAGAAGCATGTTATAACACTTAAAACATCAAGAAAACCATTCAGGCAGAAGTTACATGCCAAACTTTGTAAATGCATTGAAAACGCTATTCAGGAGCTGAAAAGCACTTTAGAGCAATGAAAATATGAGAGTCTCAAAAAGTTAATCTAATGGCTAAACATCTTCACAAAACACCTTTTCCATGTATAAACTGCCATAGAAGCATGTTATAACACTTAAAACATCAAGAAAACCATTCACACAGAAATTACATGCCAAACTTTGTAAATGCATTGAAAACGCTATTCAGGAGCTGAAAAGCACTTTAGAGCAATGAAAATATGAAAGTCTCAAAAACGGAATCTAATGGCTAAACATCTTCACAAAACACCTTTTCCATGTATAAACTGCCACAGAAGGATGTTATAAGACTTACAACATCCAGAAAACCATTCAGGCAGAAGTTACATGCCAAACTTTGTAAATGCATTGAAAACGCTATTCAGGAGCTGAAAAGCACTTTAGAGCAATGAAAATGTGAGAGTCTCAAAAAGTTAATCTAATGTCTAAACATCTTCACAAAACACCTTTTCCATGTATAAACTGCCATAGAAGCATGTTATAAGCCTTAAAACATCAAGAAAACCATTCACACAGAAATTACATGCCAAACTTTGTAAATGCATTGAAAACGCTATTCAGGAGCTGAAAAGCACTTTAGAGCAATGAAAATTGAAAGTCTCAAAAACGGAATCTAATGGCTAAACATCTTCACAAAACACCTTTTCCATGTATAAACTGCCACAGAAGGATGTTATAAGACTTACAACATCCAGAAAACCATTCAGGCAGAAGTTACATGCCAAACTTTGTAAATGCATTGAAAACGCTATTCTGGAGCTGCAAAGCACTTTAGTGCCAAAAAATATGAAAGTCTCAAAAACTGAATCTAATGGCTAAACATCTTCACAAAACACCTTTTTCACGTATAAACTGCCACAGAAGCATTTTATAACACTTAAAACATCAAGAAAACCATTCAGGCAGAAGTTACATGCCAAACTTTGTAAATGCATTGAAAACGCTATTCAGGCGCTGAAAAGCACTTTAGATCAATGAAAATATGAGAGTCTCAAAAAGTTAATCTAATGGCTAAACATCTTCACAAAACACCTTTCCCATGTATAAACTTCCACAGAAGCATGGTATGAGACTTAAAACATCGAGGAAACCATTCAGGCAGAAGTTACATGCCAAACTTCGTTAATGCAATGAAAACGTTATTCAGGAGCTGAAAAGCACTTGAGAGCAATGAAAATATGAGTCTCAAAAAGTGAATCTAATGGCTAAGCATCTTCACAAAACACCGTTTCCATGTATAAACTTCCACAGAAGCTTGGTATAAGACTTAAACATCGAGAAAACCATTCAAACAGAAGTTACATGCCAAACATTGTAAATGCATTGAAAACAGTCTCCCGGTCTTGTAGATTCACCCTCTACAACATCCGAAAGATCAGGAGATACCTGTCTGAGCACTCCACCCAGCTGCTAGTCCAAGCACTGGTCCTCTCCAAGTTGGACTACTGCAACTCGCTGCTCGCTGGTCTCCCAGCATGTGCAACCCGCCCTCTTCAGAGGATTCAGAATGCAGCGGCCCGCCTGGTCTACAATCTACCCAGACGCTCCCATGTTACCCCGCTCCTCATCTCCCTCCACTGGCTACCCATCAACGCCCGTATCAGATTCAAGACCCTGGTACTGACCTTCCGAGCAGTGAACGGGACTGCACCCATCTACATCAAGTCTCTCCTGCAACCTTACACCCCCACCCGTCACCTACGGTCTTCTTCAGACAACCGCCTGGTGGTCCCACCGCTCAAGACTGCCCGGTCCCAACACAAGCTCTTCTCCTGCCTGGCGCCCCAATGGTGGAACCAGCTCCCCACCTCCATCAGGGACACTGACTGTCTCCCCACCTTCAAGAAAAGGCTCAAGACGCACTTGTTCCGGGAGTACAACGGCACTTAAGAATGCTTGGCTGGACTTGTTAGTTTCCTCCAGGATCACTATGACTCTTATTGAGTGACTTGTTGCTATTGTAGGTTAGATATAACGAAGTTAAGTCTTGTACTTGCTGTGTAATATTTTAATGTTGATTGTTCTTTTACAGGTACAGTCCTGCACTTTTGTGGTTCATGTTGTTTTATTTGTAACTTGTATAACTACATGCTCTTATGGGTCTTCCCTTTTGGCACTTGTTTAGCTTTTTCACAATGTATGCTTCATGTTTTGGCTGCTTGCAATGTTTGGGACTATCTCGTTGTTATGATCAGTGACCTATGCTCTTTTGTAAAGCTCTCTCTTGGAAGTCGCTTTGGATAAAAGCGTCTGCTAAATGAATAAATGTAAATGTAAATGTAAAACGCTATTCAGGAACTGAAAAGCACTTCAAAGCAATGAAAATATGAAAGTCTCAAAAAGTGAATCTAATGGCTAAGCATCTTCACAAAACACCGTTTCCATGTATAAACTTCCACAGAAGCTTGGTATAAGACTTAAAACATCGAGAAAACCATTCAAACAGAAGTTACATGCCAAACGTAAATGCATTGAAAACGCTATTCAGGAACTGAAAAGCATTTTAAAGCAATACAAAACTCAAAGTCTCCAAAACAGATTCTGAAGCCAAAAATCTGGTCAGTACTATGTGTATAAGCTGAAATACAGTTGTTTTCAGTCAGTTTGGCCTGTTTTAGGCATTCAACCGGAAGATTTAAATAAAACCTTGCAAATGCATTGAAAATGCTATTCGGGAGCTGAACAGCACTTGAAAGCAAAACAAAACTCAAGTCTCCAAAACGGATTCTGGAGCCAAACATCTTGTCAGTACCATGTGGATAGGATGAAATACAGTTGTTTTCAGTCAGTTTGGCCTGTTTTAGGCATTCACCCTGAAGTTTTAAATAAAACCATGCAAATGCATTGAAAACGTTATGCGGGAGCTGAAAAGCACTTTCAGGCATTACAAAACTCAAAGTCTCCAAAACGGATACTGAAGCTAAATCTCTTCAGTACGATGTGGATAGGATGAAATACACTAAGTAAAATAGTCTGGTTCAGTACATAAGGGAACACCATTTTGCTAGCATATACCTAGTTTAGTTTCACATTGCTCCTAGATTCAAACCCAGCCCTGGTTAATTGTAGAGTTAACTAACTACTAGACTCCTGCCTGGCATTTTAGAACATTATTTATTTATTGAAGACTTTCTTGATTCAAGAACTTCATGCAAGTATTGCTTTTCATTATGGTAGATTATTAACTTTACCCGTCTTGATGTATAATGAGGATTGATCATGTTATATGGGAGTGACACTGAATATTCAGTACAATATGTGCTATTGCTGAGGTCAACCTCTTACATTTCCCTTCTGGGCATAAGAGTGACCAAGGTGAATTGTCTTAGAAATAAAATACTTTTTCTCACGTAAGCAAAAGTAACTTCACACCTAACTCTCTACAGCAAGTAACTAAGTAACATAACTGGTTACTTTACAAGAAATGTAACTAGTAACTATAATTAGTTACTTTAAACTCTGTGACGTTACCCAACTCTGGTGATAACCTACTGTTTGTAACAGCACTTATGGATGGTTATTGTTCCTTTTTTATTTGATACTAGAAAAGTATAAATCTCTTTCATAATCTTGCTACTATTGCCCTTTGGTTAGCTAATAGTTTTATGATCCACCGAATCCATGGGCGTCGCCGCAATGTAACTTGGGGGGGTTAGTCCCTCCAAGTCGTTTGGACCCCCCCACTTTTGCGATCAAAATATTAGTTAATGACTAGTCCACTAGTCCAGCGATCTTTCCATTGCTTCACAATCAAATCCGTTCCACTTTATCAGTAGGGAGAATACCCACAGCAATAGAATTCCACTCCACGTTTTCGAGACAAACGGCATTACACACGCAGATTCAACTCCCAAACTCTGATGGACGCATCGCCTTTGCAGCTAGCACTTCAGACATGACTGTTCCACAAAAGAGATGGACATAAGGAGGTTGTTTTCGAGGAAGAGGAAAGTAAGTTGCCCAAGTTTTCCCTTCAGTGGCCAAAGCACCCTTATGAGACATTCTCTGACTATAATAGTATTAGTTAGCGTGTAGTCACAAAGATCCTTATGCAAACATTCGGATTATAGCTAGCTATAAGCAAGCTTTTTACCTACATCTAGCACTAGGCAATAGCATACTTTATTTACCCATTACAAGTGGAACAGCATTTGTTGATTTCTTAATCTGGGTCTGAAATATGTTATGCTTTTGGCCGTGTTCAGATCTAGGCGTCTGATTCAGGCAGAAAGAGATGACAACGATGTTTTTTCGAAGTAGCTACAAAAGAGATTGCTGGTGTTTTTTTTATTGCCATAACAACCGTGAGCTAATCTGGAGTTAACCTTAGGTAACATGCTAGTTTTTCTAAAGACTGGAATAAAAGAAGACAAATCCTTTATTTCATAATTGTCTTCCATTTAACAATGTTGCTCAACTTGTAATTTTGGCAATTCCTAGCATTTCATTACTACATGTTAGTCTGTAACATGAAGGCAAAACTGATTCAACCATTAAAACCAGATATCTTCTGAAAGCTTATACCCTCAGGATGTTATCTAATGAGACAATATCTCTCCATATTAGTATGCTGCCCATGCATAATAAATTCGGTATTGGTAAATGGAGTATATGGCTGATACATTTTTGGGCTGTGCCATTTAGGGAAACGGATTCAACCACCTAACCCATGTATTTTCTGAAAGCTTACATCCTAAGGATGTGATCTGTGGAAAAGAGTACAGGTTTGAACACACATTTGACCATTTTTGAACTGTCCTGTCATGCTTTAGGGAGATGCAATTTTTTTATGTATTTGATATGCTGATCACAAGATTTACATCTCAGAAAGCTTCATATGAACAGTTGAGAGTGAGTCAGAGGCAGGGGCAGCATGCAGGGGCAGTGGAGACAGCTCTGTTGATGAGGTGAGTGCTGAAAGGTGACAGGTAGTTGAAGATGTTCCATTGCTTATTGGGAAGTTTAATTTTAAAAATATTTAAATGTCCAGCCCCTCAGTATATGTATAACAGCTATGGTAGTAATAGTTGTGATAAATGCACCAGAATGCGGGAAATTGCATCTACATCTTTAAAAAAGTTCTGGGGGAGAAACCCTCAGACCCCCCGGAAAAATGTGTCCCCCCCACTTTCAAAATGCTGCTGACGCCCATGACCGAATCATTAAATTGGTCACCCTTTTCACCCTTTTTTATCCTTTTGTTTCTTTGTTCCTATTTAGTGTACGCTTGCACCATCTTCTCTCATAGGTATTTTCGATTGTAGCCTGTCACGCACTCAACACATATTGTAGACATGGGCGTCAGCAGCATTTTGAGAGTGGGGGGGACACATTTTGCTGGGGGGTCTGGGAGTTTCTTCCCCAGAATTTTTTTTAAAATGTTGCAATTTCCCGCATTCTGGTGCATTTACCACAACAATTTACCATAGTCGTTATACATATACTGAGGGTCTGGACATTAAAATATTTTGAAAACTAAACTTCCCAATAAGCAATGGAACATCTTCAACTACCTGTCACCTTTCAGCACTCACCTCATCAACAGAGCTGTCTCCACTGCTCCTGCTTACTGCCCCTGCCTCTGACTCACTCTCAATCTCAACCACCTAGGTAGGAGACATGGAAATGCATTGAGCATTCTTTCATATTGATAATTGAAATAAGCTTAATGTAGATTGTTCATATGAAGATTTCTGCAAAAAAATAATGTCAAATTCACAATTGGTGTAGGTTTAGAAGCCTTATAATTATGTAGTCAAAATAAAAAAAATGGCATCTCCCTAAAGCATGACTGGACAGTTCAGAAATGGTCAAATGTGTGTTCAAACCTGTAGTCTTTTCCACAGATCACATCTTTAGGATGTAAGCTTTCAGAAAATAAATGGTTTTGGTGGTTGAATCAGTTTCCCTAAATGGCACAGCCCAAAAAAGTATCTGCCATATACTCCATTTACCAATACCAAATGTATTATGCATCACCAGCATACTATTATGGAGAGAAGGATGTCTTTTGTCTCATTATATAACATCCTGAGGGTATAAGCTTTCAGAGGAATATGGTTTTAAAGGTTGAATCAGTTTTGCCTTCATGTTACACAGACTAACATGTAGCAATGAAATTCTGCGAATTGCCAAAATAACAAGTTAAGCAACATTGTTTAATTTGGAAGACAATTCTGAAATAAAGGGTTTTATATTAACATTTAGTCATTTAGCAGACGCTTTTATCCAGAGCTACTTACAGTAAGTACAGGGATATTCACCCGAGGCAAGTAGGGTGAAGTGGCCAAGGACACAACTTCATTTGGCATGGCATCAATCCGGCAAACTTCTGATTACTAGCCCGACTCCCTCACCGCTCTGCCATCTGCCTCCTTTCCATTCTTCTTTCTTCTTTTTTTCAGTCTTTAGAAAAACTAGCATAAGGTTAACTCCAGATTAGCTCACGGTTGTTATGGCAATAAAAAAAACACCAGCAATTTATTTTGTAGCTACTTGGAAGAAACGTCCTTGTCATCTCTTTCTGCTGAAACACACGCCTAGATCTGAACACGGCCAAAAGCACAAGATATTTCAGACCCAGATTAAGAAATCAATAAATGTTGTTCCCCTTGTAATGGGTAAATAAAGTATGGTATTGCCTAGTGCTAGATGTAGGTAAAAAGCTTGCTTATCTAGCTACCTATGATCATAATGTTTGCAGAAGGATCTTTGTGACTTAACTAATGCTATTATAGTCAGATAATGTCTCATAAGGGTGCTTTGTCCACTGAAGGGAAAACTTGGGCAACTCTGACTTACTTTCCTCTTCCTCAAAAAAAAAACACCTTATGTCAATCTCGTCTGTGAAACAGTCATGTCTGAAGTGCTAGCTGCAAGCGCGATGCGTCGATCAAAGAGTATGGGAGTTGAATCTGTGTGCGTGATGCTGTTTGTCTAGAACGCGTGAAGTGGAATTCTATTGCATGGGTATTCTCCCTACTGATAAAGTGGAACAGATTTGATTGTGAAGCAATGGAATGATCACAAAAGTGGGGGGGGTCCAAACGACTTCTTTTTTTTAACCCTTGTGTTATCTTTGGGTCATTCTGACCCAAAGTCATTGGGACCCACTGTCGTTTGCAACAACTTTACCGCATACAAAAACAAAGTGAAACGTTTTCTTTTAACCGTTGGGCTGTTTCAGACCCCCCACATTGCGAGGGTTAAAAGAAAATTATTTTTATTTGCTTTTGTATTGGGTAAAATTGAGTAAACACAACGATGGTTCGTTATGAACCTTTTGGTCATGTGACCCGAAGGCAGCACAAGGGTTAAGTGAGGGGGACGTGACCCCCCCCCCCCCCCAAGTTACATTGCTGCGACGCCCATGCCCACAGCCCTATGTTCCCACAACCCTATGTTCCCACAACCCTATGTTCCCACAACCCTATGTTCCCACAGCCCTATGTTCCCAGATGTATTTAGTGTAGCAGTGGAATGTTGTTCCCCTAGATTACCCATTGGATTGTACAGGAGGACCAGGTCAAGTAGGTCAAATGGAGAGGGGGAGGTTGATTACTTGATGTCAAGGTCAAAAATCCAATGTGTTTTTGTTTAAGTACATTACAGATATAGATCCAATTGTTGGTGTACAGACCTTTAAACACATATGTTATGTATTGTAAAATGTATGTTTGTCAAAAATGTATGCGCATTTTGGTTTGACCCATCGCGCGTTATCTGTGTTCTCGCAGTTAAATTGTTCTTTTCGACCTGACCTCCAGCAAGTGAGGTAGCCGAGAGCTAGCAGCGGGGTACATGGAAGAGCTAATTGTACTGTCTCTTCATGTATAGAGCGAGCGAGCGAGCGAGGAAAATAAGCCGACTCCTGCAGATCGACCGTTGTGGCAGTGTCTTCAATCAAACTACAATACACAACGCAGAGTGAAGCACGCTACAAACTGGTGCCGTGACCTGCCGACTGGTCAGCTCGAGCCGACCGCCGGATCTGTGCATGAACATTTGTTGGTGTTTGGTATGAGCGACGATGTTTTGTGAAAAGTGGAGGTGAATGTTACATGCTCGCAAGACTGGAGTATCTGTTAACTTTCATGCAAGTTTTAAGTGCTGTAATTGACATTGTTTTAATACACTTTTGAACCATGGCGGACTCTCATGCCGATAAGATGAGTTATACTGGGAGTTTTAGTGTGTGTGTGCAGGGAGGGGTGTTCTTGCATTTACACCGATTGTACAGGCAGATCCTGGACATGGAATGCTTGCTAGCTCTGAGTTTGCTAGCATGGGGAGGGGTAGGTTTTTAACTCCACCTGTTCAGAGTATCCCACCTCTGTCTTTTGATGCACCATCATCCCCACTCCACAGTAATAATGGGACATCTCCTAGTCAGCTTAACGACCTGATTAGGCGGATTGGTTCAGAGATCGGGGACTCTATCAGAGCAAGTCTACTGCAGCCGGGGGATTCAAATCCGTCTCTTGCCCATCCCTCTTGCCAATCCCAGCAGTCTCCCTTGCCGGAACAATGTGGGGCAACTTTCATTAAATGAATCTGAATTCAGAACCAAGCTGAATCTGGTTGTGAAGTCAGATGTCAGTGCGCCGCTCATCTTTAGGGGTGATGGATCAGATAAGTTCTCTTCTGGAGTGGGAGGAGCTAATGGGTGTATACCTGGAGAAGAGGGGTTACACTGGGTCTGGGAGTGTTGAGGAGGTGTTGTCTAGGCTCATGGGAAGGGCACGGGATGTGACCAAAGTCTGGATGCGTAACAACCCTGTTGTCACGGATGTTAAGACAGTGTTCAGGGTTCTCAGGCAACACTTTGGGGATGCTGTCTGCTCGGGTATGCCTTCAGCTGATTTCTATTCAATCAAACCGTATGCTAATGAGGGTTCATTGGATTTCTGGATAAGGCTTAACCCTTGTGCTGCCTTCGGGTCACATGACCAAAAGGTTCATAACAAACCATCGTTGTGTTTACCCAATTTTACCCAATACAAAAGCAAATAAAAATAATTTTCTTTTAACCTTCGCAATGTGGGGGGTCTGAGACAGCCCAACAGTTAAAAGAAAATGCTTCACTTTGTTTTTGTATGTGGTAAAATTGTCGCAAACGAAGGTGGGTCACAATGACTGATGGGTCAGAATGACCCGAGGAGAACACAAGGGTTAACAAAGCTGCGGAGGTAGCTGAACAATACCTGGTAGGCGAGGGTAGGACCTTGCCCAATCAGTGCTCAGAGTTGGCAATCATGTTTGTACGCAACTGTCCTGATAAAGAGTTGGCCCAAGTGTTTAAAAGCAAACCCCTTCGTGACTGGACAGCCAGTGAGGTACAGGATCGGTTGGACGAATTCTTAAGAGAGCGTAAAACATGTAAGACACAACTTTCACAGCAGATGGCTGTTGTCCTTTACTCTCCCCAAGCGGAAGTGGATCTTGTGAAAAGACCTAATGTGTCATTTTCTCAATGTGGTTGTACTTCGGAACTGGCCCCACCTGTATCAGAGGGTGGGACCTTAGAGAAAGTTTTGAGTATGCTAGAGAAGACGCTTATTAGCACAGTCTGTGAACAGGGGGCCCCGTAAACAGTTCTCCAAACGTCAGGGTGAGTGCGCTGTTTGTGGAAGCGCTAATCACTGGACCAAAGCTCACTGTCAGATGCACCAGCTGTGTTTCAAGTGTTTCTCTCCTGACCACATGAGCTTTGAATGTGGGGAGTCTGGGCAGCGACAGGGTCCTGGATGTGAACGGACTGGCAAGCCGCAGGAAAACTAGAGAGCCTCCATTCTGAGGAGGGCAATGCGGGGCAGTCTAGCTTTTCCTCCGCTGATGACGATATCCAATCTGTTTATTCATATTTTTGTGAGTCAGTACCCAAGGATACCACAGTTATTATACACACAAGGAGCTGTATGATCACCAGTCGCTAGACTCTGTCATCAGCAGACTTATTTTCATCTAGGAGGGAACGAGCCTTTGAGGCTAGAGAAACAGTGTGTACTCTAAGACAGTGGGGGAAATTCACCAAGCGGTTAGGGATTCTGTATCGTGGCTCAAAACACCCTGTGAGCAAGAAAAAAGTATATCAGTATGTCGTACCTGTGTCTTTGAGAGGTCTTGTGTTGAAGGGAGTTCATGATGATGCTGGTCACCAGGGTCAGCAACGTACATTGTGGCTCACAAGGCAGCGGTTTTACTGGGACTCGATGGATAGAGATGTCAAGGAATACGTGGCTCACTGTAAGAGATGTGTGTTGAGTAAAGCTCCTGAGCCTGAAGCTAGAGCTCCACTTGTCTCCATTGTGACAACGGCACCTTTGGAACTTGTGTGTATTGATTTCTGGTCCGCAGAGGATTCAAACAACAAGTCTATTGATGTGTTAGTGGTGACTGACCACTTTACTAAGTTGGCCTGTGCGTATCCATGTCCAAACCAGTCTGCTAAGACTGTTGCTCGTGTTCTTTGGAATAACTTCTTCTGTATTTATGGGTTTGCCGACTGTATCCATTCTGACAGGGGCGCTAACTTTGAGAGTGCGCTTATTGCAGAGTTGCTTCAGTTATCTGGTGTTGAAAAGTCCCACACCACACTGTATCATCCCATGGGTAACGGTCAAGCGGAACGTTTGAATCGCACACTGGGTGGGATGATTAGAGCTCTGCCTGCTAGGTCCAAGGCTAAATGGCCTCAGATGTTGAACACCTTGACATTCTCATATAACTGCACTGTCCATGAGACTACTGGGTTTCCACCCTTCTTCTTGATGTTTGGACGCACCCCTAGGTTGCCAGTGGATGTCATGTTTGAAAGTGTGCTATTGGATGGGAACACTTTAGATGTGGATAAGTATGTCCAGGCTCTGGGTGAGGATCTGAGAGAGGCCATGACCTTGGCCCAGCAGCATGCCAGTAAGCAACAGAAGAAGCAAGCTGAGGTCTATAACAGACGATCCAAGGGTCATTCGGTAGGGAAGGGTGACAGGGTTCTACTAGCTAATAAGGGAGAGAGGGGCAAGAAGAAACTGGCCGATCACTGGGACAGTGTGGTGTACATAGTTGTTGCGAAGAACAGTTCATTAAACACATATCGTATCCAACACCCAGCCACTGGGCGCATCAGAACTGTGCATAGGAACCTGATTATGCCAGTCAACTTTCTGCCTTTGCCTTCTTGGGAGGAACTTGAGGGTCAGGGAACTCTATCGAGTGGTGATGTGATCTCTGAGATGTCTTTAGAGTCCAGCCATGGTGAGGGGAGTGATGCCAGGCCTGTCCACTGGGTAGCGGGCCTTCCTGAGTCTGCAGGGAGAGTACTCCATGAGGAGGGTGTAGTTCCATCTGTTGGAAGTGTAGTGGAACAGCCGGGTGTAGTCCCCTTGAGAGAGGTGTGTTCAGCAGACGTGAACCAGAGGGATAGCCACAAAGCCTACGAGAGTTCTGCTAGTGAAGCTTTGTTCGAGGTGGATGAGGCTGTGACAGATGATGTTGATTTGGTTGGGGATGCTTTGTCATTGGGGTCTGTGACAATATACCAGGACTCTGATCAGTCATCTGATAATACAAGTGTTGTGGCTATACATGAAAGGGTGCTGGCTCCAGAGTTGCCGAGCTGTAGTACTCCTCATCCTGGGATGGGCCCTGTGAGTACAGTTAGTGCTGTCCGTGGCATTTCTGCTAGGTTGTTGGGTGAAGGTGTGCGGACTAGACTGGGCAGAATTATTAAGCCCGTGAATAGACTAATACAAACTATGTCAACACAGGAAATAAAACGGTTCTTGGTTTCTCGGTATTGGTAGGGAGTTGCCATTGTCTACCTGTTTTCAAAAAATGTTATGTAATAGTTTAAGTGTGACTAACTGATTTGTGGGTTTGTCTGATTTCTTGGACAATTCATGTAACTTTGCGTGTAGTTCCACAGAATAAAATGTACATGGCATTTTTTTGCGTATGGTTGAATGAGGGATTAGCTACCCCTCGTTTTTCCTAATCCTTCGCAGGATATCTTTTTCAGCTGGTCGACCATTTGTGGGTCTAGTATTATGGGACTACACAGGGTTACTCTGTCGCCCTGTGGGGACAGTTGTTTTGTTTCCTTTTTATTTATTTGCTTTGTTACCTTCGAGGTACCGTGGCTTAGATTTTGTTTTATTTCTGTGCTTTGTTACCTTTGAGGTGATTTGATGTGGTTGTCTGTAATCTAGTGTAAAACAGTGGGGGTGAATGTAGCAGTGGAATGTTGTTCCCCTAGATTACCCACTGGATTGTACAGGAGGACCAGGTCAAGTAGGTCAAATGGAGAGGGGGAGGTTGATTACTTGATGTCAAGGTCAAAAATCCAATGTGTTTTTGTTTAAGTACATTACAGATATAGATCCAATTGTTGGTTTACAGACCTTTAAACACATATGTTATGTATTTGTAAAATGTATGTTTGTCAAAAATGTATGCGCGTTTTGGTTTGACCCATCGGGCATTATCTGTGTTCTCGCAGTTAAATTGTTCTTTTCGACCTCCAGCGAGTGAGGTAGCCGAGAGCTAGCAGCGGGGTACATGGAAGAGCTAATTGTACTGTCTCTTCATGTATAGAGCGAGCGAGCGAGCGAGCGAGGAAAATAAACCGACTCCTGCAGATCGACCATTGTGGCAGTGTCTTCAATCAAACTACAATACACAACGCAGAGTGAAGCACGCTACATAGGGTTAGGGTCAAAAGAGTTTGGAAGCTAGCTCGCTCCTCAAATCACCAGCTACGGAATGGTGAACCCTTAATTTTGAAAAAGCTCTTAGAAATGTGGTAACATTGGGCTTTGGGAACATTGGGCTGTGGGAACATATGCACGCTCTCAATTATACTAGGAAAGGAGCTTCTGAAGTAAGTAAGTAAGACTTTATTTATATGGCACATTTCATACAGGAATTGCAGCTCAAGGTGCTTTACATAAAATCAACAAAAACAATAATACAAGTGATAAAAGTAATAGATCTAAAACATATAACAAACCAGACTAGCCGCACTCTATCTGCGGTCTCTTGAATCCGTCTTGGATCCGAGCTGCCTCGTGCAGTTTCCGCACATAAAACAATCTGAAGGGTACCAACGTTGATCTCAGGAAGAGAGTAATCCTGAAGGCAGTTTGTACTTTGCGGGTGAGAGGCACGCTGCTATGCACTTGACGAATCCAAGGTTTGAAAAGATTGAATGGGGCACGCAATTTGCTTCAAAATGATTAATAGCTTGTAGTGATAAGATTGTGATTACTAAATACTGTGTAGTTATTGAACATAATAAAACGGCCAAACTAGCTGG
Source organism: Hypomesus nipponensis (assembly GCF_054491055.1). Taxonomy (NCBI): domain Eukaryota; kingdom Metazoa; phylum Chordata; class Actinopteri; order Osmeriformes; family Osmeridae; genus Hypomesus; species Hypomesus nipponensis. The sequence continues at coordinate 15,111,316 of NC_140372.1, read as the reverse complement.
AGGTAACGCCAAACACCAGAGCCGCCCAATGCAGGTTAAGCGTTAATTAAGAGTACTTCTTTTTGACATTGGTAAGCTGAGAAACTGTGTAGTGAAGTTGTCAAGTCGACCAATTTAGATTTATTAACTTACTGTTCTTTTAGCGATAAAAAAGGGCCTTTTCATTCATGTCAATTTCCGTCCGAAAAATAATATAGTAGATAGAAAATGTGATTATGAAAATAATTTTAGGCTACACCAGCAGAAGAAAATAATTGAGAAGACATGAAAACTCATTTTTTGCCTCTACAGACTTTGCTTGTCATGTATGGAACGCTGAGTTAGTCAAAATTAAATCAATAAATTAATAGGTAAATGAATAAATAAATACATACATAAATAAATAAGGCTATGAAATAAACTCTGAAATAAAAAAAAGATGGTAATAAATATATAATTTACTGACATCAATAAATAAATACATTTATTTATTTAAAAATGACGTTTTTGTAAAGACAACATGTATTTAATTCATGGGACTTTTATTTCCTAATGCCACATTTATTTATTTTTTGAGACTTTTACGCACCACATTTTTTTCCACATGTATTTCCACACCACATTTATTTCCACTCCACATTTATTTCAGTGCTGTATTTATTTCACATCTCACATGCAAATGAGAGGGGTGTGGTTATCGTCAGACCAACACAGCAGATAGCTATGCTACCTGTATGGGGGTGACAGTGGCATCGCACTGCCGAAAAGCATACAATGTATACAAGCTTTGCCCATAATGTCTGTGTCGTCTCTGCCTTTGTATGGGAGTGATGGCGGTGACTTAGTAGCCTACGTGTGGGGACTTGATCTTTGATAGCTATGAGGTTGCGCTGAAGTTACCTTTATAAACATGGCTTTCGCTCGTGTGATGTGGAACTCGTCTGCAAAGCTAACAATCACTGCCAACACTATGTCTTCCTAGGTGGTATGTTGGCTATCACCGGTCTCGAAGTCGGCAACTGTAGGCCAAGTGGCTGGCTATCCGGCTAGCTAGCTGACAAAATAGTAAAAGGACGACATCAGTGTGGCCATTTCAGCTAGAGCTAGATACTGTAGAGCTAGTTGTGTTGTGCTGTATTGGCACATATGAACAGCCAAACCCGTTTTGTCACTGAATGGTCATTAAAACGAGTCCAGTGGTAGTGGTTTGATTTAATATTGAATAATTCCATAAACCTGTACCTAATTTCTGAGTTTGGTTATTGTGTACCGTGTTGAATGGGTCTTGACACGTCTTGGTTAGTTGCAACTTTAAATTGCCAATAATAACAAAGCGTTAAGAAACTTGACTTCAATTTGAAGCAGTAGCCTACGGTAAATCCAAAGGTATGGGTAATGTCTGGAATGGTCTGGCTTCACTTCAGGTCTCGTTTCACTAAATGGTAATGCATGGCATAATGGTGAGGCTAGATCGTTATAATCAGGTGCCCTATCGACCTAGTTAACCACATAATAGCAGAGCGATGTAGCGGTGGTGGCAATGATTGTCTTCTTTGTTGCTAGCTGTGTTAGCTAACATTACCTGGCACTTATCACCCCCCACTACCTGTACATCTTGCACACGAACAGTGCTCGATAAGTCTCAAACTATTTAAGACTAGTCTCAAACTATTTAAGACTTCAATATCTGTTCTGTAGAGCACTTATCCGCCCAAGTACCTCTACAAAATCTACTATCTGTGCCAAAATAATATATCCTGACAAGCCATGCCGTTCGGCAGTGCGATTCCACTGTCACCCCCATACAAGTAGCATAGCTATCTGCCGCGTTGGTCTGACGATAACCACGCCCCTCTCGTTTGCATGTGAGATTTGAAATAAATACAGCACAGAAATAAATGTAGTGTGGAAATAAATATGGCGTGGAAATACATGTGGAAATAAATGTGGCGTGTAAAAGTCCCATGAAATAAATAAATGTTGTCTTTACAAAAACTTCATTTTGAAATAAATAAATGTATTTATTTATTGATGTCGGTAAATGGATTCAGCTATGTAATCATATAATGCTATATTTATATATTTATTGCCATCTTTTTTTTATTTCAGAATTTATTCCATAGCCATATTTATTTATGTATGTATTTATCTATTTATTTACCTATTTATCGTCGTCGTCGTCATCTGCCGCTTGTCCGGGGATCGGGTCGCGGGGGCAATGACCTAAGCAGGGAGGCCCAGGCTTCCCTCTCCCCGGCCACTTCCACCACCTCTTCCTGGGGGACCCCAAGGCGTTCCCAGGCCAGCCGAGTGACATAGTCCCTCCAGCGTGTCCTGGGTCTTCCCCGGAGCCTCTTCCCAGTGGGACGTGCCCGGAACACCTCACCAGGGAGGCGTCCAGGAGGCATCCTAATCAGATGCCCGAGCCACCTCAGCTGGCTCCTCTCGACGCGGAGGAGCAGCGGTTCTACTCTGAGCCTCTCCCGGATGACAGAGCTTCTCAGCCTATCTCTTAGGGAGAGCCCGGACACCCTGCGGAGAAAGCTCATTTCGGCCGCTTGTATTCGCGATCTCGTTCTTTCGGTCACTACCCATAGTTCGTGACCATAGGTGAGGGTAGGAACGTAGATCGACTGGTAAATAGAGAGCTTCGCCTTTCGACTCAGCTCCTTCTTCACCACGACGGACCGATGCAGAGCCCGCATCACTGCGGACGCCGCACCGATCCGCCTGTCGACCTCGCGCTCCATTCTTCCCTCACTCGTGAACAAGACCCCGAGATACTTGAACTCCTCCACTTGGTTCAGGATCTCCTCCCCGACCCGGAGATGGCACTCCACCCTTTTCCGGTCGATAACCATGGCCTCAGATTTGGAGGTGCTGATTCGCATCCCAGCCGCTTCACCTATTTATTTATTTATTTAATTTTGACTAAATCGGTGTTCCATAGTCATGCAATTCGAGCAAAAATTTAATGTATTAGCCTGCTTATGTTTTAAATAGTTATTGCAAGGCTATTGTAGCTAACCTAGCTAACTGGGAGTGGAATGCTGACAAATTCAGACAAAGCAAAAATATTGGGGAAGTCAATCACTTACTTTCACCATTGGGTAAAACGTCTGCACGTCTCCAATGTAGGTCTTGCCCTTGCTTGTAGTCAGTAAACCACTGATTGAAACACCCACCGTGAGCTCATAAACTTCTTTGTTTTAGTAGTACCAATAAATCTGTTTAGGCTTGGGTACATTCAGTATAAACAAAATCATAGGGCAACCAGGTAACTCCTAGCAATTTTAAACTTCAACAAACTTTTGAATGGTAAATGGGGAGGGAGAGAGGTTTTTAATTGAACACTAAAATGTAATTGTGTTAGTACAAATGTGCACAAGAAAAATTTATGGACTAAATACATTATTGAATTAATATAGATGAAGAAGTCATGGATGAGAGTCAATATAAGTTCCAATGGGAAAAGGCCTTTCCCCTTCATACTTTTTTCCCCTGCATTACAGCATAGGTTGTGTTGTATTCACAGGCGCTGGACCACATTAACTGAACCATGATTTATTGTTTAACATTGTGCACCACAAGCTGCTTGTCACCACTGGGGTTGTAAGTGATTATTGGATCAGTGGTCATCTCGATTCATACCAATGGGAAACTTGGATGTGAAAGGAATTAAGTGACACACTGTCAAATACCTAAGCTGTGTTTAGGAGAGGCTTGTAAAACAATGGTTACTTTTAATTGCAAAGTGTGGGTGGTCTGAGCGCCTTATTAAACATCATGACAATCTTGCAAATACACACACAATCGCACTATGATGCACATGCTCAATCACACACGCACATGCTCAATCAAACACACACAAATAATAAGGGGAAATAACGCTGTGTGTTAAAATCCCTAGATACAAGGCTATCAGGTGACATCACACACACACTGTTCTGCCATCAGTCGGATAAGGGACAACAGTGTGTGTGTGAGGAATCCTGGGAATGTTTGGTTGCAGCTGCTGACCCTGTGAAGGCCATGTCATTTAAGGACTCCGCCCTACATTTACACATTTACACACACCCCACACACAAAGACACACATCCCTAAAAAAGATGACCTGACATCCTTTTTTGGGAAAGAGAGATCTCCAACATAGTTCCCTCCTCCCACTGTCAGTAAGTGTTTAGGATTGCTTCCTCCTTTGTGTGTGTGTGTGTGGGGGGGAGTACATGGGTGTGTGTGTGACAGACAAAGACTGACAGATGTCTTGTTCACTGGTTGCTGAGGTTAACACAAAATAACACCTAACCAAGCTATTTATGGGAACGTTAACTGCCTTTTTAAACCTGGTCCCAATAACACTAATCTGTTGATTCAGTGTCCACACCATAGACATAATAAAGAGTAGACGCTGTATTGGCTGCTGGGCGCGAGAAATGCGGTCACCATCTTGGACAGGGCAAATTCCTAGTTGCGTAGCATCAGAATAAACAAGATACCAGCACTGTGCAGCATATTCCTGCTCAAATCGGCGGACAATCGCAAACAAGGCTCGGGGGATTACTTTTCACAAGTAAGATTTAACATTATCATACTATTGGTTGTATTTTGTGAAAATAACGACGCGACGATGCGGCGTCTACTATTTATTACGTCTATGGTCCACACGGTCAGTCGTGTGTCAGAATGGTCCCGCCTCCCACTCAGATTCAATTGCCAGATGACTGGTTGAGTGAACATGGTGTGTGGCTGTCCGTAATTATATACTTCTACTTCATATTTTTTGTAAAACAAAATAATGTTCATATTCTTATGTTACTTTTTTTATACACCAATTAACCTGTAGTTTATTTACTTAGCCTTTATTTAACCAGGTAGGCAAGTGGACAACAAGTTTTCATTTGCATCTGCGACCTGGCCAAGATAAAGCAAAGCAGTTCAACACATACAACACAGTTACACATGGAACAAACAAATCTACAATCAATAAAACAGTCGAAAAATCTTTATACAGCATGTGCAAATGAGTTAGTATAGAGTTAGTTGTGGTGAGATGTGATTTATGACTGTGGTGTGAAACATGACATCAGAATTATGATGAGTTTGGAATAAAGGGACTTTTCTGATGTGGATGCTCATCTGCCACACATGTCTTTTCTTCTGTCTCTCTCTACATTTCTCTCTCTCTTTTCCACTTTTCAGATTCCCCTGTATTTTCTTCCTTTTGCTTTTCTTTTTCTCTACTTCTCTTTGTAATTCCCTCTCAGGGATCAGCAGTTGCGGCAGGATACCATTGTGTGTATGTTAATGTAGAGTAATGTATTATGTGTGTGCGTGTATGAGTGAATTTGTGTAATTGTGTGTGTGCGCGCACATGTGCAGGAACCTCTAGTATTGTAAACACAGCTGTATTGTATAAGCCGGCCAGTGATTTCTCCCTTCGACAGCTGCCGCATGTCAGAGAGGCTTGGTGATGGGGAGTGGCATGGCCTGGATGGCGCCTCTGCTGAGTTGACTACGGCAACAAACATCTAGTGATTGGCAGATGCCATACAGTATGTGTATGAAGAAGAGGCATGGAGCGGGGGTCCAAAGGGGGCCCAGAACAGTCTGGATAGAAAGGGGTTACATGGCCAATAATCAGAATCATCTTCATTAGCCAAGTACATTTCCACATACAAGGATTTTTTTCTGGGTTTACTTGCTCTCAATGTACTTGAACTGAAAAATATGCATGCAACAGTTTAGGATAAAATAAATAAATATAATATATAATATAATAATAAAATATAATAATTTGTCAACTGTCATTAGAGTGACAGCAAGGGGGAAAAAACTGTTCCTGTGTCTGGTGGTTTTGGTGTGCAGAGATCTGTAGCGCCTGCCAGAGGGCAATGATCAATATACATATTAACAAGCTCATAGAATATTTTCTTGGCTCATAGAATATGGTCTGGTAACACCCCTGTATACGAATATGGCTCCAGAACACCATAGATAAAAATGTTAAGCCGTAAATCGTACAACGGAACGTTAAATCGAATTCAAGCAATGCAATAGCTACCAAGATGAACACAGCTGCAGTAGTCTCATGTAGTAGTCGTACAATTTATCGTGATCAGCTTCTCCACGCAGGGCTCTAATCTGAGACCACATCGCATTTTGCGTTGTTACTGACAATGATCGCTGACCGATTTTTATATAGCGCTTTTCTAAATACGCTTTACATGGGAAGACAAACAATACAACAACAAAAATATAAAAGACAGCATCAAACTAAACAAACAAACAGAACATTTTGATAAAAAAGCTGTGCAAAATTAGTCATGTAGTGGAGGGTAGGGAGCAGGGGTTAGCATGTGAAGGCGAGTGTGAAGAGGTGAGTTTTGAGGGTTTGTTTGAATGATGCTATGGTGGGAGCCTGATGGATGTGGATGGGAAACATGAAAACGGCGCATAACAAATGTGAAACAATGTCTTCCCTCTAGTGGGAACGTTACTCGCGGCTTCACTTGTGAAGTGAACAAACAAGCTGACGTTGGCTAGTTTATTAGCTTGTGATTGCGTTCCCTACAGCAGGCGGAACTTGTCATAAAGCGAAAACAAAGCCCACCTATTTAGAGGGAAGATATAATTGGTCAATTTCACTGTCAATTGAAATTAGTCTTTTGTGGAATTACTATTAATAGGCCCTTTGTAAATTCATAGCTTGACCACCAATCACAGAGCTGCATAGCATTTTCCTCCCAACAACGGAGTCAGCAAAATTCTGATAGGGTGACAGATTGAGATTTTTTCATTTAACTTTTCACAAGTTTCACAAACTGAATAGGCAGGATTGAAAGGGTTTCAGAAACATTCTCTTTAGATTGTGAAATTATGAATTGATAAAATAAAATTAGAACAGATTACCTTTAAAATATATATAACAATATATATATTAGGCCCTCTCTTACCCCTTTTCCACCAAAGTGAACAGGGAGCTATTTCAGAGCTGGTGCTCGAGCCGTTCAGAGCTGGTTGAATTTGCGAGCCTTCTAATAACCGTTTAGCTTTTCCACGGGCTTAGAGAGCCACCACAGAGCCACATCATCACATCACTGTATATGGCAAGTAGAAAGGGACCTTCCTAGGCTTACCGGGAGAAGTAGCAGCCTAACCAAACATCGCCGCCTGACTGTGTGGATTTTTTTAATGGACTGATTGACGTTGCGGCGACCTATGTTAGAAAGTATTAAAAAACGTATGCCTACTAACTACGTCTGAGATAAGTACGTCACCACTAAGCCATGTGAGACACACTTCATCACCAAACAACACACCTGCTAAGTAGCTATGTCGCCGCCGTCACTGACTTGTCTTTTCAAACCTTATTGAGTGAAATCAAGTGGTGAAATAGGCTACATGTTTCATGTGTTAAAATGTCTTTATTGGGAACTATAGAGTAGGGCTGCTCGATTATGGGAAAAATCATAATCACGATCATTTTGGTCAATATTGAAATCATGATTATTCAAACAATAATTTTTTTGTTTGAAAACATGCATTTATTTACTGAGAACTTAAAAAATGTCCCCTTAAAGAAATACACAAAATATTCAATTGAAAATAATGTTCAAATATATATATATATGCAATTTTTATAAAACATTTAATTAATAAAATAAATATATTTAGACAACGCAGCGAGAGGGAGTTCAATCTTTAACCTGCATGTGGCAGGAGGCGGGACATGCCAGTGAGCCGCCAATCAGCAGCATTGACCGTTGACAGTAGTGATGGGACGTTCGGATCATTTTACTGATTCGGTTCTTTGAATATCGTTCAGTAAAATGAACGAATCTTTTTTGCATTAAAATAATGTATCTTCACAGTTTGTATGATTTGGTCATTTATTATCACACTAGCATTTAATTATCACGGCTAACAATTACACTGCACTAAACTGTAAGTGTAAATGTGAAGAAAAAAAAAACTGTCAGTATGATGACTTGAGCAAATATCATTCACGTCTTACTAAAACAGCGGCCACGCGAAAGGGAATGAGGAAACTGTTTCCTCTACTAAAAAGTACAATGCAGGTCACGTGAAAAAATGATCCAAAGACTTGTAGAAAGACCGAGTCAGGAAATGAACGAATCGTTAGTTTCCTCTAGCCACCAGTACAGAGCCTATGCAGGTCACGTGAAAAATGATCCAAAAACTCATACCCGAACACCGAGTCTGGAAATGAACGAATAATTTCTGTTTACTTCAACAAGCCTATGCAACAGTCCCAATGCGCGGCCACAAGAAAATGAACAAATCACTGATCCTGTTCCTGGAGCGCCCACGGTACAGAAATGCTGCGCCCCCCTCCCTCAGTGAGAACGCATTCAATAAAAATAAAAAACGGCAACGGCAACACATATGCGTATAAACCAATTCAAGCTCAACTCGCAACTCGCAAGTACCATCAACGTCTTTGTCCGGTGACCGTTCCTTCAACAATGCCAGAGAAAAAAGTTTTACTTACCTACGATTACTTCGGAATGTTCCAGGTATGCACACAACTCATCTGCTTACATTCTCAAAGGTCCAAAGTATCAAACCATGTCGAGTAGCCCAAACAAGGAATTATAGCCACGATCTTGTTGCTTCGTTCTTCCTTCTTCAAAAAATGTTTTTCAGTCTCTCGCGCACTATCGCTCATAGTAGGAGATGTGGGGGGGTTAGTCCTAAAACGGCCGCTCCAATAGGAGCTTCCATGCCCCGGTGACAGCCCTCTAAAGCCAACTAGGTCTGTGCGTCCCCCCCCGCCCCCTCTACACGTTTTTTTCTAACTGGCTTCGACTGGCTCTGAAATGAGCTAGTTATCCTTGTAGCTTAGCGCTAGCTGTAAATGGCGATACCCCATATGCTAGGTGTTGTGGAGCCATCAAAATAAAAGTCGACAATATGTCAGTGTTCTATGAGGGCCAATCCTGGGAATCAGATAAATCACTCCAATGTGTTCATGCTTCAGTTTTTGTGTTTCAGTAATACTAATCAGGGATTTAGCTGTTATATATGATAGTTCTAGGTACCACCTTTCATTAGAGATAACAATTATACCTTTTTATCCTAAGAATTTGACCTTGGTTACAAGGGTCATTCTGGAGTCTCCAAAAGGCCCTTTTAGAAAACGCCTGGATGTAGTCTTATAAAAACATTTGTCAAATATGAATATATTGTGGTATTATGTTTGACTTTTGATTTGAATTGGGTAAGGCTTGTTTTCAACACAAAATCTAGGCGGAAATATAAACTTTCACTTTCCTTGTGTTCAAGCTTCTATTACTCAACACCAGTAGGACTGACAGGGGTACTGACAAGAAGAAACATAACTTCAGAGTGTCAGTTTTCAAAAAAGTCAATTTACATGCATGTACTCCAAATGGTTCAAGAACAGCTGTCAATTTACTTTGGTTATGCTGTTTAGGCGTTTATAGGCATATTTAACAGGATCCCAAAGGGGTTAAGAGGACTCGTTACTCCCGAGTCCTTGTAAGGATTTGTTCAAAATGAACAATTTGTTCACGAACAACACATCACCAGAGCAGAGTTGACAGCCAAATGCACGAACACTACCTGACGAATGACGTGACTGATCAAACTGTAACGTTACTGAAACTTTAATATTCAACACACGGTAGGTCTGCCACAAGGTCTTTAAACACTTTATATTTACTTATAAGTCTACATATTAGACTAATAACACGTCTGTTCCACACGATAGGTCTACTACAACTTTTATTAGCTTGTAGATACATTACATTTTAACAACAAACTCGCTCAGTATTCGTTCGTGCAATTGGCTGGCATGTCCCGCCTCCTGCCAATGGCATATACTTCCTGATGCCGCATGCAAGTTAAAGATTGAACCAGAGCCCGTTTGAACTCCCTCTAGCCGCGTTGAATGCTTTTGGGGGAAGGACTGAATTGCGCGTGCGCGTTTCTTTCAGAAACTCTCTAGGCTTCTGTAAAACGAAAAATGCCAAATTAATTTTTTCTACTCAGTAATATGAGTTTGGAGATCGTTTGACCCAAAAATCGAAATAGTGATCAAAATTTGATTAATTGCACAGCAGCCAACTGTGCACAGCCTGTAGCGTAGAGGATTTTACCACAACTGCTGTTGGGATGAAAAAAAATAATTTTAGAATCAAATGTTTTTAGAAACACGGTAAAGTGATGTCAGAGTTGTATGTTCAATCATGGTTTGTTGTACTCTAATGATTCATTATACATTTTAAGATCCAGTGTTAATACACTCCGAGTTTTAAAACCTAGAATCGCCTCTAGCCTGTAGTATGCTCATTGTTTGTAGGCTATTCACATTTTGTTGGTGTTTCTTTGTCCTATTGTTGCAGTGGATTTAACAATTATACATTGATATGTGGATCTGGGCGTGGGATTAGTTCAAGTGTAGAGAATCATGTCAAACTAAAAAGCAAACAGTGTTGATGTTCCTGCTGGTAATGAAAGACCCAGCTTGTTAGGGCACAGCTTAATAAGAACTGAGACACATCACAGGTGTACCCTTGCAGCAATCACAGCTCCTCTACCTGCCTGCCATTCTGCAACAGAAACAAGACACAGAAACAGACCGAGAGAGGAGAACCAAACAATGCACATAGAGCAAACAATCTAACATGGTTTAAGCCATGATCAGAACAAGCATAACTTCCTGATCACTACAAGTCATTCAGGTAACGGTAATGTCCTATTGACTCATACAGCTGTGAACAGTATCCTTTCTCAAGTATGATTTAACAATTATAGCCTACTAAAGAAGCCGTACTTTCACAGAACCACAACCTAGAATAGTCTAGGTGACCACAATACAGTGTTTCATGCTTGTAAAGTTTGCATTCATTACATTTGTTATTTTGCTTGTATTTGGTTACTTCCCAACATGTGGCAACAGTGTAGTTTAATTGTTTTGAGTTTGTTTGATGTGTTTGCTAACCTGGTGGTGCTAATGAGTTACTAATGGATGTAGCCTGTTGCTAATGGAGTTTTAATTTATAATTTTGCCTTCTGACTACACTTTTCTGTTTAGCACTGGTGTAGAAGTGCCAGACAGCAAATTAAACATATTCATACCATCAGTGAAGGATTACATGTTTTGTGTGGACGCTACACTAACAGAAACCAGCAGACTGTTATAACATGATACAAAAGTGTATTTGTCACTAGCCTATTAATATTGCTCATTATGCTAAGCTTTAACACATGATTGTATACCATTAAATTCACAACTGCAGACAAAATCAACGTATTTATTATAGATCTATAAAGTCCCTGGTGTCTGATACACTCAAGTGGAGCATCTCAGAAGACTGGACAAAGAATACAGGAATCAGGGCAGTTAATTATTCTCACATTATGGGGAGTTTTACTCACAAGAAAAGTCAGGGGGTGATAATCAACATAGCCTTTGCAAGCACAGAAAGAAGACGTTGCATGCTGGTCTAGATAGCTTTTGTTTAGGCCTCTAGATAGAGCTCCTAGAAATGTCCTTGACGCTCCTTCTATTTTCCTTGTTCAAAGTTGCATGGCAATATACATTGGTAATTTTGTGTCCTGACCTACACTAGTGTCAGGCATGTCCTAGTCACACTTACAAAGAACTAACTTATGGCTATGCAGGCATAAGCAAACGGCAAAATGTCAGTTTATCAATGATACAAGCAACATAATTCATAGATAGGAAAAAAAAAATCCTGGACATGACCAAGGGTTATGTTCTGATAAGCTTAATATAGCAGGATATAGATCAAACATTGTTTATTACATTCCAAACAGTATAAAAGTAAAAAAAGTTATTATTGTTAACGGATCAGTGGTTAAGGACAGACCTCTTCAATACACAGTAGTCTAGGGATGTAGGTCGGAGGCTATTTCTCTAAAACAAAATGTAAGGTAGTATCAAACATAGGAAAAGATCAAAGTTGATAACATGTAGACTACATATAAATGTATTTTCAGTCTTAAACAATCATTGTTTTGGCTACACAAAGGAAAGGATGAAAGTGACAAAAAAGAAAATACCCCCCAAAAAGATAATATGACCTGTCTTGTCCTTCTGATAGTTTTTAAATTGAATAGGCTGAACATCAACATGTAACAACAAGTATAGCCTAGAAACCGCATCCACGGAGGTGGTTTACATATACGTGGAAGTAAAAATAGGCCCAGCACGCAGACATTTTTTTTGCCTTTACTTGAGCGCAAAATATTTGAGTTTTGTGTAAAATAAACATTTTTCAATTGGTAAAACCGTGTCTAGTGAAGGTGATATTTTTTTGTCTCTTAAAGGTCACATTACATGAAAATTTCACTTTAGGTTACACAACACTAATCTGAGTTCCCCTTGCCTGCCTTTGTTCCCCCAGTGGCTGGAAATGTTGATAGGTTTAAACCAAGCCCTGGGTATTCTTCTCCGCCTTACAGAAAATGGAAGCTCAAACGGTCGGTTTTGAAAATCCCCTATTTTTACGTAACAATAGGGAAGCTTACCTCCCCTCTCTCTGCTTTGCCCAACCAGAGAATCTGGCCAAAAAGAAAACTGTGCTACGACCGTGCAAGTGTTTTTAACCTCGAGAGACATCATGGTTTGCAAACGAACAAATCATTACAATGGCTCAGTTTTGATGTACAAAGTTCCTTCATTTGAGTCTCTGAAGACCCAGTGTCTTAATTGTATTTTCTCTGGAAATGCGCCAACACTGTTTCCTCAACTTGAACTAATACAAAGCTGGCCTTGCTGAAATACAAATTCTGGATCAGTACAAACTCTCCTTGGTCCAGCTACAAACCTCGGACAAGTTAAGTTAACTAGTGCTATATCCTTTTGTTGCTTCACTGTGTATGGTTACCAAGCTTGCTGCCCTTAGAATGTGGCTTTAATATTAGCTCTGCAGCAAACAGCTGAGTTACTGTCGCTAATGTAAAGCTAGATAGCATCAAGTGTGTGAATACACATGCTGTAACAGCAGTGTTGTATACACTTCTTTGTTATTTGGATAACCATTCAGCTGTTGGTGTTATGGCGCGCACAATATCCACCTTTCCCCTTTCCCCTCATTGAAATTACTATGAGTGTTCACCTCTGCAAACCAGGGTGATCAGTTGAGAAACTGCAAATTCGCGGCATCTTACAGCAATGGGGCTACGAGCCATTGCGATACATCCATTGTAAACATTAGCGCTTGGTGCCGCCCCTCTTTTCCGCATTAGCATTTAAAGCAACAGACAGAGAAACAGTGCATCTTGAGGAAAGATCATTGTGGGACTGCTCGTAGTGGCTGTGATTATGTAGCCTGGCTCTGCCCTCCTACGTACTTCCGCTCAATTTGGATTTCGCTTCAGTAGTAGGTCTGGGAGCTAGGCTCTGAAGTCGGTTTCTAGAAACACATTTTTTGTAGGTCCAATCAGTGAACAGAGGGAGTGGCTGAGAACGATGACGTTAATGTCGTGCACTAGTTTGAGTAGTTCAGTAATGGCGGAGGAGAAAGTTGCGAGCGAAACTATTCTGCGGTTGTGGCAACAACGCTGCCGAATATAGGTTAAAGCCAGAGCAAAAACATACCTTGATGAGTTTTGTTGGTGGCCATGATGTTGTGGCCCTCCTCCCCACGGGGTTCGGGAAAAGTTAGATTTTCCAGCTACCTCCGTTACAGTAGTGGTGAAGGAGTTGGCTAAGGCGAACGCTTGCGATTGTTATGGCAAATCAGAGTGGCTCTGGGCGGATCCAATAGTTTTAAACTTCAACACAGGACCCCCCTTCTAGGAAGTTAATGTTTGTCAATGGAGAGATCCCAGACCCTCTGTACAAATGTAATGTACGAGGGTCTGGTTAGGACCAGGATAGTGATTATGCACCAAACCTGAATTTCAGGAAAGAGACTTCAGATACAGTATTAGGGGACCACTAAGGCCTATCTACCTTATTCCTAGCTCCCATGATCCATTTCCTGAATTATAGGCGCGACTTCCAGAGCCGGCAATTGTCATGGTAACGCTCATAAACGGTCATTGCGGTAAACAAATTCTGATGCGAAATTAAACATGTGGGAACACAGCCTGTTACACCTGAATCGGGACAGTTTGATCATACCTCTGCCTTCTACTATCGAGGGATGGGAGGCCGACCTGAAAAAGTGGCCTAAAATAACGTACACAAGCATATTTAGCTACTTTATTAACTCTGTTGCTACGGACAGGGGAAGCGATAAATAACCTGAAAAGCTCTGAGTCTTATCAGTAGCTAGCTACCTCCACAGCAATAAAGTTGGTCGCGTTTTAATTAAGGAGGTGTGGGACACAACCTTATCTACCTTAAAGCAGACTTAAAGCCTATTCAGAGTCTAAAAGTCCCACATCACCGGTCCTGGGTTTTAGTTTCATCGTCAGGTGAAATAGAAACGGCTGGGTGCTCATGTGTTGCTGGACCAGGACACAATACTAACCCACAAAAATTCCTGTATGAACACTTGCATCGCACCTTTACTGACAGTACTGCAATTAAATCTGTGGAGGTCTTTCGTAACCCACACAAAGTAAGATGTGGATTTCCTCCGTCGGCCTTTTGTCCACAAAATGAAATGATTAGCTACACATACGATAGTGTTTTGGGTGGTCTCTTCAAGGCTAGGTTTTTCAGCTACATTTTTTTGTAGTCCTCATCTGTTGGCAGGCGAAGGAAACTGTACCGTTTGTCACAAGAACAATCCCTTTTTGTTGTGGGTGTGTGTTCAACACACTGTCATTGAAGCCACAGATTTAGCTATATCTGGTTGTTAGCTAGTAAAGCCGAAAACAGCGCAACGGGTAGCCTACCAGAGCTCCGCAATTACATTTTATAACAATGATAATAACAATCAAATGACAACATATGTTTAAAAACAAACCAGTTTTAGTTAAATTACTGTTGAAATAACTTTCGAAAGAATCACTGTTGACGGCTGGCTGGGACTAAAGTATAGCAAACTGCAACGTCCGCTACTCACCGGAAGTTGCACCCATAATCATTTCTACAGTAGACCCCCTGAAAATAAGGTGGATATAAAAGCTTTCAAAAACAGCGTATCATGTGACCTTTATTTTTTCAGCCCCACCCTTACGTTTCTTAGCCTGGTTTTCCATTGTTATTCTTCTGCCGGTGGTCCCGATGGCCAATCCGCTACTGCGGGGCTGGTGGTGGATTTTCAAATCATATTATTTGAAATTCTCGTGCTGTCAGGGGGTATGCAGCACCCTCATCACTCCTATTTCCCGCAGCCATGGGTATTCCCTCTCCACTGAAATCCAAAACTCAGCCAGTGTATTGGCTGAGAACGCTACCTTTAACATTTGGTCGCTTCACAGTTCAACTAAATTCAATGCATCTTCCTGGTTGGATGTCAGATGGTTTGCTGTACTTAACGTGAATAGAAAATCAAAAGCCTGATGGCTTTTTTATTTGCATGCATTAATTTAACTACTATTTTTAACT
This sequence comes from Hypomesus nipponensis, assembly GCF_054491055.1. Lineage (NCBI taxonomy): Eukaryota > Metazoa > Chordata > Actinopteri > Osmeriformes > Osmeridae > Hypomesus > Hypomesus nipponensis. Next base: position 15,095,820 of record NC_140372.1, on the reverse strand, counting down.
GTTTAAAATGTTGCCTAAAATATGTTATTTCAAATTGTTTTAAATTGTTCCTTGATTTCTGGAAATCATCTTGTGACCCCCCTCACCCTTCTCGCGACATACTTAAAAGTATGGCGACAACGTTATCTGGGGTGTTCGTCGCCAAGAGGAATAACAGGACTCATTAGTCACTGTGTTTATCAATGAATGGCACTTTATTCAGAACATAGCGTAGTATCTCTGAAGTGTAATTAACATGGCGACAGCGCATACATACGCACAGAGTTTATATAGTGAACGTAACAATATCACGCACGACATTACATGACATTACATGACATCTCCCCCTTTCAAGTATGCATACTTTTTAAGCAAAAACTCTTAACACATTAGACAAGAATTTCTTTCTTTATTATTATTTTTTCTTTACTGAACATCTTTAACTAAGGGTGTGGGTAGACTACCAAGATCCCTTAAGATGGGACAGGGGTTATTCTGCCCTGTATGTCCTTCATCTCACTAGCTCACATACTTTAGGTTTGGCTTTACAGTCCTCCCAAACCTGGTTACAAATTGACCCAAGGGCTTAGGGGTACTGGGGGGTTTGGTGGGAATGCTCTGGGTGTGGCCAAAGCCCAGCTCCGCTGGCCCCTGTAGGTCTTCTTGCCGAGGAGAATCCGTCTTCGAGGCAAGGCCGGCTCTCGACTCACCAGTTGAATGTGGCGCCGGTTTCTCCTTGGAGTGTTGCCTTGCTCTGTCTCCACAGTGAAGGAGTGTGGCGTAGCCTCCTGGCACTTCACAGTCGCGGTGGTTGTCCAGGCCTTTACTCCATCAATCTTCAGCCTTACTTTATCACCGATGCTATGTGACGGAAGAGGTTTGGTGGAGTACCTGCGGTTGTAGTACCTTTCATAGCACTTCTTTGCTTTTGTATCATTTATTTTGATGGTTTCCAGGTCAGGCCACACTGGCCGCAGGTTCTCGTTCAGGACTGGAAGTGTTGTGCAGATCTCTCGACGCACCAACAGCCTGGCAGGGCTCTCTTTTGTTGGTTCTGTTGGAGTTGAACGGTAACTCAAAAGTCCAAGTGGGGTTCATCCTGTTTCAAGATCCATTTTGCCGTCTTTACAGCACATTCGGCCATGCCGTTGGATTGTGGAAAATGAGGACTCGAAGTCACATGTTGTAAGTCATACTCTGCTGCAAAACATCTGAACTGTTCAGCTGTGAATTTTGGTCTGTCATTAACTCATTCACAAAGTCATTAGGTCATTAACTCTTCTGGTGTTCCGTAAGGTACGAAAATGCTTTTCAGCTTTTGTATGACAGTTTCTGAGTTTGGCTTTGGCAGTTCCAATATCTTGAGCCATCTTGAAAAGTAGTCAATTACAATCAAACACTGATGAACCTTATGCTCACACAAGTCAGCAGCCAGCTTCTGCCAAGGTAGGTCTGGCAGTGGTGTAGTGAGCAGCGATTCTCTGTTCTGGCATAGTCTGTGGATACAGCAGTGTTTACATGACAACACAAGCTGTTTCACGTCACTGGCTATGCCTGGCACATCACCTCTGTAACATTCTCTGCACTTGGTAAGGCCTAGATGGCCCTGGTGTATCTTCTGGAGCACTTTGTCTCTCATGCTTTCAGGGTTCACAATTTGTTTACCACAGCGCAGCAGTCTATTGGCTTCACTAAATGAGCCACGCTCTTTGCGAGGCACTTTTCGATCTGAGCGTACCTCTTTTCAGCGTCAGTCAGGATGCGTGAACAGAAGGCCACTGGCTTCAGTCTTCCATCATGGCTCTGCATGACTCCACCGAGCCCATAGTTGCTGTCATCAGCACTGACGACCGTTGGCTTTGCTGGGTCAAATAACTCTAGGACCGGAGCTGACGAGATTAACTGCTTCACTTCTGTGAATACTTGTTTTTGTTGCAGTCCCCAGCACCAGTCACGCTCAGACTTGAGCAGCTCGTTGAGCAGTTGGAGCACAGTGGACAGGTTAGACAAATATCGTCCGATGTAGTTCACCATCCCCAGCAGCCGTCACAACTCACTGATGTTTTGGGGCAAATCCATTGCTACAATGGCCTTGGGCTTGGGGCAATGCCGTCTTTGGTCACCACTTGCCCTAATAAGTCAAATTCTGGCTTGCTGAACTGACATTTCTCCTTATTTACCCTTAGACCTGAGGCCTGTACGGTGTCCATGACCCGCTTGAGTCTCTGGTCGTGAATTTCCTGTGTTTCACCAAAATGTCATCCATGTAGACAACTGTCCCGTCGTGCCCCTGCAGTAGCACAGACATCTTTCGTTGAAAGATTTTGGGCGCTGACGTGATGCCAAAGGTTGACCTTTTGAAGCAGTGTCTGTCCAGCGGTGTTATTAGGTGGTCAGACGTGCACTGTGTTCTTTTAGAGGGATTTGCCAAAATCCACTCTCGGCATCCAGGCTGGAGAACACTGTACTCTTGGCTAACTTGGGAAGTATATCGTCCAACGTTGGTAAGATGAACTTCTCTCGTTTCACATTTTCATTAAGTCTTTTTAAGTCCACACAGATTCTTATTTTTCCATTCTTTTTAATCACCGGCACCATAGGAGCGCACCATTCAGTTGGTTTGGTTATTTTTCCTATTATGCCCATTGACTCCGTTCTTTTCAGTTACTCCTCTACTTTGGAGAGTAGGGGAATAGGAACTTGTCTTGGTACGGCTACACTGTACGGCTGTGCATCGTCTTTTAAGGTGATTTTTACTGAATCCCCTTTGAGTGTGCCCACACCACTGAATGAGCTGACTTCAACCAAGTGCTTAATTAAGCCTAGTTTAGTAGCCACAGTTTGGTTAAGGAGGTTTTCTCCACTGGTTTTCACAACCACTAAACGGAAACAGGCGTTTCGTAGCTGTCCATTGACACAGGCTTTAATTTTGGCTAAAAACTGCCCCCTTGTGGCCACAACACCACCTGGGCTTTGCAGCTTGTTTTTCATCTCTACGAGTTTGGGCTTTGTGGTTTCAGACATCACTGATGCATCCGTGCTGGAGTCAATCTTGAACGAGACTGGCGTGTGTGCTACAGTCAGAGCGGTGCGCCATGGTGGCTCATCTTCAGCTAACAATGAATTCATCATGCTTTGCTCCTGCTGCACTGACATACATTCTTCCACATTAGTTTCAGTTATTTCATGTACAGCTGCTTTTGAGTGGCACACGGCAGCGTAGCATCCTACTTTACACTTTAAACATTCTTTCCCTTTTGCAGGACATTCTTTTGCCATCTTGTCTAGTCTTTATAAAGGCCTTTCCTATTAGTCAGTAGCCAGTTCTTTTGTGTTCTTTCTTTCTAATTGATTTTATGTTGTCCACGTGCTGTGCATGTTTCTCTCCTTCAGTGTTCTGAGATTTTATTAACTCGCAATGCCTAGCCATTTCAATTGCTGTGCGCAATATGAGGTCACTTCTCATTTGCAGTTTTTGTGACACTTGTTTATCACGGATTCCAATCACTATGCAATCACGCATCTGTTCATCTTTCTGTGCTCCAAAATCACAGTTTTTGGCTACCTTATAGAGCTGAATGACGAATGCCTCCACATTTTCTCCAGAAAGTTGGACTCTTGAATGGAACTTAGCACGTTCATAGATAACGTTGCGCTTCGGGATAAAATGTTCATCGAACTTGGCCTACGTTGTATTTATCGCTATCACCTACTGCTGCGAACGTGAACAACATGAATGTGCTCAGCCTCTGCTACCATCAAATATATCAAGGCATTTACCTGCACTACTTCGTCATTCTCCGTGAGCAGCAACGCAACCCGGTATCTGGCAAACCTTTGCTTCCAGTCCGGCCACGCTTCGGGCTTGCGAAAGTTTAACTGCTCGGGCGGGGAAAACTTGGCGAAAGCCAGGGCAATGCACACTCCAGTACCAACAAAATAACATCCTCACACACTTTTCTTCTGACACCATGTGGCGTTAGTCGTTGAGACGAATAACATGACTCATTAGTCACTGTGTTTAACAATGACTAGCACTTTATTCAGAACATAACATAGCATCTCTTAAGTGTAACCAACATGGCGACAGTGAGTACATGCGCATAGGGTTTATATAGTGAACGTAACAATATCAAGCATGACATAACATGACATCATCCACAAGTAGATGCAACGAACGTAGGCAACATATCCAGAAGTAAATGTCACATGACATTAGGCAGGTTCTCCATGTCCCTTTCCGTTCGCCATAACTGTATACATCTCATCTTTCCCATCAATGCTAGCCTGGCAGCGCCAAACACAAAGCAGCCCTTCTAAAGGCTGTTTATGAATCCGAAGAACGCTAACAACGCGAGGTTGAGATGGCTGTTTTCTTGGCTATTGCGCAATACTCTGGACTCGCAGTAGGACAACACTGGCATTATCAGCGCAACATTTTATAAACTTTTGCTGTATAGTGCTTTGTCGTTTCATTAATTTGATAGGATTATGAATAAATGCAGCAACTAGTGTCTGCACTGCGATGCTAGCTAGGTTATCGAGAAGTCGGAGCAAATTTACAAATTAGCCATTTCATCAATAAAATAAGCACATTTTCAGCAACTACACTGCCCACTTCTTGTTACATTTTAATTCAGATGCTGATTTACACGTACCGTTTAGCTGAAATATGAATAGTAAAAACCTCGAACAATGGCGGTCAAAGGATTTTGTTCGTCTTGTTGATCACGGTAAGCCCGCCCCTGACGCTTGGTTCCTACTTTAGCCCATCTATGTTGTGGTGCTACTTAATGGGGTGGAGAGGGATAGAGGAGATTATATGAACATTTTAAAAGATAAGAGAAGGAATGATGTGGTGGAGCAAAAGAGAGGAAGAGAGGTGGGAAAGGAAGACACAGGAAAAGGAGAAGAGAGGGGAACAAAGGTGAGCAGAACTGTTACATCATCAACATTCTCTACTTAAGCAATGAGCCCTAAGAGGCCATGTTTTGCACTGATTTTAGAACAGGTAAGGGGAGTTGTTAGGCACGACGCGAAGCGGCGAAAACCCCCTTACCTGTTCTAAAATCAGCGCAAAACACGGACTCGCAGGGCTTATTGCTTTTCTAAAACTGTTACTACAAATATTTGATATGGTTTCATAATTAAAAACAATTACAAACAAAATAGTTTAATAATAACCCGTCATTCTTTCGCCACTACAACGTGTAGTTCCTACATAAATCGTTGCCACGCAACAGCCAGATGGACACCTTTGCCTTCTTTTTTATTTGAAATATTAGATGTGCAGTAATATGGAATGTTAAAGAATGTTATGAGGACAACCTGTAAGGTTATGCTGGATTTTACAACGGCATGGAACACAATATAGCCAATCACAATCAAGGATGGGAACAACTTGTTTTAGAATCAGTGTTTTAACATGTTGTATGATTGTAATAATCTTGATAGAGCTAGTTTTTTTTTTTTTTAAAGAGAGTAGCAAACCTTTATGCTTAACTCCCCTATTGTAGTTAGTTTTCTATGGAACAGCACTCTTGAAGCAGAAAAAAAAAAAATAGTTAGGATTAAAATAAGTTATTCTAATCAAGATGATGTAGTCAGATAGGCGGCTATGGAAAAGCTTAAAGGGTAATTAAATACGATGAAATACGAGCAGTGTAACTTGGAGGACTCATTCCAGACTGAGATTATGCAAAGTTGACTGTTGAAAAATGCAATTGCGTTAAGGTTATCTGAGTTGTCCTAAAACAGTTTAATTTTGGAATACAAGGCTGATCTTGGATCTGTGTGGTAGATTTACAGAGGGAGGGGTCGGTGTGTGCGCGAGGGAGGAAACGAAAGGGGACACGGGGGAGAAAAAAGTAATTCCGCTTTCTGCTGAGTTTGACACGCTAACCATCTTTCGCTCTCACTAGTTACAACAGACTGGCTTAAAGAAGAATATTTTCCCATTCTACAATTCTGGAAAAGAGTAAGACAGTTTAATGGAAGAGCATTGACGTGCGTGTATTATGGCTGCATGATAATCATTGTTAGATGTTTCATGGTAAGGATTAAGTGGAATCGTCTGGTAGACCTGGATTTCGATGTTAAAGTGAAGGCGGTTTTGCCGTTACGTCTCTCCTCCGGTATTTACTATGGGCCGGTAGTATGGACTTCACAGACTACGGAGAGGGAGAGCGCGTCGCGGCAGTTCGGAACTTCCTATAGCTTCCCAGCAAAGGAATAGAAGTTCAATGACAAGCGGATCGAGGATTGTAGTTGTTTTAATTTTTTTAAATATTGCAGTCAATTTTAGTTAGTGTGAAGGGATGGCTGGATTGGTATTCTTCATAGTACTGTGCGGTCTGGCGTTTTTTGGAAATGTAAGGAGCAAGTCCTACCCGCAGCGCTACAACCTGTATGCTGGACAAACCCAGGCCCAGGCCCAGATACAAACCCTGGCCCAGGCCCAGATACAAACCCAGAACGGCGCTCGGGCGGCAAGCAGACACAGGTATCACACACACTTACACGTGCGCGCGCACGCAGAGAGACGCCAAAGGGCCATCAGCTAACATCTTACAGGACTTCATGTGTTTATGTGTTGTACACGTCAAAGCTGATCATTCTCAGTTTTGTAATATCCTTACCATGCAGCTGTATGGGTTTCTTTTAGGTCTCACACAAGTAAGGAATGCCCCACTCCCATCCTATAACTGAGATTAGTTTGTGTATTCATACACACAGTTTTTACTGACCATAAGAAATTAGTCTGAGATTTTAGAACCAATAAGTGTGGACTAAACACTTGCTGGGTTAGGTTTGCGGTGTGAGAAGGGACAGTAGAGAAAGGGAGAGATAGGGCAGAGAGGATGAGAGGGTTAAAGGAAGGGGGTAGTAAATGTAACACAGATGAAAATCCCTTTTCTCGTCCAAATGTTCCATCACCTTCCTTTTACTTTGGCTGGAGGCGGGGAGGGGCAAAAGAACAAAAGTTGTCTCAGACACACACATTCTCTCTTTTTCTCTCTGTCTGCCAAATGTGACGTGTTGTCCCCTCTATTGCTGTGGTGATGCAATGCCATGCACTCTAAAGTGGGGCTGCATTGGTTGCCTGAATACAGCTGAGACTACAGGAGTGTAGAGCAGACCCAGTGTAGGGTACATTGAACTAGTGTATCAGCGCATTAAGAGTGTGTTAAGGGAGCAGTTGATTGAGTATGGGTGCCTGTCTGAACTCTGTTATAACAGATGTCAAAAGCATTCCACAAGTAATGTGTGTGTGCGTTTGGTGTATATCAGTACTCATGTAAGAAATAGAAAAAATAATTAAATGTGTTTGTTGTTTCTGTCTCATTGATAACTGAGTAAATGGAGTTGAACTAGTAATGCAGTTAAGTCTAGTGTCTATAATGTAGAGTAGTTAGACTGGTGATGCATGCATCAAATATAGCATTCTGCAAAACCACAATCAAATCTAAATAAAAAAATGCAACACTCAGCAGGAACATTTTATCGAGAAACATTTCTGAAAGATAAACTTTGCAAGGCATTGTCCTCAACTCTCTTCAGGTCTGCCAATATATTTGAACAATAAAGTCTGTCCCTCCCCCCCCTCTCTCTCTCTCGTGTAAGCTTAAGAATATCAAAGATATTCCAGCTTCCTCAGGAGGGCCTTTGTGTAACTTTATGGTGCTGGGATGTGGGTCCCTATTATGTAGGTCATGGGTCAGAGACCAGGGGCAGATGACATGTGCCCTAAAAGTTTTTTTGACTAGGGATCCAGTGACATGTTATCTTATCTGGTAAAGTTAGCATTGAGCCAGAGGGTGTAGTTATTTAAACATCATAAATTAACATTAGTGCTGTCAAACGATTAAAATATTTAATCGCGATTAATCGCATTAATGTCATAGTTAACTCGCGATTAATCACAATTAATCGCACATTTTAATCTATCCTCAATGTCCCTTGATTTCTTTTTGTCACATTCTTTTTTTCAAATTTGAATGCTCTTATCAACATGGAAAAGTGGTTCGGATTGCTTCGTGCCAATATTTTTTTTATTGAAAACAACATTGCAATCGCCTGGCTTTGACGAGGGGGCGGAGAATTCGCATCAGCTGTGTGCTTGGCCATCAAGTGGTATTTCAGACTGGACGTGCTGCGATGATAGCTCAGTTTACAACGACAAAACACACAGATCATTGGTCTTGTCAATGGAACCATTTGGCAACTTTTTTAAAGTAAACTCTCCATTCAGAATCTTATTGGCATCCATTTCGGCATCTCGCACTCGCCATCCACTCAAAACGTAACGTTAGCCTACTACAAGAGAATGTCTAATATCCGTAAACGGGCTCTGCTACTACTCTTTAGTCGGCTCGCAAGCCAAACAAGTGTTTGTTTCTCTTTAGCCGGCTGTGTTTGTGGCGCGCCTGTTGTTTTGTTTCCGGTCTAGCTAGATCCGGTGTGGTGTTGTAGTTTTTCTAAAGTCGGTAATTGTTGCAACAGCATGTGAAAAAAACTACAAAGTCTGCAAGGCCAAAAAGAGCGTTAATCGCGCGATAAGAAAATTGACGCCGTTAATTTGGGTTTGCGTTAACGCCGTTAATAACGCGTTAAACTGACAGCACTAATTAACATGTCTGTTTAACACACATATATAGGTCATTTAATGAAGTTGTTAGTAGACCAATTATTTTTCGCATGGACAGACGTCCGACAGCAGGGATGTTGAGGGCCGTCCCTGTTTAGCATGGACTCCCGTCGCTAAGGGGAGCCCAGAGCATGAACGGACGGAGATGGCAGCTGAATGTTGACAGGGCCGTCCCTGTGTAGCATGGACGGCCTGGCTGTATTCTACGTCAGAATCCATATCTAGTATGAACATTGTCTTAAATAAAAAAATTGCAAATAGCAGTGTAAGCCAAAAGCAGAAAAGTGGGCCAAATAAAACTGCACTTGACATTATATGCATGATAATAGGACCTCCGAAACAATAAAAGCATAATAACCGTCACAATAAAATACAATTTAAAAAAAGTGTTTGGCCTAACATGTTTTGTTCAAATACAAAACCCCACCATCAATATTGCATCAAATGAGGCTGGATACTCCTCTACAAGTTAAAGATTACAGTACATGTTACGCCACCAGTCACTCAACGCGACCTATAGTTCCAAACATTTTATTTTCCAATGTCAACCCCATTTGTTAGGGTTTCTCCGGTAGGAGGGAACCTATTGTTTTTGTTATTATTATTCTTCTTATATATTTTTTTCTCCTTGCGCCCCAATATCTCAAAGTCCCTGGTCATACATTTTCTATTTTGGCACATTGATACTACATCCAAGTGGGTACCTCCACACCAAATATGGGCCACATCAGACCATAGGGGGCGCCACAGGTAACGCCCAAAAGTAAGATTTCAAAGTAATGGCATTTCCACCCCATTGCTCCAATTCTTCTGAAATTTGGTGTACATGCCTCATTTTTTATGAGGTACAAAAAAGCCTCAAGGACCCATAAGGTCCACCATGATGGCTTTTCTTGTTCAGTGATAATTTGGGAAAACCTTAAATTGATCTCCTCTTAAACAAAAGGTAAACTTGACTTGAAATTTGGTACAGATATGTATAGTTGATGTATTGAAAAACTTTACTTAAGACAATTGAATCAAATACAAAATGGCTGAAAGGGGTGTATTTATGTCAATGTATTTTTAATGTCATTGACTCAGTATGTTTGTCACTAAATCAAATGTATTTTTGAAGAATGGTTCAAACCTAATAGGCTTTAATGTGACACGCCCCTGAAGTACCTTGCAAAGTTTCACCTTGATATGTCCAATGTCAAAATGAATGAATTACAGCTGTTTGAACTTAGACCAAATGCTCGCCATTGGAGAAACTACTTATTTTATTATGCAGTTACTGAACTTTGTGTAATCCATGTCTGGGAATGGCTCAATTGGCTGAGATGATGTGCTGGTAAGCAAAGGTTCAAAGGTAGGTTCAAAGCCAGTCAGAGTCATAGTTTTTTATTTTTCAGTCTGACAAAACAGTTTCTAGTCTTCTGATCAATCCTACGGTTGTAAAACATAGCAATGAGTGTTTATTTGAGCCCATCATAACACTCCGATCATCTCTTTAGCGAGACTGTGTAAACCACTTCCAAACAAGCCAGGTTCACCACAGTAGCTAGCTACTTGTAGTCTACGCATGTTCAAGATAACTTTATTGGTTATCTTTAATGAAGTAAATTGATTATTCAGGTGGATCCCTTGCCTGTTGCACAAATTCATTTCAGTAACGTAAGCCAGAACACATCCCCACTGATGCTAGCCATGATTTGATCCCCCATTTGACCCCAAACAACCTTTGAAAAAAACTATGAGTAAGTTATTCTTTACAGCAGAAATCGAGTCACCCCGTTTTCCCGTTTTAATAGGAAATGTATAAGCAGTTTAAACTTTGGCTGAATCTAACAATGCTTAGCACAGCAGAAACAGCTTACTTTTTTATACAGTAACTGAACATGACAATATTCAACACTGAGAATAGCTCAATGGGCTAAGACGGTGACCTGTAAAGTATAAGATCGTAGGTTGGAATCCAGCCACTACATTTTGGCCTGTCATAATTTTAATTATCTGTTTAGTTCAACAGGATGACATCAATCTGAAGTACCACAAACAATTTCACCTTGGTATGTCAAAATATGATTGAATTAGAGCAGTTTCAATGTTGGCTGAATCTAACAACTAGTGCTGTCAGTTTAACGCGTTATTAACGGCGTTAACGCAAACCCAAATTAACGGCGTCAATTATTTTATCGCGCGATTAACGCTCTTTTTGGCCTAGCAAACTTTGTTGTTTTTTTCACATGCTGTTGCAACAACTACCGGCGTTAGAAAAACTACAACACCACACCGGATCTAGCTAGACTGGAAACAAAACAACAGGCACGCCAAACACTCGTTTGGCTTGCGAGCTGGCTAAAGAGTAGTAGCAGAGCCCGTTTACGGATATTAGACATTCTCTGGTAGTAGGCTAACTTTACGTTTTGAGTGGATGACGAGCGCGAGATGCCGAAATGGATGCCAATAAGATTCTGAATGGAAAGTTTGCTTTTAAAAAGTTGCCAAATGGTTCTATTGACAAGACCAGTGATCTGTGTGTTTTGTCGTTGTCAACTGAGCTATCATCGCAGCACGTCCAGTCTGAAATACCACTTGATGGCCAAGCACACAGTTGATGCGAATTCTCTGCCCCCTCGTCAAAGCCAGGCGATTGCAATGTTGTTTTCAATAAAAAAAATATTGGCACAAAGCAATCCGAACCACTTTTCTATGTTGATAAGAGCATTAAAATTTGAAAAAAGATTGGGACAAAAAGAGATCAGGGACATTTAGAATAGATAAAAATGTGCGATTAATTGTGATTAATCGCGAGTTAACTAGACATTAATGCGATTAATCGCGATTAAATATTTTAATCGTTTGACAGCACTACTAACAACGCTTACCACAGGTGAAACCGCTTACTTTTTTATACAGTAACTGAACATGACAATATTTAACACTGAGAATAGCTCAATGGGCTGGGATGGTGACCTGTAAAGTAAAAGGTCGTAGGTTGGAATCTAGCCATTATCTTTTGGCCCGTAATCATTTTGATTATCTGTTCAGTTAAACAGGATGACATCATTCTGAAATACCAAGCACAATTTCATGCAGTTTCACCTTGAAATGTCAACCGTTTCTTAACCTGTCCCAAAACTGACCAGAGCTAATACAGTGCCCTTTCTATTCATACAATCTCAACAGTTGGTGTGTAGCCGAGAGGATAGAGACACTGACTTGTAACCTTATGCTCATGAGTTCAAATTCCCATTCAGCCAGTTGTCGACCAAACATTTAGTAGTTTTGCTCTCTTGTTGTGCAACTTTCGAGCTTCTACAGTGTACATGTTTATAATATTTTTCCATTTTGCGGAGATACCCGCATCGCTGCTTGCGGCTATATATTTTTCCATGTTTCCGTAGCAAGTTCGCTGGTAATTTGATCAAATTACTGCATTTTTTCAAATTTGAACACATTAGTGGACCTCTTATCAATTGTTATAAGTATTAATTTATATAGCTAACTTTAGTTAACCCGTTAATTAGTAGCATCACGTATATGTGATCGTTTGAAAGCGGGCCCCACAGACTACCGTCACACATGTGATTCTAAACATTCCAACCGACTATTTTCCGATAAAAACTATATGACAAATGCTATAGTATGGCTTCAAAATTTACAATTAGGAGGCTTACAAGTAACACTAGCAGGTAGTAGCATTGCTACGAGTATTATGCTAGGTTGCTAGGTAACGTAAGCTAACTAAAGCTAGCTAGCTTTCGTTTTGAAAAAATAACTCACTCTGGTGGCAGTGTCGGTATTATTTAGAACTCACTCCTCTAAAGGTTAAAGCTTATCGTAAGATATAGCTTGTTAGATTCTAAATGCAGTTAGAGCTAGACTGTAGGTCAAGCAGTGTTTCCCACACATATTAATTAATACACACATACTAATTTGTGGCAGTGTGCCACAGAATAAACACCGGCCGCCACATATTGCATTTAGTAATTATTATTTTTAAACACTATTTAGGTAAAACACGCAGCGTATTAGTTATTTTTATTAACAAAGGAATTATTTCAACCCCCACGGGTCTGCCCCGCTCCGCCACAGATAGCTTTTTTAATCTGTGGGATTGGGTTTTACTTTAGCTAGCTAGAGAGCACGTCTATCATAACCCGAAGTCCATTGGTCTGTGAAATTAATTCTAGTTATTGGTGTTTGTTGGCATACAAAGGTAGCTTCAAGTATTCTCTTATTAGCCTAGTTAGTACATCTGATTAGAGCCAACAACAATGAATTGCAGATTATGGGGTCCCCTATCGTCCACCTAGCTTTCGACGCTCGTCAGGAATTCCAGGTCCACTCACTAAAAACAAACTTGACCCTCTCACTGCACATATTGTATACTAAAATGTTTTATTGAATGCCTTGTATATTCTGTTCTATTTACCAAACTCCTTTCTTGTCTTGAATTGAGCTGAAATTGCTGGTGTGATTGCTATTAGGGATGGGCATAATTAATTGAGGATCGACTATCGATCATTAAGAATTTCGCCGATTACATTATTTGTTCATCGATAAAAACTAATGCGTGTTCTGTTGCGTAGTGTGAGTCTTGAAGAAATGCAGTGGATTTCGCTATGTGGCAGCAATTAAACATTTGCTGACATACAACAACAAAGCCAATGTTTGTAAAAAAAAAAACGCCACAGGCATACTCAGTTATGTATTTCAAAAGTAAACATGACGAAGTGTAGCGTGAGACCATTTTTGATTTAAAAATTACTTTGTTCACTGCCAACACTGCAAAGCTGAGTATAAATACAACTCCTCCACGACTCAATGCTACCACTGGAACAACGTAGTGGCGGTGCATCCAGCTCTCGGTGTTAGCACGGAGGAGCTGCTATGCACAACGAGCAGAGCAAGTATTGTTGAGGGCGAAGGTTTTTATGAAGCTTTGTTAATTAGCCGGAATAAAAACGAAGGTCAGTTGTGTTTGAGCACCTTTCTAGCTGTCGGCTCCGCTTCTAGGAGTTAGCCTACATAAATAGTTGTTCTTCTTGTAATAGCTACAGATCTCAATGCGGAAACACGCTGTGTTTTTTCTATTTTCACTGCATTTTAATATATTCTATAAATAGGGAATTTTAATATAACATTTTTAATGATGAATCGAAAATTGATCGTTAATTCTCCCGACGATCGATTAAGACAATTTCATCGAATGCCCATCACTAAATGCTATCTAGATTAGATTCAACTTGCATCAAGTACTACAAATATAAATGTTAACGTGATCAATTGTAAGTGGGCTGATGAATTAAAAAACGTGTATAACGAGTCCCATTTACTCAAACAGTCAAAAGTTAAATGTTCAGTAGAACAATAGTCCTCATTAGGCAACAATCGAGATGTGCTGCCAGTGCCGCCGCTCCCATAACGCTCACTACGCGCTGTGCGTAGACTGGGGAACCTATTGTACCACAATTCAAAAGTCTGATTCCCCCTACACAATTCAAGCGTCTTGAGCCCGCCTCTCCTTCAATTTCATTAGTTGAATCTGTAAACCAATAATTTTCCTTTCTGCCCTCAGTTTCAGTTCGTAAAACTCCTATCTGCATTTAGAGCACACTGAAGTGCAAAATGGAAAACACATTCATAGAAATGGAACACACCATATGAATGACAATGACTCTGGAGAATGAGCCATTTCTCTTTTTGTGAAATGTCTCAGTGTAGGCCTGCTTTTTGCATGGTCAAACTTTAAACAGCACACAAATATGCAGGAAAAAAAAGTTGTATTTCAGTACACACGGAGAACAGTACAGTACTGTCAACCGGCTTGCCCCCCCCCCCCCCCCTGGCTGTGAAAGTGTGTGTTCTTCTTCCACGGTGTGGTTCTCTTTCAGTCCTGCAAAATATAAAGTAAGTAAGTCAAATGTATTTATACTGTGCTTTTCACAGACAGGGTCACAAAGTGCTTTACAATGTACATTGTCAATATAAGTCTAATAATAAAATTCTAATAATAAAAATTAATAAAAACTGAGAAAAAATATAGCTGCAAGCAGCAATGGTGGATTACTCCTTCAAAATGGCAACATTTTGTAAAATTGACATAATAGATAGTTACACTGGGATTTGCCAGAAGACTTGAAACTGTCATTTCTGTCATAATAAATAAACATTTTCATACCACTGACCGGATTAGAACCCACCTCCCTTCGCACATCAGTACTGACTGACATGAGTACAGACTCAAGATAATTGATGTTCAGTTTTTGTATCAGAAAATAAGAAATTTCTTCAATGGCAAGCATTGTCAGATTTGGTTAAAGTTCAAACAGCTGTAATTTAGTCACTTTGATATATGGGACATAAAAACGGGACAACGGGATGACTGGGTTGGTGCTGTAAAGAATGGCTTACTCGTAGTTCTTTAAAAAGATTGTTTGGGGTGCCATAACTTGTCATGGAAGGGAATGTCAAACATGTCAGCATCAGTGGCGATTTTTCCTGGCTTAGGTAACTGAAATGAATTAGCACAACAGGCAAGGGATCCACCTGAACAATCAATTTACTTCATTAGAGATAACCATTAGTCTTATCTCTACCATGCGTAGACTACAAGTAGCTAGCTACTGTGGTGAACCTGGCTTTTTTTCTAGTGGTTTACACTGTCTCGCTAAACAGATGATCAGAGTGTTGTGATGGGCTCAAATAAACACGCATTGCTATGTTTTTACAACCGGAGGATTTATCGGAAGACTAGAAACCGTTTTGTCATAAAAAATTAAAAACTATGCCTCTGACTGGTTTTTAACTTTCAACCCTTTTTTTCCTGTACAACGTCTCAGCCAATTGAGCCATTCTCAGACATAGATTATACAAAACTGGATAGTAAAAAAAGCTGTTTCTCCAATGGCGAGTATTGTCACATTTGGTTGAAGTTGGCACAGCTGTAATTCAGTCATATTTTTATATATCAAGGTGAAACTTTGCATGGTACTTCAGGGGCGTGTCACCTTGATAATACCAAAATAATAAATATAGCTGCAAGCAGAGATGTGGGTTCCTCCGCAAAATGGCAAAATATTATAAATATGTACAATGTAAAAGCAAAACGACTTCATGTTTGGCCAACAACAATACGCTGAATGGGGATTTGAACTCATGAGCAGAAGGTTACAAGTCAGACTCTCTATCCTCTTTGCTACACACCAACTGTTGAGATTTTATGAATAGAAAGGGCAGAGTGTTACCTTTGGTCAGCTTTGTGATAAAGTTTAAGAAACTGTCTACATTTCAATGTCAATTGCATGAAATTGCACATGGTACTACTTCAGAATGATGTAATCTCAAAGCCAATAAGGTTTGAAAAACCATCAGTCAAAATGACATTTGATTTATTGACACAAATATATTGAAGCAATGTGGACATTTACATAAATACAACCCTTTCAGCCATTTTATCTTACTTATCTTATCTTCGTGGTTTGCTGCATTGACGTCATGGCCGATCAAGCGCTGTTTGCTTACTTTACTTCATTTATAATTAAACTTAGTCTTTAGGTTAGTGAAGATGCGGACTAAAACGCTTTCTTTAACACATTTTTTATTTAATTAAACAGTTTGGTCCGGATTTGAGCATTGGCAAAATTGAAGCTGTCAGAATAATGACAAAACACACGTCAAAGTTGTCGTGTGTGAGTCTGGCCAATCATGAAATAGCTGTGTCGTCATTAGAACCCTTGCAGTTGCTCTTGAGAAAATGCGCTCGGTTACAGGGGCGGATTTACCCATTAGGCAAAGTAGGCAACCGCCTGGGACCCCTTGAAAGACTCCATAAAAATACTATATGATCAATAATAACTATAATAATAATAATAATACAAATCAATAAAAAACTTGAAAAACCTCCCGCAAAAGTATCAACAAAGTACCAACAGAGCGTTTATTCTATTTGTGCCAACGCAGGTTTCCCCTCCCACCCCATTCTACTGTGGACTATTCCATCGATAGCAGCAAAGCACATAATTTCAGTTGGTTAATATGAGACAGTAGAAGAGTGAAGTGAACTATTTGCTAAATGAAACGCAACTCCCCGAGTGGAGCACAAAAGAGAAAGACAAAGACGAGAGTAAACAGGTAGTTGCCAAACTGAAACTACTGAAGGAAACATCATTTTTTTCTCTCTCCACTGGTGTCCAATGATGCGGCAGCTAGCACAAGTGCTGCTCAGTGAAGTTTTGCTAGCAACAGCAGCTACTGTAGGCTAGCTTGCTCGTTGCACAATTTATAAGGGTCAGCTTCTCCATGCAGGTCTCTATACTGAGACCAAATTTGGCATTGTTACTGACAATGATTGCTACCAGCAAACCTTTTTTGAATTAGCCATTTCCCCCTAAATAAATGTCAAGCTTATTTACGTTTATGGGGGCATATTTTCAGTCAACAGATGGTATTGTTTGAATCGCAGTTCCATCTGAAATACTGCTGGTGACAATGTTCTACAATAGTTTGTTTCAAAGGGGGTTCTTAATGAATTAATGCAATATGAGTAGGCTAAATGTTTGAAAATATCGCTACAAGGGAAAAACTTAAGGTGTCATAGAGCACACCCTACAATTTCTCTAGAATTTGTGCCCTCTCTAGTTATTATTATTATATTAATAATTATTATATGGATTGAAACGAGTGAGAATAGGAGTTAAGGGGGCCCCATGCCTGTCTTCGCCTGGGGCCCCCAAATCACTAAATCCGCCACTGCTCGGCTACGCAGCCGGCAGTTCTTGAATCGATCTCACGGTACTTTGATGGCTACGTCACAGTGACCTAGCCTCGGCGCCGTCTCAAGTCGGACAAACAGTCTAACCAGAATTCACTGTTTCAAGTCAGCCGGCTGCAGCGCTGCATGAAGTCAGTCAATATCGAACGCACCTATTCTCTGATCTAGCTGTGCTCCAACTGCGTGATATGACGAGATGCTAGTAATGCGCTAAGGTCTCAAAGGCCGTTTATCAATTCACGTTTTTTATCCATCTTGTGTTCTTGCGAAGTCGTTGGACGTCATCTTTTGTTGCCCAAGTACGGTTCCATTCCAAAGAACACAACTTACCAGGAACGCCAAAAATACCCGGAAATGTTCCTGATCCGCCCCGTTTATCGAGGATGCAGTGGATGGTGACATGGCCAGCGAGAACGCTTCTGATTTCCTAGAAGTCCTTGCGGACTTGCAAGACCATTCTTTCAAAGACGCTTGCAAGAACGTTCTTCAGAAGATTGTACTTGCGTTCTCAGCGTTGTTCAGATTGATAAACAGCCGAAGTCTCCTGAAATGGAACGCGTCTTTCTGCCTTGAAGCTGCGTGCGCATCATCATCAAGACCCCATGTATATGTAAAGATAACATCCAAGCTAACAATTTCACCAAATCTGACTGCAGCTTTGTATACCATGTACTGTGTTATGGTTGTTTGAGGTAAACAACTTGCTTAATGAATTAAATGGCTGTTAAATTTCAAATCCAACTATAAATATAGAGAGAGTTCCAATCAAATCTGAATTACTTTTAAACTTAAAGGTTTAAAAGACAACCTTTGCTTAGTTTCAGCATCCATTTACACATTTAGTCTCAATTTTTTACTCTACTCTTAAGGCATAACTACGTTTAACTTAATGTCTGCATTTCTCTGTCACCAACTGTCTCTGGAGTGGGGGGTTGGGGCTTCACAGGGTGTCTACAGGTGTAAACATGTTAAATGTAACACTTTTTGAGACCTTTTAATACCACTTCCAATTGAAATTAAAGACCAAATTTACGATGGAAATACAAATCAAAAGTGGAAATATACAGTAATCTTCCCAAACACTGATGTCTCTTCGATATGAACAGTATGGTAAAATGACAACAATCGGTTGAGTTTAGGAACATTCACTGTGTGTAATGCGAAAGGATTACACAAAAATGTAATTGCTGTCCTAAATTATATTTCTTATTACACAATGGGGGAGCAGAAACTAGCAATTCCATGAATCCCATGGAAACAAAGGCAAATATGTCAGATACAATGATGTGGAGCACAAATCATCCAAGAAGCAGTACTTCTCTTTAGTGGTTTTTATTCAGATGACTAATCATTGGATTCAGGTCAAAAGTCTATAACTTGAACTGGTTTCATGACTTAAGATATTAAAAGTCAGCAGCTTGGCATGCTTGGACATGGAAAGGACATTTAGACTTTCAAAAAAGTAAAAAATGCTGGTTTGTCCTTTTTCATCTGTGTCCTTAAAAAAGCAGTCTGCAGAGCTACTCTGTCTGTGGGGGTGACTGTCTGTCTCTGTTGGTCTGGCAGGCAGGGGCAAGCAGGGCCTGCAGGCAGCCAGTCAGGGCAGGCCAGCTGGATGAAGCTGTCCTGGGGGCAGGGCTGAAGAGAAGCTGTCCAGCTAGAGGGGGGTAGTCCAGCAAGGGATCAGTTTTTCTCTCAGCATCCTCTGTTGAACTCTGTTGAGCAGGCCTCTGCATGACCCTCCAGACCTGTAAAAGTGAAGAAAGGATCCATGTCAGTTGTGAAAAATGAAGCTTTTTACATCTACACTTGACATAAACTACAGTTTTGACTGTGAATTGCAGTGGCATTACTTGAACTTGAATCCAAATGTGTTGAACTGATGGACACCCGGCCATGCAAAGTCACTCAACATTTGGCTCGATTCCAGGCTCTGGCAAGAGTATTTAGCTCTAAACTGGTCATTATACACATCTGACCAAAGACCAGCTTGACCGTTGTCTGTAAACAGTGTTGTCCCTTGCCAGGCAACAGGGGAAAACCCTCTGGTGTGTCGGATCCAGCCTTGACAACATTCCACTCCGATGTCAGCACAGGCCAATTTCATAGCCTCTAGAAGACTTACCCTGTTATATGGGTTTCAGTCATAGACCTTCCACCGCCATGCAGAAAAAAATTCCTTGATTGGGTTTAGAAAAGGACTGTATGGTGGAAGGAAAATATTTAAGAACTAGAGAGCATACTATTTCTGGGGAAATTGTGAGGGTGTGCTTGCGGCTGCCCCAGCTGCCCATAGTCTTCTGGTGTTTACATATTTAAAAAAGCATTTAAGTGTATGACTGCAGTACTGACCATTGTGTTCCCTTGATAATAAGTTTGTAAAAATTACATGCATCACTCAGATGGAGGAGAGGTGATACTGGTTGGTTGGAAGAGAAGGAGGCCAAATGTAGCTCATGAAGATGCAGCGCAAGGTAACTTATTAAATTGTAATCAGATAAACAACTTGTTGGTTGCCCAACAAGAGGAAGACACAGCATCTGCTTCTTCAACTCCTTAATCCTCTCAGGGCACCTGTTGCACCGGGTTAGAAAGACATCAGCATAATGTAGCTAATTTTACACAATACATTAAGGATTAAAAAATCAACACCCATCTTTGCTATATTTAAAGGGTCAATTGTAGGCTATGGGACGTCAATATTACAGTTAGTCTAATTATGTGTAGGACCGTGTTTCTCAAGTAGTGGGTCCCGACTCCCGACCCAAGTAGATCGCAAGCTGGTGTAGGACTTATTGATTCATAAAACCATCTAAACTCCATATATTAATGTTTTCTGTTATTTAAAAGCAAGCTCAGACGTATGAATGGAAAAGGCATCTTTGTAAACCATCCTGGTCTGTTATGTGTAAACCGAACATTTCACTTAGCTACTTGACTTTAAATAATCCCTTTGTATTCTACCAAAGACAACAAAGTTGACTAGACTAGCTAGATTTTTTTTAGCTAACTGGCTACCACTACGGCACTAGCTGGTGGCTGGACGATTTGTACAGTACCTCCCAGAAGAGGTCTGGAACGGAAGACTAACAAGGTAGCAAGTTACTTGTAGCTAGGTCTAACACTTGGTAACACTGCAGATATTAGCAGATGTGCTGGGGTAACAGCTAGAGCTAACTCCTCTGTGAAATAGCAGACCACTGATTCCGAAAGTAGATCTACTAGCTTAGCTCTAATAATATCAGCGTAGTAGCTATAGAGCTATAAAATTTTGCTAGTTAGCTACATTTCACAAGCGTGTTTCATATCACAATGTAAAACGAAAACATTTGGCAGACCGGTGTAAAAATTGACCTAATCTCTATGACTTAAATGTCATTGCAAGTTTTTACCTTCTCGTGATATTTTCAGGCATTTAGCCTACTCATATTGCATTCATTCATTAATAAGGAACCCCCTTTGAAGCTTATTTTAACAACAACGTTACCAGCAGTAGCTATCTCAGATCGAATCGCGATTAAAAAAGTACCATCTGCTAACTGAAAATATGCCCCCAAAAACGTGAATAAACTTGACATTTAGTTAGGGGTAAATCACTCATTCATAAAAATGTCAGTGGTAGCGATCATTGTCAGTAACAAGGCAAAATGCAATATAGACCTGCTGTGTGGAGAAGCTGCCCTGGTAAATTGTAGACTACTACTACTGTACTACTGTCTTTGTAGCGATTGCGTTGGTTTAATTTGATTTAACGTTACTTCCGTTGTACGGATAGGCTGAAATGAATTATTTTCATGAACAGATTGACAAAGTTTAGGCTGTGGCAATGGAGTTCAGGTTAGTTATCAGTAGTCAAATAGGTTCACCTATTGAAATACTTTTGAAGTAAGGGGTAGTGCCGAACATGAGCCGCCGTTTGACATCCTACGAGCTGTTAACAGCTGTGGAGATGTTTTTTTTAGCTAACGCTACAGTACTAGCGTTCTTGTTCTAGAGACTATGCTACAGTACAGCGTTGCAGTGAGCTACACTGGTTTAAAACCACAGGTAATGATAATTTCACCAACAAATCGTTTAGTTGTAATCTAATGTCATAATAAATCCTACAACGAAAATGTATTTGTGAGGAATGTTTATTTTAACGATTGAAAACAGATGCATCATAGACCGCAGTATGTGTTGCTCGGGCAACAGAGGCTAATGTCATGATGCGAATGCTTCAGTGAAATTGTAGACTACCGTTTCCGAAAGTAGATGTACTTCCTTAATAATATTACCTTATATTGTACATTACACATCACAATTGTGTGTCATATCACAAAGTAAAATGAGCAAATAGTTATCACCCAGGCCTCTTTGTTTGTGGCGTTTCTGCAGCTGCCTTGCTGTAAAGAAGTTAGCCTAAGCCTAGCCATCTCCCAGAAGTTAACAGCTGCTAAACTAATGTTCTGCTAGAGATAGTCACGCGAGTTTTCGTGACGTTAGTGGCGTCAGTGACTGGGGCGTTAGTGGCGTCAGTGACTGTGGCTAGCAAGTTAGCCACCGTTAGCTTCACTTTTTGTCACAAAAACGTAATTTCTACTTAACCGTACAACGGAACGTAAATCCCGATACAAGCAACTCAATCACTACCAAGACGAAACTTTTGACACCTAGGTTGCCTATGTAGTCCAAATATTGAGTTTAAGATAAGTTTTAGGGGTGGGAAAATAAATAATAACTAGAAAAGGCTGTTCCTGCGAAACAGCAGTGAGAATGCTGAAAACCTGAAATGGGATAGCTGACCATGCTAAAAAAGCTGAAAATTGTGAAAATGTTCAGAAAGTTATAAGCTGAAGCTTCAAAGCGACCGAAAGGTATTTTAAATAGGGGCTGGAGCCGGACGAAGGCATAAAACTACAGAAAAGAGAAGAAAAATGCTAAACAAAGTGAAAAAAATCAGAAAGAAGAGAAACAATGCATAAAAATGTGAACATTTAGCAAAAATATATTTGCTGGAGTTTCAAAAGGCCTGAAATGTATGTTAGAAAGGACCTGCAGCAAGATGACGGCAGAAATACAGAAAAGATAAGGAAAATGCAAAAGTACTGGCAGTTAGAAGGTACCGCTGTAAAAGGTATTTTTGAAAGGACCTGGTGCAAGATGAAAGCAGAAAAAGGAAGAAAAGAAAAAGGGGAAAAATTCAGAAAGATGAGATGCAGGAAAATGTGAAAATTGAGCAGAAAACCAGTTGCTGAATTCTGGGTGAACAAATTGGAAGGTAAAAGGACAACACTGGAATGACTTGAACTTGCTGGAAAAACGTATCAACCGTTGGTCATTGGCAACAGACTGGCAACATTTCTAACCTAGAATCTAGGTTTCAGGTTCAAGACGGAGGAGAAACTAATCATGCGTGCCTGCACACCCAGTCCTGTTCAGACACTTAATTTAAGATGAAATCAAAATGATAATTCATAGTGCAGGGTTGCCGATGTTGTCGTTGTCCCTGGTGAGTTTTTTATACGTAAATAATAAGATCATGCTACATCTAACCAGCGGATCAGTTCTTTCAAGTGTGTCAAAGTGGTATGTTTTAACACCGTAAACTTGAATAATAACCGAAGGCGTGAAGCTAGAAGATGCAATGGAAGATTTCCTACATAAGCTTGATGTACAACTTCAAATTGTAAACGGAGAAGATATTTAGAGTAAAGACAAGTTACTTTACATCTGTGTTCAATATCGTCAATTAAAAGTAAAAGCTTTCCAGTTACTAAGTGTTTGTTCGTAGGATTACAGTAACGCCAGCTGAAGCAAACACTTAGCTAAACTACCCCAGCCCTGATTTGGCTGTTCGTGACGGTCAGCTATGACAGTCGCGCCTCGATTTTTGCATATTTCTCTAGAACTTGCTAAAATAAAAATGATATAGCTAGATTATGTACACTTTAAGATAAATGTACATACCTTGTAAGAGGCGAATGGAGAGCCATATCGCGCTAGCTCGATTAAAAGAGAAAAACAAACATTTACCTAGCATCCACACCTCAAAAAAGTTAACCTAGACGCAAAACTGTACGTCCAATCCAAAAAATAAGGATATATTCTGAGACCCAAGACTGCCGAAACCATTGATATCCTTTATTATGTGTCTGTGCGGTCAGAAATACAACTCTTTTGGCAGATTCCAAAACGTCACCCAATTCTGCTTTCATGGTGCGTGTCTGTTTGGTTGCCACGGTGATGGCGCAGCTGTGATCGCTAACAAGCCGGGCAAAGAATCACAAATTTAGCTGGAATCCACACCTCAAACAAGTTAACCTAGACGCAAAACTATACGTCCAATCCAGAAAATTAGGATATTTTCCGAGACCCAAGACTCTCCCGAAACCAGACATGTCCTTTATATGTCTGTGCGGTCAGAAATACGACTCTACCGGCAGTTTAAAAACACGTCTACTTTCGAAATTCTCTGACGAATTTTACCCACCTCTCCATTGAAGTTAGTGAGAGAATTTGAAAGGCTGCTCTCGCTTCAAGGCTCAAAGCTGAAAATCTGTAAATGTGAGCTCTTTAGTAGTTACATTGGCTGAAAGAGGACAAGTTTTCGTACATTTTAAGGTATATCTTGTTTCTGTAAGTTAAACTATATGAACGTCAGAGGAATTAGTTTGACAATTTAGTTGAATACCAGAAAAAGAGCAGCCAGCGGAGTGGCTGTCAATCATAAAAATCAAGCTAAATGAGCTAAATGTTTAATTTGCACAAAAACCTTAATTCTTTAAAAAGTATAAAAGTGAGAAATACCAAAAGTCATAGCCATCATCTCCTGAAGGAGCTGAACGTTTTGATATAAAAATTGTATGAATCGGTGAAAGTATGCAGGACTAGTTAAAGGCCAACCAACGGCGGAAGAACTGAGAAGTTGAAAAGCAATAGTGAGAATGCTTAACAGCATTCTCACAATAATATAAATGTGAGATAACAATGGTTGTGCCCTTGCCGAAGGCAAAGCACACCCAATTACTGGTTGATATTGAACCATTAACGTACACGGACACTCCGGTGAAAGCTGACATTGTCCCAAACCACCACATACACAGGATGCACTGCCTGCTGATGAACCTGGTGCTCACGCTCAAGCAAAACATTCCGAAGACCACCCAGAAATGTTAAAAGATGTTCAGTGTTGTATGGCCCCAGGGTTGCATGATGGTGGATAACCCCACAGTTACTTATGGCTGCACAAAGGGTGACATTGCCACCACGCTGGCCAGGGACTCCCACAATGGCACGTTGGCCAATTATGTTCCTGCCTCTCCCTCTCCTTTTTCCCAGATTGAACCCTGCTTCATCAACGAAAATGCATTCATTGGGCCTTTCCATGGAATCCAGTTCAAACGCTCTCTACACATGTAAAAAAGGATACATACAGTAATTAGATTACAGTAGTAAGTTATACAGAAAGACAAACTTCAAGTGTCTTTGTATACACACACCTTACAGTATTTACATAGCCTACAATAGTATAAAGTGCAGTTTACAGTAACGGTTGGCTAGTAGGATAGCATTGTACTGTAAGCATCAGAGCTGAAAGTGTCTGAGGGTACCCTTACTTGTACATATTGACATCGTAGTTCTTTGACCCGTTCTGAGTTGCGCTCAAAGAGTACTCTGTACACGTGCGTTTGAGGACACGATTAATGGTCGAAAGGCTGATACTGTTGATTCCTTCAAAGTTAGCATTGTCTTCACTCTTTCAACTCTTTCCTGTATTTCACGCAGGCGGATTGCATTGTTTTGAAGGACCATATCAACAATGAGAGCCTCTTGCTGTTGGGAGAACATACCAGTCCTTCCACCCGTATGTTGTAGTCTTGCAATTCTACAAGAAGGGAAAATGCACTTTCAGTAATACATACAGTAAAGCATAGTGTAAATTGTAATGGACATTACATTCTATGTGTAAAATGTATGGTAAAGAAAGCTTATTTCCCCCCCAGTCATTTTTCTGTTGAAAAAGGTATGTACTGGCTCAAATGAATACAGTAAACTTTCAATTACTGAAATACGTTAAAAAAAAACATTTACCTGTTTTCTTATCCGAATGTCCTTACAATGGTGGCCACAGAGAATCTGCTCAAATTGGGTTGAACTCGAGGTTGGATTCAACTTGGTGAAGAGGAGGCGCCGAGGCAGAAATGTCATTGGCCAGCGCACCAATGTTGAGGTCCCCGCCAAGCGTGGTGGGAACATCATTGTGTGTGCTGCAATGGGTTGAGAAGGCCCGTTGACAGTACTGTACTGTTAGAAAAATAAAACTTTTCTTTCTGCATATGTGTGCTGTTTTATGTTTGACTATGAAAAAATGTGGCCTACACTGAGACATTTTACAAAAGTTGAAATGGCTCATTCTCCAGAGTGATTGTCATTCATATGGTGTGTTCCATTTCGAGAATTGTGTTTTCAATTTTGCACTACTGTGTGCTGTGAATGCTTGGTAGTGTGCAGCAAATGCTCATTGTATTTACTGTTATGAATGGTATGTGTGTGTCATTTGAAAATAAGGCTGTGTGTACCAAATGAGAACACGAGTTCCATTTTTTAAACAGGCGAGAGATTTGATGGCAGAGAGTCATCTTGCAAAGGGAGTGTCGGGTTTTGCATTTTGTGTGTGAGGTTTTCAGTTTTGTGTGTGCAGTTTTGAGAAAGACGTTATTGTTTTGAGAAACGTGTGTTAACAATTGTGAAAAACTGTAAGATAAAAGGGAAAGATAACCATGACTAAAATGGGGATTCACTGAAATGATTAGCATTGCACAGATCCCGCACTGACTTTTTAGATCAGAAGGTGACCCAAACTGCACACTTTGCTTGGCAGAACAGTCATTTAAAATTGCTCAGCATGACTATCATTATTATATTACGCGTATTTCCAATTAACATAGTCTGCCTCCACAGATCCAGAGGGGGCTTGGACAGTGACAGACTGTGGCTGTGCCAAGTGTTGTCACAGCCTCACTTTGGGAAAGCATGCCCTACTGGGAACATTAGGGGAGACTGTTGGGCACAGCATCTAATTGTCTTCATTGGAAAGGGCAACATTTGGGACCCTGTATAAAGGGCACTTCATAACAGCACCCTTTTCCATTTTAAGCAAGGGCATGGGAACAGTTCAATTTAGGCCATTGTAAGGGCACCTTATAGGGTACTGCATCACATTTTCTATACTATAAAGGAACTCATTAAGACATGTTTTTACATTTATAGAGGGCACACTGTCATTTATTGCATGGGGCATCCTGGGCACTCAAGCATATTTCCCAATGTGAGTGGCAGACAGTAGGGCACTTGGTCTAACTGTTGCCACTCTAGAGGGCATTTTAGAAACACTTTCAACCATGGGGACACCAGGTAGTCACCCCCTGAGTCTTCCAGTGGGCCTGGATACACCCATGGGGACAGTATATTGCACCTATAATATTGGGTAAGCCATATGAGAGGTAATATAGAGGCTTGTCAACATATAGGCTACTTTAAACAATGAAAATACTTTAATTGAATAAAAAGTCTCATTGATTCTTTGTGTTTCAAGATTACCTGAAAAACTGATGATAATATTCAGGTATTGCTTTGGAGCAAGGTATAACTTTTATATTTCCTGGCATAGTTGCCCGTTCAAGAATGTCCCACATGCAAAGACATAGACAGACGAAGACAGACTGAACAGTGTCAAGGCTTGGCTACAGTGGGTTTGCTTCCTTGTGTGTGATTCCAGCAGACTACAGAGTCTAGGCCTACCTACTTAGACTGCAGTCTACTACCCTCCTTTCTACTATTATAGTCAACTCTCCTTTCTATTACTTTCTACAAAGGATGGTAGGCTGCTCTTATGTGTTCATTGCCATCCTTAAGAGTTGCTAAAGTGTTTTTTTTTAAATATATATATATGTGTTTGTTTTTTTAAGAATGACAATTAAATCTATCTAGATAAACTATGCTAGGCCTGCTGAACCTATACTTCTTCCACAGATACTGGTCAGGGAAGCATTATTTCTGTCTGAAGATCCTTGGGGCTGGTGGGATAAACGCTCTTTGTATAATCTGAGCACCTTCATCCACCATAGGGTTGTCAAAGAACGGATATGCCATAATTGATTGTAACTTGTCTTGACGCTCTGCTTAGTTTCTAAAGGCCTTATTTTATGTCAATTAACCAATGTCTTTTGAAAACAGAAAGCGACATTATTTCTTAACTTTTTTATTTAAATTAGCATAAACACGTTAATAATTCATGTTAGCACTTCAAAAAGTCATTTCCGAACACGGACTAAAGTGCTTTGTGTGCAGGAATTTACTCGACGGAACAATCTTTTAAGATTCTTTTCCCGCCTGTTTGAAATTATTTGCAACACATTTTAGTTTAGCTTGACTTTTAGCCTGACACGGATCAGGCTAGTTCCGAACCTTGGTTACGTAGCTAGAACTAGAATAATCCACCTTAATGGAACGGAACTCTCGCTAAAGTAAGTGAGACTTGGCTAAATAAGTCTTGCTTTACCTTAATCGACGTTGATGGAACAACCCCCTGGATGCTGTGTTCTCCATTGTTTGTGTTGTGTCCAATGATTGCTCCATAGTACATGTTAATTTTGAGCACAGGTTACATTTTTAGGAGCGAGTGTTTGATTTTGCCGGAAATTGAGTTTGAATATTTGGTTTTGTGTTACAGTTTTGAGAAAATGGTTGACTGTTTCAAGAAATTTGTTTTAGCAATCGTGAAAAACTGTAAATACTTTGAGCACAATTCTATTGATATGCAGTATTACAGTACACAAGGCAAATAGATTTCGTACCTGTTCTGCATCCTGAAGGTTCTAATGATGGCAGCAAATGAAGCGGCTGAGGTTTGGTTTGGACCCTCTGGCCAGCCTCCCTCAGGCTCAAACCATGGTTGAGTACATAGTCTACCACAGTGGCCCGAATCTCATTGGAGACGACTGTTCTCCTTCTTTCTCCTCTTACTTGTCCTCCTCTTCATCCTTGTCCTCCTCTTCCTACTCTTCCTCCTCTTCCTTCTCTCTGTCCTCCTACTCCTCTACCTGCTACTCCTCCTCTCCCTTGTCCCCCTCCTTGTCCTCCTCTTCCTTCTCTGGTTCTCGATTGCTTCAAGTTCTCCATCGTTCACCAATCAAAACAGAGGCTCAATGCACTTGTATGCTGCAGTCCTGCTTGCAAATTGCTCAACAGACCTGAAAGTGTAGAGATTTGAATAGTTGTGTGTTGTAGGTTGATACTTTGAGATTTTTACATGAGAAGTGTGTGCAACAACTGAACATTGTGTGTAGTGTTTTGACAACAAGGTGATGTGTGCCCTCTGTGACATGCTTGCGTGTAAAAAGGGCTATACATATAAATGTGATTTGATTTGATGTGTAATTGACATCAGAGTTTAAAGAAGGACAGTCAGACTTTAATGCAAATAAGGGAGTGTGAAGTAGTACCAAATTGGGCCGAGCGATTGGTACATGAAGTGAAGGTTGTGCAAATTGTGCCAAATTCTCACTTGTGTGTTAACAACTGAGAAAAACTGTAAATGCAGTCTCAGAACAGCACTGGGGGTGCATCCACACATGATGATTCCTCCTCCAACTGGAAACTGTGAAACCTAGAAATCTTTACAAGACCAACGGTTGCAACGTTACAAGAAACAACTAACCAATCCGATTTACCAACACTAAGGTTTAAAGCTCCTCATTTACATGAACATTTAACAAGATACTTTTTTCAGTCCTTTTTCTCCTTTTTCAACAGAAAGAAAATATTGCAGAACAATGACATATATATATCATAAAAATAAACAATCGTTAATAATTTTTATGCTTTAAGTATGAAAGTAAATAAGATACTATTTTAATCACTATATTTGCTCTTTTTGAAACTAGAGTAGAAACACTTCCAAATTCAGAAGTTTTTCTGTTTCTCAATCTTTCAATCTGTAATACTTTCAACGCTTAAAAATGTATGAAAGAAAATAGGATACTCTTTTTATATCATTCTTTTTTCTCCTTTTTTAACAGTAAGAAAATATCGCAATGCATAACAACGACAGCTAAACACTTTTTTTCACCATTTATTTTTCAAAGAAACAACTTTTTTTCACCTACACACTTTCACAACATTTACATACTCGCACACTGTTTAAGCTAAATACACCTCTCCAACGTTATTGCCCACATGCTATTGTTGATGTAATTAAATACTTTCAACACTTTTCTCACCTACATACTTTCACAACATACTATCACACTGTTAATTGCGCATACCTCTTTTAAATACTTTTTAAACCTTCACTATTCAGGCCATGAAAACAAAATCGTTTCAACTGCTTTCAGCAAGCACATTTTCTTCAGGAAATATATATTTTCTAGTTCAACCTTTACATCTTTTTCCAGTCAAATTGTCAATGCTGTGGTAGTCTACATTCATGCAAATGATTATGTAGCCTTCATTTGTCTGCTGTTTCCTACATTATAAATTGCTTATGTTATGTTGATAAAAATGTACTACATTGGTTCTCAGTAAATAATAATAATTGTAGGCCTAATTCACCCAAGTTCTTAGACTTGTGTCAAAATGAGTGTCACCCTTCATGCTGGTAATGATAGCCCAAGAAGCCAGTGTGCTGTATTCAAGGCTTTCTTTACTTTTTATCTGTCTTTTCCTCTTTCTCTGTTTTTCAGGGTCTAGAGTTGTCGAGTTCTGTGGAATGTGTTGCTTTTTGTCATGGAAGCACTGTAAAATTCTGGAATTCCGAAATACTGGTCAGGCTCATTCCCAAATTATGTGGGTGGAGGATGTAGACACACATGCACGCACATGCACGCACACACACACTCACACACACTGCTGGAAAGTCCAACCCCGTATTAATGTGTGAGTTTAATGAGTATGCATTGTGTACTTTTAGTATGTATTGAAACATTAACACTATACTGTTAGGAGTTGGCACACTCTTGTAAGCTTATGGTAGTTCCTCTATGCTGTAAATTCTATGGTTTCTAGTATTGTGTAGTGTGTGTTTTGTTTGGAGTGTCTATTTCACCACGTTGTGTGTGTGTCATGCTATTGTACTGACTAGCTGTGTTAAAGTAAGCTAGTAACCATGAAGACATATGTATTCTCCATACAATATTCTTTTTCTCTCGCTATTGCTCCTACCTTTCTCTCACTCACCATCTTTCTACCCCCCTTCTCTCTCTCTCTTTTCTTACCTATGTATATCGCTTGTTCAGGCAGTGATTGTTACATTTTCCCCACTGCCAGGTTCAAGCATGTTTAACCAATTATGGTAATATAAAACACACGTCCTTTACTTACATGTGGTCACCAAGTCTCTACATTCCTTTGTGTCTACTTGAGTGGGTTGACTTCATCTGTGTGTGTAAAAATGTGTGTGCGTGTGAAGTACTACTGGTAAACGGATAGACACATTTTTCCTCTGGGCCCTTCAACAGGGGGAGAGTGACGGATATATACTATAATCCCAACACGCCCGCATGTTAACATTCATGCAGACATGCACACACACTTATTCACACACAAGCAGAGTATCCGTTGTGTAGCATGTATTTCTGGAAGACCCCTAGTCAAAGCCCTCTATTGAAAGCTGCCCCTGCTAAAAGCTCCTGTCAGAAGCCCAGAGTGAATATGAGACATGGAGACATTTCCATTGATAAGAGGAGACAAGAGCATTGGTGTGAGAAGAGAGAAAGGAGAGGAGTAGAGATTGAAAGTGAGGAGGGAGAGGCAAAAATTTGGAAAAGGGAAAGTGTGTAAATGTGTGAGTGCAGAATGTGTTACACTGTATCTGCATGCACCAGAGAGACCTTACGAACACATCCTCTCTTATCACTATCATATCAGTTTGCAGATTTGTATGAAA
The DNA here is from genome assembly GCF_054491055.1 of Hypomesus nipponensis. Lineage (NCBI taxonomy): Eukaryota > Metazoa > Chordata > Actinopteri > Osmeriformes > Osmeridae > Hypomesus > Hypomesus nipponensis. The sequence goes on along the minus strand of NC_140372.1, from coordinate 15,064,506 downwards.
TGATTTCCGTCTATTTCCAGCTGTATCTTACTGTTTCACCTTTCTGCCATTTCTTTCTGTTGGAGACTGCTGGACACATGGAAATCCAGGTCCCCTTATTTCTTTCTTTCCCATTATTGCACCTTCCTTCTTTCCATTCTTCTCTCTTTCTTTCCCTGCCTCAACCTTCCTTAAGACTCCCACTTCGTCATTTGACCATGTCCCTTTTCCCCTCCTCCTTACTTTCCCTTCTTGCTTCTGACACTGTCTCCTCCTCTTAACCTTTCTGTTTCCCTCACAGCCTTCCTCCCACCCTCCCTGTCAGCCGCTATCTGGCCGAAGTGTGTGTGTCTATCTTTGTACAGTATAAGCACTGCTCTGGAGGGAGATGGTCTTGTGTGGATGAGGTTTTACGGTAGCAGGATCAGGACAATGTGCAGATTCGCAAAGACCTTGTGAGTGTCTAACCCAGGGGTGGAATAGCTAAAAGTGTGGGGGTTCTAAGTGTGATGTGAGCACATCCAAAACAGTACATAAATATGATGTATTTTGTATTTGAGGATTCCCAATCCTCAAAATGTAGTTTGTAGTATTTTACAATTTCACCATCAGTTTTGTTTGACCCAGATTAAATGCACTGTCACTACTACTCCTGTATCTTTCTTTCTTGCTCTCAGCCTCTCTCTCTATTCACCCTCTAGTCAGAGAACATTATAGCATGTTGGATAACTGACAATAACTGACATACACACAATAAAGTAGCACCAATTCAAATGTTGTGTTATGATATGGGTAAGTAGTGATGTGGCCAGTAGGGGATGATACTTGTATTCATACATCATACATCCGGGCTTGATTATTGTAATTCACTTTTTTAGGACTGCCGGCCAACTAAATTAAGAGGGGACAATACATACAGAATTCAGATGCTCGAGTCCCGACCCACACATCTTCACTTTAGCACATTACCCATGTTTTCTCTAAATTACCCTGGATTTCAATCCAATCTCTAATTTATTAAAAAATTCTTATGGTAACCTTCAAAGCATTGCATGGGCTTTCCCCCATCTGACTCTCACTCTGTACCAGCTTCTCTGCAAGTTACAAAACCATGGGTGAAAGGGCCTTCTCATGCACTGCTCTTAAACTCTTGAACTCACTACCTGTTTCCATCGAACACTTTTTTAATCAGGTTTTTTTATTTAATTGTCTGTTCTTATTGTTATTGTAGATTATTGTATTATTGTAATTTTTACTGTACTGTAGCACTTGAGTTCCAGAAAGGTAGCCTGACATTGTCATACTCATAATTCTAGTCAGAATATGAGTCTGAAAACTCCCCGTTGGGCTGTGACTACGGGGCGTGTTTCAACCGAACTCATAAAGCAAATGCCTCTACGCTCAATTGGATAGACCTACAACCAATCAGAGCAACGTAATGTGTTGTTTGTTGAAAACGAATTCAACCCAAGGGCTCTTTCGTGACGTTGTTGATTACGTTATTGTTGATCATCTGTCCATCATCGTATAAAGCCTGCCCTGGCAATTTCATTGGTCCGCCCAAATCCTGGTTTTATGTAGTTGTTCCCAATAGGAGACCCTCCAGACCCAACTTCCCGACCAAATTTTTTTGTGGGCGGGGAGAAGTTGGGCTGTCAGCCAGGCCACCAGAAAGGTGCATTACATGCAGTTTTTTATTATAGTTGATCCTATTCCACTGCTTTCAGTAACCAAGGATCGTCTGAGTGTGTCTGTGCCTGATATGTCCTGGTCCTTTGGGTACATGTTTTCTTTCCCCAATTGTTATTTAGTTTATAATACACAGGGTGCTGATTCTACGTTTATGAGTTAGGGTGGTGATGGTTGCTCATTATGCACACACACACCTTCAATACATCCCATCTTACGTACATATCCGGCCTGCTGTGTCTACTCCCCTTTAAGAGGACGATATAGATTGTTTTACTGGATAATGGCTGGTCTGCGTTTTGTGTTTTCTACATTATACAACACTGGCTTTGGGCAGTGTTTGTGCCCGTGTGTGTTTGTAAGAGCAACAAACCAGGCAGTAAAACATGCTTGAACTGAGGCTGGCTTTTGGTTTTTCTGCTTATCTTTATTACACTCTACCTCCGCGCAGCACTAGCTACTAGCTGCCTCACACTCATAGTCTCCTTCCTAGGGGTGGGATTTTTTTGGTACCTCGCAATTCGAATCGGTTCTTGGGGTCACGATTCTATTAAAAATCTATTCATGATTTTGTGCGAGCAAAAAACAAATTATATATATGTTTAGATTTTTTACATTTGTGAATCGATTTGAATTATGAAGACTGAATCAGGATTCAAATGTTAATCGTTTCTTACCCCCACCCCTACTCCTTCCTGTCATTCCTTCTCTCTCTCTCTCTCTCTCTCTCTCTCTCTCTCTCTCTCTCTCTCTCTCTCTCTCTCTCTGTCTCTCTCTCGCTCTCTCTCTCTGTCTCTCTCTCGCTATCTCTGTCTGTACTGCACAGGGTGTAAGTGTGTTATTTGACCTCCTGTAGAAGATTTGTTGAGGTGACTGGGACAAATTGGAGTGTGGTGTGCTCTTCTGAGGGCTGGGTAATAAGTGAAAGGTAATGGTAGCCCAGGCCTACTTTGTGGTTGGAGGGCTTCCTTCCCAACCCCCCTTCTCGTCTTTTTCTTTTACTCTTCTTATACTATCCCCCTCTCTTCCTATCCCAATCTTCTCCTTTACTACTTGTATCCTCCGTATTCTTTCCTCTAGTCATTCTCTCCTCTCTCACTCTCTTTTTGTGTACTTACTTTTTCTCCCTCTTGGCCTCCCTCTCTACTATTGGTGGGCAGCAAACCAGTAGGAACTTGAACAAATTATATGGATTTTGCAGTATTGTGGATATTATGAGGTATAAGTTTTATTTTGTTAATTTGTGAACAGAGTATGACATGTGGTGAGGCTGAATGAGTAGAGGGGAAGAGACTGCAGATGTAAAGGTGGCTCCTTGTGTGGATCTGTTGAAGACCTTATACAGAGTGTCACTCTGAGGGGGAGGGGAGAGATGTGTTAGCAACTTTGGGGTAAAAGGTAGGCGTGTTTTAAAATGTATTTTGTGTTTTTGTTTTGTTGGTAACGGGTCTATTGGTGAAACTTGAGAGCCCTGCTGTTTTGTGTGGGCTGGGGCTGGAGCCGGGTTTGGGGGCTGGGGTCGAGGGGTGGAGAGCTGATTCTGCCAGGCTGGCAGGCAAAGAGGGACAGGAAAGTCCTGTTGGAAGTCCTGTGGGGCAAGGGCTGGTGTGGCAACTCACCTTCGAAGGTCCCCTGCCGTGAGGTTGCACCCAGGAGCCAGATGAGTGCCAGATGGTGTTTCTCCACTGGGTCAATCGTGTGGTCAGTTCCTTCTGTCAGGGTATATGTGTAGGAAGGAGGACCCAAATGCAGGTAGAGAGGTGGACAGGCAGGAGCCAAAAATAAGTAACAAGAGTGGTATACTCACACAGGTATAGACAAGGAACCAATAAGGACAAACTAAGGAATGGACCATATATACCCACAGACCAAATTAGGCACAGGTGAAAAAAACAAACAGCAAACTGAAAACCTGACGCACACAATTTACAAGACACGGGGAGCCAATAACACAGAACACAAGGAATTAGACACGAGGAAATAGGGTAGGGAAAAACATACGCGGCTGTGGTACGGCCGTGGGCGTAACATCAAAGTAATAATTGACCCTGAGTATCCATTCTTAGACTCAAGTAATGTAGTTCTTTACTTTATCCACCTCTGCAAGCTATGCAAAATTGTTAATGAAATGTTGTTCAATTAACTTGTACAAACCATGCCAATTTCAATAGATAACTTAGACAGTTAAATGTAATAATTTCAACTTCAACAAACAATCATATGCAATATATGCTAGAAAAAAGTATACTGATATCTTTGAAAGTTGATAACACTTTATAATAAGAAAACACTTTTTGGCATTTACAAAGTGTTAACTAATAGTTAATTAATCCTTTATAAAACATGAAAAAAACATTATTAACCAGGATTGTTTGTAACTGGTGTTGGAAAACACACGTAGTTGGCAGAATAGAAGAACTGGGGAAAATTTGCAGAATGGGCAGAAAATATTAGATGGCATTGTATCAAGACCCACTTGGAGAAAAAGCCATAAGATATTTACAATTGTAGTCGGCCAATAGATCTCTTTTAAAAGTTTAGGGGTATAATTTGTTGGATGTATCAGAATCAGAATGGGTTTTAATCGCCATGAAAATTTGCACAGACAAGGAATTTGCTTTGGCAGGAAGGTGCATACATTAAACTAGGGATGCCACGATACCATTTTTTAAGGACCGAGTACCAATTTTTTTTTCTGGTACTTGCCGATACCTGTATATTTATGAATATATATAAAAATATATATTACTAATGAATGTAGGACAGCTTCTTTATTATTACTCGAATGAAAAAAGCATTATTTGTATGTGCTTATCACAAACCGAAAACACATTTCAGTGTCCAATAACCTTCAAAGGGCATAATTCCCAGAAATAAGAAAGGCTGGTGGGAAACGCAAATAGGAGACCGACTACGCTTGTCAACAGACTTTTATCAGCTACAGTTATTATAAATGACGGTTGGTCTTCTGCAGTTGGCTAATACTGCACTAAGTTTTATTTTTATGCTCGCAATCTTAAATTTTTTGGTTGTTGATTGTAGTCCTCTGATTGTTTAACCGCAGATTTGCCATATCTGCGGTTTTCTAGCCAATTCAGAGAATTTGCAAATAGTGTCGCGGGTGAAGATGTATTGGTCGCAGGTGGCAGGTTTTAGGGCTACTTCTAAACCTCATGGGGCCCCTGCATTTCTGCCTTGGGGTGACGTGCGCTGGGAGAGACGGAAACACCACGGATGGGGAAAGTATATGGGGAGAGCGAGCAGTAAGAGTTCATGACCTACACATACTTTAGTAATGTGTCTCCTCACTTTCATAAAGTAATTGTTGCTCTGTGTTTCTGTTCGATGGTGATAGGAAGCGGCATGATTAAATAATTGTAATGAACAAATGAAAAGGGAGAATAGCAGAAAAAAAGGAAAATATTAATTCACCAGTCACTTTCAGTATTGAGGTATCTATTGGATACATGTGGTAACTTCTCCATTGTACACCCAATAAATATTGGGCTAGTTTTCAGGCATTTTGGGCTGGTTTTGAGCACTTGTTGGGTTGGAAATGTTTGCCGGACCTGGCAACCCTGAACTCAGAAGTGATGTCATTCCCAGTCCTGAATCAAAACCTTTAAAGAATGTATGTCTGCATGATAATGGGCCTGACCAGAGCACAAGTGGCCTTACAGAACACGCTTCAAAGTTGTCAGTTTCAAAAGGTTGGCATTTTGACCCCTTCAGTCCAGGATGTCCGAAAGTTGGTATGCATGCCTTTTTGCTCATGCTCAAAAAAGTCTCAAGAACCCATACTGTCGGCAGCATGGATTTTTTTCTACAGTGACCATTTTTTAAGAATTTCAAAAAATGACTTAATATCTGCCATTGCTCCAACTGTCTTGAAATGTTGTGTACATGTATGAAATACATGTCTGTATCATGTACAATTATGAAATAGCTAGCAATGTTGAGGAGGAACCCCTCATTATTGCATGCAGCTATATTTAGGGTTATCTCCATAAAAGGGCCAAATAGCTCAAAAACATCCACGGCCAGATTTGTTCAAATTTGTCTCAATTATGCAACAGGTCACGCACTACTCCCAGACCGCTAATGATCCATGTACCCCCATAGGTGGCGCTATAAGCCACGCCTAAAGTCTATGTGATTCCCCCTGCACCCCGTTACTTCAAAATACCTGAAAATTGGTATACATGACTTATTCCTGATGGGAAACAATGTCTCAAGGACCCATAATGTCAGACTTATGGATTTTCTTGTACTGTCCAAATTTTGGACAACCTTCAAAACTCTTCTCCTCATGAACCATAGGTACATTTGACTTGGAATTTGTTATAGATGAGTAGGATGCTTGCCACAGAAGAAACAGCTTGCTTTAAAACAAAGTAACTGACCATTGCAATTTCCAACACTGCGAGTAGCTAAATGGGCTGAGATAGTGTACTGTAAAGTGTAATGTTATGTGTTCAAATCCAGCCACAGCCATCGAGCCTGTCATGTTACTGATTATTTTTTTAGTGAAACAGGAATCCTGGTACACCACAGTAGCTGTCTAGGAGGGCTGTCCCCGACTAAAATATTATTTGGTCGACCAAGACTCAACTAAAACGTCTGAAAATCGACTAATCGAACTTTGAAATGCTTAAAAAAAAACTTAAAAAAAACGTACAAACATTTTCGCGATCTGACTCACTGGCTGCTGGACATTGCAAATTCAGCCGCTAATAGCCTACTAATAATAAGACTTGTATCACCAGTCCTGTTGTAACCGAATGCCGATGGTATATAGTATCTCTTACAATGTACTACAAATCGTTTGTTTAACATGCAAAGCATCAGAGCGCGCTTATCACTGCCTGAAAACTTGCAGCATGCGAACTTACGTTGAAGCTGAGTGGGGAACGGTGCAACCATACCTGTCAACCCTCCCGTTTTCCCCGGGAGTCTCCCGTATTTCACACCCATCTCCCGCCCCCCTCCCGTTTTGTCATTTCTCCCGTGAAACTTCCGTAATTTGAATGGCCAAACCTCATTATATAAATATTCACATCAATATATTATTTCAATGTTGTCCAGTTGCCAGATCTTGTACGAAACGCATCCTACTCAGAAACTACATAGGCTATCATACAATTTTCAACCCATTTGTAACCGCAACCAGAGCCCGTCTATATTAACTACATTCTCTGCCGCAACCTATAACCCAGTTGCGCTGTTGATATCTCCGGAGTTAGGCGGGAGAATTTGAAAAATACATGGTTGATTTTTGATACAGAATTAATTTTAGAAATGGCAAAAGTCTCAGGTGGTGCTACGGCAAAAAATAATAATATATATAGCTGCAAATTAACAGTAGGCTACACAGTAGCGGACTGGCCATTGGGAGCACCTGGAGAATTTCCGATGGGCCGAAGCACTTCTGGTTGCCTTATAATTCGCTTGCCTTATTTATTGTTTTACTACTAATAACAATTTCAGCAGAAGATTGAGCGACACAACACAGTTGGCCGGCCCCCCTTTCCCCCAGGACAGTTGGTCTATTCCAAATGAACGTCTATGCACACAACAGTGACACTGACATATAGAAAGCTAGCTAGTAGAGACAATATAAAGATGGAAAAACAAACCAGGCCAAGAAACGTAAACGTAATTGCATTCACTGGACAATGTTTTACCAATTGGCTGTGTTTGTTTGTTTTACATAAAGCCTCAAAAACCTTTTAGCTCCAATCAGCCACCAAAAAATCGCGTTCGCATTAAGCGTTGCATTAAGCGTTGGCCCCCCAAGGCCGGAGAAGATAATGTCCTTCGATTTGTGGTTCTTATAATAGGCATATTCATTTTTCAGCCCAGCGCGTTAGCAATAGAGAAGTAGGGCTAGACCAACTTACGTTTTTCAGGTGGTAGTTACCCTACATCATATTCGACGTCGAACTATAAAAAATAAACCGTTGTTGTCAGAGTTTGCATTCAACGTTTGAGTCACCCGGTACTTTGTAAATGTACTTTAATTAAATGCTGCCATACCACAGATATCTTTGCCATTTTGACTAATAACACCGACAAAGTAGGCTAAGGCAGAGTATTTCTGCAGCCAATTGTGCTCGTGCTGTGTGCAAAATATCAAACCAAAATAAAGCACAGATTAACAAAAGAGAAAACAGTAACACCTTTTCTTTTAAATTCTATATTTTTTGAGTTGGTTTATTCGTCTTAAATAATATAATATACAATTTCTGTTGAACATTTAGTTAATTCAGCAATGATGCCTCAAGTGGGAATCAGATCTCACACTGCCATATGGCAGCTCAACTAAAAAAATCTTAGTCGACCAAGAGCATATCGACCAGAAAATCGACTAGTCGACTAAGGTGGGACAGCCCTACTGTCTAGCTGCACAATCATAACGGTAACGCTGTTTCATTTTGAGGGGATTACTACACCAGAAGAGCCAGACCTAGATCTGGCCCTTTTTTAACTTGTGCTTTGTAGGTAAGATTCTGCTTCATCTAGACAGTGCATCGGATTTCTTGCATCATGTGTGTAGAAATCCTACATTTGTTGTGGATGTGTAGGAGACATGTCTTTCAAAGCAATATTTAGTCAAAATAAATACAAGAGAATATGGCTAAATTCAATGTCCACATTGTCTATGTGTCAATAACTCAAATGTACTTTTGACTGATGATATTTCAAACCTTATAGGCTTCCAGATGACAGCCCCCTGACGCTATGCTACATGTGTTTACTTATTATTCCTTTTTGTGATTCTTTACCTGCAAAATATCGACATTCCACATTGACATTTGACATGTTCCTTATGCCTTGTGGCATAATTGGCTACAACTATAGTTTTGCTGTGTAGTGTGCCTTATTGCAAAAAACTGGAATACAATGACTATTTGTAAACATCATAACATAACAATAATGTAATAAATGGGACATTATAACCTCAAACATTACATTTATTTACCTATGACACCTATGACAGGCAGTTATCTGGTGGGTTACCTTGGTGCAATAATGAAATTGCAATATAGCATATGGGTGATTTCTTCTATGAACTTTTTGTCAATGTATTCAATTGTAAAAATGTTTCAGATGCTATGATATTAAAAAATAAAGTATAGTATTTCCCCACACACTTACATTTACACACCATTCAAGTGCCTCTCTTCATAGACAGTTGCCCACTAGATAACTGCCTATCTAGTCTAATTGTAGTTCTGAGTAGGGCTTAAAATCAATCACTTGAATGTGTAAGGTATTTCAAGTGTATTTTACTTTGAGTGGTTAAAGAGAGTTGACCATCTTGTAGAGAAGAATCAAAAAGGGCAGAGAAAAATATCATAGAAGAGATGGAGAGAGAGACAAGAAGCACTTTCCTGCGTTTCAACTCTTCCCCTCCTCAAGGTTGGTTGTCTCTGGAGCAGATGTTTGGGGAAGCAGCACTAACAGGAAGCAAGCCCCATGGCCGGACAGAGACAGGAAGTGGATGGTGTCATAGGTCAAAGAGAGACGTTGATTGAGTTATTGGAGAAGAAAAATATGTGACACGGCCCAGTCAAAAAGGGCTGTTGTCGGCGTTCCGTATCGTCCACAAGAAACCGAAAACGTATTTAGATGTTCTTACATATTATAAAAGTGAAAGTGAAGAAACCACTCAACACAATTAACAGGAATATTTAGGGTTACTAAATACTAGTGCTGTCAGTTAAATGCGTTATTAACTACGTTAACGCAAACCCATTTTAACGGTGTCAGTTTTTTTCACATGCTGTTGCAACAACTACTGACGTTAGAAAAGCTCACCGCGAACAGCACACCGGATCTAGCTAGACCAGAAACAAAACAACAGGTGTCATGAGAGCATTTCGGGGGGGGGGGGGGGGGGGCTGATTGAGGGGGTACTTTATGCGTCCGGATTGCATCCTGGGGGGGGGGGGGGGGGGGGGGGGGGGACCTCCCGGTAATTAGTTTCTGCAACTTGGGATGTCTGCCATTGACAAGACCAAAGTGATCTGTGTGTTTTGTCATTGTGAACTGAGCTATCATCGCAGCACGTCAAGTCTGAAATACCACTTGATGGCCAAGCACACAGCTGATGCGAATTTTCCGGCCACTTGGCAGACATTTGCAATGTTGTTTTCAATAAAAAAAAACATTTGCACTAAGCAATCCGATCCACTTTTCCATGTTGATAAGAGCATTAAAGTGAGAAAAAATAATGGGACAAAAAGAAATCAAGGGACTTATAGAATAGATCAAATTTGATATTAATTGTGATTAATCGCAAGTTAACTATGACATTAATGCAATTAAATATTTTAAGCGTTTGACAGCACTACTGAAAACTTTCCTATTAATTTCCTATTTTTTCCCTAAACTTCCATTTCCGTTGTTGGCGCGTCATGCGTGATTTGATTTGCATCCCGGTGCAGCTGGTTTTTCCCTAGGCTACTTAAAGCGCGGGGGTACTTACTGTAATGTAAAGTACAATACTATCCCCCCTCCTAATCAAGCAGTGAATCAGCAGATTTGGTCAGAGTCAAGTACCCTTAAATAAAATGTTTCACAAGTAGTATTCAACTTTCAAGAATGTCTTCTGTGTGTTTGGCATACATTTTTGTCATTAGTTCGTTTTAGCCATTTCCAAACATTTCCACCGACTCAATTTTTTATTTTTTATTAAAAAACAAATAGGCTAATCTTGGGCATTGCGCCCAGGATGAATTTGTTTTTGTTTGATCTGGTAAACCGTAAAAACATCTTTCAGGCCGTTTTCGGAAGATGCGATTTGCACCAACAACTTAACACATAACTTGACAAAAGACGCATATCTATGATAAATCAAGCCTTCGGCGAGCACAACCATTGTTCTCTCTCATATTATTTATTTTCCCACCCCTAAGGATATGTCAATATTTGGAGTACATAGACAACGCCGGTGTCAAAAGGTTAGTCTTGGTTGCGATTGTGTTGCTTCTGTTATGATTTACGTTCCGTTGCACGGTTTAGGCTTGAAATAAGTTTTTGTGGCAAAAAGTGCCTTGTGTGGCCAAAGGGAACTCAGTGTTAGCCTAACGTCACAACATCAGCAATGATGCATTGATACGACGTGCTTAGATGTGCTAGTAAGACTGTTGCACAGCAAGTATTGCATCGTGCCATCGTGTATTAGCAGCATTGTACATTTAAGCAATTCAAGACTAGCATGTACAGTAAGTAATGTCACATTAAATCATGTATTTAAACTCAAGCTTGTGTGGTGCTTAGCTGTATTCAATGCCACAGCCTAATATTTAATTTTTCATTTCCGGCGCATTTAAACAATCCCCTCAGTAAAGTTTGGTAGCACGACGGGTCAGCTTCTCCACGCAGGGCTCAAGACTGAGACCAAATAGTCGCATTTGGCATTGTTACTGACAATGATCGCTTCCAGCAAACTTCTTTTGAATGAGTAATTTCCCCCTAAATAAACGTCATGCTTATTTACATTTTGGGGGGCATATTTTCAGTTAGCAGATGGTACTGTTTGAATTGCAATTCCATCTGAAATACTGCCGGTGACAACATTGTTAGAATAGCTTGTTTCAAAGGGGGATCTTAATGAATGCAATATGAGTATATCCTGGTCCAAACCAGACTCTCATACATTTCATTTGTACAGAGAGTCTGGCCTCGCTCCATTGACAAGCGTTGACTTCCTTGTAGGCGGGTACTCTGTTGAAGTTTAAAACTATTGGATCTGCCCAGAGCCACTCTGATCTGCCATAACCAATCGCTAGCATTCGCCTTAGCCAATTCCTTCACCACTAGTGTAACAGAGCTAGCTGCAGTAGCTGGAAAATCAAACTGTTCCCAAACCCCATAGGGAGGAGGGCCACAACATCCTGGCCACCGACAAAACTCAGCAAAACTTGTTCTTGCTCCGGCTTTAGTTTATGGCTATTCGGCAGTGTTGCCACAACGGATTGAATGGCTTCACTCGCATCTTTCTCCGCTGCCATTACGGAACTACAACACAAACTAGCGCACAACATCAACGTCATTGTTCTCAGCCACTCCCTCTGTTCACTGATTCGCCGGTAGAAAATCAAACGGAGACATCTGACTTACATAATTCATGGCCAGACCTAATACAGAAGCAAAATCAAAATTGAGCGGAAGTACGTAGGAGGGCAGAGCCAGGCTAATATGAGTAGGCTACATGCTTGAAAATATCACAAGAAGGGAAAAACTTAAGGTGACATTTAAGTCATAGAGGTTAGGACCGGATTGCCCAATGTCTTGGTTTGATCCAACTTTTCAACTGTGGCCAGTATTGGTTAATACTATTCCCTTTTGCAGGGGAAATAAGACAACCATTTCATTCTACACTTAAGTAACAAATGTATGCAATATTCATAAATAATAAGTAGGCATTTTTATATAAAATATACAGAAATATCAATTGAATAAATTACAGTTAGTAAACTGACCCACACCCTACAATATCCCCAGACCAGCGCTCAACGTTTCTAATGATTAACACAAAACAGTCACACCTATCTCAAGGTGGGAAAAGGTAGCCTGGCTGCCAGCCCAACTTCTCCCCGTTGGGAGTTGGGTCTGGAGGGTCTCGTATTGGGAACAACTACATAAAACCAGGATCGGGACGGACCAATGAAATTGCCAGGGCGGGCTTTATACGATGATGGACAGATGATCAACGGTAACGTAATCAACAACGTCACGAAAGAGCCCTTGGGTTGAATTCGTTTTCAACAAACAACATATTACGTTGCACTGATTGGTTGTAGGTCTATCCAATTGAGCGAACAGGCATTTGTTTTACGAGTTCGGTTGAAACACGCCCCGTAGTCACAGCCCAACGGAGAGTTTTCAGAGTCACATTCTGACTAGAATTATGAGTATAACAACGTCAGGCTAGGGAAAAGGTCTCAAATCTTTTGAAGCCGAATATCTGGGCTAGAGCTATCCAGGTTTACCAACATCCAGATACACGTATGTAATGAGTGTTTCACTTTAACACTGCTACTAGAATGAATAATTCAAAGGTCTTTGGAAAGATGGTACCTGTTTGCACAACATAATGAAACACACATCAGCTATAATTCAGAGGGTAAGAAAATGGTAGGTATTATTTAGGATATTTGTTTTCTGTATTACCTCTGTTTTATTTTTCTACTCAAGTAAAAATTAATAAAACAACAATTGGCAAATGATTCAATGACGAGAAACACAAAAATAAATAAAATAGTAATTCCTCAAATTAATGAAAATTTACATTAATTGTCCTCCCTGATTACCCTACATTCTAGCTATTTATTCTTATCCGTTTGTTTGTTCTGTTTTAAAAATATCTATGGGTTTTATCAATCATCACTATATTGTCTGAATTTGATTATGGGACTCTTATTCTGGAAAACAGGCTTTCCTTAAGGATATTTTGACTCTAATACTATGAGATTATTGATCAGATTATTTGACAGAGTATAAGTATGAAAACAACTAATATAACAATACACAAATCAAGTAAAAAAGAAACCCTCACTCTAACCTTGATTAATTATAGCATACAAGACAGTGGGGCAGCGTTAACTCACGCGCAATTACAATAACCGACTTTGTGATCTACCACGGTCTGTCAAAACAAGTATCCAAAAGCGATCAGCTCATGTCTAAATGGTTGGCAAATCGCTCCAATGTATGTAGACCAAAAAATCTAAATAAATGAATCAAATAAAAGACCAGTAGGAGCAAGGTTTTCTTTCTTTCTGAGTCTCTCACAAAAGGGTCGCTAGCCTCCCGGTTTGCTAGAAAGGCTTGCCAGTCTGTACTCAACTCCAGCACTCAGGGAAACGAGCACGCCGCAGACGATATTTCAATCAGTTTATCAATTAAATAAATCAAAAAATATAAAGGAAGGAGAAAAGAGAAAGACATGGCCGGGGTAGCTACAGTTCTCCAACCATAGAGGAAGGGACTTATCTTTGGTTAGCCTATAGTCACTAGGGCTGTCCCCACTCGATATGGGTCGATATGCTCTTGGTTTACTAATATATTTTTTTTTGTCGAGCTGCCCTATGGCAGTTTGAGATCTGATTCCCGCTTGTGTCATCATTGCTGAATTAACGAAATGTTCTACAGAAATTGTAGATTATATTACTTAATATTTAAAACTATACTATTTAAATGAAGCAAAAAAAGAAAGAAAAAAAAAAAGAAAAGCTGTTACTGTTTTCCCTTTCGTTGATCTGCGCTTTGTTTTGATTTGGTATTTTGCACACGGCATGAGCACAATAGGCTGCCGAACTACAAACTCTGCCATAGCCTACTTTGTAGGTGTTATTAGTCAAAATGGCAAAGAAATTTGTGGTATGGCAGCCTTTCATTAAAGTATATTTACATTTACAAAGTACCGGGTGCCTCGAAAAATATTGAATGCAAACTCTGCCAACAACGGTTTACTTTTCATAGTTTGACGTCGAATATGATGTAGCCTGCCACCTGAAAAATGTAAGTCGGCCTAGCCCTACTTTGCTAACGCGCTGGGTTGAAAAATGAATATGCCTATTATAAGAATCACATCCAAATCAAATGTTATCAAATTATCTTCTCCGGCCAAGACAACAAAATGTTTCTCTCTTGCACCGTTCCCCACTCAGGTTCTACGTAAATTCGCATGCTGCAAGTTTTCAGGCAGTGATAAGTGCGTTCTGATGATTTGCATGTTAAACAAACCATATTTTAAATTTGTAGTACTTTGTAAGAGATACTAAATACCATCGGCATTCGGTTACAACGGGACTGGTGATACGATGGTACTGGTGGTACAATTCTGATTCACGTACGCACACTTGTGGGTAATCTGTGATTTATAAAGGGAACATTGCGTACAGGTGTGCGTACGCACGGTTTTATAAATCTGAATTATTGTGTGCGTACGCCATTTTAGGCTTTTGGGCGTACGTACACTTTTAGTAGGAATCCTACACACAGTTTTATAAATGAGACCCCAGGTCATTTTACTGATTCAGTTCTTTGAATCTCGTTCAGTAAAAAGAACAAATCTTTTTTTGAGTCATTTGTTAATCTCATGTAGTATAGCATGACATGTGCACCAGCAGATAATATTTTAAAAGAAATTCCTGCATTCAAATAATCTATCATGACAGTTTGTATGATTTGGTCAATTATTATCACACTAGCATTTAATTATTATAAATCTCTCTTTGAGAGGACTCGTTACTCTCGAGTCCTTGTAAAGATTTGTTCAAAATGAACATACGGCTTGAACCAACATCATTACCTTCTGTACTTTTGATGTTAGCACACCACTATGGTGAGTGTTTGAAGGAGTTTTCAGAAAGTATCTATCCAGGCTCATGTTAAGATACCCCCCATTTAAAATTCCACAATTTTACCGCACAGACCTAGTAAATAGACACATATGATGATAAATGCCACGGGAGCAGGCTTTAATCACTGTTTAATGTTCACTCTATGACGCCATCTTGCCTCCCCTCATTTTGTAATTTAATTAGAATTGTTTCACACCCTTGTAGTCAGTCATGTATTTTTTATAGAGCCGTTTGGGAGCCAGAACCATCTCTATTCTACGGTGGCCCTGAAGTGCAAATCAACCCCCCTAATATGAATATATCCCATAGAGTTAATATAACTAGAGTAAGCCACTTTTGTTTCCAAGATGGCGTCCCCATTCATTTCTATGAAAAGTGCTCAGTGGGGCAGTGAGGCAAGCGAGAGCGCGAGACTGGCCGCATCTTTCCACTTCCGTGTCTTCCGGTCTAGCTTTAAACAGTGGCTCTTTTTTTCCCTAGCTCCGAGACCTCGTGCACGCTTGCAACTAGCTGTACACGTCATACTTTGCGACAACCAGTTGCGAGAATAGATTGATATGGTTACGAGTGTGTGAGCTAACGCATTGCAGGGGCAGAATGGGGTACAAGTCCGATAAGAATCAGACACATGATGCAAACTTAACGTAAATGTATTCTGTCACTGTATAGTATTCCTTCAACTAGTTTTTTTATAAATAGGCTATATGGCTCAATATAGGGCTATTCTAGATGGAACTCATCACATAGGTTGCTTTTTTTCTTCGTGATATGAGTATGATTTCCAACGCATTGTATTGGATGAAATAAACTGTTAGCATGAACAGCTCCGTCTTTGTTCTCGCCAGGCAAAGAAAGCTTTATAGTTATTTTGTCAACCGAAATCTTCCATAATACAGACTTGGCATAGCTTACTTTCTTCACACTGCCTTCAATTTAACATCAGTGTAGAAATATGGCCATGTGTTTTATATGTTCATCCTACAAAACCAAACGCCTACACTCACAGAAATATTTAAGCCTAATCTTTTAGATGTATGTAATTGAATTGCATATAGAATTTCCATTCATTTACATTACATAAGTTTGAATTTAAACAAACTAATAAACTTAATATGATTTGTATTGGTCAATGTAATAAAACGTATTAGTTTGAAATGCATAAAAGCAGGTTTATGTTAATAAAGACTATTTGTTTGAAATGCATTATAGGCAGGTTTACAGGATAAACCCTATTTATTCAAAATGGATAAAATGCATGTACTTTTTATAAATACCCTAAGGATGTTAAATCCCATACAATGTAGGTAAAAAACTGGCAGCTGTGGTTGCCTGAAATCTACTGTAAAAAATATGGTGGAAATGTTCTTCTGTTAACAGTATAATTAAAAGTGAACTGTGACATTTACAGTAAAAACTTGCAGTTTTGGTTGCTACAAAAAACATTCAAAATTGGTATGAAAAGTAAATACTTTTTTATTTACATTTATTCATTATTTAAATAGCACAAAGTCAATACATACTTTGGACGTTTGCTTCAGCTTGCAGAACAAACATTTTGAATAATTGCAATCTTTACCAGAAAGTCACATATCCAATAACCTTAAGACAACGCATTCTACAGAATGGATTAATGAACCAAATTCTTGGGTTAGGGTTAGAACTTTGTTTTGGATAGGGGGTGGGGGGTTCGGACCGACCTGCCCCAACTGCTAAAAAAAAGGGAGGAAACACTGCACAAGTACACATATAAACATAACTATTGCTAGAGCTATCCTTTTCTAAACCAAACACTACAATATAAAGGAAAACCCAGGTCCATTCCAACCTATTGAGTTTACAGGCTTACAATATACAGCCTGCTGTAAAAGCATTTAGGACACACAAAATGCTATAACTTATAACAGTGATATATATTCTCAGGCCTAACATATTTGTATGCATCTTTACCCCAACTGATGTTCTGGGCATTGGTGGTTGTTTGTTGTGTGGTCAAGGCCAGAGATAACATCTGACGCACTCTCCCTAGTACGCTACAAAACTGTTGGCTGCTCAAATACCATTAGTACTATGGAATAGAATATATTTTCAAAGACTCTTTTTTTAACTTTGTAATAACTATTTATTTCCAGTGGTTTTCATGTTATGTTGAAGTCATGTTGAATGTAAGTTTTTGAGGAAAAGTACTACCATATATTTGTAACCAGACAGACTCTTTTTTGAAATGTTCTAACAATGATTATGTATTTCCAAACTACAATTGTTGAAGTTTTTTCCTAGCAATAAGTTGAGTGTCATTCTGTTGTTCGGACATCTTGCCTGGTATTGGCTAGTATTAGATGGCTGCCAAACAGGGTCAGTTTTAGTCATGGTTTAAATGGAGTTTCATGACTCTGAGTCAGCCCTCACACACAACACACATTCAGTTGTCTGACAGAGAGATAGAGACATACAATAGGAGATTAAGTCATCACTACGAGTTTATCAACTGAACCTATCAGAAAGCTACACCAGAGTTATTGTTTTGTTGAATGAGCCCAGCTGGAAAAATGCTAGTGGCAGAAAAGTGTAATGACTGAGTAGAAATGTGGGTCGTGAAGTTAGACCAATTGAGGAACACTGCTTTAGGCTTTCTATGTGGACATTGGGAGTGAAAGTTCACCAGTGGAGTGGTTCAATGTCTTAAACAGTCATGAGAGGTGGGATTAGAATCAGAGACTGTATAACCGGGCTACCCTCTACCCTCTTGAAGCAGACCACGCACGCAAGCCAAACCTAAAAACAACCTCATCCATCTAAAACAACTGCATGTCATATCCATCAGGGACACTGACTGTCTCCCCACCTTCAAGAAAAGACTCAAGACGCACTTGTTCCGGGATTACAACGGCACTTCAGAATGCTTGATTGGACCTGATGTTAGTTTCCTCCAGGATCACAATGACTCTTATCGAGAGACTTGTTGTTCTTGTAGGTTAGTTATAACAAAGTTAACTCTTGAACTCTTGAACTAGGTGTAAAATATTTTACTGTCGATTGTTCTTCGACAGGTACAGTCCTGCACTTTTTGGGGTTCATGTTGTTTTTAATTTGTAACTTGTATAACTGCATGCTCTTATGGGTCTTCGCTTTTGCACGTTTTTCACAATGTATGCTTCATGTTTTGGCTGCTTGCAATGTTTGGGACTACCTCGTTGTTATGATCAGTGACCTATGCTCTTAGTAAAGCTCTAGGAAGTCACTTTGGATAAAAGCTGCTGCTAAATGCATAAATGTAAATGTCATATCCTGTCCTGTCATCTGCATTCTCGTGTCAAATGGTCTGTCGTGCATTAGAATAGCTGTACCAGAAGTAGGGTCAGTTTCAGGTAGAGCATATTGTTCAAGTTCAAGGTGTGTTTCTCTACGTCTCTGGAAGTTAAACAAATAATACTGGATTTATGTGTTGTTGTGAAAGAAGCTTGCAGTTGACTGTCATTCTGTTGTTCGGACATCTTGCCTGATATTGGCTAGTATTAGATTGCTGCCAAGAAGGGTCAGTTTTAGTTATGGTTTAAATGGACTTTCATGACTCAGCCCTGACACACAACACACATTCAGTTGTCTGACAGAGAAAGAGAGACATACAATAGGAGATGAAGTCATCACTATGAGTTTATCAACTGAGACTGTCAGACAGCTACACCAGAGTTATTGTTTTGTTGGATGAGCCCAGCTGGGAAAACGCTGGTGACAGAAAAGTGTGATGTAGACAAAGGGTTATACACATGTACCACACACTTATGAAGGCACACGTAAAGAAACACACTGACACACTCCCTGGCATAGGCACTGCGCAAGCAGACACTTGCACACAGCCGTGCATACAGAAAGACACGCACACACATAAAACACAGTTATCAGCTAATGTGCAGCACAGATGTGGAGACAGACAGACTTAGCTCATTGTAAAGTAGGGAGATTAGATATGAGAGGTTAGAATTCAGCAGGCCTTGCATGGATGGGTCTGTACGTAGAGAAAATAAACTGGACCGCATTCAGTGTCGCTGAGTGGTGATGCAATTCGGAAAACATAATGGTAATCTGACCAAAGCCTATATAGCAATGCTATGCTTCATGTGGACATGGTTAAACCAGCTGACACTCAGACCTCTATTCAAGAGGTCTGGTTGATAGTGTGATGTAGACTTTCTGATAGGTTGCAGTGTCTGTTTGGTTTGCAGTGTATGTGCCACAGACAGAGACTGAATGTCCTTGAACACAATCTCAGTCTTGTCTCATATTGTTCTGTCCCAGCATTTGATGTTAGCCTTCTTTCTCTCCCTTTCTGTATTTCATTTGTATTTCCATGTTGTCTCAGTACCATCTTTCCAGTTCTGGCTTGTCCGGTCTTGCGCAGAACAGTGGCTCGCCTTGTTCCTAGCTCTGACACTTGTGCACGCTTGCAACTAGCTGTATACATCATACTTTGTGACATCTGGTCGCGAGCTTGTGAGCTAAGGCATTGCAGTAGAGTCAGAAAACTTGTAGAATGGGGTAGAAGTCTGTAATGTAATGTAATAATAATAATGCGAACTTAATCAAAATCAATGCTATCACTATATACTAACCCTTGCGAAAAAGAAGTATACTTCAAGTTTAATTTAAGTATACTTTAGTATAAAAAGTATAGTGTAGTGCCCTTTTACTTTACTTCGTAAAGTACCTCAAAATATACTAATATACAGAACACTCTAAAGTAGTGCACTTTCATTTCATGAAGTATAGTTCCTAAAGTACCTCAAAGTGTACTTTGGAATACTTTCAAGTGCCATTTCAATTAATATAGATACTTAAAGAAGTAAACTTAATAAGTCTCCATTTTCTATGATTTACTAATAAATTTAAATGTTTAGGGGCCCTTCAAACACCGCCAATCTTGTGTTACGAGAACGGGGCCCCTCGCTAAGTGACACTGCAGATTATTAGCTCAAAGAAGCTAATTACGGCGTATGAATTCACGTTGTAATAATCCAACTCTTCTTATCAAATGTAACAGTCATTTAACTCATGGTTACAATGGTAAAACAGCAACAATTACAATTACCATGCAACAAAACGCTACATTTTAAGCAGACACGTAAAAAAATGAAATCCATTAAGTTACATCTGTATTTCGAACGGCAATCTTATCAGCAAATTTTAACACTATTTACCACCTTGCATCGTTGGAATTGACCAGCCAATGAGCCACACAATCTTCATTTATTCACGTTGTTATTTCGTTCTTCAGTCAGTTTGACAGTATAAACTTTAAATGCATGATGCAAATCAAATTTATTTGTATAGCCCTTTTTACACGCAAGCATGTCACAGAGGGCTTCACATACGCCCATAGAACTGCCCCTCAACCAACCTAAACCCTCAAGGAAGACAAGGAAAAACTCCCAGAAAAACTCCCAACGGGAGAAAAAATGGAAGAAACCTTGGGAGGAGCAATTCAGAGAGGGATCCCCTCCTCCAGAGACGGTTGGTAAGAGAGAGGAGCAGAACACAAGCTAAACATAGTCATACAATGTCAATGGGTTTTGAAACACCAAAAATCCATTGTTCGGCTTTATAGACGTTGGATGGGACCTGGAAACCCGCTGTTGGCCGTCATGGAGGCTGGTTTCCGGTTGACGACCTGGTCCAGCGTTGGTAGACCGACGACCAGGCAGGTCCTGACAGCTCAGACCCCCCACACCACAGGGGATGTGTGGGGGGGACAGAGAGGAGAACAGGGATTAGAGAATGCCAGGAGCAGCTAACAGTTTCAGTCGTAATAGAATGAGATCCCCACCGGTCAAGTGTGGACTAGTGCAGCAATTTAACAAAGCTAAGAGGGTATTTGATGCAGCCCCACACACCAAGACAGCGACAGCCCCCCTTGGTTTGAACATGAAATCTGTTCCGGGGGAAACAACTCTAAAATAGGTTATATTTATACGAATAAGGATGAAAACAACCAGCCCCCCGTTGTCTCCAACTAGTAAACTAAAACAATAAAAATATACAGCAACGGAACTATTACAGTAACAATATACAATAACAGGTTTACTTTATTTGTAACATTTAAATGGGCAGTGTGAACATAAGCTAAAGTTACATGTGATACACACATAGGCAAACGTACACCCCAGGTTTACATAGAAAGTACACACATACTTACCTTTAACAATCATAGGATTGACTAAACAAGAACGTTTTTTTATCTAGTTTTAAATGTCGAAACAGTATCAGCCTCCCTAATTGAGACAGGTAATTTGTTCCAGAGAATAGGTGCTCTATATGAGAACGCCCTACCTCCAGCAGTTTTTTTCTTAATTTGGGGTATTACCAGATAGCCGGCATCTTGAGATCTTAGAGTCCTTGCGGGGCAATAGGGTGCAAGGGGACCAGAGAGGTACAGTGGTGCCAATCCATGTAGAGATTTGTAAATTAGTAGTAAAACTTTGAAATCAGCTCTGGCTTCAAGTTCAAGTTTATTATCATTTACTCATAAACAGCATTTATCAGTAATGAAATTCTTTGTGCTCAATGTCCGTTCAATTTAAAGAAAAAATAAATTGAATACTGGAGAATGGAGAAAAAGGGCAGGAAAAAGAGAAAAAAATTGTAGTGCAAAAAGATTTTTCAAGGACAGTTCAGCATCCTGATGGCATGTGGGTAAAAACTATCCCTGTATCTGCTGGTACGGGATCTTATACTCTTGTATCGCCTTCCAGAAGGCAGGAGGGAGAAAAGACTGTGGCAGGGATGACTAGGGTCAGAAATGATCCGCTTGGCCTTCCTCCTGCAGCGCTGGCTGTAAAGGTCCTGAATGGATGGCAATGCAGTCCTTGTAATACGCTGTGCAGATTTGACCACTCTTTGTAGTGTCTTCCTGTCCTGGGCAGTGCTGTTGCCAAACCATGTTGTAATTCCACCAGTCAGTATGCTCTCAATGGTGCAGCGGTAAAAATTGGTCAGTACAGTGCAGTCCATGCCAAATTTCAGCAGTTGCCGCAGAAAAAAGAGCCTCTGTTTCGCTGTCCTTGTAACCACACCAATATGGTGTGTCCAGCTCAGATCCTCGCTGATATTGATACCAAGAAATCTGAAACTTTTGACTCTCTCCACAGCCGTGCCCCCGATGTGAATGGGTGCATGTTCTCCCTGCAGCCGCCTGTAGTCCACTATCAACTCCTTGGTTTTTGCTACATTAAGCAGCAGGCTGTTATCCTGACACCAAGATGTCATTGTTGCCACCTCTGCTCTGTAGGCAGACTCATCACCATTCTTGATGCAGCCGATAATGGTGGTGTCACCAGCAAACTTAATGATGGTGTTGGAGCTGTTAGTGGTTGCACAATCATAGGTGAACAGGGAGTACAACAGTGGGCTTAACACACAACCCTGTGGGGCACCAGTGCTGAGTGTTAGACTGGTTGAGGTTGAGGCTTGGATAGGGAGCCAGTGTAAAGAGATAAGAGTAGAGGTTATATGATCAAACTTTCTTGTTTTTGTCAATAGTCTAGCAGTAGCATTTTGTACCCGCTGTAAATTTTTCATGTAGGTAGTTGGGAGGCCAGAGAACAACACATTGCAGTAGTCCAATCGGGACGTAACAAAAGCATGTATTAGTTTTTCAGCATCATCCTTAAAGAGGAATTTTCGTATTTTGGCAATATTACGTAGATGGAAAAATGCAGTTCTGGTGATTTGTTTAATATGGTACTCAAACGAAAGGTCTGGGTCCAATGTGACTCCTACATTTTTTACCAACTGGCTTTGAGATACTTTGACACCATCTAAGTTTAAGGTCAGATTGGATACATTATTTCTGTATTTTTTAGGGCCGAAAATTTGAACCTCGGTTTTATCCGAATTAAGAAGAAGGAAATTTGCTGTCATCCAAGTTCTCAACCCGGAAACACATTTTTCCATAGCATGTGGAAATTCTCCAGGCTTTATGGACATGTATAGCTGAGTATCATCTGCATAACAGTGAAAATTTACCCCAGAGCTTCTAATTATGTTTCCTAAAGGCAACATATAGAGTGAAAATAACAGAGGGCCTAGAACTGAACCCTGTGGTACTCCGTATTTTACAGTAGTGCTCCTGGATGAGCAACCATCATAGTGGACATATTGTGATCTATCAGATAGATACGATCTAAACCACTGTGAAGTGAAGTACCAGAGATCCCAACATAGTTCTCCATACGCTCCAGGAGAATCTCATGATCCACAGTGTCAAATGCTGCACTAAGGTCTAGAAGAACCAGAACAGAGATAGAGCCCGCGTCAGAGGCTAATAATAGATCATTGACTACCTTAGCTAATGCAGTTTCAGTGCTGTGGTGAAGACGAAATCCAGACTGGAGAGGTTCATAAAGCTGATTTGAGGAGAGGTGCTCAGTGAGCTGTTGTGCCACAGCTTTTTCAAAAAAAAATGAGAGCAATGGCAAATTTGAAATTGGCCTATACTTGCTAAGACAACCTGGATCCAGGTTTGGTTTTTTAAGAAGGGGCTTAATAATAGCTTGTTTGAAATTGTCAGGGACTTGTCCAGTTACAATAGATTCATTAATAATACTAAGCATGGCAGCTGATGGGTTTCGAGGAATCTACCAGCTCGATGAACGCTTCCCTAGAAATAGGGTTAAAGTGAGTAAGAGCCTCAACATGCAGCATGCTGGGTATAGAGTCAAATTCAGTGTTGAATGCAACCCTTTAGTCTGCTTCTTTCTCAAGTAGCTTTTTCGTTTTTTTCCAATAATACTCAATTGATAATTATTAGTATAGTATAAGAGTACAGGGCTTCAAAATGTTTTGGCAGTAATCAAGGTTGCAGCTTCAGTAACAAAAGATTCAATGTGCAATGCATAATAGATTTTCCTAGACATGAATAATTAGAATATACTGGATGGATACAAAATGTAACTTGTAATGTACAAAAGTCTTTTAAAAGTTTTCGCTGTATAATAAAAGAAAATTTATGAAGTATACTTCTTAAAAGTATATCAAAAATGAACTATTTTCTAAGCATACTTCTTAAAAGTAGCCTATATCAAAAGTTAATTAAAAGTGTATTGTCCATTATTAGTATACTTATAGTATACTTTAATATACTTCATTTTTGTAAGGGATAGTATTCCGTTCACTTGGTTTTTAGTAGTGCTGTCAAACGACAATTTTTAATTTTTGATTGCAATTAATCACATTAATGTCATAGTTAACTTGTAATTATTCGCAATTAATTGCACATTTTTATGTATGCTAAATGTCCCTTGATTTCTTTTTGTCCCGTTATTTTTTCTAATTTTAATGCTCTTATCAACATGGAAAAGTGGAACGGATTGCTTAGTGCAAATATTTTTTTTAAATTGAAAACAACGTTGCAATTGCTTGGCTTTGATGAGGGGGCGGAGAATTCGCATCAGCTGTGTGCTTGGCCATCAAGTGGTATTTCAGACTGGACGTGTTGCGATAATAGCTCAGTTCACAATGACAAAACACACAGATCACTTTGATCTTGTCAATGGGACCATTTGGGAACTTTTAGAAGTAAACTTTCCATTCAGAATCTTATTGGCATCCATTTTGGCGTTCGCCATCCACTCAAAACGTAAAGTTAGCCCACTACTTTTTAGCAGGCTCACAAGCCCAAACAAGTGTATGTATGTGTATTCTGGTCTAGCTAGATCCGGTGTAGTGTTGTAGTTTTTGTAACGTCAGTAGTTGTTGCAACAGCATGTGAAAAAAAACATAGTTTGCTTGGCCAAAAAGAACGTTAAATCCTGCGATACAAAAATTGGCGCCGTTAATTTGGGTTTGGGTCAACGCCGTTAATAACGCATTAAACTGACAGCACTAGTTTTTAGTAATATAAGCCTATTCTAGATGGAAGATACGTTCCACATACGACACAAACTCACCACATATACAGTGTAAACTTGAATATCTGGCTCCTTTGTTGTTCTAGCTTGACAAAGGAAGATAAATCAAATAGGCCTATATATATATTACTATTATGATAAGTGTTGCTTTACTATTGCTAGCTTACTGTTATTGTTAATGCCATCATTGTGGTGTTAAGTGACATAACGTTCGTTGAGACATGATTTATTCATCTTCGTCTTTGCTCCAGAAGAACATGTCAACAATCTATAATTATGCCTTAATATGCCACGATATTACTACAGAAATTATATTAGGCTATAATAACATTTGTCATGCCATGAACATTACGTTCATTACAAAAAATTAAAAATCTGCTTTAAAATAACGGAAATAAACTCTATAAACAACTGTCATGTGTGCAACCATTTGTAAAACTGGCTACAGGACTGAGTCTCCGCCCCCTCGAATTTATTGAATTTAGCAACAACAGCAGCACTAGCTAAAACAATTGCAGATATCGGGTTTTGGCTCCGCCTTTACAAAACCTGAGCTGAAAACGGAAGAGAAACTGTTCAACGGTGTGGGGGGTTAAATACAGGCCTAACAACCAAAATAAATTCCCCTTTGGTTCAAAGTAAGATGGGAAACTGAACAGTGTATTAGCATGAACCAAATAAGAAAACAACCATAAGAAAACAACCTTGACCGTCTCTTAAGGGCAAGAAAATGCAGGCTCGGCTGCAGTAACGCAGAGTAAACAGAGTAGGGGGCATACCCCCCCTCACCCTTCTGACTTTCACTCTCATTGCCCACAGGCTTATCGATTGAAAGTAAATAAGGCCACTTTATGAAATGTTTCGGGTGGCAATTTTTTACATCGAGGTCTACATGAAATTCTGCAGCTGTTTAAATTACTTTTAATTTACTTTTACTTTTCTACTTTTAATTTAGGTTTTTTTTCCCTCTGAGGGGCACTTAGACTCGAGGAGGGCAATCGGGCAGTTGCCCGGGCAACCTTAGCCCCAACCTGTCCACGTCCCTGCTGAGACGCAAATCATGGAATTTGCTTTGGCCGTTGTCTCAAGCCGAGGGGTGGGGGTCTGAGTCTGGCACTACACACTGAAGCCACATTTTATAAATCTGCAACACAACATTTTTTACGAGGACATGGCCCATGGTCTGTCTGCACACCCCCCCCCCCATGCACACACACACACTCACTTTCACAAACCCCCAAAGTTGACTACCTCTAACCCTAAATCAACACTAGCCCTAAGACTTCTGGAAAAAAATGCAACACACTGGTCCTCAGCAGGGAGCGCTGTCCTTTCTGAGAGAATTGCACTCAGACTTTTTCATATTTCTGCTGATGATACGCATTGCTCTGTTTGGCTTCTCAGCTGTAGTGTTCAAATTCACATCTGCAACTCTGTATGCCTTTAACCACAATACTGTAAGTGCTGTCTCTCTCTCTGCAGAAACTGGTGTGCATACGTGGTGACTAAGACGGTAAGCTGTGTGGTGGAGGACGGGGTGGAGACCTACGTCAAGCCTGACTATCACCCCTGCACCTGGGGAAATGTGCAATGTTCGCGTGTGCTGGTGTGAGTACAGACACACACACATTTTGTACAATCACATAATGTACACACACAAACACAAAGACATCCATCCGATTTAAGATAATTAACAGTTCAGAGGGCTTAAAGGGTCTAACTTGAAGGTCTGCTTCCACACAGCCGTCCATCATGTCTATGTAAAAAAGCTGGACCATGCACCTAATACACTCACACAGAAAGACAACATGTTATATGGTGTATTGGATTTATGCCCTTCTGAGTATAACAAAATACAAATATAGCAGCAATTCCTCCTCAATATTCGCAACCAATAAAAAATGTACATGATACAGACATGTATTTCATACATGTACACAACATTTTAAGACAATTGAAGCAAAGTCTGATTAAGTTTAACTTTTTTGAAATTCTTCACAAATTGTCGCTGTAAAGCAGGGGTCCCCAAACTTTTTTCTTCGAGGGCCAGATAACATTTTTTTAAATGATGTGGGGCCGGATCAGTCTGTAACAGAATAACATGGGCCGGAGTGACTACCAGTATTATTGTGGAGGTTTTATTATTATTTTAAATGTATTTATTATGCTAGATTAGTTTATTATTTTGTTTTGCACCGAACAAATCAAGGGATATATAGCCTTTTAAAAGGGTATTATTACTATCGTAATGACTGTGTTACACTGTGACTAGGGACCTAGCTCTGTCTTGACAGTAAAATCACACTTCAAACACAGCCCCGGTCAAATCAAATCAACCCTTTATTTGTACAGCTCTTTTTACAGCCAACGTCACAGAGGGCTTCATAGATGCCCACAGATCAGCACCTATGGCCAAGCTGAAACCTCAAGCCACAGTGAGCGGACCCACACCTCAGTCAGGACTGCATGAATCCCCTGCTCTTGTCTTTACTGGGCGACACAGCAGGCTTCCCTTCATCTGTATATTATGAGAATCACAGCGGCCTTTAGGTTACACAGTAATAAGACACCACAGTAATAAGTCATATTCATTGCTATTGAAATCAAAACATTTACTTACTTATGCATATTCAGTTCAGTGTGAACTGTGGGTTTGCTTCTGGCTAGTGAGAAGTCCAATGTCAGGTTCCATTCCTGTCACAGCCAGTCTCAAACACTGATGCAAATGTTCATCAGTGAGTCTTGATCTCATTGGATTTTTCATGAGTTTCATGCGTGAAAAGGTTTGCTCACAGATGCCAAAAAGTACGTGCTGCCAAAAAGTGTGGCCATTTTCATTGCATGTTTTTTTATGTTTGGGTATGTCTCGTTAGGGAGGGCAGCATAGAATTCAACGAGACTGTTGGCCTTAAATGCGTCTTTCAGAACATCACAGTTCTGTAACTCAGCCAACTCAAACTGATAAGAAGGCATGGCTTCGTCAATGTCGGCAGCAAAGGGGTTCTGAAAAAGGCGGATTTCTTTAGCGTGGACACGGAGTTCACGGAATCGCACATCAAACTCCGCCTGCAGCATTTCTAGCGCTTCCACTGATTTTTCAGCTGGGAATGAGGCCGCTGGTTTCTCAGCAGAGAGGCTTTGAGTTACGGGGAGATGGGTAAAGTCTTGCTTTTGCACTTGTCCCACAAGCAGAGCTAGTTTCACCTCAAATGCTTTTATGTGGGAAAACATGTCACATATTAGTTTCCCCTTGCCTTGGAGCTGCAAGTTGAGGCCGTTCAACATTTCTGTCACATCTGTTAGAAAGACGAGGTCCCATTTCCATTCTGTGTCGATCAGTTCTGGGACCGTTTTGCCCTTTGTCAGAAGAAAGGCGTTGATTTCGGGTAGCAGCTCATAAAATCGCCTCAAAACTCTGCCCCGGCTTAACCATCGGACTTCAGTGTGGTAAAGCACATCCCGTGAGCAGACTGTAGCTCGGAGAGAAAGGCTTGGAACTGCCTGTGTTTAAGTCCGTTTGCTCTGATGAAGTTTACACATGACACCACCACCTTCATAACCGATTCCCACTTCAGAACTTTGGAGCACAGTGCTTGCTGGTGAATCAGGCAGTGGACTTGTATCGGGGGGGTGAGACCTCTTTCATCCATTTCTCTATTTATGTGTCCTATTAGCCCCCTCAACGCACCAACCATACTTGGAGCCCCGTCGGTGGTGATGCTGGCCAGCTTAGACCAGTCTAGATCCAACTCTCCCATCGTTTGGCAAACTTAACCGAAAATATCTTCCCCTGTTGTAGTGCCTTTGAGACTTTGTAGGGCTGCTAGCTCCTCGGATACTTCAAAGTTTGAGCTAACTCCGCGAAGAAAAATTAGCAGCTGTGCTGTGTCCTGCACGTCATTACTCTCATCCAGTGCCATTGCAAACACATCGAATTCTTTAACTTTCTCTTTCAGCTGGGCATGTACGTTACACCCCATTTCTTCAATTCGTCTGGTGATTGTACTTGCGGACAGACTCACCACATTTAAGACGTCTTTCTTATCGGGGCACACCTCCTCCGCAATATAATTTATACATTTCTTGACAAACTCACCATCACTGAATGGCCTACCGCTGATTGCAATCAGCTTAGCTACCTGAAAGCTAGCTCGAACCGATGACTGGTTCAACTGGGTTTGGCGTTTAAACGTATTCTGCTGAGCTAATAGTCCACTTTTTAGCGTCGACACTTTGTCTGCTCTCATTTGGCCTTGTATACTCGCATACTTGTCTCTGTGGCGGGTTTCATAGTGTCGGCGCAGATTATATTCTTTGAAAACAGACACGGTTTCTTGACAAATGAGACAAACAGCCATTTCTTTGCATTGAACAAAAAAATAACTTGTCCACCCTTGGTTAAACACCCTGCATTCTGAATCTACCTTTCTTTTTGCTAACCGTTTGGCCATTTTGTGAATTTTTTTGCTGGCTCGCGTGCACCTGCTCGATCACGATGTTGAATGTACCATTCTGTTGGTGTGTGAATCTAACAAATAATTAGTTTACCTTAATAATAATAGTTAATAACAAAGGGACATTTTAATAGGTAATAACTAAGGGACATTTTTGTTTGAGAGCCAACCTTCATGATCAAATACAGATATGATTAAAACAAAAGAGTCTCTGGCATTGTTCAGAGGGCCGGTCCAAATGCGTTGGCGGGCCGTATCCGGCCCGCGGGCCGTAGTTTGGGGACCCCTGCTGTAGAGAAAAGTCCATGTTGCTGACATTATGGGTTATTGAGACTTTTCTGTTCCCCATGACCAATAAGGCATGCATGCCAACTTGAAGACATTTCGGCTTGGTAGGATCAAAATGCCATCCTTTTAAAAGTGACAACTTGGATGTGTGGTCTGTAGGGCCACCTATGCTCTGGTCAGGCCCATTCTTTCTTATGCATGTAAATCTTTAAGTTTAATGGTGCCAAAGAACAAGAAAAAATGACCAAACTGTTTAGTTGATTAAACTTTATAGTTCTGGAGAAGTAGCATTGGCTGTGGCCAAACTAGCCCCATTATGGGCCCTTTCTTGCACCCAGCGCAATTTACTTTGTACAGCGATGCACAGCGGACCTTTCCCTTCACAGACGCACGTCTCGGTAAATTAGGGAAGGAACTTGCTCTCCCGGGGGTGGTTCTGCAAAAAGAGGAGGCGTTGTTATGCCCCCGCTTCTGTGTGTGTGGCTAAGTCCTTCTAGCCCGCTACATTCGCTCGACAGATAGCTAAAAGTTTTCCCAAGTCAAAGGATGAAGCTTGAAGTTGTTTTCAACATTTTACTCCGGAAGCACTGTAAAACTGAGCAGACATACAGAATGCATCTCAATTAGTAACATTCTTCTCGAAAAATCAATTGTGATACACGTTAGTATATATGGGAATTTCCAGAGATCTCATTAGCGATTAGCATATTCGTATTCATTTGCGTATTCATAGAGCAAACAATTTAAACAAACTTCAGTTCACTACAAATTTATTTCACAAGTAATGTTTACAAACAATAACTGATAACTGCTATCAAGAAAACACAGACAAACGCTTTTTGGCCATATACATTAGAGCAGGAAAAATCGTGTCTTCTTAGCTAACCATGTATCCTGTTCTGCCAACAGAAACATTGAAGGAACAACACCACTGTTCAATTAGCTTTTTGTACACCACTAGGGGCGCTATTTTCCTGTACAAATTACAACAGAATAACACACTCCCCCGTCTGTTATAATGCAAACACTATTCCCCTTTAACAAGTAAAACAACTTCATAGACAGGTCTAGAATATACCCTTAGAGTACCCTCTTTGACAACCCTTATGTCCACTTTGCGAACTTTAGTGTCTTTGCTGGGGATGGCTTTCACCACTACTCTGACAGGCAACTCATTCCGCTTGACTTGCGCATCTTTGAGCAACACCACATCTCCTTCACTCAGGTTTGGTTTGTCTATGTGCCACTTCCTCCTTGGCTGGAGTGACACCAGGTATTCTTGACGCCAGCGTTTCCAGAAAGAATCAGCAAGAGCCTTTGAGGTCGTACTCTCCCGGAGGTGGCAATACTAGTTCAGCTTTCTGTGTTAGGAGCATGGCAGGTGTGAGGACAGAGGGCATGTCTGGGTCGGATGACACAGGAACCAAAGGCCTGGCATTCATAATGGCCATGACTTCTGACATGAGTGTGACTAGGACCTCATAAGACAGATGGGAGCCGTTTGTCTTGAGCAACAGTGCATCTAAGATCCTGCGAGCAACACCTATCATCCGCTCCCACACTCCACCCATGTGTGAGGAGTGAGGAGGGTTGAACATCCAGGTGCTGCTTTGGTCTCTCAGGTAAATAGTCAGTTCATGGTCATCAGATTTGATCTGAAGTTCTTTGCATGCACCTATGAAGTTCGTTCCTCTGTCAGAACGAAAGAGGTGAGCAGGGCCCCTTATAGATGTGAATCTTCTCAATGCATTTATAAAGCTAGAAGATAACAAGGACTCAAGGACTTTGATATGCACAGCTCTCATCACTAGGCAGGTAAAGATGACTGCCCAGCGTTTGTTCTCTAGAAGGCCGCCTCGAGTGCATCTGGAGCTTATGATCCATGGACCAAACACGTCAACACCTACATTAGTGATTGGAGGACCTGGGGTAAGTCTGTCAGCAGGCAAGTTCGACATTTTTTGTTCTTCCATTCTTCCTCTAAGCTTGTTACAGGTCACACATTTCTGTATGACACTTGACAACAGCCTTTTGCCTCCAATCAGCCATAGTCCAGCAGAGCACACAGCACCCTCTGTGAGATGTCTGCCCTGGTGAGCGACCTGCTCATGGTAATGTCTCACCAGTAAAGTGGCTACATGGTGCTTTTTGGGGACGATGACTGGGTGTTTTTCTTCCCAGAGTACATCGGCCAAAGAAATCAGTCCTCCAACTCTTAATAGGCCATCCGCAACCATCATGGGGTTCAACTTTCTCAGAGCACTTGACTTTGGCACGACTCCACCTTTAGAAAGGCACTTTATTTCTCCAGCAAACACATCATGTTGGGCATTTCTGACGACAAGTAGTTTTGCTTGTGTCAACTCGTCATTTCTTGCTGGTTGAGCCCTTTGCACAGGACCTCACCTTGAGTGTGAGCTTGGCTACGGCCTGACTGAGTGACTTTCAACTGGAAAAGCCCTTAAATCGATGTGAGCCTAACTCACTGGCAGAGGCCTTGGTTGTGAAGGCTTCTCTCTGGATACGCAGAAGGTGAAAAAGTCAAACTCTAGGTTCCAGGTGAGCCCCAGACTGCGCTGTACTGGCAAGGGGTCGACAAAATTGACCATGTTTTTGGCTCTCTCTTCGGGGGGAAAAGCATCCATAACTGCATGTCTGTTAGAAGCTATTTTATGTAGCTTGATGATTGACTCTGCTATTATATCCTTTGTGCTTTTCAAGACAGAGATGGCTTGATTCTCGGTGGGGAATGAAGTGAGTCCGTCTTCCACATAAAAGTTTCTCATGACATACTGCTTAGCTTCAGCACCGTGTTCCTTTTCTCCAAGCAGAGCCGCTCTTCTCAGGCTGTAGATTGCTACTGCGGGGGAAGGAGAGTTTCCGAAAACATGCACTTTCATGCGGTACTCAGTGATCTGTTTGCTTGGGTTGTTGTCTTCAAACCACAAAAATCGCAGGAATTCGCGGTGTTCTTCCTGGACGATGAATCAGTTGAACATCTGCTGCACATCCGCACTTACTGCAACAGGCTCTCTGCGAAAGTGCATGAGGACCCAGAGGAGGGTGTTGTTCATGTCGGGGCAACGGAGAAGCACATCATTGAGTGAGATGCCTTCGTGCTTGGCACTAGAATCGAACACTACCCGTATTTGGTCCTTTTTCTGTGGGTGATAAACGCAGAATATTGGCAAGTACCAGCATTTTTGTTGGGGCTTCAGCGCTGGAGCAGGCTCTGCTTGGTCTGCGTCCAACATTCCTTGCACAAAGTTGAAGAACTGTTCTTTCATGCCTTGTATCTTCTCCAGCATGCGGCGCAAGGAGGTGAGACGGTTAGCAGCATGCTGTCTGTTGTTGGGTAGACGCGGCCTGTTTGGCTTGAAAAAAAGTGGTGCTACCCAGCAGTCTGCGTCGTCCATGTAGACCTCCTTGTCCATAATATCGAGAAACAGTTTGTCTTCAATGGACATGCCAAGCTTGTTGTTGTGCTGTGTCCTCTGGAACACATTTCCGCCCAGGCTGTCTTCGTTCTGGCCACCGCTGGCTGTGTGAGAAGCGCTTGGAGTCGCGTGGAGTGTAGCAGGGCTGTCAATCTTCTTTTTTACCACTAAGCTGCTGGTGCATGGACGGAGTATGGAGTGGCGTCCGGTCACTCTGGTTCTGAAAATGTTGGCGGTGGCGGGTTTGTGTGCCCTTCCTAGACACACATCTCCGATGATCACCCATCCGAGGTTGAGTTGCTGTGCAAACGGTGCGCTGTGAGGCCCGTTACACTGTTCACGTACCTTGTGCACCTGGATAAGGTCTCGCCCACGGAGGAGTAGGATGGATGCATCTGGGTCCAAGGCTGGGATTTTGTCTGCCAGATGCTTGAGATGGGGATGGTGTCTAGCTACCTCCGGTGATGGTATTTTGGACCTGTCGTCTGGCAGCATGTCACACCTGATCAGCGAAGCCAGGGGGATGTGTGTGTTGCTGTCCAAGGATTCTACAATGAAGTTGTTGGTTTGGCGTCTGGCAGTCTCCATCACTCCTGAGCATGTCTTCAGAGTGTACCTCGATCCCGCTTCATTGATTCCAAAGTGATCAAAGAATTCTGTTCTGCCCAGTGACTTGTTGCTTTGCTCATCAAGCACAACATAGGTCTTCATAGCGCTGTCTCTTTGTCCAGCAGGATACACAAGAGCAAGACAAATCTTTGAGCATGATTTTGATGTGTTCATAGTTCCACAAATTTCTGTGCATTTGGAGGTCACAAACGGGATGGTCTCTATCCGCTGTTGCTCCCTGCCATGCTCTGTACCGCTCACATGGGCAGCAACTTTCCATGGGGCAGGTCCTGGATGCAGGACTGATGGGTGTTTGTTGCTGTTGCACTCTTTGCACAGCACAGGCTTGTCACATGCTCTAGCAACGTGGTTGGATGAAGCACAGCATTTGAAACACGTTTTTCATTCAAATAAGCTTTTCCTTCTTCCAGTGTTTTGTTTCTGAAGCTGCGGCACTTCCTCAGTGTATGTGGCTTGTTATACAGTGGGCACAGTTTGTCAGGGTCATTATTTCTCCTGGCTGCTGCGGTGCTATCACCGTTGCCACCATTCGTTGAGACTTCAGTCCTTCTGACAGCAACTGATGTTCGTGTGTAATGACTGCCTGACTGGAGAACACTTTTCCCAATCTTGCAGGGACACCATGCTCCTGTTATGCTGGCAAAGCTAGGATCATTGCGTTTTTTTGCTTGATCAGTGACAAAGTTCACAAGGACTTCAAATGGAGGGTATGGCACCCGCGTTGTTCCTTATAGCGTGATCCAACAGTAACCCACCTTTCCTGTAGACTGGTTGGAAGTTTCTGGATTATTGGGCTGACGCTGCGGGAGGTGTTGGGTTACGATAGACCAAGTAAGTATCCATCCGCCCTCGCTACTTCAAGTTCCATTAGAATGTCTCCCAGTTCTTTAACTTTTGATTTTCCTTGGCTGAGATTTGGGGAAAATCCTCAACTTTCTTGAGAAGTGCATTTTCAATCACCTCAGGTGAGCCATAAACGTCCTCCAGTCTTCGCCACAACATCTTGAGGCCGGCAGGTGGGTTGTGGATGTTAACTGCTCTGATTCGTGTGGCTTGCTCAGACGATGAAGGCCCAAGCCATTTGCACAGCAAGTCAAGTTCCTTCCTGCAGTAGCGAAGCCAGAGGGGTGTCCGGGGTGGCACTGGACACACTTGACATCTGATTGGCCACCCCGGGTGCCACCCCAAAATGTAAAACGCAGCTGAAAATTTGATGCAGATTGACATCTCATTTGACCTCTTGTTGAAAGAAGCATTTATTTTGATGCGTTGCATTTTTCAAATCAAAGAGACACATTTGTTGCGAGATACAGAAGAATAAGAACAGACAGCAGAATTGAGAATGGTTCCACAGCTCCACAAGCTCTCTTAGCGATTGAAAAAGGCATAATATTTGAAGAAGGTTTTTCATAATATTTCATAACAATTTCAGTTGATCGAACAGCTGCAAGACCCAGTGAAATGTTATAGGCTAGCTATCTCTAGCAAAATAACGCTAGCATCGCTAACAACATTACTAATTCAACTTTGGTAGTGTAACTGAGCTCTTTGTAAGTTTGTTTTAGATCTAATTGTATATGGTCCTGTGGACAAAAAGACACGGACGCGGTCTCTTTTCATAACTTGTATTTTACCACTGCTCTTCTTGACATTGCTATTCAAACAGGCCTCACTGATTTCACAAATGCGTTCACCATCAAGCGGCAACTCCCTAGGGACAAAACACCCTTGTCCATTGTCACATAGAAAGGTCTTTGTTACAGTAGGCTATCCTCAGGATTTGCAAGTTAGCTAAACCTATAGTATATCTAACATAATTTTGTAGACATAACAATGGATTCTGCCACTAAAAGACTGACTTGGCTTTATTGCTAAGTTATTTATATTTTTCAAGTCCATTTCTGCTTGATTTCTGCTACCTGTCAAGTCAAATTGCAGTGTTTTTTTGGGGTGTGTAAATTCACTTTGTTTTGTAAATAAATTATGCACAGTGTTATTTCTGTAACACAAAAATCCCTGGTGCTTGAGCTTTTTTTCCTAAGAATATTTATGATGTTTCAGCACTTATAGACCCAGATTATGCTATATATATTAATGAAAACAGTGACCCAAGACTCTGGACTATGGACCCCCTGAAGTTGCCTTGGTCACCCCATGTATAAAACTCTAGTTCCGCCACTGCTTCTCTAGCAGAAAGCTTTAAGTGATCTGTAGAGCTAAGAAAGGATGCCTTCCAGGCCCAGTAATCCTCTGGTTTATCATTAAACTTCAAAAGACTCACCAGCTCACGACGCATCAGATATTTCCCCAGGTCAGTTGCAGCCGTTGTATTGGATAGGCTTGTGTTGTGCACAGGGAGTGAATGGGCATAGTGTGGCTGAAAAAGGATTGAAGTCTTTGTTGCAGTGTTTTGTGTCGTGGGGGAGGTCTCTGAAACTGCATGTTTTTCTTGGTGCATCCACAGTGCTGGTGGCCTGATGTGGTATCCAGGTAGCTTGTCCTCTGAACGAGCGATGTTGAGCCAGCTCAAGAAATTCAAGGTCACTGATTTCACTTTGGAATTTCACGGATTTCGGATTCTCACGTGTCTTTGCTTCACCGTTGTCCATAGTGGGCTGGCTCACTGGTGAATGTGAAGTCATGAATGGTGCTGCATTTGGTTGTGAGCCTGTGACTGAATTTATTGTGTTGGCTGTTATTTCCTTCTGATAGGACGGGTGGCCTGGATGTATATCGGGAGTCTGTGTTACAGCATTTCCACCATACATTTCAGTTGGAGCTGAGGTTTGATGTTGCATGTGTTCAATGGATTGAAGTGGAGTTAACAATTGATATTCCTTTTTAGCAGCTGCTTCTAGCATTTCAGCTTCTGCATTTGCAGCTACCACTGCCTTTAGTAGTTTCAGTTAGTGCAAACTGGAATTCAGATTGGCTTGTTGTTTCAATTGCTCTGCCTCTTGTTGTGCAAATTCTAGTTCTACACATGCTGCCTCAGCTTTGGCTCGCGCTTGCAAGGTGAGGGAATTAGCTATGGAATCTTTACTGGTCCTTGAGCAGTTAGATATTTGTGATTTTGTTTCTAATTCCTCGAAATCCTCGTCTCTTCTTTGTGTCATGGCGACTGTTTGTGTTCTACTCACAGAATATATGATCGCTGGCCATAGGAAGGGTGTCTTTTAACTGTTCTGTGTGTGTGGCTAGGTCCTTATAGCCTGCTACATTAGCTCGACAGATAGCTAACAGTTTTCCCAAGTCAAAGGATGAAGCTTGAAGTTGTTTTCAACATTTTACTCAGGAAGCACTGTAAAACTGAGCAGACATACAGAATGCATCTCAATTGGTAACATTCTTCTCGAAAAACAATCAATTGTGATACACGTTAGATTATATGGGAATTTCCAGAGACCTCGTTATCAATTAGCATATTTGTATTCATTTGCGTATTCATAGAGCAAACAATTAAAAAAAACTTCAGTTCACTACAAATCTCTTTCACAAGTAATGTTTACAAACAATAACTGATAACTGCTATCAAGAAAACACTTACAGACAAATGCTTTTTGGCCATATACATTAGAGCAGGAAAAATCCTGTCTTCTTAGCTAACCATGTATCCTGTTCTGCCAACAGAAACATTGAAGAAACAACACCACTGTTCAATTAGCTTTTTGTACACCACTAGGGGCGCTATTTTCCTGTACAAATTACAACAGAACAACACAGGCGTGTTCCAGCACAAACGTTCCCTGGTGCTATCTTGCCGTTTCAGAAAAGTAATCCGCCACAGACCAGGAAAAACAGTCAAAAGTCAGTGGTGCATTATTCAGATGCTATTTTAAAGGCCCATGCTTGGCCATAATGTAGCGTGTGCACAACGAGCATACAATTAGCTTCTCTCATCTACACAGACTCAGCAGTTCCCATTTTTGCAAACCATACATAATTACAAGGAAAAATATTACCACATGAGGGGAATCTAAAAGGGAAGCTAATTTGGACAGGTATCTCAGTCCCCATACAATGTAACTTCTCTGTCTTTTACGGCCCCGACGAGAACGTCGGTCTCCTCGGCTGTGAACCGCTCCTTGCGTGTGCCTGGCAAATATGGCATTATAATAGCAATGCGCCATGGAACAATTGCGCCTGCTTTTAAATGGAATGTGAGATGACATCTGTCCGTCAAACTCCTGAAGTTTGTGGACAACACCACCCTCATTGGGCTTATCTCTGACGGGGACGAGTCTGATTACAGGTGGGGAGCTGACAACCTGGTGACCTGGGGCCTGTACTACGAATCAAGATTTGGTGTTAGCGAGGTAACTTCAGGTTCAACTCAGGGTTTTCTGTACTACGACGGTGGATCACTTGTTACAGGGGTAGATCGCCATGGTAACACTTGCTGAACAGCTAACCTGGTTGGGAGCAGGTTAAGTTGGAGATCAGAGATCAACCGGTATAAAAAACCCCGCCCACTAACTCATTCTTGACGATAATGTCGTCACCGTTCATAGAAGATCCTGTGGAGCTTGGTACGCGGATAGTCAGAGGTGCGCTCAGAAGAAACATAACATTTAGAGACTGACAAAACCCTTTCGCATTCCCTCATGAGTATCTTCCTGAAAGATATAGGTTCTTAGCAGAGGGAATTACGTATATTGCCAGCTTCTTGAGCCGTATGTTGCCAATGCGACACATTGAAGCTGTGCACTCACAGTCCCACAGACTGTATGCATAGCGTTTCGTTATTTCGCTATGGGTACTTTTATAGTGTGGGTGATGCAGAGAACCTGAGCAAGAACTCGGTCTGCTGCGCAATTTGCAACGGATTTTCTTTAATGGCTGTTGCCACCATATTCTGATTAATGTAGTGATGAAAAAGAGATTTCCAAAGTGCCCTTTGTAAAAACTTTGGACTCTAATATGTTGACAAAATGTACAAGGTTTTTCACTCAATGTTCTGATTTCCATTCTGGAAATGTTATATTTTACAACTTAATCATTTGCTCATTTAAACATACATTTACAGGAAACTAGTAATGTTAAAACAATATTTGACCTAGCCTACTATTAGTTATCAGTTGTTTTTCCCCCCCAACCAAAACCTTTCAAACCGAAAAGAACAATGGGTATCTGTACAAAGCTCTTCACAAGGGATACATAAATGATAATTTCACTACTTTCATTGAATTTTGATGTTTCATTCACTTCCACAGCATTTTTTCAAAAACAATCAATAGGATATTGAAAGAGATAAGTGGTAAAACCCCCCAGAAAAGATTCATAAGGCACAACAAGAAAGCCACAAAAAGGTATTAAAAAGACCAAAACGTAAAACAAAGTTTAACAAATACATCCTCATGTGTTCTCCCTTCCCTAGGAACACAGACAAATATGTCAGTGTAACCAAGTTTAGTGTCATTTATTCAGGTTTTTTTTTTTATCACCTTGTCTGCTCCAACCTGAAACAAAAGAACATTGTCCCTTTCCAAGGCACACTTGGTCAAAGTTGAAGGTGTCCATTTGACTATTACAAGGTTCATTGCTTATACCTTGTGTCTTTGTCTTGGCTTTGAAGTGGAGGCCCTATAGGCTCAGGGGGAGGAAGACATTCCTATTCCTGCTGAGTTTAACACCATAGCATCAATTGAGTCATATTTGAAATGAGCACTTTAAGGACTTGTGTCTTATGTTGAGACCACAACCATTAGTAAGTCACCACAGACACTTCAATTACAGCCACACGTTCACACACTCTCGCCATCTGTGTTGCAAGTGGTAAACACAACTCAAAAGTGTACCCCCAAAATGAGCAGGTGAACACAGATCATCTTGGACCTCCACTTGAGAAAGTAAATGGTATATTGGATCAATATTCAGCAACCACATATGGCATACATACTGGCGTATGGCTATGACTATTAGTTTCACTGTTACG
Source organism: Hypomesus nipponensis (assembly GCF_054491055.1). Taxonomy (NCBI): domain Eukaryota; kingdom Metazoa; phylum Chordata; class Actinopteri; order Osmeriformes; family Osmeridae; genus Hypomesus; species Hypomesus nipponensis. The sequence continues at coordinate 15,024,819 of NC_140372.1, read as the reverse complement.
TCTGTATGGCACAGTGGGACGACAGTCACTGCAGAGAACAGTAATACATTTCACTCCTACAATATTCATAAATAATTGTTGAATGAACATGGTCACATTACTTGACAACTTGAAACATACATATGCCTGGGCTTCCAACCTGTTGCCACCAGGGTCTGAAGAAATGCCCCCTTCCACTCCTTCCATCATGGGGTGACCCTGATAGATATCCTAAAAAAGGGACTAGTTCAGGCAATTCAGCCCTGTACTTTTTGGCTTTGAAATATTTACAAGTATTGGCTTACCGTTTTGAATTATTGTTGTATTTTTTATTTGCTCCCACAATCGTTTGCCACTGCAGGCTTGCAACTAAAATAACACAGCAACAAAAGTTTAACGTTGTGAAATGCACACGTGTAATTATGATCACATCTTCAATAAGTCATGTAGCTTACGCATTTACAGCGTCTGCTATTTTCTGCCAGATTGGCAGCAGCAACTTGTTGAATTTTGCCTATATTATGTCTGTATTCCTGATATGATTATATTACAATATTTCACGCATGAGAATTGATAGAGAATTGATAACCGCCGCCGTAGTACCGCTTATCGTGACTGCGATTGTTAGGCTTCGCGTAGCAGGGTAACTGAAAGTAATCTAGAGCATGTTGATCTTGATTCGTAGTACAGGCCCCTGGTGTAGCCAGAACAACCTAGACCTCAATGCTCTTAAGACAGTGGACTCTACTCACCCCCATTCAACCTGCCAAACACAATGATGGTGCACTTCTACACAGCCATCATTGAATCCATCCTCAACTCCTCCATCACCATCCGGTACACTGCTGCCACTGCCAAGGACAAGAGCAGACTGCAGCGTATCATCCGCACTGGTGAGAAGGTGATTGGCTGCAACTCCTCCCACCCTGGACACTCTGTTCCAGCTACTCCCCTCCGGTAGAAGGCTGCAGTCCATCAGGACCAAAACCTCACGCCACAAAAACAGTTTTTAAACCACTGCCATATATTGCACAATTGCCATTTTTGCACACATTTGTATTTTTTATAATTTTTAAAATTCCATTATAGCTATTTGTACTTTATATTAATTTTATTCTACATACCTGTACCCTTAGTATTAGATAGTATTAGTTAATTAAACTTTGCACCTTTTGTATAGTATTGTTAGACTTGTTTGAACTTACACCACTTTTTTGTGATTTACTCCTGTATGTTGAATGTATGCACATGAGCCTAAGGAGAGCCTGCCCACTCCCTATTAAGCCCCATTGTACAAAATGTTGTTGCAGTTCCACCAGAGTTCCACTGGGAATGATCGCGGTCGAGTGCAAAATGAATGGGAGTCTATGGAGCTAAAGGGCTAAATTTATCTCTTTCACCCGATTGTCGTTAAGAAATCTCACATTTGATTGTAGTTTTTGCATGTTCAACATGGGTTATAGGTCGAAAGTTGAATGAAGGAGTACTTATGTCCTTTCGATTTCTTACAGGGTGAGTCGTTGTTGCCAATAATATACTAGCATTCTGCTAATGAATGTTGATTGATTAGTGAAGGACTGACGAGAACCAGAGATCATGCTTGATGGCATCCAAACCAGAATTGAACTGGGTTCAACTTCGGCCGCGATGGCTCCCAAGGACAATTCCGGTAATCGTGCTTGGTTTGATCTACCATCCCCGATGCAGAAACAACAAACAAGGTGTAGATGACTTGCTACCTCACCTAGTAACCGCAGTGGACAACATTCACAGCAACCAGCCCCAAAAAGAGTTTTTTGCTCTCTGGTGACCTGAACGGACTACCACTTTGTCGATTCCAAGCAGCTCATCCCAACTTAAGGCAAATAGTTAAACAACCTACAAGAAGCACAGCGATCTTGGATGTTGTGATTACTAACATCGCTCAACACTACTGCAAACTACGGATATTCCCACCAGTAGGATGCAGCGATCATGCATGTGTTGTACTTCAGTCTAAAAACCCTGTTGCGAAACAAACAGCTGTCAGGGTTCTGCGCAGAGTTGTGACGCAACACTGTAAAAGGGAGTTCACTGTGGCCGTTGCTTTGCAGGACTGGGCGGCAGTGTTTGAATCAGAATCAGAAAGGGATTTATTCGCCATGAAAGTTTGCACAGACAAGGAATTTACTTTGGCAGGAAGGTGCATACAATAAACATATAGGAACCTAAAATTAAAATATATGTGGACTAACTATACTAAGGGTACATAAACTAGCATTACTAAGTGGAATTAGAATTAAATAAAATGTACAATGAAATAAAATCAGTTGCCAGAAATAAAATATAAGTTGCTAAATTACAATATGAAAATACAAATATTACAAAAGATACAAATGTACAAGGTAGAATTGAGTAGATGTAATGTGTTTTTTGCAGGAAGTCATTTAGAGTCAGTGTGGACCCTTTGGCCTTGTTGAAGAGGCCATCAGCGGAAGGGAAAAAACTGTTTTTGTGGTGTGAAGTATTGGTCCTGATGGACCGCAGCCTTCTGCCGGAGGGGAGTGACTGAAACAGGGAGTGGCCAGGCTGGGAGGAGTCGGCCACAATCTTCCTCGCTCGCCTCAGGGTCCTCGAGGTGTGCAGGTCCACGAGGTAAGGCAGATTGCAGCCAATCACCTTCTCAGCAGTGCGGATGATACGCTGCAGCCTGCTCTTGTCCTTGGCAGTGGCAGCAGCGTACCAGATGGTGATGGATGAGGTGAGGATGGACTCAATGATGGCTGAGTAGAAGTGCACCATCATTGTCTTTGGCAGGTTACATTTCTTCAGCTGCCGAAGTAAGTACATCCTCTGTTGTGCTTTCTTGATGTGAAGGCTCAAGACGCACTTGTTCCGGGAGTACAACGGCACTTAAGAATGCTTGGTTGGACTTGTTAGTTAGTTTCCTCCAGGATCACAATGACTCTTATTAAGTGACTCATTGCTCTTTTTGGTTAGATATAACGAAGCTAAGTCTTGTACTCGCTGTGAAATGTTTTACTGTTGATTGTTCTTCTACAGGTACAGTCCTGCACTTTTGTGGTTCATGTTGTTTTAATTTGTAACTTGTATAACTGCATGCTCTTATGGGTCTTCCCTTTTGGCACTTGTTTAGCTTTTTCACAATGTATGCTTCATGTTTTGGCTACTTGCAATGTTTGGGACTACTCGTTGTTATGATCAGTGACCTATGCTCTTTTGTAAAGCTCTCTCTTGGAAGACGCTTTGGATAAAAGCGTCTGCTAAATGAATAAATGTAAATGTGGGAGCCGATGTTAAGTTCCCACTTGAGGTCCTGGGAGAGGATAGTGCCCAGGAAGCGGAAGGACTCCACAGTGTTGACTGGGGAGTCATTCAGAGTGATGGGGGTGAGTGGGGTTGAGTTCTTCCTGAAGTCCACAACCATCTCCACTGTCTTAAAAGCATTGAGCTCTAGGTTGTTCTGGCTGCACCAGGTCACCAGGTTGGCCGCTTTCCACCTATAATCAGACTCGTCTCCACCAGAGATGAGCCCAATAAGGGTGGTGTCGTCCGCAAACTTCAGGAGTTTGACGGACGGATGACTGGAGGTGCAGCTGTTGGTGTACAGGGAGAAGAGCAGAGGAGAAAGGACGCAGCCCTGAGGTGATCGGACCACTGGCAGTATTTCAGATGGAATTGCGATTCAAATAGTACCGTCTGCTAACTGAAAATAAGCCTCCCAAAAGGTAAATAAGTTTGATATTCATTTAGGGGGACATGGCTAATTCAAAAGCAGTTTGCTAGAGGCAAGCTAGCTGCCGTTGCTATCCACTCTCCACTGATTGTTTGAAAGCACAGGAAATTAGAACGTTTCTTTTGTAAGGGATAATTAAGCAATAAGCCCCAAGAGGCCGTGGTTTGTGCTGATTTTAGAACAGGTAAGGGGAGTTGTTACGCACGACGCGAAGCAGAGTTTTCTCCCGTTTTGTTTCGCCATGAAGGGGCTTATTTCCCCGATAATGACCGGCGTTCTATACATTATCCCGCTTATTACACGTGTGGCGTAACTATAGGGAGTAACTATAGGGAGTGCAGCTGCACTAGGGCCCCTGGCGAAAGGGGGCCTGTCCTCGATCTCAAGTGAGAACTCTACCTGAAGAACTGACCGGGCCCCTCGCTCTACGTAAATCACAGAAAGGTTAACATATGATCCAGTCCGATCAATTTGCAAACATTTCTCAATTATGGTTATTCTCATCTGCCCAATAAACATTTTAACAATAGTCAGTCTTAACAACAGCAAATAATTCATGTGGCCTCATTTGCCTTTTGCTGAATGAAACAAATCTCGTTTTTATTAAGTAATATTGTCTGGGTAATATGATATCAACAATTCTATAGCCCACCCACACGTTCTGATCGTTTGCCATCCTGTTGTGTTGAATTGCGTGTTGAGTAATTCCGGTAAGTAGGCTACCCCATCATGCCCTTCTTTCAAAAAAGTGGCTGCAGGAAGCGGCACAAACGCAAAGAGCAGGATTAAAGGGTGGCAAAGCTGGCAAAATTATCTTCATTTGGATTTGTGGCGAGGTGTTCAAGAGGACGCTACGTCTGACCCCCAGCCCAACAGCAATGAGTGAAACTCAGCCATCAGGGTAGGCTAACATTTACTGTCTGGTATAGCCTATTGAAAGCATTTAGACATGGCTATTAAACATCATTAAATGCACGTATAGGCATAGGGCAGCAGCCAGGTTAGATATTGAAAATAATGTGCAGGATGTTGTTGGAAAATAGCTAAAGCTAGATAGGCTAAACGTTAAGCTAGCATATACAAATATAAAATCAAACATTCACCAATCAATTCACAATGTGTATTGTAAAAGCAGTGTTGGGAAAGTTCACTTTCTACATGAACTAGTTCAGTTCATAGTTCGTAATTCAAAATGTTGAACGAAGTTCAAAGCTCCAAATAATGAACTAGGTAAGTTCAGTTCTTTTTTTCAATATGTGGCTGCTGTCTGCAATACCGCTCTCTGCCTCTATGCAATTCGGCGTTTTCACACTTGCCATGCATAGACAGTAGAAGAAAGAATGAAAGCACATGCAGCAATTGACAGGTTGGGTAACCCTGGACACAAGACTGTTAACGGTGTGTTTTTAGCCTGGAAGTCTCTAGAAATCTGGCACCTTATTAAACAAAATTAAAAAGAGTGAACGTGCTATTCACAGACACCAGAATGAGTGCATCCACTGCACAGTATCTTTCATCAGGCAGTAGCCTAAGACAGTAGGCTACGTTCAGTTCACGTTCACTAAAATTATGAGCGAGTTCATGAACGTGTTCAGACGCAACACTGATAATAAATACATTTCCATGCGCCTCTCCAAGATCCAAACATTAATAATTTCGCCTGACGATAGGTCGGTTAAGGGGCCCGTCGGTGAGATCTGCACTCGGGCCCGCCAAGTCATTGTTACGCCGCTGTATACACTGGCGGATTTAGTGATTTGGGGGCCCTAAGCGAAGACAGGCATGGTGGCCCCCTTAACTCCTATTCTTACTCTTTTCAATCCATATAATAATAATTAATATATATAATATTGATAAGCTATAGCAGCCTCAGTTGAAAAGTTGGATCAAATGAAGATATTGGGCAATCCGGTGAAAATGTTCCTAACCTCTATGACTTTGTCAACTTTTTCCCTTCTAGTGATATTTTCAAGCATTTAGCTTACTCATATTGCGTTAATTCATTAAGAACCCCCTCTGAAACAAGCTATTGTAACAACATTGTCACCGGCAGTATTTCAGATGGAATCGCAATTCAAACAGTACATTACCATCTGTTTACTGAAAATATGCCCCCAAAAACATAAATAAGCTTGACAATTATTTAGGGGGAAATGGCCAATTCAAAAAAAGTTTGCTGGAGGCGATCATTGTAAGTAACAATGCCAAATCTGGTCTTAAAGCCCTGCGTGGAGAAGCTGACCCTGGTAAATTGTGCTACGAGCAAGCTAGCCTAGCTGCTGTTGCTAGCCAAACTTCACTGAGCAGCACTTGTGCTAGCTGCCGCATCATTGGATACCAGTGGAGAAAAATTACGTTTCCTTCTGTAGTTTCAGTTTGGCAATTACTTGTTTACTCTCTTCTTTTGTCTTTCTATTTGTGCTCCGCTCGGGAGTTTCGTTAACCATCCATCCATCATCTGCCGCTTGTCCGGGGATCGGGTCGCGGGGGCAGCGACCTAAGCAGGGAGGCCCAGACTTCCCTCTCCCCGGCCACTTCCACCAGCTCTTCCTGGGGGACCCCGAGGCGTTCCCAGGCCAGCCGGGAGACATAGTCCCTCCAGCATGTTCTGGGTCTTCCCAGTGGGACGTGCCCGGAACACCTCACCAGGGAGGCGTCCAGGAGGCATCTGATTAGGATGGGCAGCCACTTCAGCTGGCTCCTCTCGACGCGGAGGAGCAGCGGTTCTACTCTGAGCCCCTCCCGGATGACCGAGCTTCTCACCCTATCTCTAAGGGAGAGCCCGGACACCCTGCGGAGAAAGCTCATTTCGGCCGCTTGTATTCGCGATCGCGTTCTTTCGGTCACTACCCGTAGATCGACTGGTAAATGGAGAGCTTCGTCTTTCAACTTAGCTCCTTCTTCACCACGACGGACCGATGCAGAGCCCGCATCACTGCGGACGCCGCACCGATCCGCCTGTCGACCTCGCGCTCCATTCTTCCCTCACTCGTGAACAAGACCCCGAGATACTTGAACTCCTCTGCTTGGTTCAGGATCTCCTCCCCGACCCGGAGATGGCACTCCACCCTTTTTCGGTCGATTACCATGGCCTCAGATTTGGAGGTGCTGATTCGCATCCCAGCCGCTTCACATTCGGTTGCGAACCGCTCCAGCGAGAGCTTAAGGTCGCGGCCCGATGAAGCCAACAGGACCACATCATCTGCAAAAAGCAGCGACCCGATCCTGAGGTGACCAAACCGGACCCCGTCAACACCCTGGCTACGCCTAGAAATTCTGTCCATATAGGTAATGAACAGAATCGGTGACATAGGGCAGCCTGGCGGAGTCCAACCCTCACCGGAAACAAGTTCGACTTACTACCGGCAATGCGGACCAAACTCTGGCACCGGTCGTACAGGGACCGGACAGCCCCGATCAGGGAATCCGGTACCCCATACTCTCGGAGCACCCCCCACATGAGCCCCCGAGGGACACGGTCGAACGCCTTTTCCAAATCCACAAAACATGTGTAGACTGGATGGGCGAACTCCCATGTACCTTCCAGGACTCCGCGGAGGGTATAGAGCTGGTCCACTGTTCCACAGCCAGGACGAAAACCACATTGCTCCTCCTGAATCCGAGGTTCGACAATCCGATGGACCCTCCTCTCCAGGACCCCTGAATAGACTTTCCCAGGGAGGCTGAGGAGTGTGATCCCCCTAAAGTTGGAGCACACCCTCCGTTCCCCCTTTTTAAAGAGGGGAACCACCACCCCGGTCTGCCAGTCCAGAGGCACTGTCCCCGATGTCCACGCAATGTTGCAGAGTCGTGTCAACCAAGACAGCCCTACAACATCCAGAGCCTTAAGGAACTCTGGGCGGACCTCATCCACCCCAGGGGCCCTGCCACCGCAGAGCTTTTTAACCACCTCGGTGACCTCAGCCCCAGAGATAGAAGGGCCCACCCGATGTCCCCAGACTCTGCCTCCACGTCGGAAAGCGTGTTGGTGGAATTAAGGAGGTCTTCGAAGTATTCCTTCCACCGATCCAGGACGTCCCCTGTCGAGGTCAGCAGCGCACCATCCCCACCGTATACAGTGTTGACAGAGCACTGCTTCCCCCTCCTGAGCCGCCGGATGGTGGTCCAGAACCTTTTTGAAGCCGTTCGGAAGTCATGCTCCATGGCCTCGCCGAACTCCTCCCATGCCCGGGTTTTTGCCTCCACGACCGCCAAAGCCGCATACCGCTTGGCCTGCCGGTACACATCAGCTGCCTCAGGAGTCCTACCGGCCAATAAAGTCCGATAGGCCTCCTTCTTCAGCTTGACGGCATCCCTCACCTCCGGAGTCCACCACCGGGTTCGAGGGTTACTGCCGCAACATGCACCGACCGCCTTGCGGCCGCAGCTCCAGTCAGCCGCAGCAGACCCTCACATTACGTTTGGGCCTGCCAGGCCTGACCGGTGTCTTCCCCCACCATCGAAGCCAACTCACCACCAGGTGGTGATCAGTTGACAGCTCCGCCCCTCTCTTCACCCGAGTGTCCAAGACATGCGGCCCCAAGTCCGACGACACGACTACAAAGTCGATCATCGAACTGAGACCTGGGGTGTCCTGGTGCCAGGTGCAGATATGAACACCCTTATGCTTAACATGGTGTTCGTTATGGACAAGCCGTGTCTAGCACAGAAGTCCAACAACAAAACACCACTCGGGTTCAGATCGGGGGGGCCGTTCCTCCCAATCACGCCCCTCCAGGTCTCACTGTCATTGCCCACATGAGCATTGAAGTCCCCCAGGAGGACGAGGGAATCTCCGGGAGGAGCGCTTTCCAGCACCCCCCCCAGAGACTCCAAAAAGCCAACTCTGAGCTGCCGTTTGGTGCATAAGCACAAACGACAGTGAGGACCCGTCCCCCCACCCGAAGGCGGAGGGAGGTTACCCTCTCGTCCACCGGGGTGAACCCCCATGTACAGGCACCGAACCGAGGGGAAACAAGTATTCCCACCCCAGCTCGACGCCTCTCACCAAGGGCAACTCCAGAGTGGAAGAGAGTCCAGCCCCTCTCAAGGAGACTGGTTCCGGAGCCTGTGCTGTGCTTCGAGGCGAGGCCGACTATATCTAGCCGGAAACTCTCTACCTCGCGCACCAGCTCAGGCTCCTTTCCCGCCAGCGAGGTGACATTCCATGTCCCTAAAGCTAGCTTCTGCAGCCGAGGATCGGACCGCCAAGGCCCCCGCCTTTGGCCGCCGCCCGTCTCACACTGCACCCGACCCCCATGACCTCCTGCAGATGGTGAGCCCACTGGAAGAGGGTCCCACGTTGTCTCTTCGGGCTGTGCCCAACCGGGCCCCATGGGAAAAGGCCCGGCCACCAGGCGCTCGCCATCGAGCCCCACCCCCGGGCCTGGCTCCAGGGGGGGGGCCCGGTGACCCGCTTCCGGGCAGGGGCAACTGAGAACCATGAATGTTTTTCTTCATAGTTGTTTTTTTTTTTCGTTTCGTTTAGAGTTTCGTTACATTTAGCAAATTGGTTTTTGCATTCACTTCACTCTTCTACTGTCTCACATTAACCAACTAAAATGACGTGCTTTGCTGCGCAGTTGCTGCAATCGACGGAATAGTCCACAGTCGTATCGGGTGGGAGGGGAAGCCTGCGTTGACACAAATAGAATAAACGCTCTGTTGGTATTTTTATTGATACTTTTGTGGAAGGTTATGACTTTTAATCAATTTGTATTATTATTATAGTTATTATGGATCATATAGTAATTTTATGTAGACACCCTTGGCATCTGGGGGCCCCCTGGTAGCCCCAAGCGTTTGCCTACCTTGCCTAATGGGTAAGTCCTCCCCTGGCTGTACACGGCTACTTGCCAACAAAAATAACTTAACACAGTGTGTCTTTTTACAATGTATTTGTTACCATTCGTATTGTTGATCAGCAGAAAAATAGTTCGCCAAACACGTTGAACTTCATAGACTTTGAGGATTATTTAGGCTTCAAATCAGCTGACGTTGCTAAGCAACAGAGTAGGCTACGCTGGGGTTGAAAAGTTACCGGACTACTTGCGGAGTGCTACGAAAGACGTAAATCCGAGGCAAAAAGGCCACTTCCCTTGACAACGGTCAAATATGCATAGCAACGGTCAAATATGAGAAAATTGTTCACCGCAGAACGTTGGGAAGCCCCATTCAAGTGAAATTAGCATTCTACAGCATTAAGAACAGCCGTGTAATAAGACATCATAAAGTTTACCTATAGCTGTGGCATTGAAGGCAGTACTGTAGCCTACTACACTGCCAGTGTAGCGAGCCGAGTCTGTGACTCTGTGGCTAACGTCAAAACAAAACGAGGTCTCACTCAAATTCCAAGTTTTTTTCCAAGTTTCCACGAAATTGAGAAAATACTCACCAGACGCAGATCGACAATTGACTGAGTGACAACACTGTTGACAACACTGTTGTTGCTGCCGCAATTGTCAATGGAGGCTGACAGGCTCTCACGTAGCAAACAAATCAACGTTTTTACAGCAATCTATATTAAAACCTCACCACCTGGCTGTTTTCACAATAGTCATATCGTTATAACATTTCCCTCTTTCTGTTTTTTGGGGGATTGGACGTTATACGTCCAATGAGGATATTTTCCGAGACCCAAGACTCTCCCGAAACCAGACATGTCCTTTATATGTTTGTGCGGTCAGAAATACGACTCTACCGGCAGTTTAAAAACACGTCTACTTTCGAAATTCTCTGACGAATTTTACCCACCTCTCCATTGAAGTTAGTGAGAGAATTTGAAAGGCTGCTCTCGCTTCAAGGCTCAAAGCTGAAAATATGTAAATGTCAGCTCTTTAGTAGTTACATTGGCTGAAAGAAGACACGTTTTCCTACATTTTAAGGTATAACTTGTTTCTGTAAGTTAAACTATATGAACGTCAGAGGAATTTGTTTGACAATTTAGTTGATTATCAGAAAAAGAGCACCCAGCAGAGTGGCTGCTCAATCATAAAAATCAAGAAGGAGCTCAATTTTTCATGTATTTAAAACTGTCACAATTAAAAATTGGCTGAATATATTTGAAAACCCTGAATCATTTGGGAATAGCTGAATGTCTTGTGAACATTTTAAAGGCTGAATGGTGTCTTTCGCTGAAAGTATGCTTAAGTAGTTAAGTTTGAAAGAGGAGGAAGCTTCTTAATAATTTGAAAAGATTTACCATTACTTTTAATGGGAGAATAATTTGCACAAAAACCTTAATTCTTTAAAAGGTATAAAAGTGAGAAATACCAAAAGTCATAGCCATCATCTCCTGAAGGAGCTGAACGTTTTGATTCCAAAATTGTAGGAATTGGTGAAAGTATGCAGGACTAATTAAAGGCCAAAAAACAGCGGAAGAACTAAGAATATGGAATAATAATAATAAGAGAAACAGGAAAACAATAGTGAGAATGCTTAACAGCACTCACAATAATAATATATATGTGAGATAACAATGGTTTGTGCTCGCCGAAGGCAAGCACACCCCAATAAGGAACGAAAAGGAGTAAAAATGTGTTAATACTCTCCAACAAACATAGCTAAAGTTTGAAAAAACCTATTCACTAAATAAAGAAAAAGCAAACAACAAAAAAATACGCTAACCACGGTGTTGGTTGTCTTACTGAAACTTTTTGTTTTGGAAAATTTGTTGAATGGAATTGGTCAGGGTTTTTGGTTCTTTGGAATTTGAATGATCCACTGCACGTGGGAAGAACAAGATGGCGAGCCACCCATAGAATCCTCCCTTGGAAGAAGACGGCAAATGAAAGAACTGCAACATTTGTATGAATGAAGTCAGCACAGTGAAGGGTTGCAAATCAGCGATTGGCTGATTTAGAACTGATTTGAATTGATGTTACATTGTAGGTTTTGATTTCATAATAGCTTTGTATGTCTATTGTGACTGAATACATATGAAAAGTGTTTTCAATTTATTAGCTGAACGGTTCCTCTTGTATAAAGCTAATGAAGAGAAATAGAATTTAGATCCAACCCATGGGAAAAATAGAATTCAAAAAATATTTCAAAATAGATCAAAATGTAATTTGGATTAATAGAAATCCAGGTCAAACAAAAAGTTTTTAATAATCCACCTTTTTGAACACAACTGAATATATAAGTTCTTTTAAAAATACATTTGTTTTCTATTTTGGTTTAACCTTAAGAGGAGTGAGTTCTAAATGTTACCAACGGTGCCACCAGAGTGAGTTATTTTTTCAAAACAAAAGCTAGCTAGCTTTAGTTAGCTTCCATTACCTAGCAACCTAGCATAATACTCGTAGCAATGCAACTACCTGCTAGTGTTACTTGTTAGCCTCCTAATTGTAAATTTTCAAGCCATTCTATAGCGTTTGTCATATAGTTTTTGTCTATCGGAAAATAGTCGGTTGGAATGTTTAGAATCACATATGTGTGACGGTACTCTGTGGGGCCCGCTTTCGAACAATCACATATACGTGACATTACTAATTTACGGGTTTAGGGATATCCATTGGTTAAAATACAAGATAAATACAAGATAAAGTACGCCGGCAAATTTAAATCTATGCTAAGGTCTGTGGTCTGTTTATTTCTAACCCAAATCTTACTTCTGCTCCCATTGAATCTAGAACTGGTCCTAAGCACACTGTTCAACCATCATAGGTGCTTTAACTGCATCAAAACACTTACAAAGGCTAAGGTCTTCTTCTTGCCACTCGATCAGCTTCTCTGGGGGGTGATTGACAACTGAGCGTCGTGCAACAGGGGTACGACTCCGCATTCCTCACTGTTCGGTTGCACTGGAGAAGACTCTACTTGCGACACAGGAGGCACTTTTAGTGTTGGTTCAAAAATTGAATCAGACAAATCCAACATGTCCAGCTTGCGAGACTGTGCCCTTGTTAGGACACAAGCCTGGAAAACGTGGGGAAAATCATGAATCATCTTGTCAATGGCTGTTTCGGGGTTTGGGCTTTCTACAATCTCCAACACTGTAGACACCTTCCCACCTGCAATATCGTTACCCAGTAACATTGTGACTCCTTTCATGGGCAACTGAAGCACTATACCAACATGGAAACGTCCCAACACCACATCTGATGTTAAATGGACCCAGTGTAACGGAAACGACACAGTGTTTGCTTTAAACCTTGTAAGAGTACATGTGAGCCACAGTATGACTCAACAGACCAGGGCAAAACGTCTGCGAAAACGCATAGGATCCATATTTGCTTACCACGTAAACAGCTGGTGCTTGGATAGGCTGGATCCAGCTTAGATGTTTTGATTCAGTGATGGTACATCCCAAAATTATTTATTACTATAATGTATTACTTCGCTCAAATGCAAGTTATTGGTACCATACATAAACAATTGATTTAATACTGTACAGTTTCCACAGTGACAATAGGCTACAGCTCAAGCAAGTCACATCACAGAATGACATACAAACGAAAATATCTGTTCGGAATTTAGGTGGTTACGTTATGACCAACGAATGATGTTCCTGGAACCCCCCTAATGTCGTATCCTAAGCAACCAGGGACCTTCCTGGTTGTCCCTAAAAGCTTTTAAAAAAAGTGTCTATAACTGACTAAATTGTGACCTTTTAGGGACTTTAATAACGTCCTAAGGACATCCTAAGGATAACGTCACGGTATAACCTATAAGGGACCAAATAAGAACATCACTGAACATCCCCAGGACGTTACCTTGTTAGCTGGGTACTCCCCCCCCCCCCCCCCCCTTAAAATTTTTTGTGTCATGTCACTGCGAAAATGCAGGCTATCTGTTCTGCCAGGTCGAATATTTTCATTGTAGGCTATATGCGCTGCGTTGTCTTTGGTTAGGTCAGAGCGTAGCCTACTGCGCAGATTTTTATGACATAAAGCATCAACAATACAGGTACTACAGCAATGGTTGATTGCCACTGAACTTAGAAATATGGGGAAATTAAAGTTCAATTACAAATGGCTTAAAAACAACGAGTATTCTTGGGTTGGTGCCTGGAAATTCTTATGAAGCGAACTGTGTGTCGGAAGAATTTCAAACTTGGGACAATGGGGATCAGAGCGATGGAATCGTACGTGCAGAGCAAAAAACACAGAGACTACATAAAGGCACGCCAGCAGCCTGCAATTGCAAGTTTCTGCTCCACCATTTCCACTGCTAGCAACAATGTCAACGCTACAACGCTGGATGTTACAATCCAGAAATTCAGAGCCATCAATGCCATCTGACTTCTAAGCAATTACGCACATTTAGTCAACTGAACCGATTATTGTCATTTTACTATACAGACATCAGTGTGTTTATTTGGAAAGATGACTGTATATTTCCACTTTTGATTTGTATTTCCATTGTAAGTTTGGTCTTAAATTACATTTAGAAGTGTTAATGAAAGGTCTTAAAAAGTCTTACATTATACCTGTAGACAGTGCTATACACAGTCCTGTACATATATATTTGCAACCATTTTCCTAATTTAAACGTTAAAAAAAATATGCTAGTTTGCTACGCTAATGTTACAGTGCTGATTTGCCCAACAGTCCTGCATTTCTCTGACTAGCATGTCTACAGTTTTAAGTAAACTCCATTAGCAGCGAATTTCATTTGATATCAGTGCATAACACTACTTGCTTTGGAGATATTGATACGTGCTAGATGACGTACCCGTAACCAAGTGGTGTCCCATTTCTTAGGGACATGTAGCCCTTACCCCTCAGTTTTTAGGGCCAAGGGCTAGGGGTAAACTAGGGGTAAGGGGTAGGGGTAAGGGGGAGTATTGGGATTCACCCCTACCCCAAGCCCTTAGTTTTGCACGTTCCAGTGAGAGTAAGTGGTGTCCCAATACTCTTTTTGAATCGAGGGGTAGGGCTAAGACGGGGTATGGGTAAGTGAATACTGTGCTACCTGCAACAATGGCGGACAGATCATCCAGAGAGTCCCATAAATGTAATAATATGCATGTTTACAGTTTTAATCAAACTCCATTAACAGCGAATTTCAAAATACCTGGATGTGGGGGGATGACGGGCCCTGGATGTGTCAGTGAGAATATGGAGCATGCGCACGTAAGAGAAGGAAGGCAGTTATTGGAAGAGGCCCTAGCATTTAGCCAAGCATGCATATTTCAAATATTCACAATAAATATAGCTTTCATCTAAAGGCCCCGTCAGATCATTACGTTCTGGTCAACATTCTATGACGTTAGAGGAAACGTTGGTAATCGTCCATGGTCGTTGGTATAGTGCCAGATGAGCGTTGTGTGGACTCTGGTGCCGCTGGTAATCGTCGGTGATCGTCGGAAAACGCTGGTCCCAAAAAAAGGTTTTTACCATGCACAAAAGTTCTCATGGAGACCAGCGTTCTTCAATATTTAATTTTAAACGCTGGATAACACTGAATAACCTTTGTGAAACGTTTGACTAACGTTGCACGCATTTGGCTATTGTTAGTCAGTCGTTACCCTAGCGTTACTTGGTTGTTATTCATCCAGCATTTTATAGCCGTTTGACCATAAAACCCACACACCAGCAAAACACTACTCTGTCGGTATTCACATGTTAGTCACACCTCAACATGCTCGTCTAACGTTGACTAATAATTCACACCAGGCACACGTTGTCGCGCGCCAGTATCACGTCATCACACGCTAATAGTTTTCAGGGGTGTCTTAGTTGTTCGCTGTCCCACGCTAGTCATGCATCAGTCCCACGCTAGTCATGCATTAGTCACAGGTTACTCACACGCCAGATGTGTCCACCTCGCCCAAGAAAGCTCGAAATTGAACGATTAGAAAGTTCAGAGAACGTTGACCAGAACGTCATGGTGTGACGGGTTCTTGACATTGAACTATTTCTCAGATTTATGTACTAAACATTGTCAAGAGTCTTCCAAAGAAATATCCAATATTTTAGCGTTAGAAAAAACGTATATTTCCCTTCAATTAAATCATTTTGGAGATTATGAGGTTTCCTTTGCTCATCCTAACATTTTGTAGTGTCTTCCTTGTGTGGTATTGGTCAATTTCCTAAAATCAATGTGGCATTGATTTATGGACAAATTAAGTATGTGCAAAAGGTGTAAATTTATCAATTTGCAAATCAATCTGTATTACATGTATTTTGGCTAAACATCAAATTGAAAGAGATGTATCCTACACACACATACCATGTTTTAAGTCAGTTGAAGCTATGGTTCATGAGGAGTAGATTTTTTGACATATTTTCATTATACAGAAAAATCCAAGAACCATTATGGTTTATTTCGGCTTTTTTGTTCCTCATGAAAAATAAAGCATATGTACACATTTTCAGAATTGTTTGACTTATGGGCTGGAAATGGTAGCCTTCAGTTCGTTGTGGCAACACTGCCGAATATCCAACAGCTAAAGCTGGAGCAAGAACACGTTTTGCTGAGTTTTGTTGGTGGCCATGATGTTGTGGCCCTCCTCCCTATGGGGTTCGGAAACAGTTTGATTTTCCAGCTATGGCAGCTAGCTCTGTTACAGTAGTGGTGAAGGAATTGGCTAAGGCGAATGCTAGCAGTTGGTTATGGCAGATCAGAGTGGCTCTGGGCAGATCCAATAGTTTTAAACTTCAACAGAGTACCCGCCTACAAGGAAGTCAATGCTTGTCAATGGAGCGAGGCCAGACTCTCGGTACAAATGAAATGTATGAAAGTCTGGTTAGGACCAGGCTATGGAAATGGCATCAATTTGAAAAAGACAAATTGTGGCGTGGCGTGTAGCGCCATCTATTGTTTCACATGGGCCATTTTTTGGTGTGGTAATTACTAGTGCAGAGTAGTTTCAATGTGCCACATTTCTCAACGTTTTACTTTACTGGTCTAGGGGCTGCCATAGTCCCATGGACCCAGCATAATAATAAATATAGCTGCAAGCAGTGATGCGGGTTCCTCCGCAAGATGGGAAAATATTATAAAAATGTACATTCTAGAAGATCAAGAGTTGGACAATGAGAGCAAAAACTATTTAATGTAGTAGGCCAACAACAGTAGGCTGAATGGGGATTTGAACTCATGAGCATCATGACAAGAAAGACTGACAAGTCAGTTTCTTTAACCTCTCTGCTACAAACAAACTGTTGAGATTTTATGAACAGAAAGGGCAGAGTATTAAGCTTTGGTCAGCTTTGGGACTAAGGTTAAGAAACGGTTGACATTTCAAGGTAGAATTGCATGAACTTGCGTATGGTACATCAGAATGACGTCACCTTGAAGCCAATAAGGTTTGAAAAACCATCACTCAAAATTATAATTGATTTATTGACAATATAAGTTTATGTCCACATTATAAGATATAATGTGGACATAAACATAAATACACCCCTTTCAAACATTTGTATAGAATTTCTCTCATTCCATTTCACCCTATATAAAGACACATCTTCCCACACACTATCCCCATCCATGCTGTTTCCCTTTCTCCCAGCGCAAGTCACACCAAAGCAGAAATGCTGCAGCAGCCACATGAGATTTAGATGTAGTCCAAAAATTTCCTCCCACAATCAAAACATTACGCAACACTTTTCAAACTTTTTCAAAAACGGTTTGAAAACCACAGATGTTGACTATACTTGCGTAAATCTAATTCCAGAATCTCAGTCAACCACTATTAAGAATGACCTCCTAGGGAACTTGTCCAGAGCACAGCCCACGTTCAAGCATCGCCTGTGACAGTCATGTTGCCGACTCTGCTCCCATGAAAATACACAACATGCACACTCAGGGTGACCAACAAGTTCATATTAACTAACTAACAGTAACATTACAAACATCTAACTGAACGAACACAACAACTGAAGTCCCTCGCATGGCTGTTGTAACCAAACTATTTTCCACAAGTCTTTGCGTTTTTTTGACATGCCGCACTGCATGCTGGGTACCCAAGAGCGACTGACACTGATTATCTAGCTGTGCTCCGACTGTGTGATATGACGAGATGCTAGTGACGCGCTAAGGTCCCAGAGTCTCCTGCATTAACAAGTTCTGCCCGATTAGCAAGCTATTTTTACTAATGTTTTTGTTAGCGATTGAATGGTAATGCAAGCTAGCTAAAAACGATGTTAGTTAGCTTGGCTAAACTGGTTTTCATAAAACAGAAATCAAGCGTTTTTTATCTGAGCCTGAAAATAAGCTCGCTAAACCGCTTAGCTTGCTACGACGAATACGCCCCAGCTCGACCTTTGCCTGTAAACAGTGATTCTGACTGTCAGAGACCTTTAAATAGCTTGACCTAGTGAAATTGGCTAAACTAGCCTAGCTAACGTAGGTTGTTTTCTCAGGGCATATGACGAATGAAACAGGCTCACCTTGAAACATCCGAGATACTGGCTATCTTCAGCAGGCTCTTGTCTACAAAAAAACAGTCCACCCTGAAGTTTTTGGAGAAGAATTGAGTGAAATAAAAAATTGTTTACACACTGCCAGTGGGCGAGCCAAGTCTGACTCTGAGGCTAACGTCAAAACAATTGTGGGTGAAGTGCCTTGCCCAAGGACACAATGTAATTTGGCACGGCCGGGAATCGAACTGGCGACCTTCAGATTACTTGCCCGATTCCCTAACCACTCAGCCACCTGACTCCCAGTATGTATGTACAGAATGTACAGTATCCCCGGGACGCAGTCTCAATCTACTTGCAAATTTTGCACAAATCTCACAAAAATATCTGGCTAAAAGCACAATTCCCACATCTCTGGAAGGCCGCCCTGCTCCTGTATTTTGGTGTAGACCGTAATGTAAAATAGGGAATTTATGAACGTCATGACGCGACCAAAGCATAGCTGCCGCCTAAGCCTTTGCGGTCTCCCTCGCGCATAGGCTTATTACAAAGAGTTTTACAACCCAAATCACAATTCTGAGCCTACAGGTCTGTGGGGAATCGCTTGATCTCCTATTAGCTGCCCTCCTCTACCATTTTGATGAATTCGCCGAGATGCTAAATGATTCACTAATTACACAGAGGGAAAAAGCTAGCTACTTTGAGTTTGGTTTTCCGTCACTTCAAACTCACGATCTAAAGGTCTCAAAGTGCTCAAACCTTCACAATTATAATTCAAGAGTAGTGTACTTTCACAAACCCAATCATTGATTCTAGCTTAAAATGTGTAAAAATAGGACATACCGAACGTGGCTGCCTCCAACATGGCTATCAGGCGATTCCAGTTGATATTTGTAACGGCGAGCTGCGATTGGAAGCAAAATGAAACAGGAGCTAAAGACCGAGCGTGGGGACTTGGTCAGCACACCATTTCCAGAAAGGATGTGTCAAGTAGGGTGACCATCACGTGTCCCTCTTTGCGCTGTATCACAAAGCATTTTCAATATGCGACGTGCAGGAAAGGGGGTGAAATGCTGTGCAACACAACGCAAAGCGCAACAGGTGGTCACCCTCATAGATATATATATATCAAGGCTGATGTCTGGTCCGCGTTGCCGGCCAACGGAGTTGAACGTCCTCACATGGCGGCCTTCTTGCTACAGTCAACTCCCCCATAACATTGTGTTGTTCTACATGTACTTTTTAAATGGCCATAACTTGCTAAATTTTCAACCAATTTTGAAACGGTTTGGTTTGATATCAACACTAAAGATGTAGTTAAGCCACTGCATACTTTTGAATAATTACTTATATTTAAAAAATAGAAGCCATAGGTGGCGCTATAAAACACGCCTAAAGTCTAAGTGATTTCCCCAGCGCCCCATTACTCCAAAAGCTCAATTCAGAGATTGAATTAATGTGTGTGCGAGTGTGCATTTTTGTGCTGTATCAACCTGTGTCAGTGTATGTATATATTTGTGTCTGTGTCAGTGTACGTATGAGGCCTGCCTCGCAGACATCTCCACCTGGATGACCGAGCACCACCTCCAGCTGAACCTCGCCAGAACAGAACTTCTCATCATCCCGGCCAAACCCTCCATCTCCCACGACCTCTCAATCACCCTGGGATCTGCGATGACCCCCTCATCCTCTGCCAGGAACCTTGGGGTTACCATGGATGACAAGCTCTCCCTCACGGCCCACATTGCTGCGGTCTCCCGGTCGTGTAGATTCACCCTCTACAACATCCGGAAGATCAGGAGATACCGGTCTGAGCACTCCACCCAGCTGCTAAGCACTTGTCCTCTCCAAGTTAGACTACTGCAACTCGCTGCTCGCCGGTCTCCCAGCATGCGCAACCCGCCCTCTTCAGAGGATTCAGAACGCAGCGGCCCGCCTGGTCTACAATCTACCCAGACGCTCCCACGTTACCCGACTCCTCATCTCCTTCCACTGGCTACCCATAACGGCCCGCATCAGATTCAAGACCCTGGTACTGACCTTCCGAGCAGTGAACGGGACTGCACCCAACTACATCAAGTCTCTCCTGCAGCCTTACACCCCCACTGCACCTACGGTCTTCTTCAGACAACCGCCTGGTGGTCCCACCGCTCAAGACCGCCCGGTCCCAACACAAGCTCTTCTCCTGCCTGGCCCCCCAGTGGTGGAATCAACTCCCCACCTCCATCAGAGACACAGACTGTCTCTCTACCTTCAAGAGAAGCCTCAAGACGCACTTGTTCCGGGAGTACAACTGTACTTAAGAACCCAATGCTAGTTTCCTCAAGGATCACAATGACTCTTGCTTAGACTGTTGCTCTTGTTGGTTAGTAGTAGCTGATTTAAACAGTTGTATTCTATTTTAGTTAATCTTATTTTTATTGCTTTCCTACAGGTACACCTGCATTTAGAGATTAATGTTGTTTAATTGTAACTTGCTTAACTACATGCTCTTATGGTTTCTTCCCCTTCAGCACTTATTTTTTGGTTGTTCACAATGTGTACTTCTTGTTTTTGGCTACCCGTTATGCTTTGGGGCTATCTTGTTGTTATTATCAGTGACCTATGCACTTTGTAAAGCGCTCTCTCTTGGAAGTTGCTTTGGATAAAAGTGTCTGCTAAATGAATACATGTAATGTAAATATATTTTTACAGATTGTGAAAGTGCAGATTGTAAGCTTTCAAATGTTGTGTCATACATTGAAATCTGAAAATAGCGTAAGATATGCGTATCTCAATGGGGGGAAAGCTCTAGCCCAGATATTCGTCTTCCAAGATTTTAGACTGTTTCACGCCTTAAGAGAGTTGTGATTGTTTTGTATTAATCATTTTAAGTGACAAGCAACGGTTATTTCACCGCAGTGAAAAAAAAGAAAACAATATTCACACTCCATCAAATTCCAGGATCCTGCTTTCTTGACTTATCCTAGATATGTGTGTTTAACACCCAGGGCCCTATCTTGCACCCAGCGCAACTGACCTTGTCAACAACGCAAGTATCATTCCTAGTTTGCACTCGACGCAAAGCAGACTTTTCCCTCCATAGACGCACGTCGGTAAATTAGGGAATAACTTTGCGCTCCCGGGTGCGGTTCAGCAAAAAAAGGAGGCGTGTTTCAGCGCAAACGTTCCCTGGTGCTATTTTGCAGTTTCAGAAAAACAATTCTGCCACTGACCAGGAAAAACGTAGTCTAAAGTCAATGCGCGTTATCCAGATGCTATTTTAAGGGTGCAAGCTTGGTCCGTGCGCACTGCTGGCGAGGCCAGGGTCTTCTTTCTGCGAATCTACGTTACATTGTTTTGATTTATGGAGTGTTACATTTCTTCAATGATTATAAAAAGATTTTCATGAGAAATCTCTATGTATGTGAACTTGATTTGTATGAATTGCGGCAATTTCCTCCCACGCCTGTTTAACCAAAGGTAATTTGGGTGGGTTTCTTCTCCCATCTCCATCAGAATCAGAATTTGGTTTATTCACCATGTAGCTTATGTTACACAAACACAGAATTTACTGTGGCAGGAAGGTGCAAACAATAAACATTTAGGGATCTTAAATTAAGGAAAAAAGTACAATAGTTAAACTAATTCTAAGAACTAAACAATTAAAAAATATAACAATTTAAAAAATAAAATATATATAAAAATAAGAATAGGAATTTGAATGAGCAGCATGAGCGGGCAATTTGGTGCAATGAGAAAACTGCTCTGCCATTCCCATAAAATGTCACTTTTTTATCTGTTATGGCCCTGACTAGAACGTCGGACTCTTCGGCTGTGAACCGGTACTGGCGTGCGCCTGCAAATCTCATCTTCTGAAAACAGCTAGGTCAAACAAAGAAAACTCAACTGGAAGCTTATATTAACAAGAACAAATTACGAGTATTTAGTGATCCTAAACATGGTGTTTATTTTTTTGTGGGTCCTTCAACACTTAACGGTTTGTAATATGCAAGAAAATGAAAACAGTAAATTTTGGGGGGAAATAAACGTTTTTGGCAAACAATACAGAATACCGACAAGAGCCCCTTTCACTGGACATGTGCTTGAGCAGCTTATTTGGAAGTTTTGACAAAGTAGGCAGCATTAGGCTGTATGTTTTGTAGATTTCCCTGAAGTTACCAATCAAGCGCAGAGCAATTGGTTTTATACATTTTCAAACATTTGTGTTCCTTTTTTCTATTTGCATGATTGGGTAAGATTACATTTGTATGCATGCTTCCCGTTCTTAACTATCTTCTAACTTTTTTACATAAGAGTAAGACAGCAAAACTGAAAGCAGATTCTGAAAACAAATGTACAACTAGAAAAAAAGCTGGAAAGAATTGTACTACAAATATGTTGAGATCTGTACAGATTACCCTGCAGAGGATCGAATCATTGTTGGTATTTTGGTGAATAGCAAGGATAAGAGTTACCTCAAGCTTGGCATCTGGGGCCGGAAACTCCTCTGCTCTGTTTATACTGTGTGGTCATTCCTCCGAACTCAATGTAGAAAACCTCAAATGAGACTTGAATGTAATTTGGCAGAAAATGCTTGTTACTTTCGGTTTGTGGCCAGTAACGACTTGGTTGACTTGCAGAAACGTAAACAGTCTATATTATACAAAAGGCCTTGACTGAGAGTGTAGGCTTAAACAAGCTCACTATATCAACATTTCAGGGCTTAGAAAACCGATTGTGTGGACATTTAATTCCTGCAGCAAGTTGGTCATATAGAGCAAAGTGTGCAAATACACATGGGAATATGAGTAATACATGTAAAGTACTTAGAATACATTATATATTTTCATTTCACATTTAACTTTTTTTTTTTTACTGAAACTAAATGGTTCCAACTGTCCAAAACATCACTGAAACCTTTTGGCTTCTGTGGAAATTCAAACAGTTACCTGTTCAAAATAGGTGTACATGCATCGAAGCAGCAGAAGATACATTATGTGATGTAGATTTGCTGTCTGTCTCTCTCCTCCTCTCTGTTCAGGTACCGCACCTACATGAGGCCCAGGTACAAGGCGGCTTACAAGATGGTGACAGAGATGGAGTGGAAGTGCTGCCATGGATACATCGGGGAAGACTGCGGCGAGGGACCAATTGGCGCTGGATCGGGAACCCCAATTGCCACGGCCCGACCAAGACCCAGACCAGGACAAACTGGTACTGGTTCTGGTCATGTGCTGAGTGGTGTGTCAATGCAATGTATAGTCTTTTGAGAAATCATCTTTTACAAATAAAAACATAAGTTTATGTATTCAACCCTAAAACATCTGTTTTTAGAATAGTGTTGGTTGAATTAACAAATAAAATAATTTGTACTGTATAGGACCTAGCTGAACTAGTGTTGACCATGTTCCAGGTCGAGGAGACAATGACAAGATGCGTCAACTGGAGGACAAGATCCAGAGCCTGACCAAGGACCTCCACGACCTGCAGTCCACACTTAAGGGCATGAACGAGCGCTTCCAGGAGGAGCTGCGCAAACCAGGCTTTACCGGTGGCTCTGGAGGGGGCAAGAACCCTGCAGACGCAGCCCAACCAGAGATGAAAGAGACAATCCACAGCATCCAGACAAAACTGGACCAGCTGGACAATCGGACCCAGCTCCATGACAAGACATTGGTCAGCATCAACAACCACCTGGTCAACGGGAAGGGCGGGATGGGCAACAATCTAGGGGGGGCGTTTGTAGGCGGTGGTGCCAGCAGTGGACAGCTGAACGCACTTAAGGAGGAGATCCTGAGAGAACTAGAGCAGAGGGTGTCACTGTCCTGTTCCTCCTGCAAGGCTGGGGTAGATGACCTGCGCAGACAGCAACAAGAGGGCCGTGAGAGGATCCGTACACTTGAGAAGCAGCTGAACGCCATGGATGTACGCTATCGTCTGAGCCTTGATGAACTGAGGAGAGACCTGACTCGCTCGCACGGCTGCTGCGATACTGTCAATGACCTTAAGACCCGAGTCACGGATGCCGAGCGGAAGATCAGCTCTGCGTCAGAGAACTATGACATCATACAGAACCGCCTGGACAAGGAGCTGTTTGGTTCCAATGGTGATGGTTTTGGAGGAGGACAGGGAGGAGGATTTGGCAGCAGTGGAGGTAGTATAGAAGGCACCAGAAGGCCAGAGGACAGACTGGACAGCAGGCTGAGGGACCTGGAGAGGAGGGTTAACAACACAGTCCAGAGGTCTCCAGAGAACTTTGCCTACATGGAGAAGGTCTTGAAGGACTACTTCCACAGGGAGCTGGGAGATCTAAGGACAGTGTTCCTGGATCGTTTTGATGACCAAGCCTTCAGAATCTCAGATGTGGAGCTAGACCTGGGCTTGGTGAAGGATAAGGTGTCAGATCACAACAAGCGGCTATTAAGTCTTGAGAACAACACTTCCCTCTTGAATAGGAGGATGGGGGCGTGTGGTTGTGGGGGAATCCAAGAAGAAGGAGGGGGCATTGGAGGAGGAGGGAGAGAATATGGAGTAGGGGGCCCTGCAAGTGGTGAACGAGGGGATGGGGGAGTTCTTGGAGGAGGGGGAAAAGGACGATTTAGTGGAACTGGGGGAAGGGATGGAGGTGGAGGAAGAGTTGGGGGAGGATTAGGAGGAGTGAGAGGAGATAGTGTTGATGAAGACACAGTGAAGTCTCTGGAGTGGAAGGTAATAGCCAACGAGAATGACATCCGTCGCTTTGACACTCGTCTCAAAGATCTCTCCATTTCTGGCGACTCCCTCATGGACAAGGTTGTTGACCTTAGCCAAGACATCCTCAGGATCAAAGCTGTGACAGGGGAGAAGGGAGAACATTTTAACCGAATCGTCACTGAGATTGAGATGCTAGGCAATGATTGCGACGCATGTGGGAGGGTGGAAGATGAGTTGAGGAAGCTGAAGAACCACACACTGCATACCCTGAACCGCTGGCAGACAGATATAAATGCTATCCAGGTCAAGGACTCCAGTCAGAACTCCTGTTCCCAGGTATGCTCTGACATCCAGGAAGAGGTGGGGAGGCTGAGGGAAGACATGGATAAGTGCACTGTGCAGTGTAAGATCGCCCCAGACACTCACACAGGCACTGGAGGAGCAAGAGGAGGAGAAGGAGGAACAGGAGTTGGTGGAACAGGAACTGAAGGAGGAAGGCTGGTTGAACCTCAGAAGCCCCTTGATGGCCACAGTGTGATCGGGGGCACATTCAACAACAACCACTTGAAGACACTTCAGGGTGAGCTGTCGGAAGTCATTCTGACATTCAGCTCCATTAACGACACATTGAAGGGTCTGGAGCACACAGTTCAGAAGCACAGCAGCGTCATAACTGACTTGGGAAACACCAAGGACAAGATCATCTCTGAACTTGATAAGATCCAGCAGGAAGTCAACGAGCACATTGAGGAAAGCCTTGACCGGTTGGACAGAGTTGACAGGGACGTACGTCGTTTTGAGAGCACGCTGGTGGTGGAGATTGGTGACTGCAAGCGTTCTGCCGATGGGCTGGAAAAGAGGCTATCCAAGATGGAAGAAATGTGCGCAAGGCTGGACCGAGTGTCTGACTCGCTAGCAAGGATTAAAGATGGACTAAACAAGCATATGTCAGGGCTGTGGAACTGCGTCAATGGGCTAAATGCAACTGTGACCTTCAACGGAATGGTCATCCAGGACATAAAGACAACACAGGTTGATGGGATCCATGGGAAAATCAAGGGCCTGAACTCCACCGTCAACAACCTGCTCAAGGAGTTCCACAGCTTTTCAGAACACAACCTCACAGGTGAGCTGTAAAATAATATTTTGATTAACATGTTAATTATTCTGACTGAGTTAGTTTATGACTGACAGACTGGCTGACTTACAGTTGCTGTTAATGATCTGATCACCGTCTGACTGCACACATGGTCTGAGCTGTCTTTTTGTTGAGTTTGAGAAACTCACCATCTACCTCCAATTTGTTTACCTTTGTAGGCCCTGTGCTGCGGCAAAGAGGTTTGAACGGTTTATAATTCTACTAACACTGTCTTTGCGCTGTACATGCAAGGTTAACCCTTTCCTTTCTAAAATGAAAAACTCTCTTGTGTCTATGATACGAGGTTCTTAGTGGGTTCTTTTGCATAGTCAGTGTACAGTGTATAGTATTTTAGACAGTCTTCAGTTACACCATTTGCATCCACATTCAAGACAGACCGAGTGTAAGCAACAATATACACGCTACAATCAACACTACAAAGGAAATATACAAATTAGTGCTGTCAGTTTAACGCGTTATTAACGGCGTTAACGCAAACCCAAATTAACGGCGTCAATTATTTTATCGCGCGATTAACGCTCTTTTTGGCCTAGCAAACTTTGTAGTTTTTTTCACATGCTGTTGCAACAACTACCGACGTTAGAAAAACTACAACACCACACCGGATCTAGCTAGACCGGAAACAAAACAACAGGCACGCCAAACACTCGTTTGGCTTGCGAGCTGGCTAAAGAGTAGTAGCAGAGCCCGTTTACGGATATTAGACATTCTCTGGTAGTAGGCTAACGTTACGTTTTGAGTGGATGACGAGCGCGAGATGCCGAAATGGATGCCAATAAGATTCTGAATGGAAAGTATGCTTTTAAAAAGTTGCAAAATGGTTCTATTGACAAGACCAGT
Organism: Hypomesus nipponensis; assembly: GCF_054491055.1. Classification (NCBI taxonomy): domain Eukaryota; kingdom Metazoa; phylum Chordata; class Actinopteri; order Osmeriformes; family Osmeridae; genus Hypomesus; species Hypomesus nipponensis. The sequence goes on along the minus strand of NC_140372.1, from coordinate 14,998,121 downwards.
GATCTGTGTGTTTTGTCGTTGTAAACTGAGATATCATCGCAGCACGTCCAGTCTGAAATACCACTTGATGGCCAAGCACACAGCTGATGCGAATTCTCTGCCCCCTCGTCAAAGCCAGGCGATTGCAATGTTGTTTTCAATAAAAAAAATATTTGCACAAAGCAATCCGAACCACTTTTCTATGTTGATAAGAGCATTAAAATTTGAAAAAAGATTGGGAAAAAAAGAAATCAGGGACATTTAGAATAGATAAAAATGTGCGATTAATTGTGATTAATCGCGAGTTAACTATGACATTAATGCAATTAATCGCGATTAAATATTTTAATCGTTTGACAGCACTAATACAAATTCACCTGTAATCCTACAATTAAAACTGTGTCTATTTGTATAACATTACACAGGTGAAATAGTGCTGGGGATTTAAGCAGACACAGGGTTACATAATAGAGGAATTCTGAGCTTGCCCTGTGAAAGCTTATGTTTTTGATTTGTTTCAACCAACCTTGTATGTGATCAAAACACCAATTTCCCTTTTTTGTGGACTACAATTTGACTGAGCAGTACATGTGGAAAGCATAAATATGTACTGTCAACGAAGAATAAAGTATGTAACTATAAATGGAAAACATAATCTTGTTAACACCAAGATCAATGTCCTGACTCATTTGCTACCAGCCTACTTTTATTCTTAGTATGTTCATATGTAGCATGTGCCATTATAGTGTCTACAGTCCACTTACATGTGTGTCAAGCATGTTTACATTTTATGTTTTCTGTCCGATTGTAAAATAGTTGTATTCGGTGCTAACAAAAGTGTGTTATCTTTCTTTTTACTAACTCCTGTCCCAGGCCTACCTGGACTACCTGGTCCCCAGGGAGAGAGGGGCTTTGCTGGGATACCTGGGCCCAAAGGTCCCTATGGACCTCCAGGAAGGCAAGGAGAGATTGGTCTCAGAGGACTTCCAGGTAAGATAAAAAACCAGGAGCCCTTTTTAGCAATAGTTTTTTGCTGGATGATACTGTATTTGTGTGAATACACTGTGATTTGTCCTAGCAGTGCCACTGACTCTATCTTTACCTACCTTTACCTCATTGAGATGAACAAGGATTTCGTTTTTATGACATTTGAATCCTTGAGTTTCTCATGTCCTAACAGAGATTCTAGACAATTATTATTTGAATACAGAATTTGAGCCAGTTTCAAGTTATCTTCTCAGAATTTAAGACAGTCACAGACAATGTATTTCTAAACATTCCTCTAATAATATCCCAATCAGGTTTGCCTGGTGTTGATGCCCATATGCCAAAGTTGTCCTTCTCAGCTGCCCTCACAAACCCCATGGTCAATGCTGGAACCATTGTCTTTGACAAGGTCTTTGTCAACGAAGGAGAATTCTACAACCCAAGGACAGGTGACTACAACACAGAGAGCCAATAGGTTTCTTACTTGCACAGATCGTTCCTCTTCACTCTCAATGGTACATTTGGTTGCTAATAGGATCACTATTGGTTATGGTTCACATTATTCTGAAATTCAGTTGATTATAATGCATTCATGTAGAGATTCTTCCTAATGCATTTAGCTACAATGGATTGGAATTAGAATGGGCCAGTTTCCTAGTTTTGTGTTCAAAATACTACATTTCTACAATGAGCTCCAACTCTCCTCCTATGCCTGGTTCCTGTGTCCCCCAGGTATCTTCAGGGCACCCGTTGACGGCCACTACTTCTTTAGTGCCATCTTGACAGGTTACTGGAATGAGAAGATTGAGGCAGTTCTTTCCAAGTCTAACTATGGCATTGCCCGTGTGGACTCTGGAGGCTACCAGCCTGAGGGTCTGGAGAACAAGCCCGTGGCAGATGCCAAGGACACCCCAGGCTCACTGGCGGTCTTCAATATCATCCTACCACTCCAGATGGGGGACACTGTATGCATCGACCTGGTGATGGGCAAGCTGGCCCACTCTGTGGAACCTCTCACCATCTTTAGCGGAATGCTGCTGTATGAGAAGATGTGATTGTAGGATGCATGTATGAATGGATGTTCTAAAGAAGACATGGAGAGGACAAAAAAAGGAATGGACTTCTTTCAACACCAAAATGTTTTATTGACGTCAGCTTTAAACAGAAGAAAAACAATGACAGGGTCCAAAGAATGATGAATGAACCTCTGAACTGTTAAGGAAGTTGTTTCCTGGTCTTCCACCTTATCCCTGGTCCTTAGATATTACCTTGAGACCTGACTTTTAAATAACAGGAAATTATGTTAACAAAGCACATACCTTCTCATATTATAACCTATACTCCACTTTTTTTCCAATATGTGTTTTTACACAGGTTTGTACTACTGCAGGATGTTTTATATTCTTATCCTTATAAAGCCTGAAACCCCATAACGCAATCCAGTTATGGGACCACTCATGCGTTTGATTTAGTACACCCTCTCCAATGTAACTCAAACAGCTCAAATATAAGTAAGGTAAATCAATTGCACCTCAAATATAAGAACATCTGTAATTGACCAAGAGCTGGGTGTCACCCTCACCTTTCCAAAGCTGAGCATGAGTTTTACCTCATTTGTAAATTTCCAATTTTTTACCCATGTTGCTGCACAATGTTTTTAATGTCTAAGAGCCAGAGATATACAACTTATTCCATTATACAGTTAGCCTGGCTCTGCCCTCCTACGTAATTCCACAACATTTTCACTGTGCTTCTGTTCTGCCGGTGGGCTTGAGGTATATTGGTCAGATGTCTCTGGTAAACTTTTACCTGTCCAATCAGCGAACAGCAAGGCGAGGTATGTACAATCACCGAACAGAGGGAGTGGCTGAGAATGACGTTGATGTTGTGCGCTAGTTTGAGTTGGAGTTACGTAATGGCGGCGGAGAAAGCTGCGAGCAAAGCCTTTTGTCCGTTGTGGCAACGGACAAAAGGCCGAATATCCAGAAGTTAAAGCCGGAGCAAAAACAATCTTTGGTGAACGAGTTGGCTAAGGCGAACACTAGCGATTGGTTATGCCAGATCCAGAGTGGCTCTGGGCAGATCCAATAGTTTCAAACTTCAACAGAGTACCCGCCTTCAAGTAAGTTGATGCTTGTCAATAGATCGAGCCCGGACGCTATGTACAAATGCAATATACGAGAGTCTGGTTAGGACCAGGCTATTATACAGTTTCCTAAACAGTGAATATAGGCGTGGATCAGAAAGTACAAGTTGTTTGCTGGAATTTTGTAAGTTCTTTTCGTTTTTTTATTACTATGAATTCCCTTGTAAGTCAGGTAAATGATGTTTTCATGTTGCTTGTATGTTTTTTACACCTACGAGAAGTCCTTTATTCCAGCCATATACTATGTTGTGTGTACCATGCTATGTGTGGCATGCCGTGCCTTTGCTACAGTGCTATATGGCATTATGCCTTAAATACTTAAAAAAAACTTTTATGCAGCTGTACTAACATAGAATCCTTATTGTTCAGCCATCAGCCATGATCAACTGAACTTTTTAGCCACTAAATCAAGGAGGAACAACTTGGTAGTTCTACACACAGAAGCCCATGTCAGTCAGAGAGTCCATTTGATGGCATTATATTACCTAGGATTAAATCATTTTACTTGATAGAAAGTCTAAATAATGCTCAGTCTGACTTTATGAGAGATCAAATTCAGGGCCTCATGTACTAACGCTTTTGCGTCCACTTCAGGCGTATTTGGTGCGCTTAAAAGCATGGCAAGGTATGTACAAACATGCCGCACTGAGGTAAAATCAGACTGCCTGTCACGGGAACTGAAAATGTCAAATTGCGTTTTTCCGTGTCATGCATATGCATTCACGGAAGGGTCAAGGAGAAAGTGGTAGTTTCCCATAAAGAGATGGGAGTGGATGTGTAAAGTGCACCTAATTATGTATTCCGCCGTATGTGCAAAAAACGCCTTCTATTTTGTGGTGAAAATTCTCCGCCCCTTTAAAGCAGGTGTAAACCAGGATGCAGGTTTCTTTGTATATGCCTCCTCGTGAAATGGCAGCAGTAATCCGAGCAAGATAAACCCATAGGCCAAGGAGAGGAACTGAAAGGATTTTTGCCACAAGGATCAAACTTTTTCAGTTGAGTGAACACAAAATCATTAAACGTTACAGATTAAGCAGGCGTGCAAATGTAACCGGTGTGAATTGGTGAAACTCACTCCTCAGGTATGTAATGGGCCACCTGCGTCTACGAATAGCTAGCTTTTCTTTGGCGTAGCTGGTAGTGGTCGCACTTGGCAAGTCGGAGGTTGGGCATACAAGCCCAGTGACTGGCAAACGACACCTTGTTGTGACTGAGCGTGGCTATGTCAATTACATACCGTCACACAATATTACAGTTACTGGAAGAAATCAAAGATGACATTGAATCTCCGACTCAGTGTTCACATACTATTCCAGCAGTTGTTAAACTCCTCGCTACATTACAAGTATTGGCATCAGGATCATTTCAAACAGTCATAAGATCTTCAGTGGGAATATCGCAGTCTACACTCAGCTGTATGATAGCAGAAGTACTTAATGCTTTGCTACAGCGCAGTACCTGTGATCTGTTAATGGCAACTTTTTCTTTAATACGCCGTTTAAGGGCCTGTCACCTCTTTTTTACCTCTTCCAACTGTCTGCGGGTCGAGGATATTGCATAATTCTTTTTTGTAATTTCGGTCCAGATGGCATTTTTTTTGTGTCGGTGTGGAATTCCGGCCTTGTATAATATTTTAATTAGCTGTTACCTCATGAAAATGCACATACATTTCGTTATCACTAAATAAATCGCAGTTTTAACTTTGGTGGCTGATCCATGATAGAGAGGAGGCCCATTCAATTGCGCATTTAAATGCTCGCAATTTACGGTATAGTGGGCGGAGAAAGGCGCTGATTACCCGATAAACTGCAGGTTTGGTAAATATGACGTAAGCTGAAGTATCACAGCGTGCGCTTTCTGAGGGTTCATGGTGTGATGGTGCTGACAACATTGTTTGCAAATGTACGTACATTAGGGCCTCAATGTCTTCCTTCTACCTTTACCTGTTCATCCTCCTCAACCTAATCCTCTTCTCCTTACTCCCAGTTTTTCCTGTCCCCCCAGGTACAAGATGTGTTGAGCGGCAGCCAAGGGCAACATGAAATTCGTAAAGGAAATTGCTTTGAAAAAAGAAAGCACTGCTTTCCTTTAATGGGTTAAGAATATCAAATTAAAGCATTACATAGAAATAAGGGTGGTGCCCACTGCGATAGGAGAGGAGGGAGAGATGAGAAGGAAGAGGAAAATATCAAGAGAAAAGTGGAGAGGAGGGAGAGAAGAAAGGAAAGAGGCGAGATAGGAGGAGAAAATAGAGAAGGGAGGGAAGACAAAGGAGAGGAGGTCCATTAGACTTTCCTCCTGGCCCTGACATAACCTTGTGAAACTCACCAGAGACAGCATAGCCTGGGTGTATGGTGTAACACTGTAACATCCTCCCACTCATCTATGACAGGATCAGGCTGCATGTTTCAGATCAGGAGTGCAGTTCTAGGACCAGACTCTTCCTGCTCATCTCAAACTGATACTTGGACCAAAAACAAGGGACACAGGGCACATGCCTTACTACTCTTAACTACTCCATCACTCCCTAGGGCAGATGTATGGGAGAGAAAAGTTTGTTTACAGTTTGCCAGGATAAGTGGTAGGACGTCTTATCAAAAGTCGGACTGGATAAGTGGCAGCTGTCTTTAACTGAAGTTCCCCGCCTTTACCCAAACAATTTAAAATGTTACCTTGAATATGGAATTTTGACAACACGTATGAGTGAAATAAATACTTACAACCACATACTCTCTGTGTATGAGTTTGTTCAAAGGCCTGAAACTGCATAATTTCTGCATCAGTAGGGTGTTGCAGTCTACAACCTATTCAAACCAAACCTCCCATTTGTTTTGGAACTTTGCACAACAGAGTACGTTTACTGATGTGCCAACATCCTTTTGTCTTAGTTCAGAATGTGGTTGGTTGTCAAGGTACCAGAAACCAGCTGTTTTTGTGAGCCAGAAACTAAGTGAGAGAGACTGCGTAAGAAAGAGAGGAAGTAGAATGAGAGTGTGAGGGGGAGTGGGAAAATAGTAGAATAGCTGCTGAGAGGGAAAGAGAGAAAGAGACTTAGTGAACTCAGTGACAGAAGGTGGAGCTGTTAGTGATAGAGGAGAGGGGGGCATGTAGAAGTCAGGCGGCTGTTGTTGTAGAGCCTGTTATCTGATCTACAGAACTGTATTAAAAAGTATATCTGAACTGCGCTGTCGACGACCAGGCCTTTGGAGACACATTTATTTTTAATCTGATTCCAAGAGGAAGACAAACAGACATAAACCCAACACTTGGTACTGTCTATCAAAATATTAAAAACACATTTAGGAGTATGTCAAGAGTAATTGAATTATATTCAGACCCAACAGGAGTATGAGAAAGATGGTAACCAAGTGAGAAACCAGGATAGAAGTTAGGATTTGAGGCTGGAATCTGTACTCACCCACACATGAACACACACCAGCTGTGTGGTTATGACTGGGTGGGGTACTGATAGATATCCTGTTTATATTGCATCTTCACACACACACAGTGGTGTCACTGTGTATTATCAACACATCTGTTTTACTGTAGGTCAATGTAGAGCTGTAAAAGCAATGACTCACTTTCTCTGTCTCACACAGAGAAATGTGCATACACACATGCACAAACTTGCTCACACAGACACACACACAGTACACAACACAATGCTTGAAAAGCATAAACTCTGGTTTGATTTTAGGAGTTGTTTATATGGTTAAGTTCTGTTTGTCCTGTACACATGGATATACCCTTTCTGTAGATGTTGCCATACTACTGATACTGTAGCACTGTCTACACCAGAGGTTTTGGACAGATCAGTATAAAAAAATGAGTTGGTACCAGGTGATACAGCATTAGTGTCAGATTCAAAAACTGTTATTTACTGATCCCTCATACAGTCATCATCATTGGTTTGCCTGGAGAAAGAAATCATATATGGGGCCCCAAATCCCAAATTAAAATGTAAGTTTTTTGACAGGTTGTCTTTTGTCTCCCGTTATCACTTTTTTTGCTCCACGATTCCGTCATATCCATGGACACCACACTTCCTGCCAGCAACCTGGCAACCAAACATCAGTGCTTCCCGTAAACTTCCTCCTGGACAGAAAAAATAAAAATAAGTGTTAACAGTCCCTTTGCCTGTTTATCAATGCAGTAAGAATCATTCTTAAGGCCCCGTCACACCATCTGGTCAACGTTCAATTTCGAGCGTTCTGAAGCGGGGTGGGTTAGGGTCAGTGTTTCCCACAAATTAGAAAGCAATTAGCGGTGGGGGGGTCGCCCCCCCCCGTGTTCTTCTTTAATAATTTGTTACACAGAACTTTATTATATTAAACTAGAAAGTGCATTTCCTCCAGAAAATGCATTGGAATGCTGAAAACTACAACTTTTTAAAAAAATTGCTGAAAATACAGAACTGACAAAATACCCGCTGAATACTGAAATTAAATTTAAAAAAAATTGCAAGTCACACAAAAGAAGGAGGGTGGAAGCTTAACTATCATCTTACAAATCTAAGAGCTTAAATACAATGCGGGAGAAGCTGAAAGCTGAACAAGCCCGTGGCAGATGCCAAGGACACCCCATGCTCACTGGCGGTCTTCAATATCATCCTACCGCTCCAGATGGGGGACACTGTATGTATCAACCTGGCGATGGGCAAGCTGGCCCACTCTGTGGAACCTCTCACCATCTTTAGCGGAATGCTGCTGTACGAGAAGATGTGATTGTAGGATGCATGTATGAATGGATGTTCTAGAGAAGACATGGAGGACAAAAAAAGGAATGGACTTCTTTCAACACCAACATTTTTTGAAGAAGTAGGCTAGTCGTAACAAGAATATTTTAGTTTTAACAGCTGAAATTATAGTTTGGATATTAATAGCAGTTGCAGATACAGTAGTAGCGTTTACATGCACACTAATATGCCGATGGTAACCCGATAATGGCAATAATGCGATTATTAAACTGATCATGTAAATTCCTTTATTTGATTTCCAAAGTGGGGTTAACAGACATCCCAACATGTGGAAAACTAATGAAACATACAGCAGTACGGCCGATACAGAAATACATGGCGACACTGTTGCAGAAGGAGGTGGTGCAACGATTAATAAAAAGAATCATGTAGACGCTTTTATTGAGTAATTGCATAACTAAATATAGCTGCAAGCAGCAATGTGGTAACCAAGCAGGTCAGATGACCCAGAAGAAACTTTCGACATCTAGTGACTGCGGTGTACCTGGCTTCCTTTGCAGTGTCTTACAGTCTCGCTAAACAAAGAATCAGAGACTTGACAAGCTTGTCAGCTTTGGCTGGATTCAAACCTTTGATGTTGACGTTTCCAGGACACCAATTTATCCTAGTGAGCTATTCTCAGTGCTGGAAATCACAGATTTCAGTTACTGGGTAAAAATATTAGCAGTGTTTCCTGTGGCAAGCGTGGTCAGATTTGGCCCAAGTTTAAACAGCTGTAATTCAGTTCTATTTTGACATGTCACAGTGATTGTGGTCTGAAGATAATCTGTTAGTGACAGATTAGGTGAATTTTTGATATTCACCAAAAACGTTTTATTCATTCAGAATGGCGGCCACATCTTTCCGCTGGTATCACTATTTAACATGTGTCAGACACAGGATTGCCCCCTAGCGGTTAGATGACACAATCTTTTGTGGACCTCTTTGGAACAGGGTCCCGAACACCTGTACCAAGTTTGATGTCAATTCAGCAAATATTTCCTGAGATATGATCACACTTCCTGTTTTGGCAACTTCATCACCGACTTCGATCAGCTTTGATTGGCTGTTCCAGTCAAAAAGTGTAGAAAATCCCAAAAACATGTGATGTCTTTTGTGAGGCTTGATCTGAAGATAAATGGTGCCAAATGTTTGACTATTGCAGCGCCACCTAGAGGTGAAATGGCATGATCTATTTTGGACTTCTTTAGAACGGGGTCCCTAGTCCCTATACCAAATTTGTTGTCAATGCAGTAAAGAGGTGCTGAGATATGACCTCACTTATTTTATGGTGGCTTGGTTGACGACTTTGTTTGGCTTTTCCAGTCAAAAGGTTTAAATAATAAAAAAAACATGTGATGTCTTGTGTGTGGCTTGGTCTGAAAATGATCTGCGCCAAATTTGGTGAAGATTGGACAAACCTTATAGGAGAGGTAGCAAAAAAACGTTTTATTCAAAATGGCGGCCACATCAAATTGATGTGGCTGTAACTAACAAACGGTTGCGAAAATCAAAGCTCCATGGGATGATTTTTGTGAGGCTTGGTCTGAAGATCATCTGTGGCAATTTTGACGAAGATTCAACAAGAATTGTAGGAGGAGTAGCGAAAAAACGCTTTTCCTTTACATTCAAAATGGCAATCTATAGAGCTGGGTATGATGTCATAGAGTGTTGAACTCATCTTGATCCAGGGAATCCAAAAATACCTCATTTTGGACAATGGGGCATATGGTTCAAAAGTAACATGTGTAAACACACCTTCAACTTTTACCCATTGGTGGCGCTAGATGGTTGGAATGGGAGACATGAAACTTGCTGAAATTGATGAGGGGACTGGTTCCAAAGAGTGTGCCAACTTTCACACCTTCTGACAATGTGATTCTAGGGGCTGCCATAGATTCCCATGGCAGAAGAAGATGTGTAATGATAATAATAAATATAGCTGCAAGCAGCAATGTGGTGGCCAAGCAGTCAAATGACCCATAAAACACTTTAGAAATCCTCAGAACGTTGGTGGTCAGCAACCTCATAGTTGAATCAAAACGAATACATTTGGCAGACCGGTGTTCAAATAGTATCATCTGCTAACTGAAAATATGCCCCCCAAAACGTAAATAAGCTTGACATTTATTTAGGGGAAAATCACTCATTCATAAGAATGTCAGTGGTAACGATCATTGTCAGTAACAAGGCAAAATGTGATATAGCCCTGCTGTGTGTAGAAGCTGCCCCGGTAAATTGTACGCTACAACTACTACTAGACTGTCTTGGTAGCGACTGCGTTTGTTGAATTCGATTTAACGTTACTTCCGTTGTACGGTCTAGGCTGAAATGAATTATTTTCATGAACAGATTGAAGTTTAGGCAGTGGCAATGGAGTTCAGGTTAGTAGTCACTAACATGTGCCGCCGTTTGACTTGCTACTAGACTACTGTAGGCTACAGTACAGCATTGCAGTGAGCTACACTGGTTTGAAACCACAGGTAATTTTAATTTCACCAACAAATTGTTTACTTGTAATCTTATGTCAAAATAAATCCTACAACGAAAATGTATTTGTGAGGAATGTTTATTTTAACATTGAAAACAGATGCATCATAGACCGCTGTAGTATGTGTTGCCCGAGCAACAGAGGCTAATGTCATGATGCTAATGCTTCAGTGAAATAGTAGACTACTGTTTCGGAAAGTAGATGTAACTACTTCCTTATATCAGCTTATATTGTACATTACACTTCACAATTGTGTTTCATATCACAAAGTAAAATGGGTAAATAGTTATCAACCTGGCCTCTTTGCTTGTGGCGTTTCTGCAGCTCCCTTGCAGTAAAGCAGTTAGCCGAGCTATCTCCCAGAAGAACGAGCTGCTAAACTAATGTTCTGCTACAGGTAGTCACGCGATATTTCGTGACGTTAGTGACGTCAGTAGCGTCAGTGACTGTGGCCAGCAAGTTAGCCACCGTTAGCTTCACTTTTGCCACAAAAACTTAATAAAAACTTAAACCGTGCAACGGAACATAAATCCCAATAGAACCAACGCAATCGCGACCAAGACGAACCTTTTGACATTGACGTTGTCTATGTAGTCCAAATATTGACTGAATCTTAGGGTCGCGAAAATGAACAATAATAATAAATAATAAATATATATGTAAGATAACAATGGTTTGTACTCGCCGAAGGCAAGCACACCCCAATAAATATAGGTGCAAGCAGCAATGAAAGGGCCAAGCAGCATTCGATATGGAAATTCAGGAGTTAAAGAAACAAATCATAAAACACAGTCATGTCATTTTGAGACAAAATGCACTGGCTAGATGTAGCAGCGTTGTATCTACAAAGCACAATAAATCCACTTCTTCTTGACTATAAATCCCATGACAATGAATCGTTATTGTTACTATTACGATTATACTGCTAGACAGCTACTGTGGAGTCGCTAAACAGATTATCCAGTGTCACGACATGCTCAATGACTGTGACTGGTTTCGATCCTACAACCTTGCGTTTCAAAGGAGCACATCCTATCCCAATGAGCTATACTCGCTGATGGAAAATGCTGTATTCGGTTACATTATTTAAAAAGGAAGCCGTTTCTCCCGTGGCGAGCTTTGTCAGATTTGACCCAAGAATAAACAGCTGTAATTCAATCATATTTTGACATATCAAGGTGATTGTGGTAGGAAGATGATTACATGACATGCTCGTGATGACATTACCAAGTTTCGTCTCCATAAGGTAAACCGTCGCAGAGTCAAAGCCTCACGTCCGCTTTGGCGTCCTCTTTGTCAAAATCGTTTGCGCGTTACTCGTGAACGATTTGGCTCATCGATAAACTTTTGATAATTTTGTGACGGCATGGTCTGAAGATGATCTCTTGCAATTTTCATGAAAATCGGAGCACCGGCCTAGGACTAGTTCGAAAAAGTTGGCATTTCTTAAAATATAAATGACGTAAAAACCATCATGACGACAATGACGTCACAGGGTTCAATCGAATCGTCTGCCTCCAAGGAATCCAACGATACCTCAATTTAGAAAAACAGTCTCACAGTTCAAAAGCTGTGGGCGTAAACGCACCTCCAACTTTGACGCCTTGGTGGCACTATAGAGCTTCACGGATTGACATGAAACTTTGCTGGCGATAATCAGGAGACCGTTCCAAATCAATGTGCCAAATTTCAAAACTTCGCACCAATCGGTTTTATGGGCTGCCATATACTCCTAGTCCTAAGTATAATAATAATAATAATAAAACTAACAATTACAATAGGTGCCACAGCAGCTTCGCTGTTGCTTGGCCCCTAATAAGAAAAGGTAGAATCAGTTATGTGGCTTCGCCGCTTCGCGGCTTGGCCACCAAATATAGCTGCAAGCAGCAATGAAGGGGCCAAGCAGCATTTGATATGGAAATTCAGTAGCTAAAGAAGCAAAGCAAAACCTTTCATAAAAAACATTAATGTAATTTTGAGACAAAATGCGCTGGCTAGATGTAGCAGCGTTATATCTACAAAGCACAATAAATCTGACTCTTCTTGAGTATAAATGTATGAATGAATGAAACATTATTAGCAACATGATTAGATGACATGCTCGTGATGACATTATCAAAGTTCCGTCTCCTTACGGTAAACCGTTGCAGAGACAAGGCCTCACGTCCGCTTTGGCGTGCTCTTTGTCAAAATCGTTTGCGCGTTACTCATGAACAGTTTGACTCATCAATAAAATATTGATAACCTTTTGTCGGCATGGTCTAAAGATGATCTTACGATTTTCATAAAAATCGGAGCAATGGCCTAGGAGTTCGAAAAAGTTGGCATTTCTTAAAATACAAATGACGGAAAAACCGTTGGGCCGACAATGACGCCATAGGGTTCAGTCGAATCGTCTGCATCTCAGGAATCCAATCATACCTCAATTAAGAAAAACGGTCCAACGGTTCTAAAGGAGACCGTTCCAAATTGAATTTGTTTTTTTAAACTGAATTTTAAAAAACAGTTTCGGGTTTTGTCAACATTTTGAAGTTTAAATGGTGGCTCTAGCTGAAAGATTGAGGAAGAAGAAGGATTTGGAAGTTGAAGAAGTTTTAAGAAGTTTGAAAGGATTTGAAAGAAAACTATTACGAAACTATTACGAAAAAACAAATATTACGAATATTGATTTATATTAATTCAAGCATAAGAGGTGAAAGCTGAAAAGTCATGCACCCATGGCCTGAAACTGCTGAATTTGTTGATAGCTGAACGGTTTTAATAGCTGAAGATTTGAAGGGACTGAAAGGTGTCATGGAAGAAATAGAAGAAGTTGAATACAGATTCAAAGAACAATACTTGGAATGCTGAAGAGGCATTCCAACAATAATATGAATCAAAAATGAATCACACGCCCAACCCAAAATTGGCTAAAATTGAAAGAGACAATCTGATAGGCTGGAGAGAATATACTTTAGAAAAAATGCATCTGTGAATACAAGCACGTCAGGGAAGTTCCAAAAATCCACACATAAATGCAGGGATTTGTAACTCGCGTTTGTCCGATTGTAACTCGTGTTCTCCGATTCGTAACTCGTGTTCTCTGATCTGTAACTTGTGTTCGTCAGGTTGCAAACAAATGTAATGGGGTCATTTATTTGTGAATCGCATTACATTTGTGAATCACAAAATGCATTTATGAATTGCGTTACATTTATTTGTGAATCATGATATACATTTGTGAATCGTGTTACATTTATTTGTAAATAATGTTATGTTTGTTTGTGAATTATGAAACTAACTCCATAAAAAACGGAGCTGCCAGCTGTAGGTATATGCAGGTAACAACGCAGGGACAAGTAATGCTGCTATATTGCAGTGGAACGTAGAGGAGGAGGGAGCTTCTCAGCTCTCAAAAGTGACATGCAATCTGCCTCCGTCCTTGGCGATCCCTTTTACTCAAAACCATTTCATCTATATCAGTGATTCTTAACCATAGGGCCCCCTAGAGGGCCGCAAAAAACGTTCAGTTTTGCACCTGTGGGCCGCAAGGGCCGCGAGACTGCGAGACTGCGTGCAGCTTTCGACCATGTAGAGGCGGTAAAGCAATCAGTTGTTTAAAAAGCGCCAATACACAGAGAAAAAATTGAGAAGTTTTTAAAAAGAAAAAAATGAAGACGAACGTCCTGCCGACACCCCCACCCAAAAGACAAAGTTTTTGCGGAAATACAATCTCGACTTCATTAAGTATGGTTTCGTAAATGGAGGAACAGAGGCAGTGCCAAAAGCCCAGTGTGTGGAGCGTAGGCTAATGCTGTCCAACAAAGCCCTCAAGCCCTCAAAACTACAGCAGCATCTAGACACCAAGCACCCGATGCTTGTGGGAAAGCCTGTCGAGTATTTTAAGAGGAAGGAAAGTGGGCTGCAGATGCAGAAAAGGTCTGTCTTGACACTGACAAGCAACTCTAAATGTGCATTGAAAGCCAGCTACCTCGTAGCCAGACGTGTTGCACAGAGTAAGAAAGCATTCACCATAGCGGAGGAGTTGGTTCTGCCTGCCGCTGTTGATATGTGCCGTGAGCTAATTGGAGAGGCCGCTGCAAAAAAGCTGCTGACCATCCCACTCTCAAACGACACTGTGAGTCACCGTATCGCGGAGATGGCCTCAGACATACAGCATAAACTTACAGAAAGAATAAAAAGTAGCAATTTTTTTTCTTTGCAATTAGACGAGTCCACAGACGTCACAAATGCTGCACTGCTGCTAGTTTTGTTCGCTATCGCTGGGATAGTAGTTTGCACAAAGACATACTGTTTTGTGGAGAGTTACCAACACGAACTACGGCTCAGGAATGTTTCCGCAGCATGGATAACTACTTCACTGAGAACGGCCTGGACTGGCAGAACTGTGTCGGGGTGTGCAGTGATGGTGCAGCATCAATGACTGGCAAGCATCATGGTGTCATTAGACAGATACTTGATCTTGCACCAGAAGCTAAATGGACTCACTGTTTTCTCCACCATGAAAGCCTTGCAGCAAAAAAGATGTCACCAGTTCTCCACCAGGTGATGGATGTAAGAGTAAAATCCATAAACTTTATTAAAAACAATGGTCTGAACTCCAGATGTTTTGCTAAGCTTTGTGAGGACATAGAAGCAGATCATGTCCAGCTGCTATATCACAGTGAAGTGAGATGGCACTCCAGAGGACTGGTCCTCAATCGTTTGTTTGAACTGAGGAATGAGGTGTTCTCTTTTCTCACTGAGAAAAAATCTAATCTTGCACATTACTATGCTGACACAATGTTCACAGCAAAACTTGCCTACCTCTGTGACATTTTTTCCTTACTGAACACCTCACTTCAAGGAAGAAACAGCAACATATTTTGTGTTGCAGACAAAGTTGAAGCTTTCAAGAGGAAACTTGCTTTGTGGACCAAGAGGCCCCTGGAAAAGAGGATGGACATGTTTCCACTTTTGTCTGACATTTTGGAGAACTCCCCTCAGGTGAAGATCAGTGACTCAGTCTCCCAGCACCTCTCACAACTGGCAGAGACATTTGGTGACTTCTTTCCTGAGGATCCCAGAGAGGGAAACGTGGATTTTTGACCCTTTTCAGTGGATTCCACTGCAAATAATGTTGCTCTGCCCTCACACCTGGAATCACAGCTTCTGGAAGTTTCCACTGACAGCACTTTAAAGCTGCAGTGGGGCAAATTGGACTCCTTCTGGATTGCTGTCTCAAAGGAGTACCCATGTCTTACACTGAGAGCTGTGAAACTCCTTATCCCATTCACAACTACATACCTGTGAGAATCGGGATTCTCCATTGTGGCCACAACTAAGACCAAAGCCCGAAACAGACTCAGAGCAACACTGGAGGCTACTCTGAGAATGAACCTTTCTCCCATTCCACCCAGACTGGATCTGATTATGTCTCAGAGGCAGGCCCAAGTGTCTTATTAAGAGGTGAACATAAAAAGGGAATTGTATAATTGTTGTTATTATTTGGGTCATTGTTCATTTGTCACAGATATAAAGATTCTTCTGGTTCTGCCATGCACAAATTGAGACTGCTGAAGCAATTTTCAAATGGCTTTGCAGATTATAAGGATATAGTTTCATTTGCACTTTTTCAATTTCATTTACAGTTTGTTTATATTTATAGATTTATATTATTTGAATGTATTTATTTTATCAACCCGTTTTTATTTATTGAATGATTTATATATAATTTTTTTAAATTAATTTAAAGTAAAATCCTACTATTGTTTTTGACCGTGACCGTTTTTGTGTATGAAAATGAACAAAATAAAGGCTTAGCAGCATGATGCATACATCTTCAACAGTTTAACATTATTTTGACGGTCCTAGTTCGTTGTTGAGAAGGTATTGACTTTTGAAACGTGTGATTTGTTGATGGTCCCTAACATACGCGTTGTTTAGGCATTGGCTTAGCGGCCGTTCGTAGGGGTGCTAACACCAGTTAAAATAACAAAATACTGTACGAATATCTGTTGAAATCCAACTTCTAACCAACTTTACCACGGTCATCCACCAGCCTAAAATACAATACAATCATCTCTGTCCATGACTGCACCTTTAGCTTGCTCTGGGTAGCCCCACACAGGTAGGCTATAGGCCTAGCAGAACTGCCCGCAATATAGTTATCCCCTTAATAGCATTTCGTGGCCACGAATTAGAATTTCGTGACCACAAATTTCGGAAGTCATGTCTGGGGCTCTGGCAGTTACGGACCCGAAGACTCGAAAAGCGTGAAAAGCGTGCATGCCATGTTGACATTGGTTGGCCAAACAAGCTTGAAAAAGATATTCATGACAGTTTGCGTTCGCAGACTAGGCTACTCGGAGGAACCCCTTTTTTTTTAATTGCAGATACACGAATCACACAAATGACCTATTTTGGATCAAAACAGCGAATTTCGCCGAAAGGCGAAGAGTTTGCACCCGTTTTTGTTGTTGTTACGTGCATTGCCTACAATTTATATAGGCCTAGGAAAATTTGCACATTTAGTGCTTGGCTGCTGGTCAAGTTTTCTCGCTTTTTAGGTAACCCCAAATCCTCCATTAGCCTACTCTACCTCCTCTCCAACAAGTTAACTAACGTTACTTTCTTTGCACTCAACTGACTGACGAATAAGTTTTAGGTAACCATGACGCAGACCGACGCAAGGTGGATCACAGAAGTGTACAATTAGGAGGGGGGATTCACACACTTATGTTTTTCTTAACAAACGGAAATACATTGAAAATAACACCGGTCCATTGAATGGGTTTATAAAAAAGAACATATATTTGACATTTTCTTCTGTATATTGGGGGGGACAGATTGGTATTTTCTCAATATTGGGGGGGACACGACCCCCCCAAAGAATGCGTGGTTACGCCCTTGTCGCCAGGGGTAACAACATGGCAGATGAGGCAGCCAGGCAAGCGGCAGTGGGGACTGGGACAGTGATGGGACCTATGCAGGTAGTGGATGATCCAGCCCCAATCACCACTTTATATTCCCTTGTGCTAGCACAAGACCGAGTTAGTCTTCAAGAAAAAGATATGTGGTTGAAATGTGGGGCAATGCAACACACCCAAGATGGACCCTTCAAAGGTCTATGGAGGATGGTCATTTTATTTTACGTCGCCATGCTTTGCTATTAGGGAAAATTATATGTCACCTTTAGGTCATATGGGGGACACCATATTTAGAAGCCACAGTTGATAGATAAAGCAGCATATTGGTGACTTAGGCTCATCTGTCCAGCTGAGCCTCAGGAGCTTAGGTGTTGTGTTTGATTCAGCTATGTCCTTGGGGTATCACTCTAAACATTACTGTAATTTTCGGACTATAAGGCGCACCGTTATATAAGCCGCAGCAGCTGAATTGAATGATGTGTACATATATAAGCTGCACTGGACTATAAACCACAGGTGTTTTAATGTTTAATTACCATATGTAATAAGTTGCCGGGAAAGAGATGGCTGCTTGAGGAAACTCCCATGTATTAACCGTTAGCTGTAAAAATCCATAGATGAGCCGCACCGTTATATAAACCACAGGGTCAAAAAATGCGACAAAAGGCACGGCTTATAATCCAAAAATTATGGTAGTCAGAAACTGTTTTTTCCAATTGAGGAATATTTCCAAATTAAGTAATGTCCAAGGGTGAACTGGAGATGATAATTTGTGCTTTTATTTCTTTACGTTTATATTATTGTAACAGTCTTTTTACCTGTTTGAACAAGAAGGAGCTCGACCGTCTCCAGGCCATTCAGAAGTCTGCTGCAAGGCTTTTAACGCACATTAATAAAAGAGCACACATTACACCAGTTTTAGCATCACTTCACTGGTTGCCAGTCCAGTACAGAATTCAATTTAAAATCCTGGTCCTCACCTTCAGAGCCCTGAATGGAGAAGTTCCTCCCTACATTTCTGATTTAATACAGCTTCATACCCCCACCCGTAATTTGACATCATTGGGTCAGAAGCTTTTAGTGGTTCCCTGTACTCATTTTAAAACTAAAGGGGATTGATCATTCCGAGCAGTGGTCCCTAGGTTGTGGAATGCCTTGCCTCCCTTCCTACGGTGTGCAACTTATGTCGAAGCTTTTCAAAAGCAACTCAAGACTTTGCTATTCAAGCAGGATTTTGGATAGTTGAAGGGTTTTTATGGTTGTTTGTCATGTTTCTATTTCTATTTAAATGTTCTGTATTTATTTGTAGTGTTATATTGTATTTTGGTGTGAAGCACTTAGTGATTTTATCTGCGAGAAGTGCTATACAAATAAACTTTACTTACTTAGCTGCCGTTTCCGTGTTGTTTTACATTTTGATATTGGTTAAAAACTTAGCCTATTATTTCGACAACAGACAGAGAGAAAGAGGGAGAGATAATGACAGATATAGAGACAGAGGGGGATACCAATAACAAATTACTTATGATTCAATTAAAAGGGACAAGATATAATTATGATTATTATGATGATTTTGATGAAGAACATGGTAATTATTATGATGCTAAAATGCATTTCCTGACCGTGAGACAGGCAATAGATGACAGATGCGTTAAAGGTGTCTCCTGCTCCCAGTGTGTCCACCAAGACCTCTGGAGAAAAGGCATCAGAGTGGACGATAACTCCATCAGGACCTAGGGCATCTGCTCCTTTCTCTGCCCAGGCACATATGAGGATAGCACTGGTGAAGACACACACACACATAATATGGTTTGATCTGCCACGACTCTTTAATCTACCATTTTATCTTTTTTATCTCCCGCTGTCCTCCACCTCTCCATTCCACTCACCCCTTCTTCACGCGATGGTAGAGTTCCTGTAGTGCACTGGCTGCTGAATGGAATCCAAAGTGCATGGCCACATCCTTACTAATAAACACCTGGACAGGGCAGCCAGGATTGAGGGACATAACTTAGACTGAGAACTGAGAAATATCAATCTAAAAACACAGCCTTTGAATATTATTTACTCTACCATCTATGAACATGGAAATCATACTATGTCACCGTAGGGAAACAGCTGATATAGCGGCTCCATTGTCTTCTCTATCTCCAAAGAGATGGTGATCCTCTGTTGCTGTGGCAAAGACATGTTGAACAGAGCCACCTGCTGGATCATCTTCACCTGCTCCTCTGCATTCCGACCCTAACAGATGATCATCAATCAGATCATCGGAGGGGTACCAAATACAGATATCAATCAACCAACCAACCCACAAATTAATCAATATGAGAGAATAATTAGATATATGAGCACTGCCAACACACACACACACCTCCCAGTGAATCCAACTGTACTGGGTCAGGTCCACCTTAGAGAAGTCTGTTGCTGTGACGTCAGGGAGGTTCCTGAGGGACACACAGTAGTGACTGAAAGGAAAGGAAGGGAAGAAAGAAGGGAGGTGATGGCGAAGGGAGTACAGGGGCAAAGGGGGTGGCTGCAATGGCATATTCAGACAAATGGTTGGCACTGAATTGATGATTAGTGAAGTATTAGTAATGAGCATTACGCAAACATTTCCACAGACATTAGCTGAAGCAATAGACCAGAGGGGAAATCTATAATATATATTTTTTTTTTAAGATAGGCTTTTCTGATAATCATGTTGCTCTGTATGTATCACATTAGATGTTTTCTCAATATTGACAATAAAGCAATTAATATTAAATTATTATATGGCAACGACGGTACGAGCTTTCTGATTGGCTAATGGGTAGTCATGCCAGCCGCGTATTGCCCTCCTCGCCGGTCAATACGGATCCGTATTGCCCTCTGACGTCAGCTTCAAAATGAGCGATATCGACGAGTCAGCTGCTGAGTTTTACTATCCAGATGATGCTGAAAAGATTTGTCATCGAAAGTGAGGATGAAGACTAGACTCTCTGAATCACTTGTGTCGTTATTTTGTGTTGAAATTAAAGCCATTTTAGCAGAACCATGTTGTCCGCTTTCTATCAAAAGTATTGAGTTGCTAGGCAACACATGAAACACACTGTGACAAGACTTATGAGCTAGCTACAATTAGCCTAGAGGTACCATTTATTTTCGTTTACAAAATGAAAAGAAGCTAAAAATGCCATATAATAAACTACTTACTAACCTCGACCGTTCGGTCATGCCGGGAAATATCAAACCCCGGCTTTGCCGTATCATGGTCGATACATGACCTCTTTGGATCTTGTTTCTCTTTATTGACACAGCACTACCACAGAGAAACTTTAGGACCTCACCAGCAGCGGTGACATCGAGCTCTCTGATTTTGCCCTCTGAACTTTGAAGAGACATATTGCTCTTTACAATAGAACAAACTCTCCTTAACCGTTTCAGGTCATCTATATACAGCCTAGTCAGTCCTCTAGAATTGGTTAGCCTGCTCCTATATCAGTAGTGTCACTCTCAAGTGTCTCAAGTGTCACGCATTGAGAGTGACAGTCACTCATTTCGGTCTTTTGTCACGCCCTCCCGCCACACATTGTATTTCTCACGGAGAAAAAGAATATTTATAATATATTTAATATGCCGCAGCACCCAACCAAAATTCCTCTGGCCGCGCCACTCTCACTATGGAACCGGCAGTCAAGCGCGTCTCCCCCGGAGTTCTTAGTCGAGCCTGTAACTTAGCCGCCAATCAAAAAAAAGAAAGGGTCAATACAATAGCCAATCGGAAAATAGCACCATTGTATATGGGTGAGATTTAATGCAACAACCAATGGAAATTGATTCTGATTCTGCTACATCTTCTGAAAGTTTTGTTCACCTACAAAACAAACCGCTGGAGCTCGAGCATCACTTTGAGCACAGTCATGATCTCCTGTTTTAATGTTATAACAAATTCACAACTTGTTTGACACAAACAATGACAACTTGACTGCAGTTAAAAATGTTTCCAAGATAATTAGCATCAGTTTTTCACAAGTCTCCACCCGCATCAACAGATATCTAGCTTTTCGTTGGCGTAGTTGGTAGTGGGGGTGCTTGGAATGTGGTGACAGGATCGGACCCAGTGAGGGACGTTAATAGGCCCGATACCTCCGACTTTTAAAATAATGTCATACATTATTATTACATCCTGGCCATGGATGCATTAATCATTGCTTTCAAAGATGTCAGGTAAAAAGCAATTAATTAATTAATGAGAATGTCACTCTTGTCTGTCTTCAAAACTTGAGAGCCCTGGTAGTGTGTAGTAGTAGTGTGAATAGATTAGCCTACCCCTATATTAGACCAACACTGGATAAGGAAAAAGAAAAAGGAGATAGGGAAGAGGGTCCAGGTGGGACCCTCATGCCACACTTGTGTTCCTTACGTGTCAGAGAGCATAACTGTGCGTGAGCCGCTGGCGGTACACACCACACAGCACGCACACGGAGTCTCGCCCTCTTGTTGCCAGGCAACAGTGGAAATGTCCACTCCACGTTTGATGAAATCGCCCACAATGAAGCTGGTAGGGCAAGGACAGGACAGACACAAACACTACTAGGTAAACAGGGTAATGTGACTACTATTATTATTAACTGCTATTATTAAGATCAACTTACTCTGCTACGGGCCCAGGCGCAAGGGAGCCCAAGAACGCGCAGGGAGCCCCGAGTAGAGCCAGCACCGTGCACGAGTTTGACGCGTTCCCCCCACGTTGCCAACGTTGAGATAGACACCTGTGCGAAGAATACAACTCATGTCTCCATACAGTAATGCATGAAATTGTGGATTGATGAAAGAATGTTTAAAGGGGCGATTGATTGCAAAACTGATTTTACCTTGTCATAGTTGAATAACGACAGTTCGGTGAGTAAAATGAACATACAGTGAATATCAAAGTCCATTGACACCTCTTTCCTATGCAAATCTCAAAAAGAAAACATTTGGCTGTAAAACGCTAGCTTTTTAACAAAGCCACCGGTGTGACGTAGGACCGGGACTGCCCTTTTTGGCTCTGGTCTGTATCTTTGTCACGCCCCAAAATGTACATCCAGACCAGCCCGAGGTAGCGTCTATCTCCGATACTAGTTTTGCTGCGCGCTGCTCTGTGTAGGCTACTTATAAGGAATTACAAAGAAGAACGTTTTGAATTCTAACACGGATATTGAAAATGGACCACGGTCGTAAATGCTGTGTCCCAGGCTATACAGGGAAGGCTATCACTCAGTCTTCCCAAGGAGCCAAACATTCGACAGGCATGGCTACTGTTGTTTATGAGAAGATCCCGGTGTTACGTCCCAACTGGCTCCCAATTGAACTGGTTCCCCAGCTGTGCGTGCACCTATCAGTCTGCCTCTATTGCCAGATTCGTCACAAATTCACAAACATATTACTGGCGATTTTCAAGTCAGATTTTTTCGGATTTGCTGCGGCAAATATGAAAGTAGGCCTATAGGCTACGTGCGCACTACATTAGGCTACCATTCGCAACAAAATAAATGGAGACAACATAAAACATTTGCAGGC
The DNA here is from genome assembly GCF_054491055.1 of Hypomesus nipponensis. Classification (NCBI taxonomy): domain Eukaryota; kingdom Metazoa; phylum Chordata; class Actinopteri; order Osmeriformes; family Osmeridae; genus Hypomesus; species Hypomesus nipponensis. The sequence goes on along the minus strand of NC_140372.1, from coordinate 14,975,331 downwards.
TCGCATGAAGTGGGATTTGATCGCACTAGAGTAAAAATATGTAGGTTCAAGAGTCTGTTGATTAACACGGCGAGCTACACCAGCTCTCAAAATTGAGCTAAATCGTTAGGTATTTCTTAGCTATGTTGGCCTTCAGGTAACATTTTGAATTGGCTTCTTCTTATTCAACTGGTTCCCATAGACACTACCCGAATGTAGGCTACTATGCACGTATTTGGGGTTGTTTCGAGGCAATAGCCGTATTTTCACAGCTCCTTCTGACACCACATATGAGCCTACAAATTCGTACTAAGAACGTTCCACAACATGGAAACATTCGTTTCCTATGCGATTTCGTGTAGCCTATTGCTGAGTGTTTCTTCGCCATATCTTTTGAAATCAATTCATTTCATAATTGTATATTCTGAACAAATGGTGGTTGTGGTTAATATGGCTATTGCCTTGAGACAACTCCAAATTCGTGATAGCCTACATTCGGGTAGTGTCTATGGTAACTAGTTAATTCAGAAGAACCAAAACAACATCCCAGCTAACAAAATGACGTCCCCGGGACGTCCCCTGAACGTCCCCGAATGTTATCAGGACGTCGCAAAGGAACGTCCCCATGACGTTTTTTTGTAGGGTCCCCTAAAGTCCCGGGGACGTCGCAGACAAACGTCCCCGGGACGTCCATGTAACGTCCTCATAACATTTAGGGGACGTTCAGGGGACGTTTGTCTGCGATGTTATGGGGACGTTCCCTTGCGACTTCCTGATAACTTTCGCATACCAAATGCAGAATCAATTTCTCAACCTTAATTTATAGTCACATTTCTGCTTTTAATGGATATTTTTTGTATACAAAGTATAAAATGCATATTACCTAGTAAAATGTAATCTATAGTGAAAAACTAAACTGAATGTGTACACTCAAACTCAACAATGTAATTTAACCTCTTTATTTAAAATAAAACTACTTAAAGTAACAGGCTGCTGCTAAATATTGTATATTGTAACTTATTATGTATATGGTTATAGAAGAAAAAACACGATTTAAAGTATAAACAAACACTTTATTTAAATGTATTTTTAAGGCCTGAATTAATCCTTACATTTTCATTGTCAACCCCTGGTTCTCCCCCTCCCTCTCCCTCTCCCCCTCTTCCCCCTCCCTCTCCCCCTATTCTTCCCCCTCATCCTCCTCCTATTCCTCCACTTCATCGTCCCCCTTCTCCTCCTCTTCCACCTCGTCCTCCACAAGTTCGTCCGGAATCAATACCTGCAAAAATGAGCTACAGTTAGACAACAGAGCAATTTTACCTGCTTTTACCTAGTGAGAATTATAATGTAGTGCATTAATATGTTAACATAAATGTTATCTTATTGACTCTTATAGCCTATTAAAATGTTTTAAATAACCCAATTCGCAATAACGGATTTCCATATTCTGCTAAATCGACATCAATCAACTGTTGCATTAACTTTAACACAATCGAAACAAAATCGGTCGCATGGCAATAGCAAAAATGCATTACAATGTTGCTATATATTTGCACCAATCCACCCCCTTCAGTTGACTGATCCATACGTATGTATGGATAAGTGTATATAATTTGTGTACCTGGTTTGTTGATCTGCGGTGGGGAGCATGTTTCAGTGTAACCGCAATGGCCTCCTCCACCCTCTGGCAGTTGTTGGAAAAATTGAAGATGTAACATATTTATCCTGTATAAGAATGATTCTGTGTTCAGTATTACTTGGGTGCAAAGAAAGGCCTAACCCCAAATCTGAGCTGTGAGTAAACATTCAAGACCCTTATCTTGGGGCTGAGGACTAAGAAGAGGGGGGTTTTGGTTGTTTTAAGGATATACTGTGTGACAAAGACTATAGGTGGAGACGCAAGGTCTGGTGACCATTTGTTGACACTTATGTGAAGGAGCTTTTACGACATCAGGAGATCCTGTTGTTGTTGTGTTTCAATCAGGGTTGATGTAGTAAACACGCACGCACTCAAACACGCACGCACACACGCGCACCAGGTCTATGCAAGGAGCCAATGAAGAAGAGCAATGGAACATTTGCCTTTGTCTTAACCAATGACTGTAAAGAGCGGTTCTGCTTAAATAGCTAGCTAGCGCAACATGCTAGCAGGCAAACTTTGTAGCACAATGGCGTGTGATGTTTTTGTCTCCTTGTGGGCCGGCCGCAAGCAATAAACTTTCTTAAACTTGTTCATCGACTGACTGTGCAATGCTTGATAGATTAATATTTCTGACACAATGGTCCTTCGAGCCGGATTCCAACATCCATTCCACCTTTCGATGGATAAGGTAAGAATAAAATTAGTCGACTTTTGTGTTTTTTGGGGGGAAGAATTTTGAAAAATTCCACAGTGAAGTCGTTAAAGACTAATCACTGGTTAATAGTCTAAATTGAGGAAAATGCCACAGTGTAATCGTTAAAGGTGCACTCTGGTCCCTATCAGCTAAGATCTGGTTAAAGCCCAGTGCAGCGAGTAGGGCGTCATATTTACTGAGACCCGTGATCTGTGACGCATTGGGAGCAGAAATATCGGTGAAGTAAATAGACTGTAGGTTTACTAAGGAATGGCGCCGGGAGATCCGGGTAGCAGAATTAGTTACGGCCTGACCGACCAGAACTTAGATATTTGAAGTATATCTGAGTTTGGTGGTAGTCAAATACCTAACCAAATGGAAAGATTATTGCTAATTTCTGTGAGAATGCCGTTGAAGTAAATGTAAAAGTTCATAGCCAACATTGAGGGAGGCTACTGTAAAGAATATACTCCGTGCAGCACGTAAAAGATTGAGCCAGTCCGGGAGACTGTAGTGTATACAATATGAGCCAGTCTGGGAGACTGAAGTACAATTAGTTGAATCAGTCTGACAGACTTTAGTGCAATTGTTGTAAAGGCCAAAGGTGCTGCATATATGTGTTTGATGCTGCTGAGGTTGTTTTGCTGAAATGTTTGAGTTTGGTGGTATTAATATTTCCCTAATCAAATGGACTAGTTGAAGGCTTGCCCAACCAGAACTCTGATGTGCGTAAACATCTCTGATGAGTAATCTTAGGTAGATATGCAGACTTTGGACCAAGTTTTATGTTGAAATTGAAGTAGGCCTACTAAGAGTTGATAGAATTGTAAATATCGAGGTTCTGTGTAAATATAACCATGGTTAATTGTTTTAAAAGTTGTACATTTGAAGTGTGAAATGCTTAGAAATATGGAAACCAAAATTCGGGTTCAATGGTGAAATTGAAGTTTGAATTCCGTTTTTGGGGTTAAAGAGTGAGGACAATGTGGTCATTTTTGTCTCAAATGTGTCTCAAAGAAGGCTGACATGATTCTAGGAATTTGCCAGTTCGCTGTCTGTTGAATAATGTCAGAAAAATTGCCAGAAAGACAGCGCTTGGATCGGAAAGATCAAGGCTGTGGTCTCGTGAGTGTCCAGAGAGACAGGAAAAATTGCAAATGTATTTGTCATAGTTTACAGACAGAATCAACAGCAATGGCGGCGGGTACAGGCTAGTAAAGGAATTGCAGCTTGACATATGAGATCAAAGATGAGTAACCGCATGACGCACGCGCAGAGAAATTGAGAGATTGAAAAGACGCAAATTTAGAGAAATAGGCAAATTTGATATTAATTTGGTGATTTTTAAAACATGTTACGTGATGAGTATTTTGAAATATTTGCTAACAAAGTTTTTGGTTGTTAGAGTACATTTTACATGAGTTTCAGAAATTCCGAGGAAAGGTGATCCCAGAGGGTAATTCTGCATAATTATGTGAGTATTAATACTGAAAGATGTGTCCGTTTGGATGAATTCGAAGTTTGATGGTTAACAAATGCGTGATCAACATTTGTTGTAATTCCTAGCCAAACAGGGAGGTTTTTGAAGCCTTTCCGACCAGAACTTGTATTTCTAAGCGGCATATCTGTGTGAAGGTATTCAATAAGAATGCAGAAATTACACCCCTGGTTTATAAATTGGTTCTAATACCTACAATCAGAAGAGTTATAGAGCAAAATTAAGTGAATAGAAGGTAAACGCCAACCATCTGTGTTGTTCAAAGAAAAAAAAAAAAAGAAAAAAAGTTTTTGCTTTGTTCCAGAGCGCGCTGTTTGTTTGATTCGAGTTTGAAGCGGGCGCTGATGGAATGTGATAGATTTGAGTTATTCAAGATTAAGAGTAATGGAGAAAGTTACAAGAGTGTTGCATTAAATCTTAATACAAACTATAAAATATTCGAATTCAATATTTTCATTTAGGGTTTTTGGTCCGCAAAAAGATTTGAAGAATTGTCCGTGCATTACGCATGCCGAGGGCACAATGGCTGGTAAATATAAGAATATTTAAAGGAGTATTCTGTATTACATGCATGATAAGACTTTTGAGAAGTTATAGAATAAGGTTTTGTTTTACGGGCTTATGTTACTCTTGTCAAATTGTGAATTTAAAGGTTTAAAACAGAAAAAGGGAGAATTTATATTTTCTTTTGTCTTAAGGGCATTGTTTGGTTGACGTGATTACGGAGCGAAATACTGGCATGAGTGACTTATGTCTAGGAGCAGTTAACTGTCCGAACATTGATTTGATAAAACAACATTATAATAACGATAGTTTAAAGCAAATTAAAATGTGGCTCAGAGAATTAGTAGAAGGCTAATTTTGAAATCAAAAGTGAGATTTAGTCAATAATGGCAACCTTGGGTGTTATGGGAACTTATGGGAAGTTTGTGTTTACACAGGAAGGTTGTTTTTATTTGGCAAAGGAATGTGTTTTGTTTATTGGTTCAAACACTTTGATGTTCTGAAAAGGGAACTATCGCATATACTTTAGGTATATGGGAAAACATTTTAAGTCAAAATAGTCAAATCTAGGGTTTTTAAGAGTTTTGATAAAGGTATTGGATGCAATTTGGTTACAAATGAGAAAGAGAAAATAACTAAAATATACTTTTATTTTGAGTTTGATTGTAATTTGGCTTTAAGTTTTATTTTGATGTTTTGTCAAGAGCATGACACAATGGTTGGGATAAACAGTTAGTCTATGGTGAGATTGTATTAATGAATGGTATTAGTGCATAGGGAGGGTTATTATAACCTTTGTTCTGAAAGAATTTGGGAAGACTCATTAAGTCTGATAAATTGTGGTTATGATGGTTCGTGCTAATTAGCTTGTTTTGGACTGCAGCCAAAGCAGGTTATGAAGTTCTACCTATCTGACCTTTATAGAAAATATAGTTGGGAAAAAATGTTTGGTTAATAGCTACATTAAGAACATTATGTGGTTTATATTTTCATTTGAGAAACATACAGAATAAATTCTGGTTTGGGATGACAATGGTTTTTATCATGTCTTTGACAAAAAGAGGTGTGATTTGGTTAAACAGAGAATCTAAAATGATATAGGTCCTAAACTTAACAGGTTTTAAACAAAGAAAGGTTTTTGGAGTGAAAGAAATTAGACTAACAGTTGATTTTGTTTAAAAGGGAACAAAGAAATAGATTTCTAGACATAAGTAATAGGAGTTGAATATCAAATGACGTGTTATTGTCTTGTCATATATGTTTGCTCAACAATGGATAAATAGGGCATTGATCACTTGGAAAGATAAGAATTCTGAAGAACTTGTGTTGGTTTTACTAGAACTAGTCCAAATTCCTGAAGAGGTGGATCAAAAAGTTAACCGATTTTATACAAAATGCTAACTAGAAAAAAGATATCTTCTGCTAAATTCTGTTCCAGGTGAAGCAGTAAACCAAAGCGTGGATGAGTCAAACCAGTAGATTGGGTATTGATTAAAGTTATTAAAAGAAAGAACTGGTCCAGCCCAGGTGGGGGGGACCATAACAGGTACTGCTCACCACACCCACTGCAGTCAAAATAGCAGAGAGGACGTCTTAGATGCATTTGTCACATTGTAAGAAAGTAAGGGACATTGATACAGGGACAGATTAATTACTCACCACAGTCTTGAGGCACAAGTCTGACTACAAAGGGGAGTCATTCTCTTAAAGAAAGGCGCGTCTCAACCTCAGTGAAGAAACCAACGGCCAACAGAGACATAGGGTGTAGACTAAATAAGCTAAAAAGATAGGAGACAGTAAGCAGGGAAAGGTAGAAAAGATCACCCATTTCCACAGCAGAACACACTAGTATTAAGAACTGGCAGAAAATTAGTGGTTGGAATGGATAATGTTTAAACTCGCAAAAAGGGAAGTCCAACTGTCTTGCATGCGCCAAGCTAGACCTCAACTAGGCACAGTGCTATTCCGGCTGATTCAACAGATTACACAGGGTATAATGTGTGCTTCAACATTATAACAATAGTTTTATGTTTACTGAACAATGCAAGAGCATCTCATTACTGTTCGCTATGGTTAAAAGATGCAATGTTTTAGCCTCAGTGACTATCTATAAAGGAAAGATGTCAATTATGAAGAATTTGTTTGCTCAACTAGAAGTTCATACTGATAACATTGATTTTATTTTTCTGGGAATGCTAAAACAGATGTGGCAGCAAAAGAGGCAGCCATACGGGTCTGTCTTAACATTAGAAAAGGTATAATGAGGATGAGACTCTTGAGATATGCAAAAAGTGTCACCAAAATGACGGGTTGTGTAAATTCACAGGAGGAACTTATGTTACTGAAGAATCTATTTCGTTATGATATAATATTGAGCCATGAGATTAATCATGTCTCAACAGGAGGGAGTGATAACGAAAGAGTGTTCACAGCATATGGATTTGCAAACTATTCAAGAAAACTTTAAGAAAAAACTTTTTTAGCATACCCGATTTGAGTGAGAGCAAGATATGCATGAACTTTATGAGCTAAAGAAATGTTGTAAAGATTCAGGAATGGGCCGATGACGAGTCAGTTGCTTTCAACTGACCTCTGTGAGAATGTAATTTTAATTACTGTGTAGTCTACTTCTTCTGAAATTCGCAGACAGGAGAAAGATGCTGTCTCAATCCAGTGAGAGGTTCCTGACCTAAGGAGACTGGATTGTGGTGACGGATTTGACACGTTAAGTCCTGGGAAATGACCCAAGGTGAACAAGGTCATTCCTGTCTAGTTTCAGAGGTGATAAACAAGGAGATATCATGGTACACGTGAGTCAAGCGTGCATTTAGTTTGACGTCAAAATAAGGAAAACTCCGCGCTGTGCCTGTAGTACAGTGCGTTGAGGTTGCCGTTGTAACTAGACTACATCTTCTACGAGAAGATTACACAATCACCATGCACACAATCATGGCATCCGTTTCAACAAATTGGACTTTGAGAAACAAGGAAAATTAAAGATTTAACTGTTTCATTGATAACAATGCAAATGTTAAATAGATTTAAAAGTGAAGTTTTAATCTTGAGATAAGTGAGAAACTTTTCTGTGGAATAAAATTTAGGTACAAACACTCCTATCATGATACGTTCTACCAGTTACGTAAATATGTTCCAGTTGATTTGTTATGTTCCAGGGCAGAAGTTTGAATGTTTTGAGAACAGTTATGGACTGTCGGAAGAGGTGATAACAATGCTGTTTCATTTATGTGACTTGATGAAGTATTACTTGGGAATTGCATTCAAGCTTCATGTTTAGTTTTTGAGAAACTTGGTTCTACTACAGAAAATTGATATTAATTTGAGAAGAAACAGAAATTGATAACATGTAATGAGATTTCAGGATTTGTGCCAAAGTGATGTGTCTTATCATGCAAAGGTTGTAAGAGAGTTAGCAGCAGGCTCAAAGAAATGTCTGTTGATCGTAAGTCCTGACTGCTCTGTAGGAGATCACCTTCGGGGGAGGGGGAGAAGCTTTTGCCATCTATAAAATGGAGATAAGGTTGACTGGGGGAGTACATTTGGAGACAAAATCTGGGGTGACTTAAGGGTTTAACAGGTTTTTGTTTGGGTAACTGAGGTTTATGACTCCCTGACCTGGAGAGAAAGGCTTATCACCTAACCTGGAGAGGAAGAGCACAATCAGGGCCTGTCTTAGAAAAACTTGACTGACAGTGTACTGAATGTTTGATGGTTTTAGAGATGACCATGTTGACCACAAGTAGGCATGCTCTTATATACGGATATTTTCTGTATTGATTTCTTTGTTGCAATCTTTGTTTCAATTTGATTTTGTGTGGTTAAGGGGATCTGAGATGAAGTCCAGGTCTGTTGGTGAATGCAACAGACATCAAATGATTTCTGCTGCGTGATGACGGGTTTTACCCAATACCATGGGCTTCCGTCATGCACAATAATTCACTCTACTAGACTATAATTCTGTATAGTCTTATGGAATATTACACATTTTTGATTTTTATGAATTGTTTTAATTTTTATGTATTTTTAATTTTATTAACTGTGTAGGCGTGGCTTTGGAATAACACATTTTATTCAGGATAAACAGGAGGGATATGTTGGAAAAATTGAAGATGTAACATATTTATCCTGTATAAGAATGATTCTGTGTTCAGTATTACTTGGGTGCAAAGAAAGGCCTAACCCCAAATCTGAGCTGTGAGTAAACATTCAAGACCCTTATCTTGGGGCTGAGGACTAAGAAGAGGGGGGTTTTGGTTGTTTTAAGGATATACTGTGTGACAAAGACTATAGGTGGAGACGCAAGGTCTGGTGACCATTTGTTGACACTTATGTGAAGGAGCTTTTACGACATCAGGAGATCCTGTTGTTGTTGTGTTTCAATCAGGGTTGATGTAGTAAACACGCACGCACTCAAACACGCACGCACACACGCGCACCAGGTCTATGCAAGGAGCCAATGAAGAAGAGCAATGGAACATTTGCATGCCTTTGTCTTAACCAAGGACTGTAAAGAGCGGTTCTGCTTAAATAGCTAGCGCAACATGCTAGCAGGCAAACTTTGTAGCACAATGGTGTGTGATGTTTTTGTCTCCTTGTGGGCCGGCCGCAAGCAATAAACTTTCTTAAACTTGTTCATCGACTGACTGTGCATTGCTTGATAGATTAATATTTCTGACACAGTCCACACTGGGAAAGGAATGGCTGCAGGCACCTAAACAAAAATATTAATATGACTGAACTAGTAATGGTGGTAGTAAAGTGTTGGGCAATCTCCATTACTGTCCAAGGAGTTTATTTTCATTGTGGTTTGTTTGTTTGTCGGTATTTGTCAGCAGAGTTATGGAAAAACTATAATACAGAGTATTATATAAGCATTGTAGCCTACAGTGAATGTTTAGTATGTGTGAGATTTAACTTACGTATCGCAACATCATAAACCAATAAATGGTTGAAGGGTCTCTTCCCCTTTCTCCCCTTCAAACTAAAACCCTTCCATAAGTCATTAGTCCCTATTTTTTTTTAAGGATTCTCTTAACACCGTCTCCAATATTGTTGCCTCCAATAAGGCTCAGGTGTCGAATCTAAAGAAATTAAATAACAAAAAATAACCTCAAAACTATTTCATTTTAAACAACATATTTGACACATTTAACAAGTTGTACATATTAATGTTCTGTTAAAGAATGTGTCACATCAATATAAAGAGAAAAAGAAACTTCGTTTGTAAGTCTAGTTGTCTCTTGGTCTAATTGTAACAGTTTACTGCCATTAAGAAGAGATGGTGTATTCCAAGGCATACCATTTTCTTTTTAAATGAGCGGTCTTTCACTTTTTGACAGAGGTCCTCCAAGTCTCTGACATTTTTGCATGGACACTCCAATATTTCATTTTCTGCTGCCTTAGAAGGGCTCATTGGCCGGGACTCCACAGCCTCCATCACACGGCCAATGGTATTCCTGAACTCCTCCTGCATCCTTCTATTTTGATCATGATTCTCCTCTCAACACCCTCCAGGAAACCGAAAATCTCTGTTGAAACAAGCATAATAATTAACATTACAATCAAGATTCACAAAATGCTTCCTTAGTCATTGTAATAATCAATGGGAAGGGTTGATTTTTTTAGAGATACCTTTACGTAGCTGGTTCATTGTAGCTGGTTCATCTTGATGGCTCCCTAAAACCAAATTGATTCGTTAATCAAGCCTTGTAAATGTAAATGCAGGACTAAACTGGGATCAGGCACAAATAGGTTTATATAGTGAGAAAAGTAGTTATGTGTCTTTATTAATGGAGGAGGTACCTTGAAAGGCCTCAGCAGATCTGGAGGTATGTGAGGATTCACATGGAGTAACTGCAGAGCAAATGCAAAGAACATTAAGTGGAAGTGTATTTTTCTGATAACGAATCATTAAATTGGAGTACAACCCAACATATTTCACAATTATTCATAATAAACATGATTTGCAGATGTTCATTTCATAACAGTGGCAGATGTAAGGTAGTGACCTTAAAGTGGAACTGAACTGATTATGTAGTACGGCTCATATAATTATTAAAATAAAATCACAAAATGTTATCTGACAACTAAAAGAGCAAAATGTTCCATTTGTTAATAAAAACGTTTTAAACTTTACTATTTAACTAATGGGCGCAGCCATCTTTGAATCGTCATGTCTGTGACGTCACGAGAATGGTTAGGTACTGTGACTGCCGTCTGCTAGCAGTAATCAAGATAGACATTGATAGATTTTCAGGGAGAACAGAGGTATAAATTGCTTTAAACCAGGGGTCCCCAAATTTTTTTCTTCGAGGGCCAGATAATATTTTTAAAAATGATGTGGGGCCGGATCAGTCTGTAACAGAATAACATGGGCCAGAGTGACTACCAGTATTATTGTGGAGGTTTTATTATTATTTTAAATGTATTTATTATGCTAGATTAGTTTATTATTTTGTTTTGCACCGAACACATCAAGGGATATATAGCCTATTAAAAGGGTATTATTACTATCGGAATGACTGTGTTACACTGTGACGAGGGACCTAGCTCTGTCTTGACAGTAAAACCACACTTCAAACACAGCCCCGGTCAAATCAAATCAACACTTTATTTGTACAGCTCTTTTTACAGCCAACGTCACAGAGGGCTTCATAGATGCCCACAGATCAGCACCTATGGCCAAGCTGAAACCTCAAGCCACAGTGAGCGGACCCACACCTCAGTCAGGACTGCATGAATCCCCTGCTCTTGTCTTTACTGGGCGACACAGCAGGCTTCCCTTCATCTGTATATTATGAGAATCACAGCGGCTTTTAGGTTACACAGTAATAAGACAACACAGTAATAAGTCATATTCATTGCTATTGAAATCAAAACATTTACTTACTTATGCATATTCAGTTCAGTGTGAACTGTGGGCTTGCTTCTGGCTAGTGAGAAGTCCAATGTCAGATTCCATTCCTGTCACAGCCAGTCTCAAACACTGATGCAAATGTTCATCAGTGAGTCTTGATCTCATTGGATTTTTCATGAGTTTCATGCGTGAAAAGGTTTGCTCACAGATAAAAACCAAAAAGTGAGGCCATCTTCATTGCATGTTTTTTTATGTTTGGGTAATGTCTTATTAGGGAGGGCAGCATAGAATTCAACGAGACTGTTGGCCTTAAATGCGTCTTTCAGAACATCACAGTTCTGTAACTCAGCCAACTCAAACTGATAAGAAGGCATGGCTTCGTCAATGTCGGCAGCAAAGGGGTTCTGAAAAAGGCGGATTTCTTTAGCGTGGACACGGAGTTCACGGAATCGCACATCAAACTCCGCCTGCAGCATTTCTAGCGCTTCCACTGATTTTTCAGCTGGGAATGAGGCCGCTGGTTTCTCAGCAGAGGCTTTGAGTTACAGGGAGATGGGTAAAGTCTTGCTTTTGCGCTTGTCCCACAAGCAGAGCTAGTTTCACCTCAAATGCTTTTATGTGGGAAAACATGTCACATATTAGTTTCCCCTTGCCTTGGAGCTGCAAGTTGAGGCCGTTCAACATTTCTGTCACATCTGTTTGAAAGACAAGGTCCCATTTCCATTCTGTCTCGATCAGTTCTGGAACCGTTTTGCCCTTTGTCAGAAGAAAGTCGTTGATTTCGGGTAGCAGCTCATAAAATCGCCTCAAAACTCTGCCCCGGCTTAACCATCGGACTTCAGTGTGGTAAAGCACATCTCCGTGAGCAGACTCTAGCTCGGAGAGAAAGGCTTGGAACTGCCTGTGTTTAAGTCTGTTTGCTCTGATGAAGTTTACACATGACACCACCACCTTCATAACCGATTCGCAGAACTTTGGAGCACAGTGCTTGCTGGTGAATCAGGCAGTGGACTTGTATCGGGGGGGTGAGACCTCTTTCATCCATTTCTCTATTTATGCTTCCTATTAGCCCCCTCAACGCACCAACCATACTTGGAGCCCCGTCGGTGGTGATGCTGGCCAGCTTAGACCAGTCTAGATCCAACTCTCCCATCGTTTGGCAAACTTTACCAAAAATATCTTCCCCTGTTGTAGTGCCTTTGAGACTTTGTAGGGCTGCTAGCTCCTCGGATACTTCAAAGTTTGAGCTAACTCCGCGAAGAAAAATTAGCAGCTGTCCTGTGTCTGCACGTCATTACTCTCATCCAGTGCCATTGCAAACACATCAAATTCTTTAACTTTCTCTTTCAGCTGGGCATGTACGTTACACCCCATTTCTTCAATTCGTCTGGTGATTGTACTTGCGGACAGACTCACCACATTTAAGACGTCTTTCTTATCGGGGCACACCTCCTCCGCAACAGAATTTATACATTTCTTGACAAACTCACCATCACTCAATGGCCTACTGCTGATTGCAATCAGTTTAGCTACCTGAAAGCTTGCTCGAACCGATGACTGGTTCAACTGGGTTTGGCGTATAAACGTATTCTGCTGAGCTAATAGTCCACTTTTTAGCTTCAACACTTTGTCTGCTCTCATTTGGCCTTGTAAACTCGCATATTTGTCTCTGTGGCGGGTTTCATAGTGTCGGCGCAGATTATATTCTTTGAAAACAGACACAGTTTCTTGACAAATGAGACAAACAGCCATTTCTTTGCAATGAACAAAAAAATAATCACTTGCCCACCATTGTTTAAACACCCTGCATTCTGAATCTACCTTTCTTTTTGCTAACCGTTTGGCCATTTTGTGAATTTTCTTGCTGGCTCGCGTGCACCTGCTCGATCACGATCACGATGTTGAATATACCATTCTGTTGGTGTGTAAGAAATAATTAGTTTACCTTAATAATAATAGTTAATAACAAAGGGACATTTTAATAGGTAATAACTAAGGGACATTATTGTTTGAGAGCCAACCTTCATGATCAAATACAGATATGATATGATTAAAACAAAAGAGTCTCTGGCATTGTTCAGAGGGCCGGTCCAAATGCGTTGGCGGCCGTATCCGGCCCACGGGACGTAGTTTGGGGACCCCTGCTTTAAACGAACCAGCTAAAACAAGGTGTTAAGTAGGATCTTACTGGCTGGTTGTACAAACACATTTGACAAGACATAAGGCATTCACTATCATGTCCTACCCAAGCGGCAACCGGTTCTACGAAAATGGTTTGTATCTATACAGCGCCAAAGCCCGCCAGCTGCCCCTGGATTCAGAGTTTGCAGGGATCACTTTACAGAAGTGGTTTATATTTATAAACCTGTTAAATACGCTAATGTTAATACACACACTGGCGTTTTTGACATAGCTACGCTATCTAGCTCTCTAGCTCCTAAATTTACATCTGATTGTACAGTAGCCAAAGCTAGCTCTGTTACGTAACGTTTCCTACACTGTAGTTTGTTTAAAGGTGACATGACATGAAAACTTCATTTTATGAGGTTATTTAACATTAATATGAGTTCCCCTAGCCTGCCTTTGGTCCCCCAGTGGCTAGAATTTTCGATAAGTGTAAACTAACCCCTTTGTGTTCTTCTCCGCCTTTGACAAAATGAAGGCTCAATTGCGCTGTTTGAAAATCTCCCCCTAGTGACGTAGATAGGGGGAAGGTTACCTCCCGTCTCTCTGCTTTGCCCGACCAGATCATCTGGCCCGCCCATGAGAAACTGAGCTACCACCGTGCAAGGGCAAGTGCAATATCGTTTTTTTCTGGAGAGACATCATGGGGAGCAAACAAACGAACAGTTTGCTCAATGCTTGGATGTACAAATGCAAGCACAAATCTTTATTTAATTCCTTCATCCGAGCCTCTGCACAACCAATATCTCAATTTTATTTTCGCTGGAAATGCTCCGACACAACTTCCCAAAGTTTTGCTTGTCTGCGCCAAACATTTCAGCCACTACTGTTTCCTCAACTTGAGCCAACACAAAGCTGGCCTTGCTGAAATTAAATTCTGGATCATTACTAAATCTCCTCAGTCAAGCTACAAACCCTGGACAAGTAAGTTATCTAACTCTATATCATTTTGTTGCTTTACTGTATATGGTTACCTAGCTTGCTACCCTTAGAATGTGGCTTTCACATTAGCTCTGCAGCTAACAGCTGAGTTACTGTTGCTAACGTAAAGATAAATGGCATCAAGTGTGTGTGTGAAAACAAACGCTGTAACGCAAGTGTTGTACACTTCTTTGTTATTTGGATAACCGTTCTGATGTTGGTGTTACGGCTCGCGATATCCGCCTTTCTCCACATTGAAATGACTGAGTGTGCACCTCTGCAAACCAGGGTGATCAGATGAGAATGACTAAATTCGAGGTATTTTACAGCAACGCGGGCAACGAGCCATTGCGATACCTCCTGTAAACATTAGCGCATGTTGCCGCCCCTCTCCTCCTCATTAGCATTTAAAGCTACAGACACAGAAACGGCGCGTTCTGAGGAAAGATGATTGTGGGACTACTTGTAGTGGCTATAATTCTTCACCAAGGCTGAATTTCGGGAAAGAGACTTCAGATACGGTATTAGGGGACAACTCATGCCTATATAAAAGCATCCAAAAACAGCATGTCATGTCACCTTTAACTTAGCAGTGAAGAAGTTATCAACTCAACCAGTGAGCATGTGTGTCATGCCCTCTGCCCCCTAGTGGCTGGTTGTTTGTGTTCCCCGGTTGTGGGTGTGGCCATGGTCTCCAGTCTCAATTACCCACTCACTCTGCCTCAGTCTTCACACCTGTCTCCCATCAACTCATCAGCCCTGCAGTTTATCAACCCTGGTTTTCGCATCATTCATCGCCGGATAATAGTTTTGTCTACCCTCGGTAGTATACGCCAGGTTCCAGTAGACCAGTATTTTTATGTGTGACATTCCTGTACTAACTTTTTGCCTGTGCCTCCAGGATCACCAACCTTGCCAGACCCCGTACAGCCTACCCTGCCAGCCTGTCTGTTTTTTCATCACCATCACTCCCCTCTGCACTTACCCCAACATTAAACCCCTCTGGACCATCCCTCCGTTTTTTGCGTGTCTGTGTTGTGCACTTGGGTCCACCACCCCGTAACAATGTGGGGCTACTAGTAACTGAAACTTAGGCTACTAGCTATGTGTAGGGTGCTCCAAACTTATTGTCAGATGCACAGAACAACACAGGGTCAGACCGAGCATAGGTTAGACATATGGTAAGCTAACATAAAAGGTCTTTCTCCTCACACAGCATGGGAAAGAGCCTGTGCTCAATGATGAACGATCATTTTGGTGGACCACCAAACACCCAGGTTATGCAGGTCTTTGATCAGATCAATTCTGTCTTTTGGCATTGTCTGCAGTTACAACAAGTACCTAGCTAGCTACAAGTACATCACCACTCGGTGTTGTTCAACTTGTGAGTGTTAACTATATTTACATATTTACATCGGACAAAAACACATATTCTGCATCTATGGGACAACTGCGGTCCTGCGGGTACATAATAACGGATTGGTTCGAAAGCATACGCCATAGGATGAACAGGGATGGGTATGATGGGTCGACTTTCTTCAATTTTTAATGCAGTTTGACGGGTTGAAATTGAGAGCAACCATTCTCGTGACGTCAGATGTATACGTCATTTAAACATGGCGGCGCCCAGTTCTTTTTGAGTACATAAATTACACACAAGAAATGTTGATTATTTATAGAATGGCATAGAGTTGTATGTTATGTATTTTTTTAATTTATTAAATGTATATACTATTATAATATCACTGTGTCTAATCGCAGTTCAGTTCCACTTTAAGAACGCCACTAGGTGGCGGTCTTTGTACCTTACGAGCCACCGTAGTTTGCACTTGATGTAAGGTAGGTCGCCACGCTTGTTTAAAACGCTGGTTTGTACTCCGTTAAGGTAAGCAGTTTAATCTTAGTTTAGTTTATTTAAGTCTAGTGTTTGAGTTACAGTTTGTAGGGTCAAGTACTGCAAATGCGTTTTTATTTACCGGTGGACTAACATTAGCTGAGTGACGAATCAGCATGTAAGATGAGTCGATGGTTTATTTAATAATACAATTTTTTGGGGCAAATCTTTTTGTAAAAATCAGTGTCCCAGCTGGTGGGTCATAGTTCATTTAGGTCTTGTGATGTAGGCTAGGTAGCCTAGCTCTGAATAATTGCCAACAAACGAGTTTTACCAACTAACAAACTTTTACTATTACGCGAAAGGTAAATTGGGGATGGAGTTAATCTGCCTGTTAATTCATGCAAGGCGTGTGAAGGAGTCTTAAAGTGCATTTGGTTTGATTGAATTACAGCCATACCTTCCAATTCGTCATCTGCCCTGACAGGTGTGGTGGATTTAGGTGGCGACGTGACTGCAAAACAAGAAAAAGAAACAGTTGGCAAACAATTTAACAACTTATTAGTTTTTCAACCATAGCTACTATTGCATATACTTACACGCAGGCCCTCTTGGCAACACTCCAGGTTTAACCGTTTTCTTTTTCGGAATGACTTCATCCTCATCTTCACGAGACATGCATGAAAAATAAAACTATTAATAACATGAGTCTTACAATATTCAACAGAGAACTCATATATATATATATATTATATATATATTATATATATATATATATTATATATATATATATATATATATATATATATATATATAGATATATATATAGATATATATGAATGAATGACACATAACTACCATCACTATCAGTCTCCTGGAATCTGGCAGGAACGTTGATTTTTCTAGCATTTCCCTGTTTCCACCTGAGAGGCGTCTTGCCCCTTTCTTGCCCTCTCCCTGGCCAAGCTGTAGCTGTCTGTTAATGGAAAGGTGCAACAATTAGAATCTATATTTAAATTACAGATAAGCTATCAGTCATAGGCGATTCTAGGTTTTAATTTTTTTATCATTAGAGCACAACAAATCATGATAGAATACATAACTCACTGACATCACCTGAAATTCCAAAATAATGTTATTTTTTTCTTACATTAATTTGAAAATGTAAATGTTTTCATCCTAAGTAGAGCGCAAATGCACCCCCTGCACGTGTGGTAAAATCAGCTATGCTATCAGTTAGAGCTATTGTCTCTATTTGTCATTATGGGGTGAAACACATTTTACCTGTTGTAGAAAACACTCTGACTTGGTACTTCTTCCACTGTGCTTTATCTGGCAGAGCACAGCGTCTTGCCAGAATGCTAGCATTATTCTGAGGCCAATAGCAATTCAGAACCTGTAAGATATTTGCAATTGTTGTGTATGCTTTTTTGGTATATGACACAGTCATTGAACAATTTTGAAAATATTATGCAACTTTCAATGAGTCGCCTTACCCCATTACTCCTCTCCAACCATAATGATGGTGGCACATCTACTTCATTTGCTTCTATAAAATGCACCACCGAAAACCGATGAACCTGAATTATAAAGACATTTTAATTGAGACTGCATCAGTGATGGAGTCTGAGGTGATGTGTCAGTGATGGAGAGTGAGGTGATGTTGCGGCCAGGTCTGTCAGTGATGGAGACTGGGGCGATGCTGCTGCCAGGTCTGTCAGTGATGGAGACTGAGGTGATGCTGCGGCCAGGTCTGTCAGTGATGGAGACTGGGGCAATGCTGCTGCCAGGTCTGTCAGTGATGGAGTCTGAGGTGATGCGTCAGTGATGGAGAGTAAGGTGATGCTGCTGCCAGGTCTGTCAGTGATGGAGACTGGGGCAATGCTGCTGCCAGGTCTGTCAGTGATGGAGACTGGGGCGATGCTGCCAGGTCTGTCAGTGATGGAGACTGGGGCGATGCTGCTGCCAGGTCTGTCAGTGATGGAGACTGAGGTGATGCTGCGGCCAGGTCTGTCAGTGATGGAGACTGGGGCAATGCTGCTGCCAGGTCTGTCAGTGATGGAGACTGAGGTGATGCTGCGGCCAGGTCTGTCAGTGATGGAGTCTGAGGTGATGCGTCAGTGATGGAGAGTGAGGTGATGCTGCGGCCAGGTCTGTCAGTGATGGAGACTGGGGCGATGCTGCGGCCAGGTCTGTCAGTGATGGAGACTGAGGCGATGCTGCTGCCAAGGTAGACTCATTAAAAGTGAGTCTGGAGAGTGGAGAATTGTAAAGAAGACTCGTGAGCCATACTCCTCCTCAACCATGATTGCCCTTTGTTTAAGGCACTTCTCTGATATCAGTTTCATCCTTGAGTTTCTGATGTTTGTCCGACATGCTCCATAAAGGCGAGAGTCACAGGGACTCGAGATGTAGGGTTCCAGGTGGTCATACACCCTACAAAGGAACATTTGTGCGCCCTCGTCTTTCTCAGGGGTTGTTGACATCACCTCACAGCATGCTCTGTCATTTAGCATGTAAGCGTTGTTGGGATGTTTGATGCTTACTTTTTCTTCTTTTTCAGTGAGATCCCTCCTGAGTCTTCCTCTCTCATTGAGTCTTTTTACAATTTGGACCAGAGGACTTCTTCCAGAGCGGACCAGTTTCTTCAGGTGGTGAAGATAATTTTCAAAAGGAAATACACTGCAGTTGTCAAGGCAGCCAAATTCCTTGGCATCAGCAGCATGGAGTGGACGTTGTACACTAGGAAGCACTCCCCATACAGAAACCTTCCTTGCTGTACAAAAAATGAGAGAAGTTCATGTGCATATGAGCAGTGGGCTTGCACCAGGCTTGGAGAAATGAGTATGCACATTGCAACGCTGAAAGCCATGAAATGCTCAAACAGGTCATCTTGCAGAACTCCCCTCAGGACCAACTTGCCAGTGTAAAGAGCAAACTGACGGAACTCGGTGGCCTTCCAACGCTCAAGATTTTCCATACCCCGTGGCTTTCTTGCGAAACTGTTTGGAATTGAGGTCTTCAGTTGCTCAAGTCTTACACTCACCTCCTTAATCTGCCCTGAGGACATTCTGGTCTCAGTCTTTCCTTTTGTCCACAAAAGCAAAAGCTTCTTCATTACTCCAAGGCAACACTGGTGCATGTAGTCTACAGGAAAGGATGTGATCATGTCAATAGAGAGGTTGGAGAAAGGCGATGTTTTTCCTTCCTGGTGATGTTCCAGTTGAGTTAACTCTCTGAAGGACTGGTCAGTCCTCAGTGTGAGATTTTCAACCTATTGATAGGTCATCCGTCCATCCCAGGCCCTTTCTGTGTGCACCTGTCACAACCAAAGTACCCTGAGTACTGCTTGATACACTTGACAAGTGCCTTTGCAGGAGCATCACAGGTTATGCACCTTATCTGGACACGTATCACCTTGTCTCCCCACTCCAAGCCATTCTGCATCACGTCCTGCATTTTGCTGACTGCAAAATCGCTGATGAAGTCGAGGGAGGTTGGTTTGGATGACACCAATGCCAGAGACAAGGGGAAAATAGATTTTGGTGACAAATTGATGCAGCAGAGAACAGGCCAAAGACATTGGTTGGTGCTTTTAAAAAGAGGCAAGCCATCAACATTCAGGGAGATGTCTTTTTAAGATGTTCCAGAATCTGCCCTCTCACATCAAAATGAACACATTTCATTCCAGACTCAGTCTCCACATCCACTTCATTGGTGCTCTCCAACAAGGTTCTTGCAGTGGAAGGAAGCTCTGGATGACCATTTCTTTTCAGGACCTTCAACAAGCCATCTACAGCATTGTGTTTCTCTCCTAAATCAATGGCCCATTCTTTAAGTTGTTCCCTAAAGGAAGAGGCAACTGCACTGTCCTCTTCATCACTAGAATCCTCTGATGTCTGGATCTGTTCCAATTCAGGGACAATGTTGGTATCGTCATGCAGCTGCTCTTCGATGGTACATCCTCCACTCCCAGGGCTATCATCACTGTACATCTCCTGATCATTTGGATTCTGCTCATTTGCTTCTCCATCGTGTGTATTATTTTTCTGTGCTCTTGACACCCTTGCCCAGATGCGATTGTATTCTCGTTTCTTATCAGCTGACGACGTCTGCTCAGTGGATACAGCCCTAAAATGGTGTGTCTGGAAAATGTTTTATATTGAGCCACATTATAAAACCTTTTCTTTTTTTTATTTGACTGTTTTAACTTCACTGACTAAACTCCAAGAGTGATGGTACTAACTTCCAATAACATTATTATTATCCTACCTCTTTTTTGTACATCCTGTCAAATCTTCCAGCAGTGTATGCTTTATCTTCAGAAAGTACATCCACCCGGAAATACAGAAGTTGCAAAATGAAAAAAAAGCATAGATTGTTAAACTCTTGCCATTGACAATTATAATGTATAATGATTTCAAGCAATTAATGTATAATGATTTCAAGCAATTAACCATAGCAATAAGCCAATATTACCAATGAGTAAAGTGACACATTATTTTCTATATTTATGTATTGCCTAGTGGTTTGCATACAGAAGATCCCATATTAAAATGTATATTGAATTGTACATGTTGGACTTATGTAGTGCAGTTTAAACTAGAGAGGGTACAATTTCTGGAGAAATTGTAGGGTGTGCTTGCTTGCTTTAGTTGCAGGTGGGTCCATTTTCCCTTCTAGTGATATTTTCAATTTCAAAAAAGTGATATTTTCAATTTCAATATTTCAATCAAGCATTTAGCCTACTCATATTTAGTACTCATATTGCATAATTTATTAAGAACAGCCTTTGAAACAAGGAACCCCCTTTGAAACAAGCTACTGTAACAACGTTGTCACTGGCAGCATTTCAGATGGAATTGTGATTCAAATAGTACCGTCTGCTAACTGAAAATAAGCCCCCCAAAACGTAAATAAGTTCGATATTAATTTAGGGGGACATACACCACTGATTGTTAGAAAGCGCAGGAAATTAGAACGTTTCTTTTGTAAGAGATATAGACCCGAAAGGGCGAACAGCACAAAGCGGAGGGGTTTTGTTTCGCCCTGAAGGGGCTTATTTCCCCGATAATGACCGGCGTTCTATAAATCATCCCGCTTATTACACGGCTACTTGCCAACAAAAATAACTTAACACTGTGTGTCTTTTTACAATGTATTTGTTACCATTCGTATTGTTGATCAGCAGAGAAATAGTTCGCCGTTGAACTTCATAGACTTTGAACGTTCTTTAGGCTTCAAATCAGCTGACGTCGCTAAGCAACAGAGTACGCTGGGTTTGAAAAGTTACGGGACTACTTGCGGAGTGCCATGAATCCGAGGCAAAAAGGCCACTTCCCTTGACAGCTGTCAAATATGCATAGCAACGGTCAAATATGAGAAAATTTTTCACCGCAGAACGTTGGGAAGCCCCATTCAAGTGAATGGAGCATTCTACAGTATTAAGAACAGCCGTGTAATAAGACATAATAAAGTTTGGCCATAGCTGTGGCATTGAAGACAGTACTGTAGCCTACTACACTGCCAGTGTAGCGAGCCGAGTCTGTGACTCTGTGGCTAACGTCAAAACAAGACGCTGTCTCACTCAAATTCCAAGTTTTACACAAATAACAAACTATGCTGACCCGCTGGCTATCTTCGCAATCGCCATATCTTTAAAACACTGCTGTCCATTTAGATGTAGAATTGACCCTGGTACGAAATTAAGAAAATACTCACCACACGCAGATCGACAGTTGACTGAGTGTCAACACTGTTTGACAACATTGCTTCTGAGGCTGACAGGCTCTCACGTAGCAAACAAATCAACGTTTTTACAGCAACATATAATAAAATCTCACCACCTGGCTGTTTTCACAATAGTCATATCGTCATAACATTTCCCTCTTTCTGTTTTTTCGTTTAAAATTGAACTATAAAATTAGCTACAAAAAATACTACTATGAGGCTTTATAGCATGGCTGCCACCTAAAAGACTAGGCGGTCTCACGGGCGACCTGCACTCGCTCAAATTTCAAAGACTGTCACGACCTAAATCAAAAATCCGAGATTGCAGTTCCACTCAAAATCGCTTTCTCTACAAAGCCAAATGGTTTTGATTTTTTGTGGGTGGTATTTTTCACTCCTAATCCAAGCTCCAATTTGCGAGCTAGACAGTCTCTATCAAGTTGTATCCATGCGTCGTTGCTAACGTGTGTTGACGTGGTGACGTAGCTAGCACAGGTTACCCTTCGTCGACAAAAGGCACTTTGTCCCCACAAAAACGTTGTAACCTCCTAAACTGTGCAACCGAACGTAAATCCAAATACAAGCAACGCAATCGCCACCAAGACGAAACTTTTGACACCACCATAGTCTATGTAGTCCAAATATTGACTGAGCCTTAGGGGCGCGAAAATAAACAAAAAAATAAAGAATAATATATATGTGAGATTACAATGGTTTGTGCTAGCTGAAGGCAAGCACACCCCAATAATAAAGTATTGGACTGCTTGTGGGTAATTATGATTACATTCTTTTTGTCTAACTTAATTATCGTAGTTAAGTGGCTGAAGGTTATGTAGCCTATGTTAAGTGTTTCATTAAATGATGATATTACAAAAAACAGGTCTATATCTGGTGTGGCAATTCAGATGTGTATTTCTGCCATTACTTTCCGAACGCTCCGGTTGTCACGTGACTTTAATGTTTTGCCGTCATTTCGCCAGGAAAGTTTTGGCAAAAATGAACGGCGCCAGCACGGATTTAAACTAGTCCGAGTTCACTGCGCACTTTATTTCAAAAGACATAGGAAACTGTAAAGCAACACTTGATCGATGTAATATTAGTGATCCATAAAATGCTCCTGGAGTTATTTTTACGACCTTAACAAGTAAAACGGAAAGCTTCCCTGACCTTCAGTATCCAGATATTTACAACTATCTAATCAACTTTCCTTCATCTACTCTGAAGACTCTCCAAGAGTCTTTGAAAGCCTACAAAAGCTTGCAGGGATATATGGACGCAATCAGCTGGATTTGTTATGAATATTCAGCTTTGGAGTCTACCGGCTAAAAATTGCTTTATCGTCACTGGAAGGGTAAGTTAAAGTGTAGGCTAACGTTAATGCAGTCCGTGTTAACTTGTATAGCTAAAGCGTTAGCTAGTCTGTAACGTTCGCCAACGGTTAGCTACTAACGTAAGCTAACGTACATTATATCAGTGCACTTTTCATCACAAAAATGCCATTACATCTTTATTACAGGCAGCATTACAATAGGAGCAACTAGCTAACTCGTAACGAAAGGCGCTCCACTCTGCTCTCCACTCGGCTCCACTCTCCATTTGTAGCAACGGTAACTCAGTAACTAAGAGATCGTGCGCGTCTGAGTCCGTAACGAGGACAACAATGACGTCAAATGGCAATGGCAGCTGTCATTCTGATACTTTTCTCTCTAGGTTGTACAGTAGCTCCAGCTGTCAAAAAGTAGTTTCTGTAGAGCTAGACTAGAGCAGTACCCTTCACCTGTCCAAAAGTAGCCAATTCAGCTGTATTTTCTGTATCCTTAAAGAGACAACACCACTAGTGTGTATTCCTATTTTGCTATCGATAACATTGTTACTGTATACAAATTAAGATACTAGTACGACGTCTCAATTTAGCCGACGTCACCTTCACAGTTTGAGCTAGTTTAGAGTACCAGTACTGTACTGGGCAGAAATTAATATACATTAATTTTCGATATTCCTAGCTATTTCACGTTGGATAAACATACAAATAGCTTTACATACATACAAGTACAGTAGGGTTAAAGTTTGTATTAAAATATATTTACCTCAAATGCTGTCCTTCGGGTGTCTGTCCTTCCCACCTTCACAGAAGTACGCTAAATTACAGTCTAAACTAGCTAACTACACAAAAACACTATTAAAAACACAATAACAAAGAACTATACTATGAACACTAAAACTTAAGTTAGATATTTACACAAATTGATTATCAAATGGTATTGTATAAAGGAAGGATGCGGGATCAAAAAGTTTTACTGTCTCTCTCAAGACGTCTTCACTCAACAACAGAGTTCACGAGCGTTGACAGGGACCCAACCAAGTAACCAGGCGGGTCCGTGAGAGATGTGCTGTAATAGGCTAGTATGGAACATTTTTAGAGACGCAGCTGGTGCTTGGATAGGCTGGATCCAGCTTAGATGTTTTGTTTCAGTGATGGTACATCCCAAAATATTTATGACTATAATATACTTTGCTCAAATGCAAGTTATTGGTACCATACATAAACAATTGATTTAATACTGTACAGTTTCCAGAGTGACAGTAGCCTATAGCTTGAGCAATTCACATCACAGAATGACACACAAACAAAAATATCAGTTCGGAATTTAGATGGTTATGACCAACGGATGACCAACCCCCCGAAAGTTTTAAACATAGTCATATCATAACCAACCAGGGACGTTCCTGGAACGTTCCTGGAACGTGCCGAATGTCCCCCGAAATTTTTTGACCTAATGTCATATCATAACCAAGCAGGGACGTTCCTAGAACGTCCCGAATGTCCCCGAATTTTTTTACATAACGTTGTATCATAACCAACCAGGGACGTTCCTGGGACGTTCCTGGAACGTCCCGAATGTCCCGGAATTTTTTTAACATAACGTTGTATCATAACCAACCAGGGATGTTCCTGGAACGTCCCCTGAAAGTTTAAAAATAAATGTCTAAATTGTGACCTTTTAGGAACTTTAATAACGTCTTAAGGACGTCCTAGGGACGTCCTAAGGATAACGTCACGGTATAACCTACAGGGGACCAAATAGGATATTTATGACTATAATATACTTTGCTCAAATGCAAGTTATTGGTACCATACATAAACAATTGATTTAATACTGTACAGTTTCCAGAGTGACAGTAGCCTATAGCTCGAGCAATTCACATCACAGAATGACACACAAACGAAAATATCAGTTCGGAATTTAGATGGTTATGACCAACGAATGACGTTCTGGAACCCCCCGAAAGTTTTAAACATAATGTCATATCATAACCAACCAGGGACGTTCCTGGAACGTTCCTGGAACGTCCCGAATGTCCCCCGAAATGTTTTAACATAATGTCATATCATAACCAAGCAGGGACGTTCCTGGAACGTTCCTGGAACGTCCCCGATTTTTTTTTTTACATAACGTCGTATCATAACCAACCAGGGGCGTTCCTGGGACGTCCCCTGAAAGTTTAAAAATAAATGTCTAAATTGTGACCTTTTAGGAACTTTAATAACGTCTTAAGGACGTCCTAGGGACGTCCTAAGGATAACGTCACGGTATAACCTACAGGGGACCAAATAGGAACGTCACCGAACGTCCCCAGGACGTCCCTTGTTAGCTGGGATGTTGCCTGAAGGCCAATGTAGTTAATAAATCTGTGACTGAATTCCTGGATCACTCATGTGCTTCCGTAGCTAACGGTATAATGCAGAGGATTGTAACAATGTACATGTGTTTTTGCTTGTGGGATCGAATTCCACTTGAATCTTTTATTTTCTTAGCTTCCATTTATTATAGCGTGAATGGCTGTAATGAAGTGCCCACTACATTTGTTCAGAATATACAATTATGAAATGAATTGATTTCAAAAGATATAGCGAAGAAACACTCAGCAATAGGCTACACGAAATCCCATAGGAAACGAATGTTTCCATGTTGTGTCATGCGTGTTTTGATCGTATTGTCTGGGTTAGCAGCGACGTTCTTAGTATGAATTTGTAGGCTAATCTGTGGTGTCAGAAGGAGCTGTGATGTCGTGGAAAATACGGCTATTGCCTTGAAACAACCCCAAATACATGCATAGTAGCCTACATTCGGGTAGTGTCTATGGGAACCAGTTGAATCAGAAGAAGCCAATTCAAAATGTTAC
The DNA here is from genome assembly GCF_054491055.1 of Hypomesus nipponensis. Lineage (NCBI taxonomy): Eukaryota > Metazoa > Chordata > Actinopteri > Osmeriformes > Osmeridae > Hypomesus > Hypomesus nipponensis. The sequence goes on along the minus strand of NC_140372.1, from coordinate 14,949,286 downwards.
CTGAAGGCCAACATAGCTAAGAAATACCTAACGATTTAGCTAAAATTTGTGAGCTGGTGTAGCTCACGGTTTTAATCAACAGACTATTGTGCCTACAAGTTTTTACTCTAATGCGATCAAATCCCACTTCATGCAAGCCTGCAAATGTTTTATTTTGTCTCCGTTTATTTAGTTGCGAATGGTAGCCTAATGTAGTGTGCACGTAGCCTATAGGCCTACTTTCATATTTGCCGCAGCAAATATTAGATCCGACTTGAAAATTGCCAGTAATATGTTTGTGAATTTGTGACGACTGATAGGTGCACGCACAGCTGGGGAACCAGTAAAATTAGGAACCAGTTGGGACGTAACACCAGTGAAGTTCGACAATCATTCATTTGCTCTGAACATTTCACCCAAGACAGTTTTGACAACCTTGGACAATTTCAAGCAGGATTTGCTCGGAAGCTGAACCTGGAAAGAGGTGCTGTTCCGACCATATGCTCATTGCAACCGCAAGCTGTAAGGACAGTATGATGTTGTGCTAACAGTTATTAGCAATGCTAACGTGTCCTGTATATAGCGTTAGAATACCGGGTAGAATGCTAAATACGTTTCTACACACATCAACTGTAGCTAGACTAGCTGTAGTCAGCATTAGAAGGGAAGCTTCGGAAAAAATAACCAGAAAACAAACAGCAGTCTGGCTTATTGCTACCGCCTGTCTAGATAATCTATTTGAAATAATTGGAGAAAGGCAGGTGCTAGATAGCATTGCTAGTAACTGTTACTAGTAACACCTAAACTGTAGTAGGCATGTAAACTAGTTTAGCTTGCTAACGCAAGAGCATAGGTAGAATGTGTGATAATTTAGCCCAGTTTTTTGGCAATGGGGCTAACGTTGTTTCATGTTCCTGACTGTGTTTCATTCAAATAAATAACCCGTGTCATGTAAATCTACAATCAACAATGCATGTTTGTCCAGATCATTGTCAGGTTATTTTTCAGCAAGATATCTAGAGCTAGTTAACTGAAGCCAGTTGAATCACGATATGGTTTGGTTGCTAAGCCTAACGTTCTACCCACCCAAGTCAATCCAGTTTGCTTCAACAACAGAAGTGGAAACAAGTAATGTTATCATTTCAAATGATATGTAGTCAGTCTGTTGAAAACAGTGTTGTGTAGACATAATAGATTTATTTCAAGTCTCCACCTTCGGTGTTTCAGTGAGTGCTGCTGTTGACAGTGTTTCGTTTTTGCTCCCCAGCTTCACTCGTTGAAAACCGACCAATCAGCGCGCATCTTATCTAAATATTAATGAGCATACCATAAAGTGAGAAAAGCTAATGTTTTTTCCCGGGAACATTTCAGAGGATATATCAGGGGGCATAGAAGAGCACCCGGGCCATTTTCAACCCAACCAATGTTACATACCCTATTCGGAGATCTTAGGAACAGTGTGAAATACCCCCAAAAAAACAATCAATCGCCCCTTTAAAACTGCCACTGAGTTTAAAACATACAAGCATTTTTACAAAAACATTCCAAGCGCATTAGTTAGGGACAGAAAATGCACAATCCATACAGTAATAAACCCTAACAATAATTACGTTTTCACTGAAATTCTGCAGTGCAAAAAAAGCATCGAATTGTTAGCGAGAAATAGGGATTGTCCTATGATTGTCTTCTGAGAAGCGACTGACACTGCTCTTAACCTATGCACTGTGGTCGAACGATGAGGCAGCGTAAAGGAAAATAATTGTTTTTCCTAATTTCGTTGACTTTCTCACACACCAACCTGATGTCAGTGTCTTCTTCCGGGTACTTGTCCAACACATTTATGATATCCAGACAAACTAGACCAATACAGAGGATCTTTTTTGTCGCCCATATTACTTTGGCGAGGAGGAACAGGAGGAATTTGGACTCGTATGTTCATGTTTTAGCCTTTGAACCTCAGAAACCACCCAATGAAACTACCCAGTGATTGGGCGTCAGGCAGTGACTGCTCTGTAATGTGTCGTTCGTGAACGCTTTGTTCATTTTGAATGAATCCTTACAAGGACTCGGGAGTAACGACGAGTATGGCGTGAAATTAGTGCCAGGAGAGCAAGCTCTGTAAAGACGATTTGTAACTTGCAAAAAAGATGTGTCTCTGTAGAAAATGATTCGTGTACTTGCAAAAAAAAAGTTTTGTGTCTCCGTAGAGGAAGGCAAGACTTGTGTACTTGCTAAAAAGATTTGTAACTTGCAAAAAAGATTCGTATACTTGTAAAAAAAGGTTTTGTATCTCCCTAGAAGAAGGCGGGAACACTGCTCCCAAAACCATCTAAGCCAATCAAATATAGCCATTTCTGTGTTTAGTATCATTGGACATTTTCGTCTGTCTATCACACAAATCGCTGATTTACCTGAGCTGAATGAGAACTAAGAGAAAGGATTTGATAATCTACAGCTGCCTGCCTTTATTGTAGTTTTACAAATGGTTGCACATACATGACGGTTGTTTGTAGAGTTAATTTAAGTTATTTTAAAGCAGATTTAACCATTTTGTAATGAACGCTATTATGCACATGGTATGACAAACGTAATTATAGCCTAATCTAATTAGTTATAATATTGTGGCATGTTACGGCTTCATTATATATTGTTGACATGTTATTCTGAGGCAGAGACAAAGATGAATAAATCATGTCTGATAACATCAATATTGTTATGGTCGTTATATTGTTAGAACTTTAAGTCAGTTAACACCACAACGATGGCATTAACAATAAGCTAGTAATTGTAAACAACACTCATCATCATTATAATAGTAAAGGTATAGGCTTAATTTGCTTTGCAAAGCTAGAACAACAACGGAGCCAGATATTTAGGTTTAAAGTTTATTTATCCGACACAATACATAAGCAGTTAAACTATAAACACAAAGCAAAAAGAACAACGTATAGGCCCTGCACGTATAATACTACAGTACTAATAGTATTGATTTTCGTAAAGTTCACATGTAGGCTATCTGCTTCTTGATCGGACTTGTACCACATTCTGACAGTTTTCTGCAATGCCTTAGCTCCAGCTCAAAAGCTCGCGACTGGTTGTCGCAAAGTATGACGTATACAGCTAGTTGCAAGCATGCATGAGTTTCGGAGCAAGGAACAAGCTTCTGCGCAAGACCGGACGAGTCGGTCTGGAAAGACTGCGCCACTGAGCACTTTTCATAGAAATGAATGGGGACGCCATCTTGGAAGACAGAAGTAGCTGTCTTTAGTTATATTAACTCTATGTTTCATTACCAGGAGTTTTAAACCAGATCTTACCAATCCATGACGTTGTGGTTACGTCTCCCAATGGTAACTTTGTGACCAATTATCCGTTGGTCACAAGTCACCAGCTGGCAACTATTTTTAAACGTAATGATAGCCTAATATAAATAGTTATAATATCGTGGCATGTTACGGTGTCAATATAGATTGTTGACATGTTATTCTGGAGCAAAGACGAAGATGAATAAATCATGTCTGATAACTCTATTGTTATGGTCGTTATATTGTTAGAACTTTATGTCATGTAACACCATAACGATGGCATTAACAATAAACTAGTAATAGTAAGCAACACTCATCATATAACATAGGCTTAATTGGGGTGTGCTTGCCTTCGGCAGAACAAACCATTGTATCACATATATATTTATTATTATTGTGAGAATGCTGTTAAGCATTATTTTCCTGTTTCTCTTTCTTCTTATTGTTGGAATGCTGCTTCAGCATTGTTCTTTGAATCTTTATTCAACTTCTTCTATTTCTTCCGCGCCACCTTTCAGTGCCTTCAAAATCTTTAGCTATTAAAACCGTTCAGCTATAAAAAAAAATAAAAAAACGTTTTAGCTTTGTACCTCTTATGGTTGAATTAATATAAATCAATATTCATAATATTTTTAACATGGGTTTCCAATTGAGTTTTCTTTCAAATCCTTTCAAACTTCTTAAAGTGGTTTAGATCGTATCTATCTGATAGATCACAATATGTCCACTATGATGGTTGCTCATCCAGGAGCACTACTGTAAAATACGGAGTACCACAGGGTTCAGTTCTAGGCCCTCTGTTATTTTCACTCTATATGTTGCCTTTAGGAAACATAATTAGAAGCTCTGGGGTACATTTTCACTGTTATGCAGATGATACTCAGCTATACATGTCCATAAAGCCTGGAGAATTTCCACATGCTATGGAAAAATGTGTTTCCGGGTTGAAAACTTGGATGACAGCAAATTTCCTTCTTCTTAATTCGGATAAAACCGAGGTTCAAATTTTCGGCCCTAAAAAATACAGAAATAATTTATCCAATCTGACCTTAAACTTAGATGGTGTCAAAGTATCTCAAAGCCAGTTGGTAAAAAATGTAGGAGTCACATTGGACCCAGACCTTTCGTTTGAGTACCATATTAAACAAATCACCAGAACTGCATTTTTCCATCTACGTAATATTGCCAAAATACGAAAATTCCTCTCAAAGGATGATGCTGAAAAACTAATACATGCTTTTGTTACGTCCCGATTGGACTACTGCAATGTGTTGTTCTCTGGCCTCCCAATTACCTACTTGAAAAATTTACAGCGGGTACAAAATGCTGCTGCTAGACTATTGACAAAAACAAGAAAGTTTGATCATATAACATCTACTCTTATCTCTTTACACTGGCTCCCTATCCAAGCCAGAGCTGATTTCAAAGTTTTACTACTAACTTACAAATCTCTACATGGATTGGCACCACTGTACCTCTCCGGTCTCCTTGCACCCTATTGCCCCGCAAGGACTCTAAGATCTTAAGATGCCGGCTATCTGGTAATACCCAAAATTAAGAAAAAAACTGCTGGAGGTAGGGCGTTCTCATATAGAGCACCTCTTCTCTGGAACAAATTACCTGTCTCAATTAGGGAAGCTGATACTGTTTCGACATTTAAAACTAGATTAAAAACGTTCCTGTTTAGTCAATCCTATGATTGTTAAATGTGTGTACTTTCTATGTAAACCTGGGGTGTGCGTTTGCCTATGTGTGTATCACATGTAACTTTTAAATTGTAATTTTAGCTTATGTTCACACTGCCCATTTAAATGTTACAAAAAAAGTAAACCTGTTATTGTATATTGTTACTGTAATAGTTCCGTTGCTGTATATTTTAATTGTTATAGTTTACTAGTTGGAGACAACGGGGGGCTGGTTGTTTTCATCCTTATTCGTATAAATATAACCTATTTTACAGTTGTTTCCCCTGGAACAGATTTCATGTTCCAACCAAGGGGGGCTGTCGCTGTCTTGGTGTGTGGGGCTGCATCAAATACCCTCTTAGCTTTGTTAAATTGCTGCACTAGTCCACACTTGACCGGTGGGGATCTCATTCTATTACGACTGAAACTGTTAGCTGCTCCTGGCATTCTCTAATCCCTGTTCTCCTCTCTGTCCCCCCCACACATCCCTTGTGGTGTGGGGGGTCTGAGCTGTCAGGACCTGCCTGGTCGTTGGTCTACCAACGCTGGACCAGGTCGTCAACCGGAAACCAGCCTCCATGACGGCCAACAGCGAGTTTCCAGGTCCCATCCAACGTCTATAAAGCCGAACAATGGATTTTTGGTGTTTCAAAACCCATTGACACTGTATGACTATGTTTAGCTTGTGTTCTGCTCCTCTCTCTTGCCAACCGTCTCTGGAGGAGGGGATCCCTCTCTGAATTGCTCCTCCCAAGGTTTCTTCCATTTTTTCTCCCGTTGGGAGTTTTTCTGGGAGTTTTTCCTTGTCTTCCTTGAGGGTTTAGGTTGGTTGAGGGGCAGTTCTATGGGCGTATGTGAAGCCCTCTGTGACATGCTTGCGTGTAAAAAGGGCTATACAAATAAATTTGATTTGATTTGATTTGATTAAAACTTCTTCAACTTCCAAATCCTCCTTCTTCCTCAATCTTTCAGCTAGAGCCACCATTTAAACTTTAAAACGTTGACAAAACCCTACACTATTTTTATATAATTCAGCTTTTTGATATCTATTCAACTTTTTTTTATATCACTGATTATGTTTCATAACTTTTTCAAACCGTTTCTGAGATTTACATGGGTGTTTACGAGAAAGCCCAGAGTGCAGACTGAATCGCTTAGAACTTACACATTTGTTCAGAGCCCCACGAAAGCGAGACAAAGTCCAACTCTCGCCCCATAGAGTCCAATGCAAATGTGGTGACAAATTCGTCACAGAAAACAAAAAATAACAACATTTATAAACTGCCGTTGTAGTCGTATTTCTAAACGCACAGACATATAAAGGACATCTCTGGTTTCGGCAGAGTTTTGGGTCTCGGAAAATATCCTAATTTTTTGGATTGGACGTATAGTTTTGCGTCTACGTTAATTTGTTTGAGGTGTGGATGCTAGGTAAATGTTGGTTATTCTCTGCCCTCAGCGTGTTAGTACGGTGGCCCTGAAAGTGCAAACCCCCCCCCCTAATGTGAGTACATCCCCCAAATGAAAACACTCCCCCCGAATACGAGTCAACTCCCCCCAAATCGGATGACTTGTTCACCTCCCCCCAATACAAAAACACGCTCCCCCAAATGGAAAACGACATTACTTTAACTTAAAAACACATTACGTAACTCTGAACGGAAAGGGTAGGTACTACACTTCAGCGCTGATTGGATGCAGTAGGTTAACTAACAAGAAATAAGAAATTGATCGACAGAAGTACAAAATGCAATAGCCTGACAGAGTTACGTGCACCGGGACATTTATTTGGGTATCAAAGCATGTAACATATAGGCTACTTATGCAAAAGCATAAATTGCGTGTTAAACGTAAACATCGATAGCCAAACAACTAGTCCACCTAACTCTGTCATTATCATGAACTTGATCGTTTTGGTTGGGAGGAAAGAGGAAACATTTGTGTTAACAATTCAGAGTCATGACACTACTCTTTATTTTAATCAGGGTCATTCCTATGAAATAATCTTAGATATGCTGTTAATGTTTCACAATATTACAATAAGTTAGCCTATGCGCACGCTAAAAACGCAGTTGAAGGAAGCAGGACTTTTCAGAAGAAAAAACTAATACTAACACAGAGTCGTGGACCAGAATAGTTATTGTTTGGCTATCGATTTTTACATTTAACACTAAATACTTTCACCTAAGTAGCATAGGCCTACTATTTGCTACATTCTTCGATAGCCAAACAAATGTCCTGGTGCACGTAACTCTGCCAGGCGATTGCATTTTGTACTTCTGTCGATCAATTTCATATTTCTTGTTAGTTAGCCTATTGCATCCAATCAGCGCTGAAGTGTAGTACCTACCCTTTCCGTTCAGAGTTAATGTAATGTGTTTTTGAGTTAATGTAATGTCGTTTTCCATTTGGGGGAGCGTGTTTTTGTATTGGGGGGAGGTGAAAAAGTCATCCGATTTGGGGAGAGTTGACTCGTATTCGGGGGGAGTGTTTTCATTTGGGGGATGTACTCATATCAGGGGGGGTGTTTTGCACTTCAGGGCCACCGTATGTTAGCAATCATAGCTGCACCATCACCGTGGCAACCAGACAAACAACCAACATGAAAGCAAAATTGGGTAACGTTTTGGAAACTGCAGGTAGAGTCGTATTTCTGACCGCAGAGACATATAAAGGACATCTCTGGTTTCATTTTTGGATTGGACGTATAGGTTTGCGTCTAGGTTAACTTTTTTGAGATGTGGATACTAGCTAAATGTGTCATTCTCTCTGCCCAGCTTGTTCGCGAGTACAGCTGCTCCATTGCCGTGGCAACCAAACAGACACGCACCATGACAGCAGAATTGGGTAACGTTTTGGAAACTGCAAAAAGAGTTGTATTTCTGACCGCACAGACACATAAAGGATATCAATGGTTTCGGCAGAGTCTTGGGTCTCGGAAAATATCCTAATTTTTGAGATTGGACGTGTAGTTTTGCGTCTAGGCAAATTTCTGTTATTCTCGACGAACCAATAAAGTTCATCATTCATCAAACCCGATTACTAGCAATTGTCGGTTTATGCCAATAATACAATTACTCCGTTTACATGTGTAATTAGTTATGCGATTACTCAATAAACACGTCTACATGATTCTTTTTTATTGATCGTTGTATGCTTCTTTGACGAAACTTGCACCATCATCCTTCTGCAACAAAGTGTCGCCGTGTCTTCTTGTATCGGCCCTACTGCTGTATGTTTGAATCCTACTAAGAAAGCCGAGTAAATGCACTCAATGGTAGGCTACATCTGCCACTGCTATTACTATCCCAACTATAATTTCAGCTGTTAAAACGAGAATATTCTTGTTATGACTAGCTACCCTACTTTTTCTACTGTTTAACAGTTCAGCTTTCAGCTTCTCCCGCATTGTAGGCTATTTTAGCTCTTGTTAGATCATGCAGTTCAGCTTCCACACTGCCTCTTTTGTGTGACTCACAAATTTTTAAAATTCATTTCAGCTTTCAGCTTGCGGGTATTTTCTAATTTCTGTATTTTCAGCAATAAAAAAATAAAATAAAAAAAACTTTCAGCTCCTTCAGGAGATGTGTGCTGTGTTTTGGTATTTCTCCCTTTTATACGTATTTTTTTTTAAAGGTTTTTGTGCAAATTATTCTTCCTTTAAAAGTAACGGTAAATCCTTTCAAATCATTAAAAAAGCTTCCTCCTCTTTCAAACTTAACTACTTCAGCATACTTTCAGATAGAGACACCATTCAACCTTTAAAATGTTCACAAGACATTCAGCTTATAACTTTCTACTACATTTTCACTATTTTCAGCTTTTTTAGCATGGTCAGCTATCCCCATTCAGGTTTTCAGCATTCTCACTGCTGTTTCGCAGGAACAGCCTTTTCTATTTATTCCATACTCTTAGTTCTTCCGCCGTTTTTTGGACTTTAACTAGTCCTGCATACTTTCACCGATTCCTACAATTTTGGAATCAAAACGTTCAGCTCCTTCAGGAGAAGATGGCTATGACTCCTGGGGCCGGTTGCACAAAGCACCTTAAGTTAAGATTTTTCTTATGGTCAGAGTTAAGGTTTCCTTAAAATATAATCGGTTGCACAAAGCACCCTTAAGTTTTTTTCCTTAAGGTTTCCTTAAATGTTCCCTTAAGTATTAAAGGTTTTCTCCTTATCTTGGTATACTTAAGGATTCCCTTAAAGTTTGTTAAGCGTTGCATGAAAGACCTTAGCAAACAAAGTAAGGAAGAAAACTTCAGGTACCTCTGACTTATTCTTTACCGCAATATGGCTGCGTTTATGGAGATAAATTAACCCATCCCACACCTATGGCACTCTGTAAAGCTACTGTGCTGCAGTGTAAACATGAATACTATTTATGCGTCGGCTACGGCTGTAAATAAAGTAGCTATAATATAAATATAATATAGCCTAGACTCACGCCGGTAAATGCAGTGTAGCCTAACTGTTGATCTCATTTTGATCTAGCTACCTAAGAAGTAGGCTAGCGCTCACTTTTAAAAAACGTTACTGAGTAGTAACAAGACCTATGACTAAAGTTGATATCACCAGTTTTATTGGACTCCCTCCTGAAATTGGTTGTCTGTTATTTGGACATAACAATCAAGTTATCATAGCTAGCTCTAGCATATATTTTTTATTTCTTGAATTTACCGCTTCACCAAACTTCTTGAGGTTTATTTTTGATACAATTTCGTCCTACATTCGTTATTTTTGAATTTTGACTGCTTGGCCACCTCATTGCTGCCTGCAGCTATATGTGGTGGTATTATTATTTTCTTTTTCTCATGGGAGTCAATGGCAGCCCCTAGAGCACAATGGTAAAAAGTTGTGAAATTTGTCATGTTGAAACTGCACACCATTAGTAACTACCATACCAAACATGGGCCATGTGAGACAATAGGTGGCGCTACAGGCCACACCCCAAGATGTCAATTTGCATAGTGATGCCATTTGCAGGCCATAAGTCCCAAAATGCTGACATTTATGACATGTGCCTTATTTTTTCTCATGAGGAACAAAAAAGCCTCTAGAACCTATAACGGCCGCCATATTGGATTTTTCTGTACAATAAAGATTGAGGAAACACGTTTTTTCGCTACTCCTCCTACATTTTTGGTCGAATTTTTTTCAAATTTGCCAGGGATGATCTCCAGACTGAGCCTCACAAAATGTATCACAGTGATTTTTAATTTTCAAAACCTTTTGTTCGTTACAGCCAATCAAAATCATCAACAAAGGAACCAAACAGGAAGTTGGGTCAAATCTCAGCAAATCTTTGAGATATCAACACCAAACTTGGTATATCGGTGGAAGACACTACAACATGTTCCCATGTGAAAAAGTAACTTAATATCTTAAATTTTTTTTGATATGAAGCAAATCGAATTTATCACTAACGCTAAAATAATGCTTTACACATCCACCGGTCAAAAACGGATACTCTGATACTATCACAAGTTCATATGAAGACACTTGAAAACGTTTAGTACACAAATCTGAGAAAAAGTTGACTGTAAGATGAAAAGCAGATTTTTGGTGAATATTTGAAACGTGCATGCTTGGCTAAATTCTTGGGAAATTTACAATGAAATGTGTCCCCTGCTCCTGCCCGTGCATGCTCCAAATTCGCACACACTCAGCCTTCCCTTGACACATGCGCAACATTTCAGGAGAGTGTGGGCTGACCAAGCCCATTCCTTAGTCTTTAGCAAATGCATTGTGGATCTTGATGGTATTGCATTTCTGATTTTGTATGCAATGGTAAAAAGTTCTCCAAATCCTGAAACATTGATAGTATAGGCCATGAGTAACTACCACACCACAAATGACCCACCATTATCCATAAGTGGCGCTCCGGCCACCCCCCAGTTGTCCATTTTCAAAGTGATGGCATTTACATCCCATTTGTCCCAAAATTCTGAAATTCATTACATATGCCGTATTTCTCATGAGGAACAAAAAAGCCTCTAGAACCTATAACAATCACCCCCACAAATCTGAAAAATAGTTCAATGTAAGATGAAAAGTAGATTCATTGTGAATATTTAAAATATGTATGCTTGGCTAATTTCTAGAGCTTTTTCCCCAAATCCTGTCTGTAATTTGTTTAGACAAACGTAGCCTTTTATGGAGCTAGAAAGCTGACAAAAGTATCCGAATTTGAATATGAAAGATCTGAAATATTTGTGTGTCGAATTTAATAAAACTGAAATATTTTGCTGTTGAATATATAATATATGAATTATTTAATAAAACAGAATTATTGTGATCCAAAAATACAAATTCTTGAAATTCAGATTGCTGAAATTCAGATTCTTGAAATTCAGATTCCAATGAATCCAATCACACCCGGCCGCACTACAGATATCCTGTTAACCATAGACAACTCCTTATATCTATGCTGTTAAATACTATGTCCGATCTCTCAGACAGCAAATATTTCACTATCCATAACCGATCTGAAATGTCACTTCGGAAATGAACATAGCCTATAGGCTGAACATTGACTTTGATAGGAATAAGGAGACAATGAAAAATATGCTTGACCATCCAAAATTGGCTATTAGTAATACAGTAGCTAGCTAGCGTGACCTGATTCAACCTGGATTTTCTGTGTGGGTATTATAATTAAGAGACACAATTGAAGTTCATGATTTTATATCAGGCTGGATGTTGATGCCATCAAGCTCTTAAAAGAACTCCAACACAGAAAAGAGAACAACGGAACATAAATATATAGGCTATAGCTTTGCCAGTTGTTCCGCGTCTTCCATCGGTCTCTGCCGCCCTCTGACTCTATCTCGACTCACTTGGTAACAGTAAAGGCCGATTTATACTTCTGCGTTTTTACGCACACGCACACGGGTGTAGGGGGGTAAATATTGTCCAAACAACCTAAACTAATTCCCCTATGGTTTAAAGGAAGATGGGAAACTGAACAGTGTATTAGCATGAACCAAATAATGCCAATACCAATAGAATTCCAGGTATTTGACTCTATGGGTTAAATCAGAGCAAGAATGGTCAAAGTACGGTTAAATGAAATACGCATTTAATAACTTTGCAAATGAATGAAATCAATTACAAGGCAAACATGTTACAATATGAAAGCTTTCAATCTTACCTACTCTACCATGATCATTGTAAATCAGAGAGAAAGCAAGAGGTGAGCAAGGAGTAGGACAGTAGGACAAGGGAGAACTGAGGAGAAGGTCTCAGGAGACGAAGAATCCAAAGAACAATGCATTACAATTCCCTTTATACACAAGAGCAACCAATCAGACCACATCTTGAATGGGGTGTGAGAGCCATCAAGTTGAGACCGTCCAGAAACTCCAGACTAGCATATGAGAGGTGGGGGCAGGTTTGACACCCAGCCTTACACAGGGAACGCCCTTTCCTTCAAGAAACGCCCTCTGCGTGTCTTCGCAGAGCCCTCGCACAGCTCTGCGTGCGCCTCCTGATTTTCCTGACTATCCGTCTGTCCGTGCGTCTTTTTACGGATACCCTTTGGCTATGATTGGTCCGTATTGCGTCAGGGGTGGGGGGCGGGATTGCCGTGACCAACAAGAGAACAGAATCCTTTGACCGCCATTGTTGTAAGTTTTTACAACTCTTATTTCAGCTAAACAGTACATGTAAATCAGCATCTGAATTAAAATGTGACGAGAAATGGACAGTGTAGTTGCTGAAAATGTGCTTATTTTATTGATGAAATGGTTCATTTGTAAATTTGCTCCAACCTTTCGATAACCTAGCTAGCATCGCAGTGCAGCGTCATCTACTGTTCTGGCTGTGAACTGCTTTCAGCACGCAGAGCCGTCGGAGTAGTATAAATTCAACCAGTCCGTCCGACTCCGTGCGTGCGTCTGTCCGTTAACGGAGACGCAGAAGTATAAATCGGCCTTTACTGCCGATTTTGGCAGAGGAGAAGACACAAGTTTTTACAAGTTTCATAAGCACTTGCTCCATACTCTTTCTCCAACGAGCAACTCTTAGCTTTTGTTCTGGGGTAAAATTCGGTCAGAGAATGTCTATATTCGGTCGTTCTGAAATCGTCTACTTTTCCCTGTGAAGGCAAGCTGTTTCACCTTTGGCCTAGTTCAGACAAAATCTGAATCTGAATTTCCGCAATCTGAATTTCCGCAATCTGAATTTCAGCAATCTGAATTTCAAGAATCTGAATTTCAGCAATCTGAATTTCAAGAATCTGAATTCCTGCAATCTGAATTTCAAGAATCTGAATTCCTGCAATCTGAATTTTAGAAATTTGTATTTTTGGATCAAAATAATTCAGTTTTATTAAATTCGGCATACAAATAATTCAGATATTATATATTCAGCAGCAAAATATTTCAGTTTTATGAAATTCGACACGCAAATATTTCAGATGTTTCATATTCAAATTCAGATACTTTTGTCAGCTTTCTAGCTCCATAGCCTTTTAAAACTCTAGGTTTAATTCTCTGTTTTATACATTTATAGTTGGATTTGACATTTAACAGACATTTAATCATTTAGCAAGTTGTTTGACTCAAAAATCAAAACAGTACATGGCCCCAACAGTACCAAGCTCCCACCGTCACTCCTTAGTCTAGTAGCCATTTTAGACTAGTAGGCATTCTGTGGTTGGTTTGGCCACAGCTAATTCTACTGTTAAAAGAAACAGAAGATCTTCTTCTTCAGAACTATACAGTTGAATCAACCAAACACAGCTTGGTCATGTTATCATCTTGTTTGGCACATCTAAACTAAGGACTAGACTTTTAAAAAGCACGACCAAAACAATTTGGTGAGGGAGGGTTCCTCCATAAACAGTTGCTGACAAAGAATTTCAGACAATAACTTAAACATAGTCTTGCATTAAGAGTAGAGTCAACAAATTGAATAACTGTGCTAATGGTTGTTGAAACTCATTGCTCTGAGTTGGTGCATGTCAATTTAGGAGGAAGTCCATGCCTGGTGATATTTGACAACCTCAAACAGCATGAGTCTGCCACTGGGCCTAATGAAAAGGCTCTTGTTTTGATTTGCAATGCAACTATGGGAGGTTCTAGACCATTGGGGTGCCAAGCTGGGCCCAGTTGTACTGTTAGAAAGGCCAGTTACATTAAACACTATTGTTGTCATATAGTGTCTTCCCAGCATTACAGGCACTAACAAAAGCAGTGGTGCCCAGAAATGTTTCGTAGGAGTGGCGAAAAAGAGAAGCAGAACAGTGGAACGCCTTATTGTTCATGGGGAAAAAAAAGTCTCAAGAACCCATAATGTCGGCAGCAAAGATATTTCTCTACAATTTGTTAAGAATTTTAAAAAATGACTTCAAATCAGCCATTGATCCAATTGTCTTGAAATGTTATGTACATGTATGAAATACATGTCTGTGTCATGTAAATTTTGTAATGGTTTGCAATGTTGAGGAGGAACCCGCCATTGCTGCCTGCAGCTATATTACCAATTGGTATTGTATTTTATATTGTTGGAAAGCCTGATTAGTCACCTTTACGTTGAGGTACAATTTCCAAGGATTGTGCATTCGTGGAATGAGCAACACAGCTAACCGTGTGGGTTAGGCCCAATTTTTTTGTTGCCAAAATCCTCTGCAATATTCTTCTGTTGGTATTCACTCTCGTTTTGAGCTTCAAGTGGGATCAGCTTGGGCGTGCTGTATGTGCCAGAGTGACCAAAGCAAACATGTTGGCTGACTTGTGACAAATCCTGGTTGAGGAATGTGATGCCATCCCACAGGAGTGTGTGACCAGGCTGGTGACCAGTATGAGGAGGAGGTGCCAAGCTGTTGTGGCTGCATATGGATATTCCACACGCTACTGAGGTCCCTGACAGTGTAAAATGAATAAAGTGTAAAAATGGCCAATATGTGTTGTTTGTTCTTTTTTATTGTGGGAGAGTGCAATCATCCAATCCACCAAGCAACTCAAGACGAGAGTGAATACCAACAGAAACTTTTTTTGAGGGGTTTATATTTTGAAATATAAGTCGCACCTGACTATAAGTTGCAGGACTAGCCAAACTATTAAAAAAGTGTGACTTGTAGCCCGGAAATATGGTAGGAAGTTTTATTGATTCTAATCTCTCCTTTTAAAACAGGTAAAACATGTGACAAAGGTCCTAAAATTTAACCTTGTGAATTTGAGATATATAAGAAACAATCTCATGCAAGCTGCGAAACTGTATTTTAATGCAATGATTATCCCCCATCTGACCTACTGCTTAACCAGTTCGGCACAAGCCGGCAGAACAACATTAAAATATATCCATAATCCCAATAAACAAGCTCTAAACACACTTCATTAAGAAAATAAGTCACCATTACTGCAATATCCTCATCAAACACCATATCTTGAGTTGGGAGAACCTCATTAAATTGTTAATGTTATGTGCCTCAGTGTTATATGTGCTTGTCATACAGGTACACTTTTGCTTATATGTGAATTGGTTTTGTCTATACGTTGCTGTCTGTTTATCGACTCATTTTAGTCTCATCATGTTCTTTTCAATTTTGTAATTTGGCCAGGGCAGCAGATGAAAATTAACCTCTCTGGCTAACTCTGGCTCACTTACAGTTTTGCTGTTGAAAAACAAGTAGAAAAAATATATCCGCAATTTAATTACAGACATCAACTGAATTGTAGATATCTGTAATGACAAACCTCATACACATGAATGGCAAAAGTAAAAGTAGAATCTTACTTGTCAAAATGTAATTACAGATAGGGCCTATCTTGATTTAGAGTTTTGATTAGGCAAAATAATGTTGCACATACCTGCAATGAATATTCAGTCTAGCTAATAAATGTTAAAACGGCTTGCCATATTAGGAGTGTCTAATAGGCTGTCCTTTAGGACACTTGGAAGTTAGACAGTAGCCCTAAGTGGCATGAAAGGAATACATTTTTGGTAGAGAATCATGTTGTGACACCGTAACATTATCTTCTTAACCCTCTCGCAGACTCACCTTTATGAGACAATGACGACAGAGGGCGCGGCCATCTTGACGAGGGCGGAGGCTGTCGGTTCCGGGCGGTTCAGGAGGCTATACTCCGAGAGCAATCACTTTGTTGCCAGGCAGAAGAAAGGAAGGGGGATCATCCAGAAGACTATCATTTTCGACCCGACGACGCTCCGCCGTAAAACTACTTTAGGTAGGTTCGCTTCAGTTACAGGCAACTGTTCATTCATACAAACTTATTTCGGCTTGATTGAGCAGTTTGATACTTAATGTGAAATGGCGTTGGCCGCGGACAACCTGATTCCGTTTGCTTTGAAACAGTTTGTTTCAAAAAGAGTTGAAGCCTCGATTTGGGATCGTATTCATTGCTTCAGATAAATAATTGCTGTAAACGTAGCAATCATTTTATAACAAATCGTTGAGAAACGTATTTGCTACGTGAAACACTCCATTTTACTTTCCTCGTAATTAAACTGAACGGGATTTGCCGCTTGTTGCCTGTCCGCGTGAACGCGCAATAAGAGACACGACCAGTACCATGGACAGCTCTTTTACGTTGAGAGAAGAGTGTCTAAAAACGTACAAATGTGTACTATGTGAGGGGGGGTGGGGCGTTTTTCCCCTGGGCAGAAAGACAAAAGTGCTTGAATGTTGAGAGACCAAGAAGAACTAATTTTTATGATTTTATGATTCTGTCAGATTGAAAAACAGATTTCGTATGTGGCATTGTAATATGGTATGAAGAGAAACAAGAAAGTCGGTTGACGCTAAACAAACGGTTACCCAAATGACTGTCCGATTTACCAATGGAAGCACAAACATTGTTACTATGTGTTATTATAAGTGTGAGTAGCCTACTGTTGTTCCCAGTATGAGTGAAGCCTAGATGAGTTTCCACCTGTTCTCTGACATGGCCAAAAGATTCAAAATAATTGAGTGAGGCACTTCAAACCCTGAGAGGGTCTTGTAGTCTATTGGGTTTAACATTTTTCTGATCAAACCACTTTGCCAATGTGTTGTGTTTGAGTGGCGTGTAAGTGTGTATGACAGGAAATGTGTGTTGGCACGCCTTAGGTTGTCCCATAGCGATCCAGGTGGCTTAGGGAGGCTTGTCCAGGATCAGGACTGAATGGAAAAGGGTCAGCATCATCACAACACACTCATCAAGAGGAATCCCCTCCACATACCACATTCTCAATAACACAGATCAAGTACACGTATTTGAAAGCTCAATACATTTTTTGTGATTATTTGAGCACATTTTCCTAACCTAAACTGGAACACATACTCTCAAAAAAATACCCAACAATGTATTACCTCAATTAAAACATACAACTTGATATCTCTTTTGAGTTTTGCAAGTCACAATACGGGCTGTATTTGTTGCCTTAAATCATTTCCCAAAGATAAATATCCAGAAATGAAAGGCTTTATAAATGAATTGTCAACACATTAAAAATAAGCAATGACAGAAAAAGAACACAAATACAGTACACTATATTCACTCCCTTCATTCTTGTTAAATCAGGCCTCACATTGTACATTTCAAGATTTAGCCCACCTTTTATGCTTTAATCAGTACAGATTGCTGATTGAACAATTGGTGTAAAGTTTTCAATGCTGTCAGAAGGTCGTTCAAAGTATCATATTATTTAATTTAGTTTGACATGATTTCCTCAATTGCATTGATGTCTGTGTGAGAGCAATGTGAAAATGACTTGATGTTTAGCAAAAAGCAAATGGATCCCAGATAGTATCTTAGCAATTGAGGAAAACGTAAGAAGGCCGAGATCTGTTAAGAGCCACCATTTAATACACACATCGTTTTACAAATCATACAGAATACACAGTATACATAATCAATTAGATTTTCTATGATGTTTGCTTGTCATTGTCATATTTTTCCTTTTAAAAAGCAGAATATAAATTCTCAACTTACTCTTATTATATGCGACCTAAAGACTGAAATTAAGTCACTGTGTAACAATTTTGTGTATGCTATGTAATAGTTTTGTGTGGATGTATGGGTGTGTCTTTGAATGTTTGATAAGCACAGTTATTTACTGTACTGCAATGAGTTGGGTTAATATGTTACACTAGTACTTCAAGGAAGGGTCTGCAGCATTTGTCATATAATGTATGGTGTTGTACAGCAAGTAGGGGGAATTGAGGGAGCGATGGAAAGATGGAGGGAGGGAAATGGGCTGTATTTGAAACTCCATGGACATGGAAAGAAGCAGTGTGTTATGTAAGTTGTGCACTGTGGCTTTGCTCTGATAACAGAGAATATACAAGAGAGGAAGAGAGAGAGGGAGGAAATAGAAAACAATGACAGACGAGAGGGAAAGAGTAGGAAAGAGAAATTGAGGGAGAGAAAGAGGGACAGGCAATATGTGTTTTGCACAGGCCTACTTCAGTAGATTAATGTTGCGGGCTTCATCCTCTAGTGAATGGGACACTGGCTTTAGCCCACTAATCCCCTCTGGGAAAGATGATTGCTTTGAATCTCCTGAATACTGCATCACCAAGACCGGCCTGTAGCTCCACCCACCACCCTCACACACTGAGACAAACAGACACAAACACGCATGACACACACACATGCACTCACGAACACACACACAACACTACTCTGCTATCCTGGATGTTATATAAAATGTGATGCGTTACACTGACCTCACCTCTCTACGTTGATGGGGTTAAAAAAAACCTACTAAACAAGATTTTATCTTATCAATCAGAGCAGGTTAAAATTATTCTTACAAATGTGTTTCACATACAGTCTCCCACCAACAGCATTACAGAAAGCAGTTAATCTCATTTGACCTGCTTTCTCCTTCACTTCTCCTGACATGATGTGACGGCAAAGATAGTTAGTGTGTGGAGAAATAGTCAGAAAAACAATGCCCAGTGTGTGCAACCACTTTTAATGAAACAACACGACCACAGCATCCTTGGCTACCACTCAGATCAATGTGCCAATCAATTATTCTGTATTCTAACATATTACTTCAAATAGGTAGAATCTTAGATATTTGTAGACTACGTTTTATGTTACAGGAGCTGTAGAAAGACAAACCATAGGGGCCAAACGCTACCTGGTATCACTGTGGAACTTAAGGGTAACGTCTGGGAGTCAAGTGGCTGAGCGGTTAGGGAACTTTGCTTGTAAATCAGAAGGTTGCTGGTTCAATTCCCGGCTGTGCAAAATGACGTTGTGTCCTTGGGCAAGGCACTTCACCTTACTTGCCTCTGGGGAATGTCCCTGTACTTACTGTAAGTCACTCTGGATAAGAGTGTCTGCCAAATGACTAAATGTAAATGTAGAGAAGTAGAACAGAATGAAGGAGAGAGAGGTAGACAGAGGGGGACAGAGGTAAAAAATAGTAAAGCCAGGGGGTAGAGAGGTACAGTAGAGAGATAGGATGATAAAGAGGTAGATAGTAAAAAGGTAAAGAGATAGAAACAGTAGAGCAAAATTGAGATCACATATTGACACAAAGACATGCTGTTCGAGAATGTCTATATTGGTCATACCTGCTCTCCACAGGTGGATGTTTCTGTCTTTACTGAATAGTCATTTCAAATAAAGAAGCTCATTTGGAGAGACATGCATAAAGAGAGAGTGAGTCAGTAAATTAGTACAAGGTTAAGAAGAGAAAACAGAAATAAAACATTCAAATGTTCTGTCCCTGACTGTTGGCAGTGTTTTGCTGCACGCTGTTGTCAGCGCCTGTTTTATGGTCTTTGGCCTCACTAACGGCTCCCTGTTCTCGCACATTTTCAGAAATCTTCAAATATTTAGCAGAAAACATGCTGGGGGAGTGTGGAGAGGGTTGTTGGAGGGTGGGTGCAGGGGGACAGGGTGAAGAAATGGGGGTGATGATGCGTGACTACTAGGTGAGGCCAGGAGAAGTAGGGGTGAAGGCAAGGTAAGGGTGGGAACAAGAACAGGAGAGAGGAAAAAACTGGTTAGAAGGAGAATGCTGTCTGAGCATTCCACCCAGCTGCTAGTCCAGCTGCTAGTCCAAGCACTTGTCCTCTCAAAGTTGGACTTCTGCAACTCGCTGCTCGCCGGTCTCCCAGCATGCGCAGCCCACCCTCTCCAGAGGATTTAGAAGGCGGAGGCCCGTCTGGTCTTCAATCTACCGAGACGCTCCCATGTTACCCCGCTCCTCATCTCCCTCCACTGGCTTCCCATCACGGCCCATATCAGATTCAAGACACTGGTACTGACCTTCTGAGCGGTGAACGGGACTGCATCTGACTACATCAAGTCTCTCCTCCAGCCTTACACCCCCACCCTCCACCTACGGTCTTCTTCAGACAACCGTCTTGTAGTCCCCACACAAGCTCTTCTCCTGTCTGCCCCCCCAATGGTTCAATCAGCTCCCCACCTCCATCAGGGACACTGACTGTCTCCCCACCTTCAAGAAAAGGTTCAAGACGCACTTGTTCCGGGAGTACAACAGCACTTAGGAATACTTGGCTGACCCTGATGTTAGTTTCCTCCAGGTTCACAATGACTCTTATTGAGAGACTTGTTGCTCTTGTTGGCTAGTTATAATGTATTTAAACTTTTTGTACTCGCTGTGAAATATTTTACTGTTACATACTCCACACACACACACGGCCACACACCATCAAAAGGTAACCGTACAATGTCAGCCAATCTTCCACCTCTGGAAAATATAGTAATATAGACAGCAACACAGTGACAAAGTCGCTGCCTGTCTGAGAGCATGGTAAGTCTCTGAGTCGCTGTCACTGTTGGTTGCACTGCACGTTGCAGCCTGCTTGAGGGCTTTGCTAACATAATGTAGTTAAGAGGAAATGGGCTACAATGCATATACTAGTAAATATTAGCCTGAGTGTTATATTCAATATGTATACGTTGTACCTTCTCATGGCAGCAGACTCCGGACATCTCACCATTCTCATCCTCCTTGATCTGAGTGCGGCCTTCGACACCATTTCACACAACATCCTCCTTGACAGACTGGCCTCCATTGGTATCACTGACACACCCCTGCACTGGTTTAAATCATATCTCTCCGGCCGCACTCAGTTCATCCAACTCAAAACTTTCAAATCCCAGTCACTTCCAGTCACTACCGGTGTTCCCCAGGGTTCTGTCCTAGGCCCCCTCCTGTTCATCATCTATCTACTTCCCCTTGGCCATATTTGCCGTAAATTCAACATCCATTTTCACTGCTACGCGGATGACACCCAGCTCTACATATCCACCAAGCCCACTTCTACCCTTCCTCCCACCTCCCTCTCCGATTGCCTACAAGAAATAAAATCCTGGTTCACCTGCAACTTCCTCAAACTCAACAGCAATAAAACAGAAATTCTCCTCATCTGCACCAAATCAACCCTCACAAAACCTGACAGCTTTTCCATCACTATCGACAACACCTCAGTCTCCCCCTCCCCTCAGGTTAAGAGTCTGGGTGTCATCCTCGACAGCACACTTTCATTCCAAGCACACATCAATAACATCACCAGGTCTGCCTATTACCATCTCCGCAACATCAACCGCCTCCGCCCATTCCTCACACCCCATAGCACAGCCATCTTGGTTCACACCCTGGTCACTTCCCGCATTGATTATTGTAACTCCCTCCTCTTCGGTCTCCCCTTCAAGTCCATCCGTAAAACTCCAACTGGTCCAGAACTCTGCCGCCCGTATCATTACCAGAACCCCCTCCATTAATCACATCACTCCTGTCCTTCAGCAGCTTCACTGGCTCCCGGTCAAAACCCGCATCCACTACAAGATTCTGCTCCTCACCTTGAAGGCCCTCCACAACCTCGCCCCTCCATACATCTGTGAACTCCTACACTTCAACACCCCCACCCGCACTCTCCGGTCCTCCTCTTCCACTCAACTTACTGTTCCACCCGCCCGTCTGGTTACCATGGGGTCCAGGGCATTCAGCCGATCTGCCCCCCACCTCTGGAATGCCCTCACACCTGTCATTCGTAACTCCGACACTCTTTCCACATTCAAGACCCATCTAAAAACCCATCTTTTCAAACCGTCATATTCCATGTAATTCCTTGTCTACCACACATCTCACCACCCCTGTGTAAATTGTTTTAATGTGTCTTGTTCTTGTTTTTTATCATTGTTGATTTTGTTTTTTAACTGTGCCCTGTAAGGTGACCTTGGGTGCTTTGAAAGGCGCCCTCAAATAAAAGGAATTATTATTATTATTATTATTACTTACATCGTCTTTGCTGGAGTAGGGCTGAGGCAAATCCGAGTATCCGGGAACATGGTGTTACTGGGCCTATCTTAAAAAGGCATGTGAAGTTGACATACATATTAGCCTAATCTGTCCATGGATTTTTTTATTTTGCAGATATCTTAGTTACAAAAGCAGTTTTGTGTTTGTGTAGATGGAAATCATTGATATTATGTGAGGAATTAGCTAGCATCATTGACAGTTATTTAAATTTGCCAATGACTTGATTAAGCCTCACCATTCATACCAACAATTTTGGTTAGTTATAACCGATTTAAACTTTTGTACTCGCTGTGAATTATTTTACTGTTGATTGTTCTTCTACACGTACACTCTTGCACCTTTTTTGTTTCATGTTGTTTAATTGTAACTGGTTTAACTGCATGCTCTTATGGTTCTTCCCTTTGGCACTTATTTGGTTTTACATTTATGCATTTAGTAGACGCTTTTATCCAAAGCGACTTCCAAAAGAGTATAGGTCACTGATCATAACAATGAGGTAGCCACAAACATTGCAAGCAGCCAAAACATGAAGCATACATTGTGAAAAAACAAATAAGTGCCAAAGGGAAGAACCATAAGAGCATGCAGTTAAACAAGTTACAATTAAACAACATGAAACTCAAGAATTGCAATTACAATTAAACAACATGAAACCCAAAAAGTGCAAGAGTGTACCTGTAGAAGAACAATCAACAGTAAAATATTTCACAGCGAGTACAAAAGTTTAAATCCATTACAACTAACCAATAAGAGCAACAAGTCAAGTTTTTCACAATGTATGCTTCATGTTTTGGCTGCTTGCAATGTTGGGGCTACCTCGTTGTTATGACCAGTGACGTATGCTCTTTTATAAAGCCCTCTCTTGGAAGTTGCTTTGGATAAAAGCGTCTGCTAAATGCATAAATGTAAATGTAAGCACATCTCCAAAATTGTTGGTATGAATGGTGAGGCTTAATCAAGTCATTGGCAAATTTAAATAACTGTCAATGATGCTAGCTAATTCCTCACATGATATCAATGATTTCCATTTACACAAACATAGAACTGCTTTTGTAACTAAGATATCTGCAAAATAAAACAATTTAAAAATCCATGGACAGATTAAGCTAATATGTATGTTAACTTCACATGCCTTTTCAAGATCGGCCTAGTAGCACCATGACCCCAGATACTTGGATCTGCCTCAGCCCTACTCCAGCAAAGACGATGTATGTACAACATATACCTATTGAATATAACACTCAGGCTAATATTTACTAGTATATGCATTGTAGCCCACTTCCTCTTAACTACAGTATGTTAGCAAAGCCCTCACGCTGGCTGCAACGTGCAGTGCAACCAACAGTGACAGTGGCTCAGAGACTTACCATGCTCTCAGACAGGCAGCAACTTTGTCACTGTGTTGCGGTTTGTATTACTCTATTTTCCAGAGGTGGAAGATTGGCTGACATTGTACCGTTACCTCTTGATGGTGTGTGGCCGTGTGTGTGGAGTAGGTAGACCATCTCACTCTGGCTGTAGGCTGTGAGCTGCTCTCCATGGTCAGTTTACTGTCTGCAGGTTGCGAATGTGGTAATAAATGAGCATGTGCAGGCATTTGGCTTGAGAGTGGGGTGTGTGTGTGTGGGGGGGGGGTTGTATGTATGTGTGTGTCTGTGTGTACAGGTCTTGTAAAGCTTTGTCGGGATAAGCCAGAGGCATGTGCTGGATCCACAGGGTTTACACGACAGTGTGTGTTTGTGTCTGTGTGGGCGGATAGGGACCAGATGGCCCCATGACCCATGGAGCAGTAGATATAGGCACACACAGACATACAAATACACAGATACTATCATACACAGACACACCTGAGGAGTTGCTTATCTCATTCATAGAGGGCCTGGTGTTTTTTGCTGTAATTTACCTGCCAACTTAAATGAGTGTAGGCCTTTAGTCATTCAGTACATGGGCATAACGAGTGTGTGTGGGTTTATGCACTTTCACACAGACATCGTAATGCATAAGTGATGATGGTGACCATTGATTGTAAAATGCAGTGAGCATACTGTGGAGGAAATCTTGGAGTTTGATGTGGTAATGTTAATCACAGTCAATAGATCCGCTAACGCATTATTATCTGTTCATGATGTACCCTGTTCTGTTAATCATTTACATAATTGAGTTCCTTCTGTGACCAATATCATGTATTTTAGGTATGAAGGATAGCCCTGAATAGAATGGACACCCATTGTTGTGCTCAAAATATATTTTATAAGACCTAGCATAAACATTTAGGGTCTGGGTCAAGATTAATTTAGGGATAACGGTGATCATTTCACCTGACCTTATAGGCTTAGCTTCTAGGAATCCTGCACTAAAAAAAGTGAAACGATCGTTTCATTTGTTGGTCTAATCCAAAATCATAGTTTCTGGTTCAAAGTTCCGGTTAACTGTTTTGTTAATTTTTGAACATTTTCAAATAATATGCCACAAAGAAAATAAACAATTTAGGTTAAAACTTGTTCAGATTACCTTTAGCCATAGTACTTGTTAAATGTTTAATTGTGAGTTTAAAAAAAACTCACGTTCTGTATAAAAAAAAGATGACTATTGCTTCGCAACTACAGTGTTTCCCACAGAATTAGATTATATTTGTGGTAGGTAGGAGCAGAGCCAGATGTTGTAAACATTAGGGGCTTAGCCCAAATCTAGGTCCTAGTCTCGTCTAGATGTGAGTGTAGATAGGGGCTTCAACAAGCAATGCGAAAGGAGCGTGAAAGCATTTTTTTGGCCTTGAATTTGATTGCAAAATAGTTTTTATTAGCTTTATGTAATATTAACATTACGTTGGACTCATATTGTTATATTTGCAGAATGTATTTAACTATGAATATTATTATATTGAACTTGAATGTATCAGTTTTGGACAAATTTGTTTTGCGAATTATGATACTAAGGCCCAATCCCAATGTCCCGCCTAAACCCTAAGCTCTGAACCCTGACAGACTTACTTGACGTCACCTTGTAAGTGATTGAGTGCAAGAGGCTGCAAGGGCTGAAAATGCTATAAATTGGAATGGGACAGCACTTTGCTGCATTATCGGCAAAATGGTGATGTTTTTGGATCAAATCTGATTAAAGCATATTTAAATTTATCATCAAAGGATACACAGAGTTCTGGCTATATTAACCATCCGTGAGCTTTGTGTTTGAACTTACATGTTAACTTTTATTTCTAACTATGTTTACGTCAGGGTTGGTTGCTCCAACCGAAACTTTCCTTGATTCCAGGCTTCCCTGGTAACCCTCGTGTTTCACGTCACAACGCGGTGAATTGTGGGAAATTCCCTAGCCAAAGTCTGCAAAAAGGAGGACCAGCAAAAAGGGCTGAAAATTTCTGTGAAAGAGCCCTCGCGCACTTGACGATTTGACGGTGGGACAGCCCTAAGTGCTCACAGACATAGCGAGAACGCGCCTCAAAGTCTGTGAGTGTGGACGTTAGTGATGTGTTATTCGTGAACGATTTGTTCATTTTCTCGTGGCAGTGAATCGGGACTGTTGCGGCACAGTAGAGGAAACAGAAGTTATTCAAGTCCTCTCTGGACTGTGTCTTTGGGTACGAGTCTTTGGATCATTTTTCACATGACCTATCTTCAGGTACGAGTCTTAAACCAGCCAAGATAAATGTGAGTAGGATAGAAGGGAATTGCATATTTGTGTGTCAGATAATATTTTTTTTTGCAAAAACTCCAGCATTACATTTATATTAAATAAATACAATACATCATGACAGTTTGTATGATTTTAAATGGTCATTTATCACACTAGCATTGAATTATCACGGCCAACAATCACACTGCTCTGAACTGTAAGTAAAGTAAAAAAAAAAGGTAATTATTACTTGTGAACAAATCTAATTTCGTCTTACTATACTAAACCTAGCAGTGACGCGAAAGTGAATGAGGTAAACAAATACTTTTTGTTTCCTCTTCTGAACCTATGCAGATCACGTGAAAAATCATCCGAAGACTCGTACCCGAAGACACGGTTGGGAGATGAACGAATCCTTTACCCAAAGACACGGTCGGCAGATGAAGGAATCCTTTACTCGAAGACACGGTCGGCAGATAAACAAATCTTTTACCCAAAGACTCAGTCGGAAGATGAACAAATCTTTTACCCAAAGACTCAGTCAGAAGATGAACAAATCTTTTACCTGAAGACATGCCTGGGAGGTGAACGTATCGTTTGTTCATTCGGGTACGAGTCTTTGGATAATTTTTCACGTGACCTGCATAGTCTCAGAAGAGGAAACAGAAAGGATTTGTTTACCTCATTTACTTTTGGGTGACTGCCATCACTGTGACTGCTATCATTGCTATTAGGGCTGGGCAGTATATACCGTGTAACGATAGAAATGTGTCTACCGGGAGAGACTTGGCTATACCGTTTCAACCACGGTATACTTTCGATTTTTTTTGCTGGTTGTTGTATTGTATATAAGCCATCATATAAATTGCATTCTTGCGATATTTAGAATTGTAGTTCAAATTTTATTTTATTTGTTATTTTCGTTTGACCTTGAAGCACATTTACGTTGGTCTGACGGAATTTTCGATGTAGAGTGTATTTTTTTTAAGGGGAGCACATCCATGCAGATGCTGATTGATTATATATTTGATGACCCATTCTGCAGGTAACCAATTTGATTTGTTGTTCAAGTTTTATGTCTCGTGCTGTAAAATTATTGTTGTAAAATTACACTGGTGGCATTGCTAGCATTCTTGATCTAGGATGACTAGTGAAGGCTAACTACTTACTAACTGAGAGTGAGTTCATGCCGGGAAATATCAAACTGAGGCTTTAATGTATTGACTAAGCTTTAAGATTGAGACGCCAAAACCAAAGTTAGATATGGAAAGTAAAACTTAGACTGATCGCTTTCGCTAATTTTGAAATTTTTGTCGGAGGACATTACGGATCCGTATTGAGCTGTGAGTAGGTCACCATACTGATGGCATGACTTTGCATCAGCCAATTGGCACCCTTGTACTGTCGTTGCCTTTAAATAATAGCCAGTAACGTCTTGTTTTACATATTTACAGAACAATTACTATACCGTGATATATACCGAAACCGTGATATAAAATTACTCATACCGTGAAGATTTTGGCCATATCGCCCACCTCTAACTGCTATGACAGAATGTAATTCACGTAAGACGTGAACAGGGTCGGACTGGCCATCGGGGATACCGGGAGAATCCTTGGTGGGCCGACGGGATTGGGATGGTCCAAAATACCGGCCCACTTCCATTACCAACTCTGACATTACTCTGACATCGTCAGCATCTCATATTACTTCACGTCACAGCTTGAATACGTATGAATTGCTCGAAGCCCTTTGGTAGTCTAGAAACACTGACTGAGCTTTATACTGCTCCTTGCGATCTGTATACACACTCAAGGTGACGATTTTTCAAAAATGTTCTGATGTGTCTTCTGAAATCTGTTCTTACAGACTTTGGAAGTTTAACGTAAGAAATTAAACATATATGATGTAATTACTTTGTAATCATACAAAATAATCCTATGTAGGCCAATGACTGGTCGATATGTGCGATGTATTGAGTGGACAACGCGCCGTGTTTTGAGTGGGCTGCGTGCCATTTACTGTGGGCCGGTCTGACAGTGTAACTCCCAGACCACTTTTCCCCCCAAGTCTGTCCCTGGTATTTGTTCACAAGTAATAATTACAGGTTTTGTCATTTTAACTTTTTTGTACTTTACTTACAGTTCAGTGCAGTGCAATTTTTTGCCGTGATAATGAAATGCTAGTGTAATAATAAATGACCATTTCAAATCATACAAACTGTCACAATGTTTTGGTTTAAATGCCGGAGTTTTTCTTTTTAAAATATTATCTGCCACATCATTGTGTAATCTTGGCTAGATTTAGATATTAATGAGAATATGATAAATGTTTAGGGAGGTAGGTGGCTGAGCGGTTAGGAAATCGGGCTAGTAATCTGAAGGTCGCTGGTTCGATTTCTGGCTGTGCCAAATGACGTTGTGTCCTTGGACAAGGCACTTCACCCTACTTGCCTCGGGGCAATGTCCCTGTTACTTACTGTAAGTCGCTCTGGATAAGAGCGTCTGCTAAATGACTAAATGTAAATGTTTGCAGCTGATGTATTCAGGCCAGGGAATCGGCTATCAAATGTTAATGTTGACTTTTGGAGTTAGGCCAACTCAAAAAACAATGTTTTAAGTATTAGTGAATGAAAATTTGAGTGGCCTATGTTGTTTACCTCTGTTTTGTTTTGTTTTGATGTCGCCATGGGTGGGAATACTGTGGGATAGACAAGATAATACTGCACTGTTCTGTAAATATTAATATTTATTTGATTGGCAATCATAAAACAAAACTGCTACCTGCCATTAAGTGGTGGACTAGAAAACGTTATGTTCTCAGCAACACATTTATGAAGTCAATCTTCAAGATCTTTTGAACTTTTTCATAATCACTTGTCATACTCACTTGGTGGCGTCTTTTCCTTCTTAGGTTAATCATGTTACTTTGAAATCTCATTCACAATGTTTAAAACATTGCGTTGAATTGACTTAAATGCTGTTTTAAGTTCCTGGTATTTGGAAATGCTTTATATTGTGTCTTAAAAGCTAATTACCATACTTAAAACATTGTGTTGTATCAGGCATTCTGATACAACACAATAAACACGAGTAGAAATGTTGCTTTAATTTTGTTTGTTGACCCAATGTCTTACAGAACCCTACAGTATTATAGCGGAGACACTCTTGGTTCCCAGCATGCCTTGCAACAGGACACAATTGACTCTGTTGGGGGATGTATGTAGTTCCAAAAAGCATTATTAAATCTGTTTTTGAGGTTGTGTGGATTTTGAGTTGTGTGTTAGTCACCTTAAGAGTGTTAGCTAGCAAACTAAATGGTAACCCTTCCTTTTACAGTCCCTTAAGTACTAGGTATTTACGTAGAAAATAAAGGGTATGTTTTGTGTATTATTGGGTATTACCGATTAATGTAGATTAAAATGGCTCATTTGAATTCCACCAAAGGCATTCAGCATGTGTGCTGCCCAAATAATGACTAAAAGTAAGTCTTTGAGAATGGGTTTCTCAAGCCAAGTGGCACATTAGACCAGGGGCTCATCTCCTGTTTCCAAAATGCAGCAAATGCTTGAGAAAGACTGTTTCCATAGCAAAACATGAACAAATACAAAGGTTAAATCTATACAAACCTCCATATAAAATCTCAAAACTCAAATAACTTTGTACCATAGAACATGTCAGTATGAGTTTGGCCCCTATGGTTTGTCTTTCTACAGCTCCTGTAACATAAAACAGTCTACTAATATCTAAGATTCTACCTATTTGATGTAATATGTTAGAATACAGAATAACTGATTGATCTGAGTGGTAGCCAAGGATGCTGTGGTTGTGTTGTTTCTTTAGAAGTGGTTGCACACACTGGGCATAGTTTTTTCCTTGCCAGCAGCCTCTCCCTCTGGAGCCATCTTATTAAGCTTTTACCACATTGAGCGGTCCTCTGAAGTAATATTTGTGTAAATGCCATACTACTAAAACAGATGTTAAATTAGACTAAATTGTATTAGCACTCAGGAACTTAGTTTTTTTCACAAGCAAAACTTTGGACGCAGATGTCACGCATCGTAAGATTAAAATGGCTAGCTTTGGCCTCAAACAATGGTCTGGACCAATCATCGTTCTACTGGCAGCTAATGGACGGTAATAGCAAAGAGTACAGAAGCACAAGAGGCGACACTCTGATGCTTTTTTGGTAACAGTCACTAGGGGAAGCTTCGGTAGCGCGCCATTGTGGAGTGAAAATTCCAACTTAGTTGCTGGACAACAGCACAGATAGTTAGCTACATACTAGCTTGTTATAGGTAATAGATAATTTTACATATTTTTGTGTTGACGTTAGCTGGCAAGCATCGGCAGCTGTGTACCCAGCAAGCATTAGCAGCATTTGTATCGGTTAAATTCTCGTAGTGAAATATCAGCTAATGTTCAACTCTAAATTATAGCTAGCTCTACACCTTTTAAAGGATCCCTTGGGAAATCAGCTTTTGCCGGGTAGAAAGGGAATTTTTGGGAAAAATAAAAAGTTAACACCAACATTTAGTGGCAAAATCCATTGTTATGTCTACAAATTATTATAGATATGGTATAAGTTTAGCTAGCTTGCAAATACTGAGGATAGCCTACGGAAGTTGTTAGCCAATGTTGATGCTAGCTAACATTAGTCGATGCTAGCTAACGTTAGTTACAAATCAGCGCTGCTTGATTTACCGAAATTATTATGAAATGTTATGTACTAGCCATTTGCCTACTTTAGTAAGTCACAGTATCCCCTTAGAGTGTAACTGAGACAACACAGTAAATAATTCCTCTTTCAAGTAATACGCCCCCGTTGAAGTGTTGAGCATTAAATTAGCTGCATGGTCTGTAGAGATCTTGGGACAAAGCAAATTTTTTTGTGTTTTGCTAATGCAGAATTCGGTCAAATAAAGTCGATAAGATACACGTAATGAGTGGCACATAAAGTGGGGCAAGTACATTTCTTTTCCAGCCTTTCCCTACAAAAAAATCCACTTTTCCTGGACAGTCTAATGTCAAGCCCTGTACATGGCTAGACTCTTGATACAGATCAGAATCCATCATATCTTGGACACCCAAAATCAGTGAATCTCACAATTCAGCGCAATAGAAAAATGCGCTTCAAAGAATTAAAAAAAAAGACTTGTCTGTAAGTCTGTGAAATAAACTGTTAAAAGGGATTTGATGATCACTATGATTACGTTATTCTGTATTGTCATCATTCAGTTTTTTTTTTTTTTTTTTTTACAAGGCAGTTGATATTGCCAAAAGCAACAGCAAGCTAGTGGTCTGCCGAGTTGCTTTCACTCCAAAATGGCGGAAACGTAGTGCTGCTACTGGGCACTGGTATTGTAATGGAGCGTTCTATTGGCTTTCACTTTTTGTCAATATAAGTTTCTTGGTAATAGACTGATAGCAATGCACATGATAGTATTTTGATAATAAAGTTAGCCTATAGCTAATGTAAGCACATTGCTAGACAGCTAGCTTTAGTGCTAGTTAGCTAGCACAAGTAGGCTAGCATTACAACAATATTTATTATGTTAGCAGTCGCCATTGCTCGTCCACGTTGCTAGCGTAAAATAACATTAAACCACATTTTCTGTAGCGCAAAATGTACTGTAGTTAGCTAGAGAATTATTTTAACTTTATTATATTTATATAACTGTGTGATTATGATGTAATGTATATTTTTATTTTATGTAATGTCATATAGTTCAGTCCAGAGGATGTTGTCCACAGCTATTGTGTTTGGCACACCAGGAGCATGACCCTCAGCTGCCGAAAACTAAATGTTGACAATAACACAATAGCTTTGACTGCCATTATTGGGGAAATTGTGATTTAACCTTCGTATTTGTTCAAGTCAAGCCATGAAAACGGAGCTTTAATTTAAAATTATTTTACAATTTACAGAGTGAGGTGTCATGTTTTTCTTAGTAACATAATCCAAGTTTGTATTTATTCGAGGGAAAAGGGAATGAACCGTGAAAATGATGTGGTAAGAGCCTTTTAACACCATGGAAACAAACACAGCTTCCTTTTGCAGTACAGTTTCAGCTTACCTACTGAGTAAATAGCCATGTGTTACCTGGTATCACTGTGGAACGTATATTACAAGTTCATAATAAGGGTAACGTTCACAAAGTAATATTCAGTTACAAAGGATATGGTAAGAACCTGATAACACCATGGAAATAAACACAGCTTCCTTTTACAGTACGGTTTTAGCTTACTTACTGAGTAAATAGTCCAAACATGTGCAATAACTTACCCAGTATCCAAGAAGATTTACCATGATAGTAGAGGAAAATTCCCGCGGAGGTTGTTTCCAGCCAAGTAAATGAGTGTGGCCATCATCGATAAATATATCTGAAAAGGTATTTTATTGGAAAGTACTATCTTATATTGTAATTAAACGTGGACTGTTACCGACATAAACCTTAGGTAGCTGCAGGGTAATAGTAGAGCTTTTTCTTAGTAATTCTGGTGGAGCTTGGCCGTTTTTACCTACTAAGTAGAAGTGGTATTTACCCGATAACACATTATAATTTACCATATGTATCTCCTGTAGTTACCAACTTACTACCAGCGGTATTTAAATAGTAACATTTATACGTTTCCAGGTAAATACTACATTTTGTTTTCTGTCTTTAGCTAGTTATTAATAGTGAAAATTACCCAGTAATAATCAGCACGTTAGCATTTAGTTAATACGTAATTACTTTGAATTATCTCTGTATTTACCACCTTGATACCAATAGGTAATTACCCAATAATATACAAAACATACCCTTTATTTTTTACGTAAATACTTAGAAATGAAGGGACTGTAAAAGAAACGGTTACCACGCCATTGCTGTAAGTTTTTACAATTCATATTTCAGCTAAACAGTACATGATCATTATCTGAATTAAAATGTGACGAGAAATGGGCAGTGTAGATGCTGAAAATGTGCGTATTTTATTGATGAGATGGCTAATTTGTCAATTTGCTCCGACTTCTCGATAACCTAGGTAAATAAACACTCGACGACGACTTCGACACAAAGACGGTTTCCTAAGGTCGTCTTTGACAAAAAACGTTGCGCCACCTACTTTTCTGACGGTGAATTGTTTTTAGCACCCACAGCCTAGGGAGAACCGTAAATGAAGTCTATCCGTCTGTATCCGCCCGCCTGCCCGTCCGTAAATGGAGTCGCATCATGTGGCCTTTAGGCGGCAGCTGTTACTGAAAAGTGCTGCGGAAAGTACTGTAAAAGATGTTTGTTTCCGTGGTGTTACCAGACTCTTACCATATAATTTTCAACAGTTTATTCCCTTTTCCATGCAATAAACTCTGGTGGAATTTCTATGATTAAAAGTCTGAGATCAGAATAATTTGTCTTTACCTGTTTATTCCTGCAAGGAGGAGCAGTTCTAAAACTGTTGCAAAGGACTGATGGTTTGCCCCTTAGACCGTGAACTTCCCTCATTCCGTTCCCTTATGGCTCCACTTGTACAGCCAATCAGAGTGCAGTCTGGGGACAGTTGCAGATCAGTGGACTGACGATACAGAAGTATAGGGTGTTAATATTTTAGTTTAAGGATTTGAGTGAGAGAGTGTTGGAATTGTGTGCGTTCAGATACCTGTAAGTATTTATAATGCTCATTTGTTATGTTTAGTTATGCTGTTATCAGTCTGTGTTTGTTAGACACGGCATTTAAGTTGTTAATGCGTTTTATGATCGCGGGTGTATATTCAATTGATGCCAGTGTTGCGGTAACAGTATAAATGCGGACGTAATCTTTGTTAGCTAACTAGTGACATGTTAACAATTACCTGTGCTGTTTAGCAGCTAGAATGTGATAGATTATGTGACTAATGCAGGAAGTAGTGTCACTTCAGTAATGTGAGAAGCTCAATGTGAGAATATTCCTATTATTAATGTGAAGTTGTCGCTAGCCTTATATTGTGAGATGCCAATTAGTATGATTGCTAAGTATCTCTGTTGTATTTTGTTTCTTTGCAGAACCACACACACGCAAATATAACCTAACACACACACTCCATTCCTCTCAACTTTATAATAAAACTCAACTTTGGATTGTACATCATCTCAGGTATTTTAATCACCATTTTGCACCACAGTGGCTTCTAAGAATTTCTTACCAGAGAACATAGTCTCCATAACAGTATCATAAATGATGTCGGGAGTAGAAGGGCTCTCCTGCTATGACATTATCTGAGCACTCTTAGAAGGTACCTCATGCAATCATTATGCGTGGTTTGACAAAGATATGCGTAGGTTCCAACCCATACGTCCAGATGACACAACACTTATGATGTTCCTCATGATCTAGGGGCATTAATAAGTATTGATTAAAATAATAAATCAATGGAGTAACATCTGTAAAATCACTTCTCACCACACACACAAAAGAAGATGATATCAGAAGCATTCTTCTATAATAACAGAATTCCAGGTGGTGAGATAAATATGTTCCTTGGAACTTCTTGTAAGGTGTCTGGATCTACAAGTTTATCTAAAAAATCTAAATCAACTGGTTTCAGGTTTACAATTCTAGCAGCTGTAGCTACATTACAAGATGCTAACTTTTTAATTCCAATAATGTTTTCATGAATTCCATGTCCAATAAAATAGATTTAGCTATGTTATATATTTGAACATTATTGGAGAAAAGTTGATAGGCTGTATTTGGAGGTATGTGAACTTCTATCCCATCCTGAGAACATAAGATAGTTGCATTCAATTTACTTAGTAAATCTCGTCCCAGTAATACCATCGGAGAAGTTGTGTTAACGATGAAAGAGTGTTGCAATTTATAATAATCTAAATCAATTGGTAATAGAAGGGAAATTGGATCTGTTTGAGGTTTTCTACTTATGCCGACGGACTTGACAGTATTTTTACTTTAAGGACAATCAATATCTGTTTTTCAGGAGATGCAATTCTGAAGTTGTGGGGCATTAATAATACGTTTGAAATTATCCAAGTCCATCGCAATATGGAGTCACTTACTCCACATCAAGTTAGCAATTGTATCTACTTGCTGTGTTGCCTAAGGTACTATAGTTGGTTGGGAGAAAAGTTGTTGAGAAATTTGGGAAGATTGTCGACACAAACTTAACTTAATCATCGAACTTGAGAAGTAGACTATAGGCCTACATGGAGCTGTATGACCCACAGCACGTATTTTACAAAGACTATGGCAAAAAAAACTAAAAGTTGCTAAATATAGCTTGTACTATGTCAGCTTTAAATGTGAAAAAGGAAAGCTCAGAGGAGGTGAAAGGCTTGGTGACCGGTGTGGAGAAATGCATGTCTAGTGTGAACCGCCTCACGCCATTTGTGGCCAATCGTGGCACTTTGCAGTGCTTTGTGATGCTTCAGGGCGCTTTGCAGCCAGTGTGTGAAAGCAGGAAATCTGTCTGAACTGGTAGGTGGCCAAATGCATCTGCCAGAGTAAATAAAACATTAGCTCACAGATTTGTCTGGGTCTCAGCATGCTGTGCCTCTGCTCTCTTGGGTTTTAGTTTGCATACTCAGCAACAAATCTAGGGTTAGGGCTAACCCATGCAAACTGTGGATTGACGCTATAGTAAAATAAGCATGTAAAAAGAGAGAGGGAGCAAGAAAGGTTAAGAAGGAAAAGAAAAAAGGGCAGAAAAGTAGATAAATTACATGATCATGAAAAGAATAGAGAGTAAATGGATTCGAATGAATAATGGAGGTATAAAAAGAGCTAACGAGTGCAAAAAAATAAGAGAATGTAAAGAGAGAGATGACTTCTAATAGAGAAATTAAATGACAGAAGAAAGAGATGAAAATAAATGAGAGGCATTTAAAATACATTGTTTACTGTAGCTGTAGACTACTTTACTGGGTTGTTTTATGTGCGGAAACTGCAAGTGGCAGCTCGTATCTAAGACGGATTCGATAGACCGCAGATAGAGTGCGGCTTGTCTGGGTTGTTATATATGTGAAAACTGCAAGTGCAGCTTGGATCTAAGACGGATTCGAGAGACTGTAGATAGAGTGCGGCTAGTCTGGTTTGTTTGTTATATGTTTTAGATCTATTACTTTTATCACTTGTTTTTGTTGATTATATGTAAAGCACCTTGAGCTGCAATTCCTGTATGAAATGTGCTATATGAAAAAAGTCTTACTGGCACACCCTCAACTATTCACAACACACTGATGACTCGCGGAACAATGAGTGAATGTGGGGGGAAGGCATTGGGAGAGAGATATTACATTTACATTTATTCATTGAGCAGACGCTTTTATCCAAAGCGACTTCCAAGAGAGAACTTTACAAAAGAGCATAGGTCACTGATCATAACAACGAGTTAGTCCCAAACATTGCAGCAGCCAAAACATGAAGCACACATTGTGAAAAAACTAAACAAGTGCCAAAAGGGAAGACCCATAAGAGCATGCAGTTATACAAGTTACAAATTAAAACAACATGAACCACAAAAGTGCAGGACTGTGCCTGTAGAAGAACAATCAACAGTAAAATATTTCACAGCAAGTACAAGACTTAACTTCGTTATATCTAACCTACAAGAGCAACAAGTCACTCAATAAGAGTCATTGTGATCCTGGAGGAAACTAACAAGTCCAGCCAAGCATTCTTAAGTGCCGATGTACTCCCGGAACAAGTGCGTCTTGAGCCTTTTCTTGAAGGTGGGGAGACAGTTAGTGTCCCTGATGGAGGTGGGGAGCTGGTTCCACCATTGGGGGGCCAGGCAGGAGAAGAACTTGTGTTGGGACCGGGCAGTCTTGAGCTGTGGGACCACCAGGCGGTTGTCTGAAGAAGACCGTAGGTGACGGGTGGGGGTGTAAGGTTGCAGGAGAGACTTGATGTAGACGGGTGCAGTCCCGTTCACTGCTCGGAAGGGTGAATCTACAAGACCGGGGAGACTGCGGCGATGTGGGCCGTGAGGGAGAGCTCGTCATCCATGGTAAACCCAAGGTTCCTGGCAGAGAATGAGGGGGTCACCGTCACAGATCCCAGGGTGATTGACAGATCGTGGGAGATGGAAGGTTTAGCCGGGATGATGAGAAGTTCTGTTTTGGCGAGGTTCAGCTGGAGGCGGTGCTCGGTCATCCAGGCGGAGATGTCTGCGGGGCAGGCTTCAATCCTAGCTGAGATCCCCGGATCGGTCGGGGGGAACGACAGGTACAGCTGGGTGTCGTCAGCGTAGCAGTGGTAGGAGAAGCAATGGGAGGTGATGATTGGTCCAAGTGAAGTGGTGTACAGAGAGAAGAGGAGGGGTCCAAGGACGGAGCCCTGTGGGACACCGGTGGAGAGCTGGTGGGTGTCTGACAGTTTGCCTCCCCAGGAGACCTGGTAGAATCTTCCCGAGAGGTAGGATGAGATCCACTGGAGTGAAGTGCCAGTGATGCCCATCTCAGAAAGTCTGTAGAGCAGGATCTGGTGGTTAACCGTATCAAACGCTGCAGAAAGGTCCAGCATAATGATGACGGATGACCTCGAAGCCATCTGACATCCACACATGATGTCACCTGACCAGCCTTGTGTATGGAGACGTTCAGAGGTCAGCTGCTCTTCTTTGAACCCACTTTATTGGAAAAACGTTAAACTCAGCTCACTTCCAAACAGATGACAATAGGTCCTCTCTGCTCTAGCAAAGACCAGAGGCCATATCATGTCGCTCTTGGGATTAAAAGATGATCAATTTACACTTTGTAGTGCAGGTCTTCATATCAAAATCCTCTGTGACCTACTTATTGCCAAATTTCGGCTATATTCCCAAGTGTGACAGAATGAACAAAAGCATTCCATATGAATATAAACCACCATTATGAAGTTAATGGACTGTAGAATACGGTATTTATTATTTTAAATCACATTTCATTCAAATTCTGTTTCATAAATAACACAAATAATCAAGCACAGAAAAAACTGACATGCATCACAATAGTGCAATTTACCCGCTGTGCTCAAAGTTTGTTGGATTTTATTTGGAGAGTGTCTGTCTTCACAGACGGTCCTCCTTAAAACCAAGATAGAATGGTTCAGCACTTTGTTTGATCGTGTTTTTAAGATATACCATGTTTTACCATGTTCCTAAAAGTATTGACACACCTGTCTGTCATACAGCCCGTTACCATGGGGACTGCAATTAACAGGAAAGTAGTTGTGTACAGATATAGATAAGATATAGGCTACTTAAAAATTATATAATGTTTATCTGTGCTGTCAATGTCTAAGATTATTATTTAGGTGAAGATTATGATCTAACTAACAAAGCGGTCCATTATGTTCTATATGATTTATCTATAGTAATCTTAAAGGTTCATGGGTCATAAGATCCTGTGGGCTTGGAGGAGGGGATTGATGGACTAGAGGGAGAAGAGTTGTATAGCAACTGACTGAGTTGTATGGAAACTGACATTAACAGACTGGGAGGCTGTCAGGAGAGGACCCCTGAGGAGGCTGTAAGGAGGAAGTTTGGCCTCAGGCCAATTTATTTTCTAAGAGATTACATGCTGGGCCAGAACATAATTTGAGGCTAATTTTTGTATGTATTTATTTTTTTAAATTCCACTGGAAAATGCAACACCATGTTAGTGTCTTGTTGGATCTGCTGAGGCAGCTGCCAGATTGTTTGCATGCTGGAGGTACACTATGGAGTAGTTTACATGTTCTACGGTAATGTTGGCCATAGTATAGGGTAATAACGGTACCTGTATGGGCCACACCACTTCTTGCATACCAGCATTTGAATCTTAAGTAAACGACAAACAGACTTACCTTCTTTCTGTCTCCGTGTACACTTTATTCACCTACAAATATTACAGTGGCGACGAGGTAACAAAGTTAATCCGCATCAGTGATGAAAACTAAAGATGTTTGATGAATATAACTTCTCCAAAATGCAAGATTTCGCATGTTTTCTGGTTCAGAAGAAACCGTAAGTGTTAGCTGCTAAAATAGTTTTCGATGCTAAGCAAGGCACAACATTTGAAAGCACAAGAGTGAAAAAAGTCAGTGAGGAGACTTACAATAGCCTCACGAAAGCCAGGTCACTGCATTTCAAGCCGGCGCCTATCTTGATAGCGGAACGCTTCAGATTCTACAAATGACAGCAAAAGCCAGATGAATCAGCCTCTGAATATATCCTTGCACTGAAGAAACTAGCGAGCACTTGTTACTTTGGACAATTTCTCAATGATGCATTCAGGGATAAGTTTGTATGTGGACTCTCAGGGGAGCGGTATCACAAAAGGCTACTCTGAAAAAGAACTCACTTTCCAAAAGGCCTGTGAAATTACACTTGCTCTAGAATTGGCCTACAAGGACACGGAAGAATTGAGAGAACATGCTGAGAAACCAAAAGGTGCAGTTAACAAAGTCTTCAATACTTCAAGTGAAAGACAACATCACATGAAAGGTCAAAGTTCACGTTCCGACCGGCAGGATGATTCTAGAGGGAAACAACGGGTTTCAGAGAAATGGCAAGGATAACCATCAACCAACGGAATGCCACTACCACACTGAAACATGCCATGGATGCAGGAAAGTTGGACATTTGAAAATAGTCTGCAAGAAAATAAGACAGAGGGACAAAGCGCAAATGGTCATAGGAACCAGGGACACGACGATGATGGTGATGACAACGAGCTGGAATTGTTTACAGTGTACACTGCACAAAGGAAGAAAGACAGCATTTTTGTTATTTGGGAAACCAGTGAAAATGCAAGTGGATACGGGTGCTTCAGAATCTTTGATTCCAGAGTCCTTTTATCAGGAGCAACTGAAGAATTCCCCACTAAAACCAGCTGCCATTCACCTGTCTTCACACACAGGAGATATCATACCTGTGCTGGGGAAGGTCCTGGTGCCGGTGAAGTATGGGGAACAAGAGTGGAAGTTGCCACTTGTGGTGGTTAAAGGCAGTAAACCGCCATTGCTGGGAATAAATTGGCTGCAGAAGATAAAGCTGAACTGGAGGAAGTTATTCAGCCTTCAGAAAACTGAACCACTCACACTGCAAGACATGCTTGAAGACTTGTTCAAGGACAGATATGGGAAGATTAAAGACTTCAGAGCAAAGATTAGAGTGCAGAGCGATGCCAAACCAATCTTCCACAAGTCACGACCAGTACCTTATGCGTTGAGTGCAACAGTGGAAAAAGAACTTGAGCGCTTACAGAAGAATGGAATCATTACACAAGAGGAAAGGAGTGATTGGGCTGCAGCTATTGTCATTGTACCAAAGAAAGGGGTCCAAAGAAGAGATTGTGCGGTGACTACAAAGTGACTGTGAATAGATGCATACTCCCAGAGGAATATCCTCTGAATATCCTCTGCCAAACGCTGACTTATTTGCTACTTTGGCCGGAGGAATACTTTTCAGTAAACTCGACCTGTCCTCCGCTTATCAACAATTGCAGCTTGATCCAGAATCAGAGCAATATCTGGCGATACACACACCAAAAAGGCCTCTTCAGATACCTGGCCTAAGGTGTCTCCACAGCTCCAGCAGTGTTCCAACACACAATGGACCAAATCCTTCATGGAATGGAGAATATAGTGTGCTTTATGGATGACACCTTGTCTCATTCTTGCAAAATTCAGTGGAGTACCTAAGATACAGAATTGATGCACAAGGATTTCACCCAACAACAAGCAAGGTAGAAGCCATAGTAAACGCACCAGCTCCACAGAATGTTACAGAGCTAAGATCATTCCTGGGATTGCTTAATTATTATGGCAAGTTCTTGGCAAATGTATCTACATTACTGCATCCACTTCACCAGCTGCTACAGACAGACACACCATGGACATGGTCCGAGAAATGTGAAGACGCATTCAAAGCCTGCAAACAGCGTCTCCTTAACAGCAAGTGTCCTGCACACTATGACCCAGAGAAGCCTCTTAGGCTAGCATGTGACGCCAGTTCATATGGTGTTGGTGCAGTAGTTTTGCATGTGCTACCCTGGTGAAGAACAACCAATTGCTTTTGTATCAAGGACTCTTTCATCCAGTGAGTGAAATTGTCAAATTGAAAAAAGAAAAAGAAGCATTGAGCATAATATTCGGTGTCAAGAAATTCCATAACTACCTGTATGGAAAGAAAGTTTGTGCTTTTGACCGACCATAAGACAATTTTACCATACTACGCCCCAAATCAGCAGTTCCAACTCTTGCTGCACTCCGCATGCAACACTATGCCTTAATCCTACTGGCATATGACAATGACATCCAGTATACACGTTCCAGTGACCATGCCAATGCAGTTGCATTGTCACGTCTTCCGTGCAAGCATGACGCTGATGAAAGCACAGATGAGAATGAAGCCTTCTGTGTGTCCCATGTTGAGCAGTTGCCAGTGTCTGCCAAAGACATAGCAGAAGAAACTAGACAACCAAATCCTCTCTAAGGTCCTGGATCTGACATTGTCAGGATGGCCAAGGTTTGTGCCCAATCCAGAGCTCAAGCCATTTTACTTGAGGAAGAACCAGTTCTCTACAGACCAGGGATGTATTCTTTGGGGGTCAAGGAGTCATTATACTGCCGAAGTTCAGGCAGCGTCTTCTGTTAGATATGCTTGAGGGACATCCAGGAATGACACAGAGGAAGGCATTAGCCAGAAGTTTCCTGTGGTGACCGGCACTAGACCAAGAGATAATCAAGTGAGTCAGTGTGCAGCGTGTGAGACTACACTGAACAGACCTGCTGCAGCACCTCTTCATCATTGGTCATGGGCTACAACACAGTGGGAAAGGATACATGTGGACTTTGCTGAAATCAACAAGCAGCACTACTTGGTGGTAGTAGATGACTATTCCAAAGTCCTGCCTACACAACTGACAACAGCAGAGAAGACTGCAAATCTTCAAATGTCATATGGTCTACCAAAGGTGCTTGTGTCAGACAATGGCCCTCACTTTACATCTAGGAAGTTTGAGCAGTTTCTCAAGAATAACGGAGTACGCAATGTTCTCACACAACTTCACCATCCTGCGTCTAACGGAGCAGCGGAACGAGTGGTACAGACTTGCAAGAAATCCTGGACACGACTGGAAGCACAGTCTGTGTCACCCCATCTACGGCTTGCTCAATCATTTGTAGAATACAATCAAACATCAACAATTCAATCACAACATGCCAATATGTCACAAGTAAGAAATATTGCAAATCGCAGTTACTTTTGTCGGTTTGAAGAACGGAGTCAAATGGTTCGTTATGTCCAACGAACAGAATCGGAATCTCTCGTCAAAGTTCCGGGCGCTCAGTGAAGGTGCAGGTTAAGAGGAATAGGTTAGAGAGTGAAGCGTTCACCCACAAGTTTATCCTACGAACAAGCGGGGGTGATTGTACGTTTGGGGGTTAAATACCCCAAAGAACAGGGGGTCATCCCTGTGAAGGTGACCTCTCTCATTGGTCAGTTACTTCCACCTGGGCGTTGTCCTGGGACCTGCCCAGAGGTGTGAAGTGGCTGATAATTTTGAGTTCCATTATCTCAAATGTCCATGGAATGCTCAAACTTCAGAATATAACAATACAACGTTCATAACTGGTTTTGTTAGTATGATACAATTATTTTGATACCAAGATTGACTGATTTAACTATACCTGAAGGGAAGTTATAATCAAACATCAATTAACAACGTTCTAGGTAAATGAGACAAACACATTCTAACACATCGACTACTGTCCTTGAATTAGTGTCCATGAGCCATGTAGTCCTTTAGAAAATGTTTGTAAGTCCACACAAGAAAGTTCCTTCAAGTAATTCCCTTTGTTCTGACAATGTCAGACCATGGTCTCTGTTCCTGACCCCATGCTGGGTCAGGAATTTGAAGCTCCTACTCTGGGAGATAAGGACAAAGGGGAAGGACCCTTCCCTTGTCGGGGGTAGGGGAAGGTGTGGATGGTACCATGCTTTGTCTGTGGACTCTCTGCTACAGTGTGGAAGGGTGTAGGTTTGATTTCAGGTTTGGCAGGGATATCAATAGTTAATGCGAGCATGCAGATCATTCATTTGAGCACAAAACTGTTATTTGAGCTTTATGTACAGTGCCTTGCGAAAGTATTGCCCCCCCTTGAACTTTTTGACCTTTTGCCACATTTCAGGCTTCAAACATAAAAAAACAAAAACATTTTTACATCTTTATCAACAACAAGTGTGACACAATCATGAAGTGGAACGAAATTTATTGGATATTTCAAACTTTTTTAACAAATCAAAAACTGAAAAATTGGGCGTGCAAAAGTATTTGGCCCCTTTACTTTCAGTGCAGCAAACACTCTCCAGAAGTTCAGTGAGTATCTCTGAATGATCCAATGTTGACCTAAATGACTAATGATGATAAATAGAATCCACCTCTGTGTAATCAAGTCTCCGTATAAATGCACCTGCTCTGTGATAGTCTCAGAGGTCCGTTCAAAGCGCAGAGAGCATCATGAAGAACAAGGAACACACCAGGCAGGTCCGAGATACTGTTGTGGAGAAGTTTAAAGCCGGATTTGGATACAAAAAGATTTCCCAAGCTTCAAACATCCCAAGGAGCACTGTGCAAGTGTTAATATTAGTGCTGTCAGTTTAACGAGTTAACGGCGTTAACGCAAACCCAAATTAACGGCGTCAATTATTTTATCGCGCGATTAACGCTCTTTTTGGCCTAGCAAACTTTGTAGTTTTTTTCACATGCTG
Source organism: Hypomesus nipponensis (assembly GCF_054491055.1). Taxonomy (NCBI): domain Eukaryota; kingdom Metazoa; phylum Chordata; class Actinopteri; order Osmeriformes; family Osmeridae; genus Hypomesus; species Hypomesus nipponensis. The sequence goes on along the minus strand of NC_140372.1, from coordinate 14,905,724 downwards.
TTGCAACAACTACCGATGTTAGAAAAACTACAACACCACACCGGATCTAGCTAGACCGGAAACAAAACAACAGGCACGCCAAACACTCGTTTGGCTTGCGAGCTGGCTAAAGAGTAGTAGCAGAGCCGTTTACGGATATTAGACATTCTCTGGTAGTAGGCTAACGTTACGTTTTGAGTGGATGACGAGCGCGAGATGCCGAAATGGATGCCAATAAGATTCTGAATGGAAAGTTTGCTTTTAAAAAGTTGCCAAATGGTTCTATTGACAAGACCAGTGATCTGTGTGTTTTGTCGTTGTAAACTGAGCTATCATCGAGGCACGTCCAGTCTGAAATACCACTTGATGGCCAAGCACACAGCTGATACGAATTCTCTGCCCCCTCGTCAAAGCCAGGCGATTGCAATGTTGTTTTCAACAACAAAAAAATATTTGCACAAAGCAATCCGAACCACTTTTCTATGTTGATAAGAGCATTACAATTTGAAAAAAGATTGGGACAAAAAGAAATCAGGGACATTTAGAATAGATAAAAATGTGCGATTAATTGTGATTAATCGCGAGTTAACTATGACATTAATGTGATTAATCGCGATTAAATATTTTAATCATTTGACAGCACTAGTTAATATTGAAATGGAAGGAGTATCAGACCACTGCAAATCTACGACGACCCGGCCGTCCCTCTAAACTTTCAGCTCATACAAGAAGAAGACTGATCAGAGATGCAGCCAAGAGGCCCATGATCACTCTGGATGAACTGCAGAGCTACAGCTGAGGTGAGAGACTCTATCCATAGGACAACAATCAGTCGTATACTGCACAAATCTGGCCTTTATGGAAGAGTGGCAAGAAGAAAGACATTTCTTAAAGATATCCATAAAAAGTGTCGTTTAAAGAAAACAAGCCACCTGGGAGACACACCAAACATGTGGAAGAAGGTGTTCTGGTCAGATGAATCCAAAATCAAACTTTTTGGCAACAATGCAAAACGTTATGTTTGGCGTAAAAGCAACACAGCTCATCACCCTGAACACACCATCCCCATTGTCAAACATGGTGGTGGCAGCATCATGGTTTGGGCCTGCTTTTCTTCAGCAGGGACCGGGAAGATGGTTAAAATTGATGGGAAGATGGATGGAGCCAAATACAGGACCATTCTGGAAGAATACCTGATGGAGTCTGCAAAAGAGCTGAGACTGGGACGGAGATTTGTCTTCCAACAAGACAATCATCCAAAACATAAAGCAAAATCTACCATGGAATGGTTCACAAATAAACATATCCAGGTGTTAGAATGGCAAAGTCAAAGTCCAGACCTGAATCCAATAAAGAATCTGTGGAAAGAACTGTAAACTGCTGTTCACAAACGCTCTCCATCCAACCTCACTGAGCTTGAGCTGTTTTGCAAGGAGGAATGGGCAAAAATGTCAGTCTCTCGATGCGCACAACAGATAGAGACATACCCCAAGCGACTTACAGCTGTAATCGCAGCAAAAGGTGGCGCTACAAAGTATTAAAATAAGGGGGCCAAATACTTTTGCACGCCCAATTTTTCAGTTTTTGATTTGTTAAAAGTTTGGAATATCCAATAAATTTCATTTCACTTCATGATTGTGTCACACTTGTTGATTTTTCAACAAAAAAAACGTTTTATATCTTTATGTTTGAAGCATGAAGCATAAGGTCAAAAAGTTCAAGGGGGGCCAATACTTTCGCAAGGCACTGTAATAGCCTATAAACATTATATTTCACCTTGCAATGTTTGGTAGGGACAATTAGTTTTTCCATGGCTTTGGTAGGGACATGTCCTCAGCATCTAAACTTTACACCCTTGCCAGTGTGTATTATCCACAATAAAGTTGTTGCTGTTTTCAAGGAAACTAATATTAGAGGGCACCAGAGACGAAGCATGGCACCTTCAAAGTAGGTGCCTGGTCCTAGCCAGATCCTCGTACATTTCATTTGTACAGAGGGTCTGGGATCTCTCGATTGACAAACATTAACTTCCTTGAAGGCGGGTCCTCTGTTGAAGTTTAAAACTATTGGATTTGCCCAGAGCCACTCTGATTTGCCATAACCAATCGCGTTCGCCTTAGCCAAATCCTTCACCACTACTGAAACGGAGCTAGCTGCCGTAGCTGGAAAATCCAACTTTTCCAGAACCCCGTGTGGAGGAGGGCCACAACATCATGGCCACCAACAAAACTCAGCATGGAATGTTCTTGCTCCGGCTTTAACCTATATTCGGCAGCGTTACCACAACCGCAGAATAGTTTCGCTCGCATCTTTCTCCGCCGCCATTACTGAACTACTCAAACAAGTGCACGACATTAACGTCATCGTTCTCAGCCACTCCCTCTGTTCGCTGATTGGACCTACAAAAAATGTGTTCCTCGAAAGCGACTTCAGAGCCTAGCTCCCAGACCTAGTACACAAGCAAAATCCAAATTGAGCGGAAGTACGTAGGAGGGCATAGCCAGGCTACCTTCAAAGTGGCTTGTTCGCTACAACTTAAGCAGAACTTTATTTTTTACAATAAAAACGTGAAATTCACCTAAATATGAAGCAAATTTAACACACTTATTTTGTTGGCAAAATAAATTGGAGGATCTCTCTAATAATGCAAGGAATCTCTGTCTGTGTATCTGCCTGTCTATCTGTGTGTATGGGATTTCAGCTACTCTGCAAAATTCATATTTTTCAGGTGTCCTTTTTATAATCCAACTGTGCAGTGCCCCAATTGACGTTGTTTAAATAAGCATTTCAACATTAAAAAAAGAAAATTGGTGACAGTTTTGCTTGTTTTGCTCTCAACTCTCGGCCATGTTGAGTTGACTGAGCTGCACTCAGCTAGCTCTCACGAGATAAAACAATATGGATATAGCGAGCCAAAAACAGGCACAAGAACTAACCCTAACCATAATAGTATTTATGTTAGTGTGATACAGAAAATCCAAGACTATTTTACTGATGAAATACTGGCTAGCTAACCAAGAAAAATACAAAAGTGGATGGGTTCTTTCAGTAGGTAGGTTTATAGCTGGAGGGTTATCAGCTACAATTAGTTTGCAGTGCTGACTGCTTTAATCAGCTGCTTTCAAAGGGTTTCCATTATGGATGAAATGTTGGCTAGCTAACAAAATGACAATATAAAGTGGATACTTTCAGTATAGATCAGTGATTTTTGTTACATAAATTAATGTGTTTCCTGATGTCAAAACGACCTCCACACAAAACTCTCAACACCAAATCAGTTACGACATTATAAATCAGGACATGGATATAGCGACAGGAATGAATTCATTTGTACGAATTGAGTCTCCTCGGTCAGTTGTCATGTCATATTTATGATAACGTGATACAGAAAATGCAAGACTATTTTACAGCATTGCATAGCACAAAGTAAAAATATACAGACGTTAATAATATAAACATAGCAAACACCCCTTAGGATACATAATTTGCAGGAATGTACCAGAGCAGTTTGTTTAAAATAATGAGAAATTGCTTTTATGACGTGAATAAGTTACTAGAATGGATGAAGTGGAGGTTAAACAAGTATTTCAGAGATGACAGAGACTTTCAATTGTGATCTGAGAAGTATAGGTATCAAAGCCACTGAGAAGAACTGTCATCACTAGCTGCATCACTGGCACTGCATTTATAATTAGCATAACAGTACTCAAGTGCTGTATTCACTCTACTAAGCAGTTTTATCTTTAAAGTACATTCTTTATAATGAATATTCTCTTTCAATCTCCCTCCTCCTTTTTTCTCTGTCTCAACTTTCTCCTGCTTTTCAGTAGTAACCAATCTTCGCTCTCAGAGGTCAACGCCCTCCACGTTACCAAGCTATGGCAGACGAAGCAGACATGCGCAATGAGCTGGCTGACCTGCAGACACGGGGCGACCAAATAGCCGATGAGGTACAGCAACACACACACACATGCAGTGTGACATATTCTAGACTGTAATTTAAGCCTGAAACATGCAGTACATGCACACACATATAAACACACATTTAGGCCTACAAACACTGAGACACACACTCAAACACTGGCACACGCACACTGAGACAAGCAAGGCACACACAGTATATACACACACAAAGACACACCTAGATACACACACATGCACACACAAATTTGCACCTGAAGCCTCTCCAAGCCAGGTGCATTTCATTGGTCTCAAAGTTGTCACTAATGAGATCAGTTTCTCTGTTTTATTGCACAGGATACTGAATAAGTCAAGCACACCCATGTATCTGGCAATATCTGCAAATTGTAACCATGTCTAGTAAGATGCCTGGTGATTTACCTGGAGAGGTGGAGCTATATATGACTGTCAGGGCACTCAGCATGACCCTGACTTCCATAATTAACTGAGGCAGAGAAATAACTTCACATCCCAGAATAATGCACCAGCCCAAATGAATCCATCAACTATTCATGAGGAAATAATGTAATTCAGACAGGCTCTAGAGAGAGGGGCTGAGGGAGGGAGGGACATAGGGAGGAGAGGGGAGACAGGATGGAGGATGGAGAGATTGAAGTGGGGGGGAGAAGAGAGAAAGGGGCAGAGGGATGTAGGTAGAGATTGAAGGGGGAGGGAGATAGAGAGAGGAGGGCATGGAGGGAGGATAGATAAAGTGCTACAGATAAAAAAAATTGAGGAGGGATAGCTAGAGAGACAGTCAGTACGAGAGTGGGGGATATAGAGAAAAGGGGTGGAGGAAGGAAGGGAATGTAATAAAAAGAAAGCAATGTGAAACAGAGTGGAACAATCAATATTGATTAACTGAATTAGTCTTTGTTCTATAAGGGTAATTTATAGTAGTACATCAACAGTCACTATTTCAGCTTTATTCTACAAGGAGTCCACCCAGGATAACCCCAACTACTCCAGTTTGCCATTACATAAGTTTATTTAATGCAGATCTTTATCTGAAAACGTTCTCTTTTGTTCTGCTTTCTTTTTCCCGTCTTTCTTTCGTATTTTCTAAACCAGTCACTGGAGAGCACTCGGCGCATGCTGGCTATGGTCGAGGAGGTAAGACGTCACACATCAGTGTTTCCCATACATAGATGTATTTGTGGCAGCCCACCACAATAAAAAATTGACCGCCACAATGTAATTTTTTTAAATTATAAATACTGTTTAAAAAACCCAAACATCTGATTGTAGTGCTGCGTGCAGTGCATTGATTCGCTTAGCCCCTTCTTCTCCCGCTTGCGTTCACTCTCTCACTACAACGGACCCGTCTTTGAATAGCCCCACTCTCCGTGCAAGCTCAATGCGCGGGACGAACAGTTTTTTCAAAGAATTGGCAGTTTACGAACAGTTAGTATCATAATTCTCTGCACAAATGTGTCCAAAACTACATATTCAAGTTAAATATAATATTAAAACAAATATATAAAACAAATACATAAAGCACTTAAATTAATGCAAATACATTTCTCTCTCGCATTAGTTGTTGAAGTCCCCATCTACACTCACATCTAAGCGATACTAGGGCACATTTCTACAACGTCCGACTCCCCCCTGCCTACCGCCACATATATAATCACATTCTGTGGAAAACAATGTGCATGATGCATGTACACACACAGATCCTCAACACACACTGCAGAAATTAATCCACAGAGCTCAGAGAGGATATCTTTTCTCTTTAAAAAATACCTTCAGGATAGAAAAAGGATCAGGCTCAATTGTGCCTTGTCAATAAGTGGTGTGTAGTGCATGGGCATCAGCAGCATTTTGAAAGTGGGGGGGACACATTTTGCAGGGGGGTCTGGGGGTTTGTCCCCCAGAATAAATAAAAAATGTAGATGCAATTTCCCGCATTCTGGTGCATTTACCACAACTATTTACCATAGTTGTTATACATATACTGAGGGGCTGGACATTCAGATATTTTGAAAACTAAACTTCCCAATAAGCAATGGGACATCTTCAACTACCTGTCACCTTTCAGCACTCACCTCAGCAACAGAGCTGTCTCCACTGCCCCTGCATGCTGCCCCTGCCTCTGACTCACTCAATCACAACCACCTAGGCTATATCAGGAGACATGGAGATGCATTGAGCATTTTTTCATATTGATAATTGACATAAGCTTAATGTAGATTGTTCATATGAAGATTTATTATGCATGGGCAGCATACTAATATGGAGAGAAGGACGTGTCTCTTGTCTCATTAGATGACATCCTGAGGGTATAAGCTTTCAGAGGATATATGGTTTTAATGGTTGAATCAGTTTTGCCTTCATGTTACAGACTAACATCTAGTAATGAAATGCTACGAATTGCCAAAATTACAAGTTGAGCAACCTTGTTAAATTTGGAAGACAATTTTGAAATAAAGGGTTTTTCTTCTTTTTTTTCCCAGTCGTTAGAAAAGCTAGCATGTTAGTTAAGGTTAACTCCAGATTAGCTCACGGTTGTTATATATATTATATATACATATATATTATCGTATGTTATGGCAATAAAAAAAACACCAGCAATTTCTTTTGTAGCTACTTGGAAAAAACATCCTTGTCATTTCTTTCTGCCTGAAACAAACGCCTTGGTCCGGCCAAAAGCACAACATATTTCAGACCCAGATTAAGAAATCAATAAATGCTGTTCCACTTGTAATAGGTAAATAAAGTATGCTATTGCCTAGTGCTAGATGTAGGTAAAAAGCTTGCTTATCTAGCTAGCTATAATCCTAATGTTTGCAGAAGGATCTTTGTGACTTAACGCTAACTAATGCTATTATAGTCAGAGAATGTCTCATAAGGGTGCTTTGGCCATTGAAGGGAAAACTGGGGCAACTCTGACTTACTTTCCTCTTCCTCAAAAAAAACCTCCTTATGTCCATCTCGTCTGTGGAACAGTCATGTCTGAAGTGCTAGCTGCAAGCGCGATGCGTCTATCAAAGAGTATGGGAGTTGAATCTGCATGCGTGATGCCGTTTGTCTAGAAAATGTGGAGTGGAATTCTATTGCTATGGGTATTCTCCCTACTGAGAGTGGAACGGATTTGATTGTGAAGCTATGGAAAGATCGCTGGACTAGTAAATCAGTCATGCACTAATATTTTTATCGCAAAAGTGGGGGGGTCCAAAGTGGGGACGTGACCCCCCCAAGTTACATTGCGGCGACGCCCATGGTGTAGTGACATTTTATGACCCCTGTTAGAAGAGGTCTCAATATTCATTAACACACTCATATTTATGCATCATCTCTCTGCTTATTTTGTCTCTCTCTGGGTTATGCAGTCATAAAGCACTGTAAGTGCATCCGGAAACTATTCACAGCGGTTCACTTTTTCCACGTTGTTATGTTACAGCCGTACTCCAAAATGGATAACATTTTACATTTTTGCAAATGGTAGTTATGCAAAACATCCTTACAAAAATTGTCATTGTCATTCCCAAAGGTCCAAACTATCTAACAGGCAGACATCATTCTGAAATACCAGGCGCAATTTTATGCAATTTAACCTTGAAAGCTGACCAAAAACTAATACTCATATCACGCAGTCGGAGTACATCTAGATAATCAGCGTCAGCACCCAGCATGCAGTGCGGCATGTCAAAAAACGCTAAGACTTGCGGAAAATAGTTTGGTTACAAAAGCTGTGTTCGAGGGATTTTAGTTGTTGTGTTTGTTCAGATAGATGTTTGTAATGTTATTGTTGGTTAGTTAATATGATATTGTTGGTCACCCTGATTGTGTATGTTGTGTAGTTTAATAGGACCAGAGAATCAGCTGCTGTACCATCACAAACTATTCTCGCAAGGATGTGAGTGCTGTCCTAGCCCAATTGCTCATATGACTGTTGTTTGAGAGTCTGGAAGGAGATCAACTCAAGAAGAGTTTCAATATCCAATGGAAAGTCAATAATCAGCCCTTACTAATCATGAAATCTCAGCGGTTGGTGTGTAGCAGAGTGGCTAGATACACTGACTTGTAACCTTATGCTCATGAGTTCAAATCCCAGTTCAGCCTATTGTTGTTGGCCAAACATGTAGTTTTGCTCTCTTGGTGTCCAAGTCTCGATCTTCTACTGTGTACATGTTTACTAGTACATGTTTAATATTTTGCCATTTTGCGGAGGAACCTGCATCGCTGCTTGCAGCTATATTTAGATTTATTTTTGTAGGCAATGAAGAAGACCAAATACCAAATACAGTTTCAATTTGTCTTTATTTCAGTGCCAAAAAGCATTTGGTCAGTTCTGAGCGTAACATTAGCAATGAAGGCCCAAGGGCTTAGAATGTTGCTAAAATAAATTACAGATTGTGAAAGGAAACGTTAACGTTAACTTAGGTATTCATCAGGGAATGAAAGCACATCAAATCGCAGACTTAAAATCGTCTCCCAGCGTATAACTAAGCAAATTACATTTTGTTCGAGATCGCTCAGCTGAACCAGGAAAAGATATCCCATGTCTGCCAACGCTAGCAAGCTCATGTCACTCACATTCAATCGGCCATAACTCAGGTTCGTTTCGGAATACTTACAATATCTTGGTGTCAAAATGGCCACTGCACTTTGACCTTTCGATTGACACCTCATTTGACCCAGTAGGAGCTTCCATGCCCTGTTCATAGGCTTCTAAAGCCAACCAGGTGGCTCCTAACCCCCCCCCCCCCGCCAAATCTTTCTTTAGTACAAAACTGAAGTTGGCTTCAGATGGCTCACAAATGAGCTTGTTTGCCTTATAGCCAGTGCTTGACATTAACATTTTTGCTCACCAGCTACTGTGGCTAGTGGTTTTCCAAAGTTACTAGCCACTGAGCAATTTCATTAGCCACAATTTTCGTTGAACAGTCTTTTCTTTTTTTTGTCTCCGGTTCATTTTTTTCATCTGAATATATTTCAATGTAAAATAAAATTCAGGTTGCTCAAATTCGAGCCAAAAAAAATCGATCTTAAGAATTCAACCATAAAAAACTCGACCCTATCAAATTCGATCCGAAAATTTTCAAGCTGAAAAAATTCGAGGCAAAAAAATTAGAGCCTATCAAATTCAACCTGAAAAATTTCGAGCTTAAAAAATTCACATTTTCAACATCCGGGATATCGAGGACAGGTAGAGCAATCGAGCCTCAATGCAATCGAACCAACTTCTGACCTATAAGAGCATAGACCTTTAGTCAAGCACTCCAAGGAAGCGGGAAACCTTCAAGCCATAGAGTTAATGGCCGGGTTTCCCAGATTTGTTAAGAAGCTCTTAAGAAGCTCTTAGCGTTAAGAGCTTCTTAACGAATCTGGGAAACCCGGCCAATATAACCTAGAGTAAGCTACTTTTCCAACGCATTGTATGGGTTGGAAAGATGAGAATTCAGTGTTGTTTAAATTTCAATATTAAGTATTCGATGCCTTCAAAACTTTTTGCTTCCATAGGGTTGCACTCAAACATAGTAGTTTGACGACGACTTTTCCCCTGCGCTACATTAGTCCTTGGCCCGGCATCTTCCGTATTAGCTAAGGGATGCTTTGCGGGTGGTATTTGAGACTGGAATAACTCCTACAGTAAACTAATTCTGCATAGCACAAGGTGCAAACAACCTTAGTCTTGTCGAGGTTTCCATTGGGAAGCTTCTTAAAAATATTCCCTTAAGCAAACCAGGCGGCTTCATAGCTGCATCCATGTTAGCACGTCATGTTTGATGTGATAATTTCATACACAATACACACAGGTTCAAAGACTCGTTCTTGCCCCTTACAGTGCAATTCGGGTAAGTAGCCTATACATCCGCGCAAAAAAATCAGGTGAAAGTCATCATAGCTTGTGTATTATAGACCTAGCTCCCAACCCAACTTTGAGAATAGATTAACTGCAATTTTTTGTATTGCCCGATAAGAGTCTCACGTTAACGCAGCACGTTAACACCGATAATAAATAACTATTGTCTAGTCTGCTGGTGCGAGACCGAATGCTAAGGTAGCGCCTGCCAGAAGGCGGGGTAAAAAGACTGAAGGATGGGTGGTTACAGTCTCTCAGAATCCTGCCAGCTTTCCTGTGAAGCATTGTGTGTGGTAGGTGTCTGTAGGGCAGGGGGCTTCCTGCCGATGATGAACTCAGCAGTCCTGACCACACAACATAGGGCCTTGAGGTCCCTGTCTTTGCAGCTCCCATACCACACTGTGATGCAACCAGTCAGTGTTCTCTATAGTGCATCTGTAAAAGTTAGTGAGGATGACCGAGTCCATTCCAAACTTCTTCAGTCTCCTCAAGAAGAAGAGGTGTTTCTGGGCTGCTATCACCACCTTGTCCATGTGAGCAGACCAGGTGAGGTCATTGCTGATGTTCACTCCTAGGAACCTGAAGCAGCTGACCTTTTCCACTTCGGATCCGTTGACGTAAAGTGGTGCATGCTCCTCCTCCTGCCGCCTCCTATAGTCCACAATCATCTCCTTGTGGCTTGGAGACCTGGGGCCTCATGTATAAAGGATTGCGCAGCTTTCATACCAGAAGATGGCATACGGCCAAAACTCAAAAAGTACCTACACACAGAAATATTCACATGTATGACACCGATCATACGCCAGGTCCTTCGCACCTTTCCTTTATAAATCACAATCAACGTGAGATTGACCGCACGTTAATGAGCCACTGACTCTGCCGCCCTCGAATAAACGCTGCACCAAAAATGAGCGTTAAACGCTGCAGCGTTTATTCTAATAAATACGGTGACTGTGAGATCGAGGTTCTGACAACAGAGGTGGAGGCGAGACAATGTTTCCTGTTTGCCGCCCTGTCATCAGGTATTAGCGACAAAAGAAAGTCGGCAGAGTGGAAAACTGTCACTATTTGTGCCCTTTCTTGTTTTTAACCTGTAGCACTTTGAGATTTAGCTAAATGTTAAGTGCATTACAAATACAATTATTAATTATTATAGGGCCCTAAAGGCTGTGGGTTCAGAGAACCGGACCATGGCAGAAATTAAGAAGAAATGGTCCGATGTAAAACTTTAAATGAAGAAACAAGTGTTGGCGCATCGTAACAGCATGGCAGCTATAGGGTTAGCATGACACGCATTTCCTGAGTGATGTTGTCTTTTGTTTGACACCCTCAAGCTTAACAGAGTTATTAAGTGGTGGCGGAATAAACAAAAGGCTATATAGCATTTCCCGTTTCGGGTTTTGGCATTTTTATGTGATCATCCACATAATGATTATTAGTGAAACTTTTATTTTTATGTTTTTTGAATTGTCAACGTCATAAACGTAGTAGTGGAAACTTTTTTGTGTATTGTTTTGTGAGTTTCGGCACGTTTCTGTTAGAATTCGCCATGTTACAGAGCCAGACAAGACTGCAGAGGGTCCGCACATTCTCACGTCAAGTAAATCTTTATACATCACAAAGTGTGCGTGAAAACCAGCGTACGCAAGCTTTTTGTGCGTACACAACGTTTATACTTGAGGCCCCTGGAGTGGCTTGGAGACCAGTCTGGAGGGGATGATGGTGTTGAATGCTGAGCTGTAGTCAATGAACAGCATCTTCACATACATATTCCCATTAGCGTACCGTGGGCTTTCAGTCAGGGCCTTCCGTAACAACCTCCAACCCCCCCCAAAAAAGACCTGGGGTCTCATTTATAAAGGTTGCGTACGCTCAAAACAGGGCTGAAAATGTGCGTACGCCACTTTCCACGCAAAGGTTGTGATTTATAAAAAACAAACTTGACGAGAGAATGTGCGGTCCTCCACGCAAACTCTGACCCTCCCGTAGGCCTACGCACATTTTGAAAACAGTTGGAATTGGCGACGCAGATGACCGTACTGTAGTCTGACTGCAGAAATTGAATGTGGGAAGAACATTACTCGTAATATTTATATATTTTGTTTTACTCACACACGTTTTTTTCATTCAATTTCATGATTATCATGAAGAATACATCCAGCAGTGTTATTTGCGCTTGTACTGAGTGATTCTTGTTCCATAAACACCTTGTACAATCCAACTCAAATTTTACTGTAAATAAAAATTCAGCGCTTCCTCACCATCAGATTCCACTACGGGAGTTCAGGAGGGGGAGATTCCCCGACTCCATGGAATACAGGATAAAATAACATATCCTACCTTTAGATAACTGCAGAACACGGTGTATAACTAAATATATTTATTTAATACTGTGCAAATATCCTCATAAGTCAAAAACTGGAAATACAGTCGTCAAGCTCCCGTGCAATCGCTACACTCTACGTCCTTGTTATCAGTCCAGACTTTAATAGATTACTGTTCATAACAAAACGCTTTTGTTTTCAAATTGTATCTCGACTCGCAGTATCACTGCCACAGTTGACGCCACTCGCACAGTTTTTTTAAATTGGTGATCTACCGGCCACCACATTTTCGGAGTTTTCGGGCACCACCAATAGGCTACCAGTGTCTGAGAAGTTGTCATGCGCTATGATTCACCGTAAAAAACAATCGTATGCCAGGGTCATGATGAGATATTAGATTAGCATTCATGAGGTGCTTTGCATTGACTATATATGGTTAAAAATGGGCGTGTTGAGGGCGGGGTACAATGCTGATTCACGTACGCACACTTTTGGGTAATCTGTGATTTATAAAGGGAACATTGCGTACAGGTGTGCGTACGCACGGTTTTATAAATCTGAATTTTTGTGAGCGCACGACATTTTAGGCTTTTGGGCGTACGTACACTTTTAGTAAGAATCCTACGCGCAGTTTTATAAATGAGACCCCAGATCTTCACCAACCACACCACACACGTACACCACTGTGCATTAAACAGTTTAGGCACATCAACACAGCATCACCATCTACATTTATGCATTTATCAAACGCATTTATCCAAAGCAACTTCCAGGAGGGAGTTTTACAAAAGTGCATAGGTCACTGATCATAACAACGAGATAGCCCCAAACATTGCGGGTATCCAAACGTATAGCATACATTGTGAAACTAAATAAGTCCCAAAGGGAAGAACAATAAGAGCATGCAGTTAGGCAAGTTTCCAATTAAACAGCAAGAACCTCTAAAGTGCAAGAGTATATACCTGTGGAAAAAGCAAGCAACAATAATATATTTCATAGAGTACAATAATTTTAAGATAGTTACAACAAACCAACAAGAGCAACAAGTCTCTCAATAAGTCTTTTTTTTTTTTTTTTGAAAAATGTATTTATTGAGTTTTAATTTTTTTTTTTGCAAAAGAAAAGAAAAAAAACACCAAAAACAGACTTAATAGAATAAAATAAAATAGTACAATGTAAAGTATAAATAACAATACATATATACAAATAATATACATATACGCATACATGGATACCAACATATTACATTATGAGAAAAAGTATGTAAATGAACGCATACACATACACCCATATATAAATGCTTAGATAAATAATAAGTTAACAGAAATATTAAATTTTAAAAAGGATATTCAAATGAAAAAAAAAAAAAAAAAGTAGGTACAGTATAATGCATTTATTATCCTCTGCGGGTACTACATAACCTCAAAAGCAGAAGTTGTACTTATCCCTCCTCCACTTCATCAAGCATCTGAGAGAGATCATTGTCCCTGATGTAGTTAATGAATGGGCCCCATATTACTTTAAACTTCTCTTGGGTATCCCTGAGCGTATAAGTAATTTTTTCTAGAGGCAGACATAATGACATTTCTTTGAACCATTGTCTAATACTTGGTCTTCCATTACTTTTCCACGTTAATGCAATCAACCTTTTGGCCTGTAATAGGCAAATGTTTACAAAAGTCTGTTTTCCACTACTTATATTATGTTTCTTTGGATAGATGCCTAGAATAAAAAGTTTAGGTTCTATTATTATTTGGATTGATAGAATGTCCTGAATTATCTTTCCAACTTCATTCCAGAATTCAATTATTCTCGGGCACTTCCATATACAATGAATAAGTGTTCCCTTGTCGTCCCCACATCTCGTGCACAAATCTGGAATATTGGGATTAAATTTGTTTTGTTTTTCTGGTGTAATATATACTCTCATTAACCAGTTGTATTGCAGCAATTTTAACCTTGTATTGGCAGTTTGAGACAGAGCATTCTTACATGCAACAATCCACTCTTCATTGGTAATTTCCCTTTGTAGATCACCTTCCCATGAATTTAGTTTAGAATCTGATGATTCAGGTGAATTGTCACTCAAAAGATTCTAAATAGCTGAAATATTTTTTTTCTCGAAGGGATTTTTAATTAGATTATTCTCCAGTATAGATAATGTTGGGATGGTAATGGATTGGTTCTGATAGGATCTAATAAAACATTTTAGTTGTAAATATTTAAAGAAGTGTTTTTTGGGAATGTTATACATACTTACTAGGTCCTCAAACGTTTTAAAATGACCGTCATTCGGATTATAAATATCCTTCATTTGTTTTATTCCTTTATCAGCCCATAACTTGAACCCACCATCAGCTCTTCCTGGTACAAAATGGTTATTGCCCCAAATTGGACTAAACCTGGAAAGAAGAGAAGTTTCCTTGTGGTATTTATTTACATCATGCCATACCACAATCATGTTCTTAACTATTGGATTTGTTGTCTTCTTTTTAAGGTTTTTAAAAGTATCCGAGTATATATATGCAGGTAATGGAATCTTTTCAGAGCCGGATTCAATATCTTTCCATACTGGCGAGTTTCCCGTGTAATAATAATACTTCATAGTTCTTATTTGAGTAGCCCAGTAATACCATAATAGATTGGGGCATTGGAGCCCTCCCCTGTCATACGGTAGGTACAGAAGGGACAAACAAAGTCTGGGGCGTCTATTTTTCCAAATAAAATTGCAAAAAAGTTTCTTGAAGCTAGAAGTCTGAGGGAGGCGGCAAAGGGATATTTTGGAAAAGGTAAAATAGTTTGGGCAGAATACTCATCTTTAATATATTAATTCTACCTAAGAGGGAGATTGGAAGTGATGACCATTTTTCAAGTGATTCACAAGTAGATGCAATAACAGGATTGTAATTGGCTTGAACAATTTCTTCAATTTTGCAATTGATTTGAATACCTAAGTATGTGAAACTGTTGACTGAGTTGAATTGACTTACGCTAGTCGAAGGATTATTCCTATCATTCGAATTACACAATAAAATGGAGGATTTGGAGGTGTTAATTTTGTAACCTGATACATTGCCAAATCTTTTAATAAGGTCCATAAGCGCCAGAACAGATATATCCAATTTTTTTTGAAAAATAATGATATCATCAGCATAAAGAGCCAGACGGTGTTCGACTAGACCTGTACATATGCCCGAGATCAGTGAGTGATGTCTTATTGCAATTGCTAAAGGCTCAATTGCAATCGTAAATAGTAACGGCGATAATGGGCAACCATGTCTACAACCCCTGTTAATTTGAATTGGTTTGGATAGATTATTATTAGTAACGATTTCTGCATATGGCTCTCTATATAAAAGTTTCACCCAATTACAAAAATTATTCCCAAACCCGAACCTATCGATTACTTCAAACAAGAATGCCCATTCCACCCTGTCAAACGCCTTCTCTGCGTCCAGTGACAGGAAAGCTGTATCTGATATCTCTCTCTGGTTATGTAGAATATTTAAGACTCTTCTTAGATTATGAAACCCCTGACGTCCTAAGATAAATCCGTTTTGGCTTGGAGTGTAACCACCTCGTCCTCAGTGCTGGAGATGCGGACCTCTGCTCTCGTAACACGCTCTGTGCAGACGCTAATCTCCTTTCTCACTCCGTCTATTGCACTTATTACCCCGTCAAACCTGTCCGAGAAATCGTCCTTCAGCCCTTTGATGGCGTCAAGGATTTCTTTGCCTGCTATTACGTCTCCATCTTCTGGTTCAGCTTCGTCAGGCATGGCGCTAGCATTAGCGCTGTCGCTAGCTTCCCCGCCAGTCTTTGTCAAGCCAAAATCCGACAAATTTGCTTGTTTACGTCTGGACATTTTGGTTACTGCAGGTTTCTTTGACACAGCCAAACACGCTGTTCACTTTTGGTGGTTGTAAATTAGGTTTCTATCAGTTTTTAATAAAAGTTTAGTGGAGGGTAGAAAAACCACCTGCTCAGCTCGCCGCCATTACCGGAAGTCGAATAAGAGTCATTTTGATCATGGGGAAAAACTATGATCCAGCCAATCATTCCCAAGTGCCGTTGTACTCCCGGAACAATTAGCCTTTTCTTGAAGGTGGGAAGACAGTTTCCCTGATGGAGGTGGGGAGTTGATTCCACCATTGGGGGGCCAGACAGGAGAAGAGCTTGTGTTGGGACCAAGCGATCTTGAGCGGTGGGACCACCAGACGGTTATCAGAAGAAGACTGTAGGTGGCGGGTGGGGGTGTAAGGCTGGAGGAGAGACTTGATGTAGTCGGGTGCAGTCCCGTTCACCGCTCGGAAGGTCAGTACCAGAGTCTTGAATCCATGAATTCTGTCACTACGCATTAAAATTTGATGTCTGTAGACTGTACACCTGTTGGACTGGTATGCAAACTGCATAGGGTCCAGGGTGGGAGGCAGCAAGGAGCAGATGAATGACACTTGGGGTGTCATCCCATTCCCATTGTTACACTGGTGAGAGCCCATGTCGTGCTGTAGCAGCCCTTTACATTTTTCTGCCCACATGCTTCAAACAACCACAGTCTGCAACTGTCCAAGCCTCCTCTGGACCTGTGGAGGCAGACTATGTTAATTGGAAATCTGTAAATATGGGGCAGCTGTCCATACACTGTCAGCCATAAAAGTAATAATTGGATTTGGATTAAATATGCACGTGTGCTATAAGTCATGCTGAGCAATTTAAAATTACTGTTCTGCCAAGCAAAGTGTGCTACAGTTTGGGTCACCTTCTGATCTGACAGTTTGTGCTGGATCAATAATACTTATTTCAGTGAATCCCCATTTTAGTCATGGTTATCTTTCTCTTTTACCTTAAAGCTAGGTTAATAAATGTGTGTGGCACAGTTATTTTGAAGTAATTTAATAACTTTGTTTAAGATGTGAAGACAAAAACATTAGCCCACATCAAGTGCAATTAACCATGGCCTTCTTCAGTGTTTTGAATTGTATCCTACAATTTTCAATTGCTGCCACGTTCTTTTTTGGGCTATTATTTCTCAATATCCTGTTCAGAATATTGGCCATAGGCTACTGTCAGAACGGTTTCAGACAGCTCATCAAATTATGCTTATTTTCAGTAGGCCCAACTGTATAGTTATGTTAAGTACATTTGGTAGGCCTTCAATTTACGCATTTTAACGGACGTAATGTTTTGATAAGTTTTCTCCCTTGCCATGTTAATTGCGGCAACATTGCCCATAAAATAAAAATAAAAACTCGAAACAATTTACGCTGCTGAAATTAACACTCCTCTGCTGGTTTACGCTTTGCTTTTTGTTACATAACTCCTCTTTTCGACAATCGCCTGATCTGGGCTGCCCCATAGGCTTATATATTAATAGACACAGCTACTTCTGTCTTCCAAGATGGCGTCCCCATTCACTTCTATGAAAAGTGCTCAGTGGCACAGTGTGGCAAGCGAGAGCGCGAAACCGGACCGCGCCATCTTTCCAGGTCCGGCTCTTCCGGTCTGGCGTTAAACGGTGGCTTGCTTTTTTTCCCAGGCCCCCACCCCTCTCCCCTCAGCTTGACGCAACGGTTGTGGATGTAGGTGGTATTGCATTTACGATTTGCTGCCCGACTTGTCCGGTCGTTTTTATTTTATTAACTCCGGTCAACATATCTAAAACTATCTCCCCCAATAATTTTTGTTCAATTCAGGAACCTGGCTCATACAACTAGCTTCTTCATAGAATAATTTTCCAGATTTTTGCTGAGTTTGAAACCAATCTGAAGTGGATAAACGAGCAACCCATTTATTTGCTTACGTCAAGAAAAGTTGCCTGAAAACGTGCTCGCGGATACTAACCATAGAGTTAATATGACGAGAGTAAGCTACTTTGGTCCTCCAAGATGGCGTCCCCATTAATTTCTATGAAAATTGCTCAATGGCACAGTGAGGCAAGCGAGAGCGCGAGACTGGACGCAGCCATCTTTCCACTTCCGACTCTTCCGGCCTTCAATTTATCATCAGTGTAGAAATGGGGCCTGTGTTTTATATGTTCATCCTACAAAACCAAATGCCTATTAATGGATATAACGTGATCTAACAAGACTTGGTAATAATGTAATAAATAAAAGCTTGACAACTGTGTCTAAAATATACTTTATTGAACATTTGCTTTTGAAAGGGGCATATTCACAGAACCATATAGGCTGGAAGACGTTTCCATCAGATGTAAGTGGGGGTGAAACATAGTCACTGGGGACTTTCATTGTCCCACAAAAGCAGTCTGGTTTGATGACACGATCAAAAAAAGACAAATGGATGTGTTTAACAAAAGCTTCTGAAGGCAAGACTAATATTATTTAAATATATATCATTTCCTATTGTGGTTATCAGTTAAAGTATTAATCTTCGCCTTTGCTCCAGATAGACATGTCAACAATCTATGCTCATGCTTAACATAATATAATATTTGCCATCAAAATCTAATGTGTTTTAAAATAACGGGAATAAACTATATTAACAACATTTCATGTATGGGTGACAACCATTTGCTACATTTGCTACAACAGGGCAGGCAACTCAAGCCATGTATATCTGTGCTCATGCAATATAAGTCTATGGCTCATTCAGCTCCAGGTAAATCGGCAATCGGCCATTGTGAACTTTTGTGCTTGTACCTGGTTCGTATCCGCGAGCACATTTGCAGGCAACTTTTATTAACGAAAGCAAATAAATGGGGTGCTAGTTTACCCATTTCGGATTGGATTCAGAAAACTCATCCAAAAATCATAAAAGCCATTGAAGATAGCCTACACAAAAAAATAACTGATGACATGTTGCCGTGCTTCCAAGCCAGCAACATACTGGACATGCCGGGGATCGTGGTTCTGCAGGGGAGGCCCTTTTAATTCTTCCTCACCGTCTTCCTCCAACTGCTCTTTTATGTGTTTGTCATTAGTCACAATGTAATTTGTGGCCAATATGTGAGAATCATGATATTGCAAACATGGTCTTGGAAAGCTGTTGGCCTATTATTGCAAGATTGTACATATAGTCAACACTAGAAAATAAGACAGTGAATATGTTGGAGATTGAGATGCTTGTATTTGTACATTGAATTATTTAGGCTGCTAGCTGGGACATGGCATGTGTGATACCATTTATATGCATGTTTTCTTTTTACCTTGTAGTTTAATCAAGTAGTAAATATAGGACTAATATATATATTTAGTTCCTGAAGAGAAAGGTGAATCACGTGAATAAATGCATGAGTAACTCAAATCAAAAATATCCTTAGATTTGAAAATTTAGCTTAGCTTTCGGTGGGAATGCAGCATTACACTGAGGCAAACTGAGCTAGTCTAATCCTGTGTTCACACCAAAAGCTAAATGAATTTTTTGCACGGCGAGATTAAGTATTATAGTCAATGCTAACACATGAACGGCAATGCGAATCACGCAATGAACGCGCTATTTACATCTATCGCGTCTTTCGCTCGAGTTTAAAATTCTGCGTGAAGTACTTGTTTATAGTGGTCCTTTTGGACATAGTAGACAACAGAAAAAAAAGAGAAAGGCGATCGTGCTAATAAACAAACCTTCCAGCGGTCAATTGCGTAAGCGAATTCGGTGTGAACATGGCTTAACTCCATTGTGGCTCTGTGTCTTTCCAGTGAACCAGAAATGGGTATTGCACTCATTTTATTCATCATTGAAAACAATGACATGTACTTGCAATAACCTTTGCCGTAGCCTCCCTGCTTATTCATAATCTGGTTTACACTCTCTACTGTTTTTTTATTTGTTTCTTTAATTGTCTTCTTGTCTCTTTACTTTTTTCTTCTCCTTTTTGGTCTTGTTTTGTACCCTTCTTTTGCTTTCTCTTCCTCTCTCTCTTTATTTCTTCCTCTCCCTTTCTCCCTCCCCGTGCTGTAGAGTAAAGATGCAGGTATTAGGACACTGGTCATGTTGGATGAACAGGGAGGTAAGTCAGCCAGAGAAATGCAATCATATTGATATGTTTGTTATATTCTATTCTGTGTAATAAATTAGCTATACTATAACCAACTGTACTTTACTATACTAGTCTGTACTATACTTTGTTATGTTAGGTCATTGAAGTGTATTTCAAGTTATTCTTGTATAGTAGGACGTAAAATTACCTGGAGTTATGACTCCTTGTTCATTGGATATGATATCCCCAGAGCGGCCCTGTTGGCTGGTCAGAGGGCAAGCTATGAGGGTCAGAGATTAGCTAGTAGACTTCATCCCCACCCCTTCCTCTTCCTGGGGACACGGTGGTTTGACTGGTAACGACAAATACATCTCATCCACGCCTCCATCCCTACTTCTGGTCCTGTGTGGAAACCTCCCTGTGGGCCTGTGTAACATCCCTGGGTCAAGGACCACTTCTCTCTCAATGGGCTGTGCTGAGGCTGCTCCTGAAAGGGATACAAGGAAGATTTGGCTTTGGTATAGGTTCATTTGTCTCAGTGGTTTACGTATACTTCACATGTGGAACATTATTTCTGAATGAATTCACTGTTTTGGGCTCTCTTTGTTAGGCAACTAGAAGGACAGTTTATTATAGTGTTCTGTCTGTGGGGTGATCTGAGGCCTGTTCCATAAAGCAAGTTTACCGAATAAGCCAGACTTATGTCAGTTAGTCAGACTCATTTCTAGTTCATTCGGTTCCATAAAGCTAGCTCAACGTAGTTCGAACTCAGTTACTATGGCAACTTAGGCTGCAGAGTATAATTATCAGAGTATAATTATCATAGATAAATAGTTGTTAACAGTAGTTTACAATTGTAAAACAGACCTAAATCCATAGGCTACATCTATATCCTCATTTTCTTTTCTTTTTTGTAGGCTATTTATTTAAAACCATGTCAAAAAATAAAATTTACATGTGTTTAGAGGGTGTTTGTTTTTTAATCAACAAAGTAACTAAAGGTCTAAAAAAGGACATCGACCTACGTAGCCTATCGTTCATGTCAATCATGGCGTGTCGTTTCATTTTTATGAAGCGGTAGATGAGGGAGCTGTCATAGTACACGGCTTAATCCATGTTTTACCTCTCGGGCTACTTAAGAATAGGGTGCACGCGCAATTAGCTTGACTACTTAAGTCTGACTTGAATTAGTAGGACTGTGTGAGCTGAAATTGGCCTTTATGGAACTGCTTTAGCCCCGCTTGACTTGTTAAGGTAATTCAAGTCTGGTTTGTGACTTTAAGTCCAACTTATTTGAGCGGCCTTTATGGAACAGGCCCCTGGCCAATCTGAAATGGAGGTGTTCTCTTCACAGTGTGGTGAGGACGAAATTAGGAGAATAAAGAGGGGAAGTGGAGAGAAGAAAGATAGAGGAGAGTAAAGAAGGAGAGGCGGAGTGGAATGGAGAGAACGAAAGAGGAGGAACATGTTCGACTGGGCTCTGTCAGTTATGTGTTCCTCTGTGAAGTGCATTATGGAGAGACCTAATTGGCCTGTCAGAGTAACATCATCCCCTCTCTTACCACTCAGACTTTCCATGTATCAACATCACTCCCTGAGTAATCGATTCCCACATTCACACACACGCGCACACTAACCAGTCTGTTATGGTGATGGCTCACCATCCCTGATGTGATACCTTGCATTTAATGAATTGTTTAAGCCTAGTTTTGAGCTATGCCTCTACAAAAATGTTGACCAAAAACATTTTGATCTAATCAGGTGATTAAGAGGTTATGGATTGGTTTAATTGGTTTCATGATGTGGCCTGAAAAATTGTTGTGGAGTTGTTTATAATTAAATGAATTGGTTGGCATTATTTCATTCCAAGCATAACCCCATCTCCATATAGTTGAATGTTAATTAACGGGAGGCAGGATACTATGTAGCAATTTATTGTGAGTGGATGAACCGACAAGATCCCTGTCAAGCATTTCTCCTCCTCTTCAATCCTTTATTCTCCATGGGATTAGCTGGAAAGGCCTATTAGCGGTGAGGGAAGGTAGAGACAAGGTGGTGACCGGGTGGGGGAAGGGTGTCGGGGCGGAGTGTTTTATAAACTGTAAGGCAGAGGGCAACGGGGAGGGTCAGGAGAGAGAAGCAGGTAGCGACTATGTAGACTTATGTTATCCCTAGCTTTTTCTGTCTGTCGTGGTGCAGCTGTGTCCATTCCTTACAAGGCATTTGTCGACAATACAGTTTTCTCCACATTGCCTTAACCCAGGGATTGTACAAATGCCCCCTCTTGCCCACCCCACTGCTTAGCTTATGCTCAACACGTTTCCTTCCACTTGTTCAGTACCCCTAGCCAATGATCAGTCAGATTACTCTTTGCCAAATCCGAACCTTATGTAGTTCTCTTGACTAATGAGGTGAGAGAAAGGGCGGTACCCAAATCTGCACCTAATCATTGTGCTTGTGTACCTCATCCTCCAATAGTGCTTTTCACCTTCTTCTGCAGTCATTTCAATGGTTAACATAGCTCATTCACTCCATCCGTATAATGCTTTGCGTAGCTGTGTATATCTCGTCTGTTTTTCTCTCTGTCTCCCTCTCTTTTTCCCTCTTGATTTCTCTCTCGATCTGTCTGTGTCCCTCTATCACACTTGCTTCATTATGAGCCTTTAGAGTCTGGCTGGTAATTCAGAAGTACTGGTTCAATCAACGATGCAGTTAACATCAACACATTCTATCATACTTGCTAGAAAGGCACACACAAATAGCTGCTAAATGAAATGTTAATTGATCCCATACTATTAAGAAAAAAAGAGTTATCTAATAATGCCCACACTGTAAAAAAAAAAAACGGTGTAAAAAAAACAGGAACAATCTGGCAGCTGCGACGCCAGATTACACCCATTAAATTACGGTAAAAAAGTTGTTTTCATTAACATCAATTAACCGTAAAATAATTGAAATTTTCCTGTACCAAATGTACAAGATATATCTGTAATATCACATTACAGGCTGTTCTTTGCCGGTAAATATGACTTTTATTAATATAACTTCTCTGTAACAAAACAGCATTTTCAATCAATTTAAAAAATAAAGCCTTATTAAGTTATAATGATTTAACATGTTAATTCAAAGCAAGTCGTTTGCACAACACACAGCATTCAGATGCTATAATTAATATCCAAATACTACAGACATTACCGGCGCTTCAAATGACACCTGTAGCGCCGGGCTAGCTGTACAAATTGGAAAGGATTATATTTCGTCACACGTATATTCACAAGACAGGTTAGATCGGCATCTAACTGGACAACATTCACACTCAGGGTACAGACCATCACATTACACATATCAAAACAGAACGAACACAACAACAAAACTCCAAACAATGATTATCTAACCTTAAAAAGAAAAGCTTATCTAGTTTAAACCTTTAACTCTGTAGCTTTTCAGCGTGTTGCGGGGCATTCTGGGTAACAGGAGCGTTGCCGCTACACAACTAACTAATAAACTTTCCTTTGTCCTACTCTGGCGTCTTTACATTTATTCATTTAGCAGACGCTTTTATCAAAAGCAACTTCCAAGAGAGAGCTTTACTATAAGTGCATTGGTCAATGATCATAAACAATGAGATAGCTCCAAAAAGGTTTTTGCAGACTTTTGAAGTCTTTGATATTGACTGGTGCATGCTGGGATTGCATGACGTCAACTACCCGAGCTCAGTTCACAATTCAAGGTTCCTTTGTCTAAACCAAAAATTATGTTATTAAGTTATTTGTCCGTGGGATGAAAGTAAATATCTGCAAAATAACTGTTAAAATAGCTAGTTTTGATAAAGTGAAGTTATGTGTTTTAACAGAACATTTTCGTGAACATTTTATTAATATTTGTAAAAATAAAACAGACATTTTAGTGTATTTTTAAGTAACATTTGGCTGTAAATCTTATGTAAAATTATAAATTTACAGTTTGCCACTGTCTTTCTATCTGTATTTCCTGTAATTCAGAAATACAGAAAAAAACACGTATAATTTACAGAAATTATATGTGCGTTTTTTTTTTTTTTTACAGTGCATAGTAATGCCACTGAAATAAACACACACAAGTACATGCTTAGGAATTCGGTTAACTTTATTAACCTCTACCCTCCTTGTGCTCCTTGTCTGAGCTTCTAACCTTCTTTTGCATTGCATTGTGGTTGTGTCTGATAGGCTAGTCGCTTCAGAGCTCAGTCATTGACGAGCTAAACAAATATCATTTCACTGCTTTCATGCCTTTGTCTCTACCAGAACAACTGGAGCGTATGGAGGATGGCATGAACAGGGTCAACCAGGACCTGAAGGAAGCGGAGAGAAATTTAAAAGATGTAGGACAGTGTTGTGGCCTCATATGCCCATGTTTGGCCAAGTAGGTACCGGCCAGGGGCCGTGAGGCTTCAGCCTGTGTGTCGCTGTTGCTGTCCAATGTCTGTCTCTCTTGTCACAGTCAATGTCTCTTTTTGTCTCCTCCCCTTTCTTTGTCGTCCCTCTCCCCCTTCCTCTGTGCCCCCCTACCCCCCAACCCGGCCTTCCAATCCACCTTTCTTTCTCTCTTTCTCATGTGCTTACGTTCTTTTGGGGGATAAATGACTATGTGTTGGTAATCAGAACAACTGGAGCGCATTGAGGAGGGGATGGAACAGATCAATAAGGACATGAAGGATGCTGAAAAGAATTTGAACAATCTAGGACAGTTCTGTGGTCTATGTTCATGTCCCTGTAACAAGTAGGTGCTGCCTGCCCCATCCTGACTGCATGTGTGCCTGCCTTACTGCCTGCCTCACTGCTTGCCTTAACGTGTGCCTTTCTGCTTGTACTTATGTCTGTCTTTCGGCCTGCTTCAGCCTTATAGCTGCAGAGCATGGTGAAGATCTCTCTGGCCATTAAGGCACCAAATCAAACCAGAGTCACCCTGTGTGTATGTTCGTGTTTGTGAGAGATTGTGTATTTACATGCACCTATGTGTATGTTTTTGTGTGTTTGTGTGTGACTTAAAGACAGAGAGATAGAAGTCTTGATCTGACATTTTTTGTGACATTGAGAATCAATTATGATTCTTCTTGACACCACTCTCTAGTAAACTCCAGGTTACTCTTTAGGCTTCTAGTTGACATGGTGCTCTCTTCTTTTTGCTCCTGGATACCTCCTTTACACACACAGACATACAAAAATGCACACACAAGCCCTTGGTATTATATAGTCTGCAACAAGAAGTGCCTAATTATACCTGTGTGAGACAGTGAGAGGTGATGTTTGAATCCTAAAGGCCGATACATGCTTCTTCATTTTCCAAAAAACGGACACATGGGAACGCCCTCCTCTACGGGGAACGCCATCTCCGAGGGCTCTCGGAGAGCTTGACGTGCACCTCCTGAATTTTCTAACTGTCCGTCGTAATTTTGGATAGTTACGGATCCCCCCTTGGCTGTGATTGGTCAGTATTAAGAACCGCTTGCGTCGGGGGGCAGCCCGCCCATCCGTAAACGGAGTCGGAGAAGCATATTGCGGCCTTAACACAGATTGCATCCCTGAGACTCTGTGGTCTGCATTATGTGTAAGGTGATTGTGAGTATCAACAAAGGCATTGTGGGATGTTGAGTTATGTAAGGTCACATGTTGGTCAGCCATAATGACGATACATAAACCATATCTTGCTTATAAAATTCAGACGGTTAGTCAAACCAATAACTACTTGAAATGTTCAATCGTTTTGTCCTAAATACAAACAAAAATTGTTTTTACTTTTATTGTTTTTTTACTGTTATTCTTTGTCACAGCTACTGTATACTGTGCACATTTGTTGTATACTCTAAAACAGAAATAATCATCTGTACAAAGGAACTTTTTTAACAATGTAAATTAATGAATATCAGTTGAAAGTGTTCTTTCTGGAACACAAATACACAAATGATATATACAGTATTTAAAAACATATAGTAAATAAATATATATACAGTATGTATGTATGTATATATATATATATATATATATATATATATATATATATATATATATATATACTGTATATTGTGGTAACCAGGGGGCTTTTACCTCGTATGACAGCATAACCTGTGCAATCTGTGGTACTTCCCCTGGATCCCCTGACCCGAGCTCCAGGGTTGCCACAATATATACTGTATATATGTATACAGTATATATTTTACACTTAATATAATCCATTTTTAAGAGGGTTTTTCTATTGTTATCAAGGGTTTCATCCTGTGGTTTTGGGAGTGTGGTCACTAACAAAAAGAAGAGCTAGGAGAACTGTAACTAGCACAGCAGTGTGTGTCATTTTTAATATTGCATGTGATCTAACTATGACATTTTTCTTCAGTCATCTGATGGAATGGAGAATTAGTGTTTGAACCTCCTTGAGTATCTCTCTGTGTCCCTTTGTGTGTATGTCTGTCTATATCTCTGTATGTGTGTTTGTGTATTAAGTGTCCTCCTCCTGTGTCTTGATTGAGTCCCGTGTTGTGTGTTTGTCTTTGTGTGTTTGCGTTGCTATTGCTTGTCTGTCCAGGAGTGAGCACCTCCAACACATTATCACCGCACATAGTTTTTCCTTACTAGAAATGAATTGATCATCAGAAAAGATCAATTATTATTTATTATTGGTATATCTGATCTGCATGTTTGTAACTGCAACATATTGTTGGCTTGTGTTTCAGTAGGCTGCATGGCTTCATGCTCTGCACTGCATCTTATCTTTCTGGAAAATGTATTTTTCATGTTTGCTCACACACACACACACACACAGTCTAATATTCCTACACACCTTTTATTACACCATGTAAATTATGGATCGCACACACACACACTCTGATGGATATGTATTGGCTTGCAGGATAAGGGGAGGGGGCCAGGCATGGGGCAGCAACACAGACGGAGTGGTGAGCAGTCAGCCTGGAGCCCGTGTCATGGACGAGCGTGAACAGATGGCCATCAGTGGGGGCTTTATCCGCAGGTAAGTGTGTGGTTATGTGTGTGTGTGACACATGGTGTGTTTGTTGTGAATATGTCTCTGGAATTGTTTTGTGGTTGTGATTGAGCTTGTGAATGGTTGTGTCATGTCAGGTTTGTAAGGTGTATATATTGTGTGTGCTAATGTGCATGTCTCTATCTGCTTACTCTGTTCCCGTCTCTAGGGTAACAGACGATGCCAGGGAGAACGAGATGGATGAAAACCTGGAGCAGGTGGGTGGGATCATAGGAAACCTGCGCCACATGGCTCTGGACATGGGCCAGGAGATCGACACTCAGAACCGGCAGATTGACAGGATCATGGACAAGGTATGGACCAACGGCATAGAAAGTGGCAATTAACAACAAAAGTTGACACATTGCAAACTTAGAAACAAAACTGAAGTTACACGTCATATTTAGAGATACCTTGAGTGATCTATTGCTAGCAAAAAAAGATTGTTGTAGTTCATGTTTAGTTAATGGTTCAAAGGTTGAGTAATTCCTGGCAGACATCAGCAAACGTAACAAAAAATGGGTACTTTAATAACAGGATACTAACAGTGTCAACTGATCCACAAATGTAAAAACTCTGACTAACAACAAATTCCTTAATGTGTGTCCAAAATGACAAATGTCTCCACATACTGTACTAAATACTGTACCACTGTATACACCTAGTGACAGAGGAAGTAGTACAACATATAGGTGTTGTAGAACCCAAATAGTTCATATCTAGAATATATTGGCCAACTGTATTCTCTTCTCATGCCTCACTCATTAAGCACAACCTGGCTGAAAATATGCAGAACCAGACTGGTATGATGCCACACCACTGATATTCCTCTTCCTTCCTCACAGGCTGACTCCAACAAGACCAGGATTGACGAAGCCAACCAGCGTGCCACAAAAATGCTGGGCAGTGGCTAAAGAGCTTCCCCCCTCCCCCCCCCACAGCCCCCTCCACCACACTTCACTACCTATGCTCCCTGAACCCCCAGCTCCACAACATATTATTGGGGCAGTACAGACATGCTTTTGTCATGGTACTAACACATTAGGTTTGCACAACAGCACATATCAGACTGTTCTCTTCCTCTCTCTCCTCCTCTTTCTCCTGTAGTAAAATGTAGTTTTGTGTATTGGTCTGTCTCAGGTTCTTATTGAATTTCAGTCCTGTTAAATGATGGTGCCCTCCTCTTCATCCCTTTGTTTGTCTTGTCAAGGGTTGTAAATAGTTCAAATTGAATGGCTTCAGATAATTTGTGTTCTCTCTTTCTATAATTTTCTCCCTGCCTCTATCTCTCGCTTTCTTTCTCTTTCTTTCATTTTGTCTTTTTTATATGTGGGTTTGACATAAATTGTATGTACATCTTGTCAGACACGCAGCAGGAATGCTTCTCTGTGATGTAGTCAGTGTTCCAATGTTGTCCATGTAGAACACATTGCAGCTCTGTGTAGTTGTTGATGTGATACTTGATGAGAAATCACAGCAGCTCTGAACGCTGTGACCTTTCACTTTGCAATCTTCACTACTACCACTGTTACTATTACAACTACAACTACTAATACTCTACTAGCTATAAACAATACACTAGGGCACTGCAACAACCACTGGTATTACTGATGTATTTAATTGACCATCTCTGTTCAATATCTGTTGATGCTGTTAACTATAACTTTGGTATTGGGAGCACCACAATACTGTCGACTACTCCAGTTATGTCTACATCACAACTGACTTGACTGTATTATCACTAAGAGTTAAGAATCAATCTGTTTAAATCTGCATCCTGACTGGGGTGTGGGTGCAGCAGCAACAACAGCAGATCAAACACTAATCAATAATGAGGTATCTAGCAAACTACCTTTGACATTCTAGCATACAGTATGACTGAACTGATGTTTTTATCCTGTTGGTATAGAAACTTGTGAGTGTAATTAGACATGACCAACCAGCTAATAGGAATTGTCATCTTATGAATAACAAATAGATATGTAGATCTACGAGCCCCATTGCATGTTCGGTACATGATATTGAGGAGAGAAATTACAGTTTCTGCAACTTTGCAATAGTGCCACTCTATCTTTTATGTTCACACACATATCGTTCCAGTCTGTGGCCATCATTGTAAAATAATATGGAAAATGACAATAAAAACTAAAAGACTGTAGAACAAAACATTTATTTATTGATTATAAAAATTTACATTGTCTTTGTAAAGTGACTATTACCTTAAGGAGACTTTTTAAATATATAATTATACAAATGGTTTCGTATTTAAGAGTGTTTCTAATGTTTTGATTTGCTCTACAGGAATTGTCAGGGTGAGTGAGGCAGAGGAGAGAACGGATGGCCATTACACTAATGGATATCCTCTCTCCGCCCCTGGTTTAAAGTGGATTAGAGTTTGCCATGTCACTAAGAACACACATGCTCTAAGATAATCCTCAGAATTTGCATCCAGTAAACAGATCGGCTATACATTCGAAGCAGAATTCTTGAAACTAGGCAAGTTTATGTGAGAATGGTAAGAGGAGGAAATTGATGTCTTTCATTGTTTTTCATATTTCAAATATCATTAAGATGTATTATGATATGGCAACGACGGAACGAGCTTTCTGATTGGCTAATGGGTAGTCATGCCAGCCGCGTATTGCCCTCCTCGCCGGTCAATACGGATCCGTATTGCCCTCTGACGTCAGCTTCAAAATTAGCGATATCGACGAGTCAGCTGCAGTTTTACTATCCAGATGATGCTGAAAAGATTTGTCATCGAAAGTGAGGATGAAGACTAGACTCTTTGAATCACTTTTGTAGTTATTTTGTGTTGAAATTAAAGTCATTTTAGCGGAACCATGTTGTGCGCTTTCTATCAAAAGTAATGAGTTGCTAGGCAACACATGAAACACGTGAGAAGACTTGAGAGCTAGCTACAATTAGCCTAGAGGTGCTTACTCATTACTAGTATGAGTAAGCACAGTAAGTTTCAGGCATGTAACACTTTCCTAGTCAGGGTTAGCAGGGGGTGCATTAAGGCTGTCGTGAGATACACCCCCCTCTATTGTCTGTTCTGTATATCCCAGCATCAAATTATTCTTACTGTACACTGAGGGCACTAATATGAGTAAGCACAGTAAGTTTCAGGCATGTAACACTTTCCTAGTCAGGGTTAGCAGGGGGTGCATTAAGCCTGTTGTGAGATGCACCCCCCCTCTATTGTCTGTTCTGTATATCCCAGCATCAAATTATTCTCACTGTACACTGAGAGCACTAGTATGAGTAAGCACAGTAAGTTTCAGGCATGTCACACTGTCCTAGTCAGGGTTAAAAGGAGGTGCATTGCACTTACATCCTATGGAAAACCTGCCATGAAATGCTCTCCCCCCACATACGTTTCTATCCTTCTACGCCAGCATTATGTACATTTAATAGCATAAATTGAATACCAATACATGTAGTGTATAGGGTGGACAGGTCTGAAAACAGAATAGTCCATGGTAGGTGAGGGATTATTATGTTTTATTTTTTCATTTATTTCATTGACTTAAACAATAAGAATAATATTTCCTATCTTAAAAAACGATTTGATGGTTCTTTTGATGTTGATACATGGTTGATACATTGTTTTTTGTACTTGTCTTTTGTAGGCTAGGCATGTGAACCTTTGGTCCCTTTTCAGGACAGCTGATTCTGGATCAAAAGGCTGTTGTTTTCGACCTGTCTGAGTAACCCACCCTACGCACAGGCTAACTGCATTAAAATCGCATGCCTTTGAACCTATACATTAGTATGAAGAGCCATGCCATGTGAAATACTTTGAACCTGCTACACAAAATACATTTTGTGTAGCAATAATCATGATCATACTGGGGTATATTTCCTCGGAATGCGATGTCGTGGAGCAAGAATGTTGGTTCACAAAAGGGTTTTGTGTTTAAAATAGCATCTGATATTTACACAGATAACAGACATCCTTCTCTTGAATTCAACAACAAAGACGGTATAATGTGAGACTTCTGTCTCCCCTTCTTTTGGATGAAATATCAAGACGAAATCCTTCACTCTTTGAATCGCGCGCGCTCCCGCGAGGGGGTGCCAATCCAGAGAGTCATGCATCGGGTGATACAACACCGGCAACTATCGATACCAACGTTGGTATCAATAGCCTGATTGATAGCGTGATAAGATCGATACTTAAGTTTCATTCCACACTGAGTACACAACTCCCTTTACATCATAGTGGTTGTGCAAACACCGTCTAACTTTGCTCAAACTCACTTTGCCCCTCCCCTGCTAGGCTGAGTTGTTGCCGTGTACGTGTAGTTAAGGTGCCAGTATGGTACTCAGACTCCGTTACGGATGGGCGGGCCGCCGGAGAGGACGGATTAATTAGCATTTCTGTTGCCTTTATGGTTCTCCGAAGGCTGGGGGTGCTGAAAACAATTCACCGCCAGAACAGTAGGTGGAAAAGCGTTTTTTTTTGACGAAAACACGTTGCTTTGTTGCGTTTTTGTAAGTTAGAAATCGTCGTTGTTTATTTCCCACCTCTCATCACACGTGTGACCCTCCTACCAACTGTCACTAGTCAGACGATGAGTGCTTCAGGTGCAGTCGCATAATATTATATTAAAGACTGTGTCTAATGCAATATAACCACCTGAAAGAGCAAACGTGGCCAAATGTGGCCCGCCACGTCATTTTATGTGGCCCGCGGAAGCTTAATGGGCTATTGAAATAAGTCTACGCTGCTTTACAGCGTGCATTGACCATAAACGACATCTCTCACCATGCATTTCGATTGTGTTACGGCTAAGTGACGACATCCCGCCTCTAGAAAGCAGTGTATGCACATCAGTGTTAAACGCAAAGTTTAACTGGGTGAAGGCGAGCATGGTTTGAATGACAGCACTCCAATGCTAGCCTGGCTCTGCCCTCCTACGTACTTCCGCTCAATTTGGATTTTGCTTCTGTACTAGGTCTGGGACGTCGGCTCTGAAGTCACTTTCTAGAAGCAAATTTTTTGTAGGTCCAATCAGCGAACTAGGGAGTGGCTGAGAACGATGACGTTGATGTCGTGCGCTAGTTTGAGTTATAGTTCAGTCATGGCGGCGGAGAGAGATGTGAGCGAAGCTATTCGGTCCGTTGTGGCAAAGCTGCCGAATATCCATAAATTAAAGTCGGAGCAAGAACAATCCTTGCTGAGTTTTGTTGGTGGCCATGACGTTGTGGCCCTCCTCCCCACGGGGTTCGGGAAAAGTTTGATTTTCCAGCTATGGCAGCTAGCTCCGTCACAGTAAGGGTGAAAGAGTTGGCTAAGACGAACGCTTGCGATTGGTTATGGCAGATCAGAGTGGCTTTGGGCAGATCCAATAGTTTTAAACTTCAACAGAGGACCCGCCTTCAAGGAAGTTAACGTTTGTCAATGGAGCCATCCCAGACCCTCTGTACAAATGAAATGTACGAGGGTCTGGTTAGGACCAGGCTACTCCAATGCAGCCGGTTCTGCGAACGTACCCCATGTGCATTTTCAGTCAAGGTCCTCGGGCATTCAACCCAAGTTGGTATCACTCTCGAACTTGGCTAGAGTACTCAGCCAAGCTAGCATGTTTCTGCTTCCCTTGTCGACAATTTGGAGCCAGAAATGATGAAGACATCACCTTCATTAGACAAGGTTTTACCAATTGGAAAATGGCAATGTTTATTTTACATAAAGCTCAAAAAGCTATTCTGCGTTCAAATAAAGGGCAAAAAAAGTTTTGCTCTTGCGCTATGCGCTCTTGCATTTTGTCACCAAACACTGAGAAAAATATGCACATTTATCCTCCATGAAAAACAGCATAGGGAACCAAGTAAAAGTATTGTTTTCATTTTTAGTTTTTTTGCCCATTACCTGTTTATTTAGGCTTAAAAGAACATCTTAGCATTTAGACTTTTGAAATTGTATTTTTTATTTCATAGCATGTCCACTGTAGTGGACCACGGGATCATTTTAGTGTGAAAAGGTAGCCAATAGAAAATAAAAAACTGAACACATTATGGCTGTAGAGTGACAATACGGGTTGTAGGGTCATCTTGACAGTCAGGAAGCCCATGTGAATCTATTATGATGAAGGAAAAAAAACATGAATAAATTAAACTGGCGTGAGGTTTTGGTCCTGCAACCTTCTGCCTGAGGGGAGTAGCTGAAACAGAGTTTCCAGGGTGGGAGGAGTCGGCACAATCTTCCTCGCTCGCCTCTGGGTCTTCGAGGTGTGCAGGTCCTCAAGGGTAGGCAGATTGCAGCCAATCACCTTCTCAGCAGTGCGGATGATAAGCTGCAGTCTGCTCTTATCCTTGGCAGTGGCAGCAGCGTACCAGATAGTGATGGAGGAGGTGAGGATGGACTCAATGATGGCTGAGTAGAAGTGCACTATCATTGTCTTTGGCAGGTTTAATTTCTTCAGCTACCATAGGAAGTAGATCCTCTGTTGTGCTTTCTTGGCGAGGAAGCTAATGTTCAGTTCCCACTTGAGGTCCTGGGAGAGGATAGTGCCCAGGAAGTGGAAGGACTCCACAGTGTTGACTGGGGAGTCACACAGGGTGATGGGGGTGAGTGGGGCTGTATTCTTCCTGAAGTCCACAACCATCTCCACTGTCTTAAGAGCATTGAGCTCTAAGTTGTTCTAGCTACACCAGGTTGTCAGCTTCCCACCTATAATCAGACTCGTCCCCGTCAGAGATGAGCCCAATGAGGGTGGTGTCTTCCGAAAACTTCAGACGTTTGACAGACAGATGAGTGGAGGTGCAGTTGTTGACAAGGAGAAGAGCAGAGGAGAAAGAAAGCAGCTCTGAGGAGATCTGGTGCTGATGGACCAAGAGTCAGAGACATGTTTTCCTAGTTTAACGCATCGCTTCCTGTCAGACAGGAAGTCTATGATCTAACTGCAGGTGGAGTCGAGTACGTTCAGCTGGGAGAGCTGGTGGAACTCATCAAACTTTGGATTTATTTCATGGCATCACTTCTAATCTTAAGCGTAACAGATAAATATTACATAAATAACCCTTACCCTGGTACTAAATAAAACCTACATGCTACTACTGGCCCAAAGAGGGCAACATCTTTCCTGATCCTCCCTCCCTGTCTCTGTGTCTGTATCATGTGAGCCTCTTGCATCATCTTCCTCTTCTTCAACATCTTCTTCTATCCCAGGCTCAAACTCATTCTCATCTCTCTCATCATCTGAAAGCTCCAAATCTGAATTTCCCTCAACCATCCGGAAAAGAATCCTCTCTGCTTCAGTTCTGTTTCCTACAACAATTTTACATTAAGATGATCTTGATGTCCACTATAATTGACATTCATGAAAGGGCTATTATTTAAAACAAAAAATTATTTAACTGCTTTCAAAACTAAAAATATATTTCCTCAGAAGTTAATAAACAATAAAATATACATTTATCATAGTAAAAACGAAATAGATAAACAATATTTGACTTATCTCTCCTCTTTCCATAAAATGTGCTTGCGGCAATGGCGGCCATTTTGGATGGAAAGAAAAAGGAAGTTACCAAAGTCCCACCCCATTACATGACATATCAATGGAAAGCCCAGGATGTCCTCTTTCGAGTACAACAGGGATTGATAGAGTAGCTCTAAAGAATAAAGTTAGATGCATGTGAACAAAATGTCCAGTATAGAGCACAAAAGTTAATGGGCGGGGTCTCAGAAGGATATTGTCCAAGAAGTAAAAGGCGGACTTCAATTGCAGCATAATAGGCCCTATGTTCACAAAAGCTACAACGAAAACACCATGTTTTTACATCGTTACTGACGTTAAATCGTAGTTACAACTGGCCCTTTGACGGCAACCATAATGCTGATGTGGCCCTCGGTGAAAATGAGTTTGACACCCCTGCAATATAGACAAGGCTCTGGTTTTGTGAATTCATTTCTCCACCACCAAGTGTTTAATCCAATGTGAAAAATGATAAACAAAAAGACTGATATAATTGAAAACAAAAAGATCCATACAAACTGTATGTAGCCTACAGTCAAAACTACAATGTACTACTCTAGGTCACTAAACTGTGGCAGTCAGTGCACAGACAACAAACTCACGTTTCTGAATTCGCTAGAGAAGAGCATAAACTAGCTCACAATAAACTTTCTCTCCAAGAAGTTTTCATCACAGACGTCTTTCAAGAAGACGACCTTAGAGAAAACGCCTTTCTGTCGAAGTCGGAAATGATGTCGTTTGGAAATGATGTCGTAGCGGACCAATCACGGCCAAGGGGTATCCGTCGCTGTACAGCACAGCATGACGGATCGACAGGAATTTCAACGGTGCACGGGAGAGCTCTCTGATGGCCCCGCAGACGACGGAGCAAGAACAATCCTTGCTGAGTTTTGTTGGTGGCCATGACGTTGTGGCCCTCCTCCCCACGGGGTTCGGGAAAAGTTTGATTTTCCAGCTATGGCAGCTAGCTCCGTCACAGTAAGGGTGAAAGAGTTGGCTAAGACGAACGCTTGCGATTGGTTATGGCAGATCAGAGTGGCTTTGGGCAGATCCAATAGTTTTAAACTTCAACAGAGGACCCGCCTTCAAGGGCGTTCCATCTATGCGTAGGCCCTTCCCATGTGTCCATATCCGTGAAGTACGGAGTACCATATAACGGCCTTAACACAACTCAGCGGCACACATTAACAGTATTTTTGACAAAACTCTTTGTCCTGTGTTTTATTATTATCATAATCATTAACAATTAACTAAAGGAAACATTTTAAATTTTCATTCAAATATTCATATTAGTGCTGTCAGTTTAACGCGTTCAGAACAGTTCAGAGCCTGTTTAAGGAGAGCCTTGCCACTCCCTATTAAGCCCCATTGTACCGAATTTGGTTGCAGTTCCACCAGAGTTCCACTGGTGGTGATCGCGAGCGAGTGCATGTTGAATGGGAGTCTATGGAGCTAAACGGCTAAATTTGTCTCTTTTGCCTGATTGTCGTTGAGAAATCTCCGATTTGATTGTAGTTTTTGCATGGTCAACATGGATTATTGGTCGAAAGTTGAATGAACGAGTACTTATGTCCTTTTGATTTCTTACAGGGTGAGTCGTTGTTGCCTATAACACACTAGCATTCTGCTAATGAATGCAGATTGGTTAGTGAAGGACTGATACGACCAGAGCTCTTGCTTGAGGGCATCCGAAGCGGAATCAGAATGTCAGAGCATTAGCAACAACATTAGCAAGCCAAAACTCTTTCTAGCATGTGTATTGACAGGGAGAGCCTAACCTGTCAGCTGTGTTGTCGATGCCCTGAGAGAAAAAAGTAAGTGACCAGAGCTTGCCGTAAAGCAGTAGCTCTGGTCGTACGATGTGTATGACGTCAATTACATTTTCATAAGCTTTTTAGAACAGAAAGGCGAAAGACCTCCATTCATTCTGCACTCGCTCGTTAGCGCCCTCACATGGAACTTCAACCAGTTCAGAACCCAGAAGTTTCTCTATATTAGAAGTTCTCTCTATATTAGACATTCTCTGGCTATACACAAGTTTACGCGCCAAAAGCAGGGGGCCGCCATAACTTTAGACATATGCACTTCATTTCCGCCGGAAGTGGTTTGCACAGCGTCTGCCGGTGTAAACACAGCGGTGTCTAGTTTGGGATCATGGTTCTACTACTTTGACATACTTGTCGTTTGACATTTACTACTGGATAAGTTGCCAACGTTGTCGCATGTATTTGTGGATAACGTTGTTGCCATACTTTTAAGTACATTTTTGAGTATTTATAGTTATAAAGCTTTTGCCAGTCCATCATGTTGGAGTTTTTAACATGGAGCAAAGGCAATGTCAGAAGATGACTTCAGTCTGTGATTCATTAGAACATTTGTTGTCTAGCTCTTCAATCTCTTAGCAAAATGTAGGCTAATTATTTGGCTGAAGGATGTCACACGTATCAGACAGAAGTTGTTCTATAAATTCGTAGCCCGACATTAAAAACTGTTATAGTCGGTTGACTGATTGCGTTGTTGTACCCAGTCAAAGGAATAAACACACAGAAACATCATGAACATTCAATGGTCTTGCCAGTTATCCTGGCAAAACATGTAGCATAATGTTAGTTATTTATTGCCAGGACACGGTCCAAGTAGCCTCGGAATACATAAAATTGAAAGTTAATTCATCTGTAATTTCTAGGCTATACTTGATGTTACATGTTGATGTTCAGCCTATTAAATTTAACAACTTCAGAAGGACAAGACAGGCAGTACACTGTTATCCTTATTTATGTGGCTTGTCACTGCCTGAAGTGCCTACATATCTATCTATTCTTCCTATGAACCCGGTTATGACTACTTTAAACAAGTACCGGTTGGCTTCACACCTCATGCTGGGCTTGTACAGATGTGTGTATTGGAACTTTGAAAGGTTTGAATTATTATATCCACATATCAATGTATAATTATTAAATCCACTGCAACAATAGGACAAAGGAACACCAACAAAATGTGAATAGCCTACAAATAATAATAATAACAATTCTCAAGGACTGGTACATGGACACCAGAGGCCTGTTCCATAAAGTGAGTTTACCGAATAAGCCAAACTTATGTCAGTTAGTCGGACTCATTTCAAGTTCATTTGGTTCCATAAAGCTAGCTCAACGAAGTTCGAACTCGGTTACTAAAGCAACTTAGGCTGCGAAACTCAAATTTTCTTAATCTCATGAGTTCAATATGTTCAACATTGATAGAAAATAAACTTAAATAGCATATAGCTACATTTAGCCTAATGCATTAAACAATGATGAACAATGCTTTGATAGGCTACATACTATAGCCGTTAAATGTGTGGATGTTAGTTTGTGATTTCAAATGTTTAGGCATCAGGCATAGGCCTATATCTCAATCTAATTATCATAGCAATATAATTGTTAACAGTAGCCTACAATTGCAAAACGAACGGTCCACCCTCCGTTTCCCCGACACATAAACCATGTACTGGATATTGATTAATAGTAGGTTAGGCTATTTATTTTAAATAATGTCAAAAAAGTAGATTAAGATTAGTTTAGAAGGTGTTTTTTAATCAACGTAAAGGTCTAAAAAGGTCCTCCTACGTAGCCTATCATTCATGACGTCAATCATGGCGTGTCATTTTTTGGGGGATTGAAGCGGTGGATGAGGGAGCTGTCATTGTACACGATTTAAAGGCAACGTTCTTTCTGGAAGAAGTCACGTGGCCGTGTGCATTGCATTTGCCGTGGTGGATTCTATGATCCATGTTTTACCTCTCGAGTTGTTTAAGAATTGGGTGCACGCGCAAATAGCTTGACTACTTAAGTCTGACTTGAATTAGTAGGACTGTGTGAGCTGAAATTGGCCTTTATGGAACCGCTTTAGCCCCGCTTGACTAATTGATCTTATTCAAGTCTGGTTTAGGACTTTAGGTCTAGCTTTTTTGAGCGGCCTTTATGGAACAGGCACCTGGGGCCTGTACTACAAATCAAGATCAACATGCTCTGGATTACTTTCAGTTACCCGGCTACCCGAAACCGAACAATCGCAATCACGATAAGCTGGAGGCTACTACAACGGTGGTTATCAATTCTCTAACTCAACCCAGATCTTTCCAATCTAGAGACCTGCGCGTTCACATAAAGGGGCAGTGTTTGCACCGTATGTCCAATCGCAAACATGAACAAAACAAGAGCCGCATATTTCACGCAGGAGGAACAGATAATCTTACAAACTTTGTCTACTCCTCCTGCGGGAAATATACAAGCATATCAGGAATACAGACAGAAATTTTAAAAAGTCGCTGCAGCCAAGCTGGCAGAAAATAACAGACGCTGTAAATGCGTAAGCTTCATGACTTATTGAAGATGTGCCCATAATTACACGTGTGCAATCCATAAAGTCAAACTTTTGTTTCTGTATTATTTTAGTTGCAACCCTGCAGTGGCAAACGATCGTGGGAGCAATTAAACATTTAATATAAAACCATAATTCAAAACGGTAAGTAACAGGCAATACTAGCACATATTTTAAGGCCAACAAGTACAAGGCTGAATTGCCTGAATTGGATATTTTGTAGGATATTGTATAGCAGAAAAGGCCTATAGAACAATGAAATTGCTTGCAGCCAACAGGAAAAAGAACTGTCAACTGGGGGAGGGGCTCCTCCATAGGACTTTACTCCTGCTGAGGAGCTGGCCCTCTCCAGCTATCAGGGTCACCCCATGATGGAAGGAGTGGAAGGGGGCATTTCTTCAGACCCTGGTGGCAGCAGGTTGGAAGCCCAGGCATTTGTATGTTTCAAGTAATCAAGTAATGTGACCATGTTCATTTAACAATTATTTATGAATATTGTAGGAGTGAAATGTATTACTGTTCTCTGCAGTGACAGGAAATACAGTGGTGTTGCTGCCACCACCCACTGTCATCCCACTGTGCCATACAGAGGTAACAGTGAAACTAAAGGCCAATTTACAGTTCTGCGTTTTTACGGGGACACACACAGGGAACGCCCTCTCCGTCAAGAAACTCCCTCTCCATGCCCTCTCCGAGCCCCTCTCCGAGCCCCTCTCCGAGCCCCTCTCCGAGCCCCTCTCCGAGCCCCTCTCCGAGCCCCTCTCCGAGCCCCTCTCCGAGCCCCTCTCCGAGCTCTGCGTGCACCTCCTGATTTTCCTGACTATCCGTCCGTCCGTCATTTTACGGATACCCCTTGGCTGTGATTGGTCCGTATTAAGAACTGCTTGAGTCAGGGGCGAATGCGGGGTTGCCGTGTCCAATAAGAAAACAGAATCCTTTGACCGCCATTGTTGTAAGTTTTTACAATTCATACTTCAGCTAAACAGTACATGTAAATCAGCATCTGAATTCAAATGTGACAAGAAATGGGCAGTGTAGTTGCTGAAAATGTGCTTATTTTATTGATGAAACGGCTAATTTGTAAATTTGCTCTGACTTTTCGATAACCTAGCTAGCATCGCAGTGCAGCGCTATCTACTGTTCTGGCGGTGAATTGCTTTCAGCACGCAGAGCCGTCGGAGTAGTATAAATTCAACCAATCCGTCCGACTCCGTGCATGCATCTGTCGGAGTCGGAGAAGTATAAATCGGCCTTAATAGTCATACACCAGTATGTATGCCATATGTGGTTGCTGAATATTGATCGAATATACCATTTACTTTCTCAAGTGGAGGTCCTAGATGATCAGGAAACTGTGTCTGCCTGCTCATTTTGAGTTTTATTTACCACTTGCAACACAGATGGTGAGAGTGTGTAAACATGTGGCTGTGATTGCAGTGTCTGTAATGACTTACTAATGATGGTGGTCTCAACATAAAACACAAGTCCTTAAAGTGTTCATTTCAAATATGACTCAATTGATTAAATTGCTATGGTGTTAAACTCAGAGGGACTTCTTCCTTCCCCTGAGCCTAGGGCCTCCACTTCAAGGCCAAGACAAAGACACAAAATATAAGCAATGAACCTTGTAGTAGTCAAATGGACACCTTTAACTTTCTACAAGTGTGCCTTGGAAATGGACAATGGGCCTCATTCTCGAATGCAGTTAAGAAGAATTTAAGAAGGAATTTCTTCTGAATTGGATTTAGGAAAACATTTGGCATTCTTCAAATTTTTCTCATCTGGGATTTGTTCTGAACTTCAGAAGGCTTTCCAAACTCTAAATACGAGTCGTAAATCGGACAGTTGTCTCAAATGCGATTCCTTAAAAAACCACAAGGATCAAAGAAATCGCATTCAAGAAAACTCTCTGTGTTTGAAGTGTTAATGAAGTTATGAGAAATCGTTGGTGATTGCGTTCACATCAACTCTACAGACTATGGCAAGCCGTTTTATCATTTAACCAATGAATTCTTGATATTCAAAATTCAAATTCAGGATATCAAGAATTGCATTTTGGATATCTAAAATTCAAATTTTGGATATAAAGAATTCAATTCTTGATATCAACAATTCAATGGTTAAATGATAACACAGTTTGTCATACTTACAAAAAAAGCTTAGGATTGTATTTTTAAAATCAAGAATTCAAATTTTTGAAATCAAGAATTCAAATTTTGGATATCAAGAATTCATTGGTTAAATGATAAATGGCTTGCCATAACAGACATCCTCGGATTTAAATAATTATAATAATTAACTTTGCTTAGTGTTCACACTGTTAAATCCAGTGGAGAACAATTCCACTGCTCATCTTACTGGTATGATGTTGCACCGATGCACCAGTTGCTTTTCGCTTGGACATAACCTGCGTTCCTGTTGCTTTCCTAATTGTGTCGATTCTGACTGCACACGTCACTGCTGTTGCGTGCCCTTATAAGGAGCTGTTGGGGCGTGTATGTATGCAAATTCAGGAGGACGAGGACGCACTTTCAACTAAAGAAAACTCTTACTGGGGAGCACAACTCAGAAAACTTCTGCTGTGTAGGAACACATTTTCAAGCGTTCATGAATTTGGCGGATGTCTTTTTCTTACGTTGTTTTTCCCGAAGCCCGTAAGAAACATTTCAGAAGAAACTTCGAGAATGATGCCCAATGTTCTTTATTTGTTTCAGGTTGGAGCAGACAATTTGAGGGCCCTGTATAAAAAAAAACCTGTAGCTCGATTATACAGTGCCTTGCGAAAGTATTGGCCCCCTTGAACTTTTTGACCTTTTGCCACATTTCAGGCTTCAAACAAAGATATAAAAAAATCAACAACAAGTGTGACACAATCATCAAGTGGAACAATTTTTGGGGGATATTTAAAACTTTTTTTACAAATCAAAAACTGAAAGATTGGGCGTGCAAAAGTATTTGGCCCCTTTACTTTCAGTGCAGCAAACACTCTCCAGAAGTTCAGTGAGGATCTCTGAATGATCCAATGTTGACCTAAATGACTAATGATGATAAATAGAATCCACCTCTGTGTAATCAAGTCTCTGTATAAATGCACCTGCTCTGTGATAGTCTCAGAGGTCCGTTTAAAGCGCAGAGAGCATCATGAAGAACAAGGAACACACCAGGCAGGTCCGAGATACTGTTGTGGAGAAGTTTAAATGCCGGATTTGGATACAAAAAGATTTCCCAAGTTTCAAACATCCCAAGGAGCACTGTGCAAGTGATAATATTGAAATGGAAGGAGTATCAGACCACTGCAAATCTACGAAGACCCGGCTGTCTCTCTAAACTTTCAGCTCATACAAGGAGAAGACTGATCAGAGATGCAGCCAAGAGGCCCATGATCACTCTGGATGAACTGCAGAGATCTACAGCTGAGGTGGGAGACTCTATCCATAGGACAACAATCAGTCGTATACTGCACAAATCTGGCCTTTATGGAAGAGTGGCAAGAAGAAAGACATTTCTTAAAGATATCCATAAAAAGTGTCGTTTAAAGTAAACAAGCCACCTGGGAGACACACCAAACATGTTGAAGAAGGTGCTCTGGTCAGATGAATCCAAAATCGAACTTTTTGGCAACAATGCAAAACGTTATGTTTGGCGTAAAAGCAACACAGCTCATCACCCTGAACACACCATCCCCATTGTCAAACATGGTGGTGGCAGCATCATGGTTTGGGCCTGCTT
This sequence comes from Hypomesus nipponensis, assembly GCF_054491055.1. Lineage (NCBI taxonomy): Eukaryota > Metazoa > Chordata > Actinopteri > Osmeriformes > Osmeridae > Hypomesus > Hypomesus nipponensis. Next base: position 14,863,127 of record NC_140372.1, on the reverse strand, counting down.
TTCTTCAGCAGGGACAGAGAAGATGGTTAAAATTGATGGGAAGATGGATGGAGCCAAATACAGGACCATTCTGGAAAAAAACCTGATGGAGTCTGCAAAAGACCTGAGACTGGGACGGAGATTTGTCTTCCAACAAGACAATCATCCAAAACATAAAGCAAAATCTACCATGGAATGGTTCACAAATAAACATATCCAGGTGTTAGAATGGCCAAGTCAAAGTCCAGACCTGAATCCAATCGAGAATCTGTGGAAAGAACTGTAAACTGCTGTTCACAAACGCTCTCCATCCAACCTCACTGAGCTTGAACTGTTTTGCAAGGAGGAATGGGCAAGAATTTCAGTCTCTCTATGTGCACAACAGATAGAGACATACCCCAAGCGACTTACAGCTGTAATCGCAGCAAAAGGTGGCGCTTCAAAGTATTAAGTTAAGGGGGCCAAATACTTTTGCACGCCCAATTTTTCCGTTTTTGATTTGTTAAATTTGAAATATCCAATAAATTTAGTTCCACTTCATGATTGTGTCTCACTTTTTTTGAAATATCTTTATGTTTGAAGCCTGAAATGTGGCAAAAGGTCAAAAAGTTCAAGGGGGGTGAATGAAACATAAAAGTGAATGAAACATAAAAATTCAATGAAAGTAGTGAAATTATCATTTATGTATCACTTGTGAAGAGCTTTGTACAGATACCCTTTGTTCTTTTTGGTTTGAAAGGTTTTGGTTGAAAAACAAAAACACATTTCTGAAATTGAAATAATATGATGGTTCAAAGCAACCCAAGGAAAACAGAATGGGTTAAGGGGAGACACCCCAGTGAATAGGGATAATATATCAACATGAAACCTGCCCAGTTGATAACTAATAGTTGGTAAAAATATAGTTTTCATTACTAGTTTCCTGTAAATGTATGTATAAATTAGCAAATGATTAAGTTGTAAAATATGATATCATTTGTAATACATTTCCAGAAAGGAAATCATAACATTGAGTGAAAAACCTTGTTTCATTTTGTCAACATATTAGTCCAAAGTTTTTACAAAGGGCACTTTGGATATCTCTTTTACATCACTCCATTAATCAGAATATGGTGGCAACAGCCATTAAAGAAAATCTGTTGCAAATTGCGCAGCTGACCGAGTTATTGCTCAGGTTCTCTGCATCACCCACACTATAAAAGTACCCATAGCGAAATAACGAAACGCTATGCATTCAGTCTGTGGGACTGTGAGTACACAGCTTCAATGTGTCGTATTGGCAACATACGGCTCAAGAAGCTGGCAATATACGTAATTCCCTCTGCTAAGAACCTATGTCTTTCAGAAAGATACTCATGAGGGAATGCGAAAGGGTTTTGTCAGTCTCTAAATGTTCTGTTTCTTCTGAGCGCACCTTTCGCTATCCGTGCACCAAGACCGAACAGTAAAGGTTTGTTAAAGAAAATGATTTGTGTAAACTAAAAAATACAAAAAAGTCAATTCACCTCTAATGTTCCGAGTTATTAGTACATATTTTTTATTTCAAGTTCAAACTACTTAACCACATCAATGTATTTATGTAATAGTACTCAAACATTCTTACAGTAATTTCTAAATCACTCTGACGTCACGTACGTGCCTAACGTGGTTCTCTCAAAAGTTTTGGGAAAAGTCCGCCATGTTTTTATGGAAGCAAATTGTGACCAAAATTCTAATGAAAATGCATTTCCAGAAGTGCTTTTTCATTTTAAGACTGTGGCTGCAATATTTGACTCATAAATAAAATGAGTAATCAATCATCCTATTTGCATTTTAATTTTCTTCTTTAAAACTGCTCATTCTTTCACTTAATTAAAATGAAAACGAAAAAGACATCTGAAATTTAATTTTCAAAATATGCCCCAGCAAATAGATACCAAAATTCAATTTGAAATGTAAAATTCGAAAATGGTCCGTGTACGTGAGTTTAATTCCTTATATCATTATAACGGAACACGCATGAATACGAAAAACATTTGTGAGATTTTGACGTATTATTTTGTTTTTCTCGTTTTAAAACAACTAAACATAAAACAACTTTATATTTGGATTTTTCTCACGTGGGTGGAGGTAAGTGTGAAATGCCTGTCATTGGCCGAATGTGTCGTCAGCACTACCTGTTCCTTCAAAGTAAAAGTTTCCCCCATCTAACTCGATTAGCCTAATATGGGTTATCTATCAATTACATTTTAGGGTATTCACGTTTATAAACTTGCCAATTAATCTTTATTGACTTGGGAGTTCGCCCTTCCAACTTCATTCAATGCATCTAATTTTGTAGATATCAGCCTACTGATATCTACAGGCTAAATAAACTAATGTCAAAATGCTGTAGGCTTAGTCGTGTTTTTCCATTTATATTTGTATTAGTAATATTATAAGATCACATCAATCAATTTTATTGGCCCGTTAGTGTGGTGGTGTTGCTAACTGATAGTGCTTATAGATTCAACATTCCATTGAACTTCTTTCACACAACTGTAAAAATATTTACATCATGGCAATTCTAAATGTGCAGAGGAAAATGGAATGTGCAACTGAAATGCAGGGATAGCAGAATGTGAGGTTCTTATGCACTGATAATCCTGTCCACCCTGCTCAGACACAGTTAATGCATGCCGCTAGGCGCTTGACCTAGAGGCGGAAGGAGGAGGAGCATGCAGGTCAGCTGCTTCAAGTTCCTCGGGTTGAACATCAGCAATGACCTCACCTGGTCTGTTCACATGGACAAGGCGGTCAAAGCGGCCCGTAAGCGCCTCTTCTTCCTGAGGAGATTGAAGAAGTTTGGTATTGACTCAGTCATCCTCACTAACTTTTACAGATGCACTATCGAGAGCATTCTGTAAGACTGGTTGTATTACAGTGAGGTATGGGAGCTGCACAGACAGGGACCGCAAGGCCCAACGAAGTGTGGTCCGTTCTGCTGAGTTCATCATCGGCAGGAAGCTCCCAGCCCTACAGGACACCTACCACACACGTTGCCTAAGGAAAGCCGGCAGGATTCTAAGAGACTGTTACCACCCATCCTTCAGTCTCTTTACCCCGTTGTTTTCTGGCAGGCATTACCGCAGCATCTGGTCGCGCACACGCAGACTGGACAACAGTTTTTACCCAAGGGCCATCAGGCTTCTGAATGGACACTGATATGGACATCGATTTACTGCACACTAGTCACTTATACTCTGTCACTTTCAGCTACTGGTTGCACTATCAGTAACATTGCACTACTGTACCTCGCCACCAGGCTCCTGTATGGTCATTGACTTAGTCACTGATCTGCAAATGTGCACTATTGTACTGTACTCCACTTAGGTTAAAATAGGTTATATGGTTGAAACAGGTTTTATGTGCATTTAGGGTTAGTATAGTGTACTATTTATTGTTATCTGTAATTTAGGAAGTTTTAGTATTAGGGTTAGTATAGTCGATTATTTATTGCTATCTGTATATTTAGGAAGTCTCACTTATTTAAGCTCAGCATAGATGTAAATGATGTTACGTGTACTTATATGTTATGTTATGCCAGGTGCTTGCGTTGTCTTGTCTTAAGAATTTCAGTGCCCAGTCTAACCTTGTGTTGTTCTGTGTACCTGACAAATAAAATACTTGAACTTGACCTCCCTGTAGTCTGTCACTGACAGAGTTTCATGCATTCAAATTTCCCCCCAGTCATCTACACACCATACTCCACTAATTGAATGGTTACTTTTGAGTGTCAAAAATAAGTTGCACTATTAATAATACAAAAGCTGTGTCAAGTTGCATGGGTAGTTTTGATGGAGAGCAATCTTCAAGACATGCCACACATCTTTCAGTGGATATAGGTTGGGGCTCTCACTGGGTCACTCAAGGATATTGACCTTTTTATTCCTTAGACTAGTGGTCACCAATCCTGTTGCAGGAGAGCTCCCTTTGTCTATAGGTTTCACTCCACACAACCTTAGCTGCCGTTAGTGAGTGGTTGCACAACTAACTAGCACACACATGGTGTACTTTTTTTTGTTCCTTGTTGCCCTATTAAGTGTTGACATACAGTTTGTATATAAAAAAAGCTCCAAGTTTAACGCCATGTTGCCCTTTTGCATTTGTCTGTAATAAATTGATTTGAAACCTGAAATGGCCCTTCTTCAGAAATGACATTTTTTATAAAGTTTAAGTGCATGAATGTTTGTTTGGATTTCAGAGTTCTTAAATGAATGTAGTATAACTAACACATGTATCTGGATATATTTAAGATATAGTATTTCATGCAGAAAGAGAAGGTGCAGTTAGGTGTTGAAATGTATTTGACTTTGTATGGTACTTGAATGTTGCATCCCAAAGGAACAGAGAAAAGTACACCATGTGTGTGCTTGTTAGTTGTGCAACCACTCACTAACGGCAGCTAAGGCCGCGTGGAGTGAAACCCATACACAAAGAGAGCTCTCCTGCAACAGGATTGGTGACCACTAGTCTAAGGAATAAAAAGGTCAATATCTTTGAGTGACCCAGTGAGTCACCCAGCGAGACCCTAAAATTTAACTGATAACCCATATTAGGCTAATCGAGTTAGATGGGGGAAACTTTTACTTTGAAGGAACAGGTATTGCTGAAGACACATTCGGCCAATAACAGGCTTTTCACGCTTACCTCCACCCACGTGAGAAAAATCCAAATATAAAGTTGTTTTATGGTTTGTGTTTAAAAATTGAGAAAACAAAATAACACGTCGAAATCCGTTTTTCCGTTTTTGCAGAAAATGCATTTGCATGAATCGTATTCATGCGTGTTCCGTTATAATGATATAAGGAATTAAACTCACGTACACGGACCGAAAATGAAAATGCATTTCCAGAAATGCGTTTTCATTTTAGGAACGTGGCTGCAAAATCGTGACCACAATTCAAATTCAAATGCATTTCCAGAAATGCATTTTCGTTTTCGTGTTCTGCCCGCAAAGAACTGCCCATAATTCAAAAACGAAAATGCATTCTGCGCGGCGCAGCAGAGTGACGTCAGTAGCCTCTCTTCTTCAGCTCCCTGCTGACCGAGCTACCCATCTTGTTCGGTAGGGGGCGGTGTGCAAATACGCATTGCATTACATGACAAAATTTGACTGAATTGCCGGGTCTTTAGAGGACGCATCACAGATTATGGCGCTCCCTCAAATTGTGCAGATACTTGTAAGGTATTTTCTTGTGGGCTTTTATTGTGACAGGGGTGTGTGGTTCTGACGTTGGAAGAAAGTGAGTGGATTGAAATGCTATGTGTGGGGGAGATACAGTAAAGATGTACAAAGTGTGCCCGAAGACCGTGTCCGTCTCTAATGATTAATGCAACATAAACAAACCCAAACAGTCTGCTACATACTGATAGAATTAGCTGAGCTGGTTGAAACTAATAATATATCTGAGTCTGATGCCCGTGACCGAGTAGAACAAGTCACAGAGAGCTTGGCTGCATACTCTGCCGTCACATGGTCACAGACGTACACATTAATGAGGTTGCCATAGTAAACCTCTCTTCAGTCCTGGAACGGCTGGATGCTGTGGAGCCTCGAATGGGACGGGGACGACCAACCATCCACATCCCGTTCGAGTCCATCTAAAACTATTTATTAAATGGTTTCACCATCCGCAGGAGGGGTCATGGGGGTTGGGTGCAGTGTGAGACGGGCGGCAGCCGAAGGCGGGGGCCTTGGCGGTCCGATCCTCGGCTGCAGAAGCTAGCTTTAGGGACGTGGAATGTCACCTCGCTGGCGGGAAAGGAGCCTGAGCTGGTGCGCGAGGTAGAGAGTTTCCGGCTAGATATAGTCGGCCTGTTGGACTTCTGTGCTAGACACGGCTTGTCCATAACGAACACCATGTTCAAGCATAAGGGTGTTCATATGTGCACTTGGCACCAGGACACCCGAGGTCTCAGTTCGATGATCGACTTTGTAGTCGTGTCGTCGGACTTGGGGCCGCATGTTTTGGACACTCGGGTGAAGAGAGGGGCGGAGCTGTCAACTGATCACCACCTGGTGGTGAGTTGGCTTCGATGGTGGGGGAAGACGCCGGTCAGGCCTGGCAGGCCCAAACGTAATGTGAGGGTCTGCTGGGAACGGCTGGCGGAACCCTCTGTCAGAAGGAGCTTCAACTCCCACCTCCGGGAGAGCTTCGATCATGTCTCGGGGGGAGCCGGGGACATTGAGTCCGAATGGGCCATGTTCCGGGCCTCCATTGTTGAAGCGGCCGACCGGAGCTGCGGCCGCAAGGCGGTCGGTGCATGTCGCGGCGGTAACCCTCGGACCCGGTGGTGGACTCCGGAGGTGAGGGATGCCTATCGGACTTTATTGGCTGGTAGGACTCCTGAGGCAGCTGATGTGTACCGGCAGGCCAATCGGTATGCGGCTTTGGCGGTTGCGGAGGCAATAACCCGAGCATGGGAGGAGTTCGGCGAGGCCATGGAGAATGACTTCCGAACGGCTTCAAAAAGGTTCTGGCCCACCATCCGGCGGCTCAGGAGGGGGAAGCAGTGCTCTGTCAACACTGTATACGGTGGGGATGGTGCGCTGCTGATCTCAACAGGGGACGTCCTGGATCGGTGGAAGGAATACTTCGAAGACCTCCTTAATTCCACCAACACGCTTTCCGACGTGGAGGCAGAGTCTGGGGACATCGGGGGGGGACCTTCTATCTCTGGGGCGGAGGTCACCGAGGTGGTTAAAAAGCTCCGCGGTGGCAGGGCCCCTGGGGTGGATGAGGTCCGCCCGGAGTTCCTTAAGGCTCTGGATGTTGTAGGACTGTCTTGGTTGACACAACTCTGCAATATCGCGTGGACATCGGGGACAGTGCCTCTGGACTGGCAGACCCATGTTTTGTGGATCTGAAAAAGGCGTTCGACCGTGTCCTTCGGGGGCTCATGTGGGGGGTGCTCCGAGAGTATGGGGTACCGGATTCCCTGATCGGGGCTGTCCGGTCCCTGCACGACCGGTGCCAGAGTTTGGTCCGCATTGCCGGTAGTAAGTCGAACTTGTTTCCGGTGAGGGTTGGACTCCGCCAGGGCTGCCCTATGTCACCGATTCTGTTCATTACCTATATGGACAGAATTTCCAGGCGTAGCCAGGGTGTTGAGGGGGTCCGGTTTGGTGACCTCAGGATCGGGTCGCTGCTTTTTGCAGATGATGTTGGCTTCATCGGGCCGCGACCTTCAGCTCTCGCTGGAGCGGTTTGCAACCGAATGTGAAGCGGCTGGGATGCGAATCAGCACCTCCAAATCTGAGGCCATGGTAATCGACCGGAAAAGGGTGGAGTGCCATCTTCGGGTCGGGGAGGAGATCCTGAACCAAGCGGAGGAGTTCAAGTATCTCGGGGTCTTGTTCACGAGTGAGGGAAGAATGGAGCACGAGGTCGACAGGCGGATCGGTGCGGCGTCCGCAGTGATGCGGGCTCTGCATCGGTCCGTCGTGGTGAAGAAGGAGCTGAGTCGAAAGGCGAAGCTCTCTATTTACCAGTCGATCTACGTTCCTACCCTCACCTATGGTCACGAACTATGGGTAGTGACCGAAAGAACGAGATCGCGAATACAAGTGGCCGAAATGAGCTTTCTCCGCAGGGTGTCCGGGCTCTCCCTTAGAGATAGGGTGAGAAGCTCGGTCATCCGGGAGGGGCTCAGAGTAGAACCGCTGCTCCTCCGCGTCGAGAGGAGCCAGCTGAAGTGGCTTGGGCATCTGATTAGGATGCCTCCTGGACGCCTCCCTGGTGAGGTGTTCCGGGCACGTCCCACTGGGAAGAGGCCCCGGGGAAGACCCAGGACATGCTGGAGGGACTATGTCTCTCGGCTGGCCTGGGAATGCCTCGGGGTCCCCCAGGAAGAGCTGGTGGAATTGGCCGGGGAGAGGGAAGTCTGGGCCTCCCTGCTTAGGTCGCTGCCCCCGCGACCCGATCCCCGGACAAGCGGCAGATGATGGATGGATGGATGGTTTAAAAATAAAGGACATAGCGGAGCTGTTCGGCGTAGGCCACCAGACCATCCGTCGGAGGATGCAAAGCAACGGATTTATGGAGCTAGAAAGCTGACAAAAGTATCTGAATTTGAATATAAAAGATCTGAAATATTTGTGTGTCGAATTTCATAAAACTGAAATATTTTGCTGTTTAATATATAATATCTGAATTATTTTTATGCCGAATTTAATTGAGCTTAATTATTTGGATCCAAAAATACACATTTCAAAAATTCAGATTCTTGAAATTCAGATTCTTGAAATTCAGATTCTTGAAATTCAGATTGCAGGAATTCAGATTCTTGAAATTCAGATTGCTGAAATTCAGGTTTTGTCTGAAATAAGCCAAAGGTGAAACGATTTCAGACGATTTCAGAACGACCAAACTTTACCTCAGAACAGCTCAGTTGCTCGATGGAGGAACAGTATGGAGCAGGTACTTATGACACTTGTAAAAACTTGTGTCTTCTCCTTTGCCAAAATCGGCAGTTACTTTTACCAAGTGAGTCGAGACAGACTCGAAGGGCGGCGGAGATCGATGGAAGACGTGGAACAACTGGCAAAGCTATAGCCTATATATTTATGTTTCGTTGTTTTCTTTTCTGTGTTGGAGTTCTTTTAAGAGCTTTATGCCATGAACATCCAGCCTGATATAAAATCATGAACTTCAATTGTGTCTCTTAATTATAATACCCACACAGAAAATCCAGGTTGAATCAAGTCATGCTAGCTAGCTACTGTATTGCTAATAGCCAATTCTGGATGTTCAAGCATATTTTTCATTGTCTCCTTATTTCTATCAAAGTCAATGTTCAGCCTATAGGCTATGTTCATTTGCTAAGTGACATTTCATATCGGTTATGGATAGTGAAATATTTGCTTTCTGAGAGATCGGACATAGCCTAGTATTTAACAGCATATAAAGAGTTATCTATCAGAATATATCTGTAGTGCAGCCGGGTGTGATTTGATTCATCATCCACACATCGTCTGGAAGTCAGTTTCGATCAAATACCAACTATCTTCATACTACATCTTGCCAACGTATCTTCTACACATCGGGCCGACGTCGGCAAGACGTATGTGTGCTATCCCAGATGATCTGGGTCTTCCTCAAGCAACTAGCAACTCAGTTTGTTCTACTCGGTCACGGGCATCAGACTCAAATATATTATTAGTTTCTACCAGCTCAGCTAATTCTATCAGTGTCTGCACAATTTGAGGGAGCGCCATGATCTGTGATGCGTCCTCCAAAGACCCGGCAATTCAGTAAATTTCCCGGCAAATTTTGCCATGTAATTCAATGCGTATGTGCACACCGCCCCCTACCGAACAAGATGGGTAGCTCGGTCAGCAGGGAGCTGAAGAAGAGAGGCTACTGACGTCACTCTGCTACGCCGCTCAGAATGCATTTTCGTTTTCGAATTATGGGCAGTTCTTTGCAGGCAGAACACGAAAATGCATTTCTGGAAATGCATTTGAATTTGGATTGTGGTCACGATTTTGCAGCCATGTTCTAGAAAATGAAAATGCATTTCTGGAAATGCATTTGAATTTGAATTGTGGTCACGATTTTGCAGCCACGTTCTTAAAATGAAAACGCATTTCTGGAAATGCATTTTCATTTTCGAATTTTACGTTTCAAATTGAATTCTGGTATCTATTTGCTGGGGCATATTTTGAAAATTAAATTTCAAATGTCTTTTTCGTTTTCATTTTAATTAAGTGAAAGAATGAGCAGTCTTTAAGAAGAAAATTAAAATGCAAATAGGATGATTGATTACTTTATGAGTCAAATAATGCAGCCACATTCTTAAAATGAACAAGCATTTCTGGAAATGCATTTTCATTTGAATTTTGGTCACGATTTGCTTCCATATGTTTTAGGCTCGCTTCGGATAACAAGGCATAAAATAAGCTTTTAGCCTAAACTTGTATATATAACTTGTATATATAACGTACGTGTTGTTTTGGCACAGTATTTACTGTTTTACTAATTTCTGCATTTAGTGCAATAAGTGTTTCGAGTTATTTTATGCATTTTTACACTTAATGTGTTGAACCAACTTTAGCGTTAGCCTATATATTATATCCGCCACATTAATGTGGATGCTTTTTTCAATTATATCTCATACTTAGCTAGCTAGCTAGTTACATGCAGCATGCCTTCAATTCAAGGCATGTCTGGGCATGTGGCATACAGATTTCACATTAATGGCGGACTGAAAGTATTTTTCGTCTGTACTTTAAGGCATATAAGTTTTACATAAATGTTATGTAATAATGTTTAACCTTGCTTCTACATTTTTTGTAAGTCAAGGAGGGTTGTAAGTTAAGGAAATAACTTCCCTAGTGTCGCACGTCTGTAACACGTGGTAGCTAAACCTGACTTTCATGTAATATTAGGTCTATCAAATATGGTCAGAGTACTCGAACCTCTGTATTTGATAAGTGATAAAAGACCATTGGAATTTTTTTGTGTTGTGTATAAGCAAGGTCCTCTCTGTGCCTCAGAGGCGTAGCCTACAGTTGTTGTTGGGAATTTAGCTTAGCTTCTACAATACTGGTTAGCTACATTTAAATGTTGCTCATCACCTTATAACATTTCAACAAGAACATTTTGAGGTAACCTGAATTGTATTATGGGGCGTGAGACTGCATGTTTGTGATGTTGGGGAACTGATTAGGGATCAATGCTTCCCAGAATTGTACTTTTGTGAAAACATTGCAACCTGACAAAATTATTTCTTTCTCTTTAGGTTGAAACTGACGCCGTTGGCTGATAAATGGACGCTTCAATCAAGTATGTTGATGTTGGTTACCAAACTTTGAATAAATAGGCCTTTTCAGTGCACAACACAGAAATTTACCTTAAACCTCTCATACTCGTTTTCGTACTCGATTATAAATTTGGATGTCGATTTTGTAGGAATATTGATTCGTTTTACAATGGCTTGGTGGTGCAAACTTTGTGCTGCTGTCTTTGTTCAAAGGGCACAGTTGCTTGAACACAATCGTTTGCGTCATAGCAATTTTTCCTCAGGAAGTCCATTGCCTTGTCTCTATGATTGTATCTGCACATTTCAGTCATTAAGTGCATTGAAAGCTCATTTAACACGGATGCATACTCAGACAGTTGTGTCCAGTGAAAATCAGGTGGAATATATGTCATTCATTTGTCCTGTGTGTAGATTCAAGCAACCATTCAATGGTAGAAATCTTCTTAGTCATTTAAGGGCACATTTAAAACAACATGAGATGGCGGATTGTCCATTCAAAGATTGTCAGTACCGTACTAATGTGTATTCCTCCTTCAATGCCCACAAAAGTAGGAATCACCCACACTGTGATGTCTCAGACTTTAAGAATGAAATAGTCTTGACAGAAATTGACAGAACAAATGCAAGTTGAATCTGATGATGGTCTCAGAATTCTCCTGAGCTAGCTGTAAGAGCTGAGTGTAATCATCCTGAATCCAGAGATGACACCGGTGAATTGCAAGATTAGTTGAGAAACAATTTGGCTTCTTTGTTCTTGAAAATGCACAGTGTTCTGCATGTATCACAGATGGCTATACAGGACATAGTTGAAAACTTGGCACAAATATTCTCATTGTCTAAACCTCTTGTGAGAGACTCTGTCATCAGGGTTTTTCAAGAGCATGATCAGACTATCTGTGAAGCCCTTGTTCATGAATTAGTGGAAGCTATCATGAAAAGTAACGTTTTTGTTAGTGCAACTTTAGAAGGTGCTCAGCTGTCCACTGCTAAACGGAGAAAAACGTTTGTAAGGAGTAACTACCCTCTGGTAATAGGGATGGGTATCGTTAATTTTTATCGATATTGATACCATTTTCGAGACTGCTTAACAATTTGAGTCTTTATCGATACCACTATCGATACTTTTCTATTTGTTGGAAAGAAAGACGAGATAACACATTGTTATTGCTTCTAATGCAAAAACTGTGAGTCTTTTAATTTTCGATTTCAACATAACGTATAACTATGAGAATAGTAAAATAATATCAGCAGCAAAATGTCCAATGTTTTTTCCAACAACAAAGATGATAAATAATATACTTAAATAAAATAAATATTATGCTTTACGCAACCAAAAGAATTGACAGCTCTCCAAACAGTGTTTTTTCTGCAGAAAAATTAGCATGTCTGCCTTGTCAGACATGATCCTGGATCGCTCCTGGCTGATGGTGTCCCCAGCAGTGGAGAACACCCTCTCTGAAGGGGTGGAAGAGGCTTGAGCACAAAGGTAGCTGTAAGAGAGTTCAGCTAGCAGGGGCAGGGTGTCTCTCTTTCCCCACCACCAGAGGACAGGGTCTTCCGCCATAGGGATCGGAGGCAGGCCTCTGTAGAGCTGGATCTCTTGACGGACTCTCTGAGTGCTGGTCAAGTTGTTTGGCTGGATGGTCCATAGCTCTCTCTCTTCCTCAGCAAACAGCTCCTCCAAAGCGGTCTTAGGCTGTAGTGGAGTGACTGTAACTGGAGGATTCTCTTCTTCTTCTTCCTCTGAGATCAGTGTGTCATCATTATCATACTCTGCCTCCTCCTGGGTTGTGTCACTGTCCTTGAGGTCTGGGAGTGGGACCGCTTCTGCTTCTGTAGCATTGGCTGCCAAAGCTGCCTCCTGCAAACGGTCCCAGGTGGTGTCCCTGTCACTCTTGGATTTGAACCTGGGGTCCATCGCAGTCATCTCCTCCAGGAACTCCTGTATGGTGTCCTTCTGGTAACGTCCAGAGAGGTCAGCCCAAACCTTCTGTTTAATGCCAGACACAAAAAGAGAGTCTTCCTCCTGAACTGTGAAGTGGTCTTTCAGTTTCTCGAGTATCGGAAGGATCTGACCGCAGGTGGGGCTTTTCTCGCTCGATACACAGTGTAGAGGTGTACAGGACCTTCATGACCTTGATGAACTCTTCTGCTTTGAAGTCATCATCTGTGATCCTATCCAGTTTGTCCCTCTCCATTGGCTTTCTCAGCCGTGTATCCAACACTGCAGCTTGGAGAGCCGGATACTGTTCGAGGAATCTCAACCATCAGGAAGAGAGAGTTCCACCTGGTTTTGACATCCAGTAGCATGGTGTGCTGAGGAAGTTTGAGGAGGAGCTGCTTCTCTTTTAGCACAGTCTTGGACATTGTAGACCGCTTCATCCATACGATGACCACTCTTAATTTAGCTGCCCACCGGGTCACTGTGGCAATGCTGTAGACATTTTGCGCTGCCAAGTTGAGGGTGTGGGCAAAGCATCCAAGTTTGAGGATATTTAGCCTCTTTGCAGCAACATCCATGGCTTGGACCCATCCCTATCTGGTAATGCCAGTGCAGTATACTATAGATTCAAGTGGACACACAGCAGTGTATGTTCCAATACTACAAATGCTTCAAACAATGTTTAAAAATACCGATCTTCTTGACAAGATCCAAGAATCCCAACCGTCGCCACCTGGAATGTACATGTCTCATGAAGATGGAACATATTTCAAAGAAAATCGATTATTGTCCGAAGCAGGAGAGATGAAATTGTCACTGATTTTGTATGTGGATGACATTGAACTGGCTAACCCTTTAGGCACATCTAGAAAAATCCACAAGCTTTGTGCAGTATACTGGCTGCTTGCCAATTTATCCAGTAAGTATAGGTCCAGCCTGCATGTCATACAGCTAGCTCTGCTATGCAAAGTACCTGATCTGCAAAGGTGTGGTTATCAAAGTGTTCTTTCACCTTTGTTAAAAGTAGGGATGGGTATAGTTAATTTTTGAGACTGCTTAACGATTCGAGTCTTAATCGATACCACTATCGATACTTTTCTATATCTTAAGTAAAACAGATAGAACAAGGGGAAGGTGTTGCTCTCAGGAGGAGGCTGGCTCAAAGGAGCATATAGGCACAATGGATCCTGACTCTGGCTAAAACCTAAATCTGTCCACTACAGATGTACTATCCACAACCTGGATGAGTCCCTAGACTGTGATTGGTTGGTTGACGAAAAGTGACATTGTCAAGCTCATCGACTTTATGAAAAGTTGTACACGTTTCAACAAAAGGCACCTGATATAGCTAAATGACCAGCAAACCAAACCCAAACCTTCCTTATCTTATCCCTATTTTCTTCTGTCTCTGTTTTTGTATAACACTATGCTTAAGCATCCCACAGACCCATGCTCGTGGTGACTGTTTTTAATGATCAGCAGTGAGGGGGAGTTGTCTTTACTCACACACTGTGCTCGTAAAAAGATTTTGCAGTTCGCGCACACATCAAATTTTAGGGGCATATGCGAGTCAAATAGTTGCACTGTTGAGCCCTGAATTGGCTTATTATTGTCAACAACGGAGACTCGTTACGAAGTTGTGGTGCGCTCACCAGAGGATTGTGCTGCAAAGGCAGCTGGAGTTTGCACCGTTGCGACTCGGAGACAGTCGAAGTACTGCATTTTATCTTTATCTGATGCAGGTGCTTTTTCATCGCAGTTGTTTTCCCCCTTTTACAAGAAATTACTTTAGAACATATATTGCACTTTGCTTCGTCTTTATATTTGGCTTTAATAAAATGTAGCCAAGCCTTTGACCGTTTTGTGCATTCTACCATCGTAGCTAACAACAAAATGATAAATGAAGCGAAGTAGCGCGTGAGGCAATTAAATTCTTCTTTGTTTAGTTTAAAGGCGGGTGGCTGGCATTTCAATTGAATTAGTCATTTCATTAGTCAAACGTTGTATGTTTGTGCACCAGTGATTTGATTTAAATAACATTACTTGTTTCTCGAGACATAAATCAACGTTACATTATATTACTTGGTCTCGATAGCGGTATCGATAAGCTTGGACCTTATTGATATTCGGGTTTTGAGACATTTGGAACCGGGTCCTTACAGAACCGGTTCTCGATACCCATCCATTTACATTTACATTTATTCATTGAGCAGACGCTTTTATCCAAAGCGACTTCCAAGAGAGAGCTTTACAAAAGAGCATAGGTCACTGATCATAACAACGAGATAGTCCCAAACATTGCAAGTAGCCAAAACACGAGGCATACATTGTGAAAAAGCTAAACAAGTGCCAAAAGGGAAGACCCATAAGAGCATGCAGTTATACAAGTTACAAATTAAAACAACATGAACCACAAAAGTACAGAACTGTACCTGTAGAAGAACAATCAACAGTAAAATATTTCACAGCGAGTACAAGACTTAACTTCGTTATATCTAACCTAAAAGAGCAACGAGTCACTCAATAAGAGTCATTGTGATCCTGGAGGAAACTAACTAACAAGTCCAGCCAAGCATTCTTAAGTGCCGTTGTTCTCCCGGAACAAGTGCGTCTTGAGCCTTTTCTTGAAGGTGGGGAGACATTCAGTGTCCCTGATGGAGGTGGGGAGCTGGTTCCACCATTGGGGGGCCAGGCAGGAGAAGAGCTTGTGTTGGGACCGGGCAGTCTTGAGCGGTGGGACCACCAGGCGGTTGTCTGAAGAAGACCGTAGGTGACGGTTGGGGGTGTAAGGAGAGAGGGGGTGTAAGGAGAGACTTGATGTAGACGGGTGCCGTCCCGTTCACTGCTCGGAAGGTCAGTACCAGGGTCTTGAATCTGATGCGGCGTTGGTGGGTAGCCAGTGGAGAGAGATGACGAGTGGGGTAACATGGGAGCGTCTGGGTAGATTGTAGACCAGGCGGGCCGCTGCATTCTGAATCCTCTGAAGAGGGCGGGTTGCACATGCTGGGAGACCAGCAAGCAGCGAGTTGAAGTAGTCCAACTTGGAGAGGACCAGTGCTTGGACTAGCAGCTGGGTGGAGTGCTCAGACAGGTATCTCCTGATCTTCTGGATGTTGTAGAGGGTAAATCTACAAGA
Organism: Hypomesus nipponensis; assembly: GCF_054491055.1. Lineage (NCBI taxonomy): Eukaryota > Metazoa > Chordata > Actinopteri > Osmeriformes > Osmeridae > Hypomesus > Hypomesus nipponensis. The sequence continues at coordinate 14,847,285 of NC_140372.1, read as the reverse complement.
CCGGGAGACTGGCGATGTGGGCCGTGAGGGAGAGCTCGTCATCAATGGTAATCCCAAGGTTCCTGGCAGAGGATGAGGGGGTGACCGTCGCAGATCCCAGGGTGATTGACAGATCGTGGGAGATGGAGGGTTTAGCCGGGATGATGAGAAGTTTCGTTTTGGCGAGGTTCAGCTGGAGGTGGTGCTCGGTCATCCAGGTGGAGATGTCTGCGAGGTAGGCTTCAATCCTAGCTGAGATCCCCGGATCGGTCGAGGGGAACGACAGGTACAGCTGGGTGTCGTCGGCGTAGCAGTGGTAGGAGAAGCCATGGGAGGTGATGATTGGTCCAAGTGAGGTGGTGTACAGAGAGAAGAGGAGGGGTCCGAGGACGGAGACCTGTAGGACACCGGTGGAGAGCTGGTGAGGGTCTGACAGTTTGCCTCCCCAGAAGACCTGGTAGGATCTTCCCGAGAGGTAGGATGAGATCCACTGGAGTGCAGTGCCAGTGATGCCCATCTCAGAAAGTCTGTAGAGCAGGATCTGGTGGTTAACCGTGTCAAACACTGCAGAAAGGTCCAGCAGAATGATGACGGATTACCTCGAAGCCGCTCTGGCAGACTTTCAGTGGTGACTGAAAGGAGGGCAGTCTCTGTGGAGTGGCCGGTCTTGAAGCCCAATTGGTTGGGGTCAAGCAGGTTGTTCTGAGAGAGAAAGTTAGACAGTTGGTTAGATACAGCACGTTCAATTGTTTTAGAAAAGAAGGGTAGCAGTGATACTGGTCTGTAGTTCTGGAGGACAGCAGGGTTGAGGGAGGGTTTTTTGAGTAGAGGGGTAACTCTGGCCTGTTTGAAGGCAGAGGGGAAGGTGCCAGAGGTAAGAGAGGAGTTTAGGACATGGAGCAGAAAAGTTATGATAGAGGGGGAGATGGTTTGAAAGAGAGGGGAGGGGACAGGATCGAGGGGGCAGGAGGTGGGGCGATGAGAGAGAATGAGGTCAGAGAGCTCTGACTCGGACAGGGGAGAGAAAGAGTTTAGACATTTAGTTGGGTCAGTCATGAAAGGTGAGGGGGTAGGAAAGGTGGGTTTAGGCAACTGACTGCTAATGTCTGAGACTTTTTCCTCAAAGAAGGAGGAGAAGTCGTCTGCTGTCAGGGTGGAGGGGGGGGGGGTGGGTGAGGTGGGTTAAGAAGGGTGGAGAAGGTAGAGAAAAGTTTGTGGGGGTTTGAAGCAGAGTTAATTTTGTTAAGAAAGTAGAGGGTTTTAGCACCAGTTATGTGAGAAGAGAAGGATTTAAGGAGGGAGTGATACTTATCAAGGTCCAGACCGTTTTTGGACTTGTGCCATCTCCTCTCAGCTGCTCGAAGGGTGGACCGCTCTTCACGAATAACATCCGTAAGCCACGGGCAGGAGGGAGAAGATCGCGCAGGCCTGGTTGACAGGGGACAGAGAGAGTCAAGTGATGCAGTTAAAGTGGTTAACAGGGTGTCAGTGGCAGTGTTAGTGGGGTGGGACGAGAACTCGTCAATGGGAGGAAGGGAGGTTGTTACAACAGAGGAGAAATGGGAGGGGGATAGGGAGCGGAGGTTGCGCCGGAAAGTTGGGAGGGGAGGTGGGAGGGGTTGGAGGGAGAGAGACAGAGAATTTGATAAAGAAGTGATCAGAAATGTGCAGTGGGGTTACAGAGGTTAAGTCAGTGATACAGTTACGTGTCAGGATGAGGTCTAGCTGTTTGCCTGCCTTGTGGGTCGCTGGTGTGCTCAGCAGCGTCAGGTCGAAGGAGGTTAGGAGGGACAAGAAGTCGACAGCCTGCGTTCCTTGGAGGTGGATGTTGAAGTCCCCAAGGACTATCAGGGGGGTTCCATCATCCGGGAGTACGCTGAGGAGCATGTCCAGCTCCTCCACAAAGTCCAAGCTAGTGGTCCTGGCGGGCGATAAAGAACAATTAGGCATGCTTTGATAGGATTAGTTATCATCACATAATGGTGTTCAAATTATTTGGCAGTAAAGGATAGTGGTGTGGATGTGTATTTAATATGTGGGGAAAGAAGCAAACCTGTCCCACCACCCCGCCCGGTTGAGCGGGGTGAGTGAGTGAAGGAGTGGTTGACGGAAAGAGCAACTGGAGTTGCAGTGTTCTCTGGGCGGATCCATCCCTAGTTAAAAGACTTGCAGACTCTTGAGCAGGATGGCATTTTCATTGAGACTATTGGCCAGTGTATCAAGGGCACTGTGTTGTGTGTTGCAGCTGATAACTTGGCTGCCCATGGTCTTGCAGGTTTTGTGCAGTGTTTCAGAGCACACTATGTCTGCAGATTCTGTTGCTGTACTTCAGACCAGAGACAGTCTAGTGACGTTTCTGAAACAGAGTTTACTATGAGAACGAAAGCCAGCCATGATCTTCATGTGCTGAATGTTGTGCAAGGAGAAAATGCTACTCACTTTGGTGTTACAGGAGCGTGTTCTCTCAGCAAGGCATTGCAGCATTTTCATCCGATTACTGGTTTCCCCCCTGATATACTTCACGACCTGTTTGAGGGTATTGTGCCAGTTGAGTTGGCCTTGTGCATCCGTGAAATGATAAGTCTAAAGTATTTCACTCTTGAATATCTGAACACACAAATTCGCACATTTCCATATCAGCACTCTGATAGGCTTGATAAACCACAACTGATACCAAACAACTTTGCAACTAAACTAAGCATTGGCGAGAATGGGCATGAAAATTCCACATTGCTGAGGTTATTACCACTCATGGTCGGAAGTAAAGTTCCCGAAGGAGATGAAGCATGGGCCATATTGATGGACCTTAAAGAAATTGTGCAACTGGTGTTGTCCCCATCTTTCACAGAGGAATCAATTCAGTACATGCAGACTAAAATAAGTGATCACAGACAAGGTCTTCAAGAGACCTTTCCAGATTTTAGGCTCCGACCCAAACATCATTTTGTGGAGCATTACCCAGAACTGACAAAGCCTATGGACTATGAGGTTTGAGGGAAAACATCGCTTTTTCAAAAGGGTGATACATGACACACACAATTTCAAGAATGTCTTGAAAACTCTCGCTACCAGGCACCAGCACATGATGGCGTATCATTTCAGTACCTCATCATTTTTTAGACCCCACACACAAGCCTCAAGTGTCACTTCTGTCCAAGTTGCCACACTGCCTCAACTGGCAAAAGACTTCGTAGCAACAAAAACAGATAGCCAAAACATATAGTCTCTTTCCCTGTCCTCCAGTCTGCAGGCCAGACTGGAGGACTTCCAAAATTCAGCAGAATTGAGCATATACTGCTTGTGAATAACTTGGTTTCCTTTTATTGCAGAAACTACGAGTGCTGGTACACAGAGCATTTGAGATCATTTGAGCTGATATCCTCAGACAATTTCTCAGTGCATGAGGTGTCAGAGCTAAAAGACACAGTAAGTCTCACAGCTTACAATATTGGTGGGCATTTGATGTTGACACAAAAAAGATTGATTTCAATCACAGACATGCAGGCTTAAGTGGAGTAGAGTAAAAAACTGGTTAAATGTCACCACACCAATATGCCATTAGTGACACTTGCTATCATGACAAGCCTAGAAAGACTCTCTGAACCAGCTTTTTTTCTCTCATTTTAGGTCAGTAATACTTGATCCAAATGTTTTTCGTTCAAAATGAAAAAGACATCTGTAAATTGCCTCATTCTGTTTTGCAGAGCTGAATGTTTATAGATCCATTCTTCTCTTCTTTTTAATGATAGGAAATGGCAGCTCAAAACTTCCTACTGCATGTACATGTCTCCACAGACATGATCAGAAAGATGACTCTAGCTTCACGTCCAGAATCTGTGGCTGAGCTAAAAACCATGATGATAGATAAGTTTAAGCTAGACTTTGACTTAAGCTTATCATACCAAGATCCAGACTTTGACAGGCAGTTATGTTCCCTTGTAGAAATTGAGGAACTTCCACAGAAGGCTGTGCTAAAAGTTATAAAGCCTGAGAGTGATGCCAGTTCAATAGCATCAGATGACACCATAATATTGCCCCATGCCATAACTCCAGACAGAACTGAGAGATGGCCAGATGTTTTTCCAGTGCCCACTTTTTCCTATGAGGTAGAACTCATATTGAATGAGGGAAATGTCACATATGAGAGAACAGGGAAAACTCTTAAGTTATCTAGGGGCCAAAAGCACAACATCTTAGAGATCCTTGCAGCCAAAATGCATAGCTTCAAAGCATACCCCAATGACAATGAAGTGTCAAGGGTAGCCGAAGCACTTGTAACTAAACATCTGTGTCTAAAAGAGCCAGGATCTCAGACAGGATGGTATGGCTGGAAAAATAGTTTAAAGTTTAAGATGGGGAACTACCGCACAAAGTTGAGTCGAGCGGGGTTTCATGAGGTAGCTGTAAATTCTGGGAAGAGGAGTAGAAACAACCCAGACAAACAAGCTCCCCACACTAACATCAAAAGAGCAAAAAGAGCAGAAGCAAATTTCCTTCCTAATTCCCCAAGAGGGGAAGATGGTGCAAGCCTTGAGCAATTGAGGCTCCACATTTTAGAACAAGTTAAGATGACTGACAAAGACCTTCACCTGATTGCAAAGTTAATGCAGACTACCTTTGCCCTGCGGCGCAAAGAGGTCATCAATGACAACCTACCTCTTGGAGACATCCTGGAACGCTGGCCCACCCTAAAAATAGAGTCACAGGTGACAATATTTTCCTTGGTATATTTGTAATTCTTTTGTATGGCTGTGATAAATTGGACAGGCTTACTCAGATTTACATCAATCTTGGCATGTCTTTTTATCTTTGTGTAGATTTGTGCCGTTGAGTTTCACAGAATAACGAACGTCAATCTGAAGAACCACTTCTATGCAAGTTAATGTCCATGTCAGACGTGCTGCTGTCCTCCGTGGTCTCCCTGCATATCTGCATGACGATGACTCCAGGTTTCTTAAGCTGTGAGCCTATTTTTAAAGCATGTAGAGCAGCACAACCCTGGTTATTCAGGGACCTCCTGTTCTGCAAACCCATTCATTTGAATTGGGTTTATGGAAGCAAGGAAACATCTAAAACATGCAGGGCAGCAGGCCCCTGAGGATCTGGGTTGAGAATAATTGATGGTGTAGAGTGTGAAGTGTCCTGTTGTCATCAAAGCTTGACGTGTCATTGCGGAATAAGTCATTTAATGTTGTATCACTTCTGTTCTTCAAGTCTAAGGTTTTAGTTACAAGTTTTAAAAGTATAATAGTTTTCTGTTCTTGTCGTCAAGTGGCGCAGTCTGAAGAACCAAACATCAATGACATACCGGTTGGGGCTCCTTCTGATCACAGGTAATTCAACAGATGCCACGTTCTTCTGCCCAGAGAGGATTGCTGTTGTGCTTGAGGGTAACATGGTTGTCGAATTCTCCACGTTGGCTGAAGCCTTTGTCATACTTTTTGCACTAATGTACGCTCTGCATTTGAGTTACCCAAAATACTTGGCGAATACCTTTGACTTTACCCAGAAAGTCTTGATGGGCTTGGAGGATGGGAAACTGAAGCCCAGGGTGTTGAGCCTTAAAAATGAACTTCTGGCAGTGGAGTAATCTCACTCTGAACAGAAGTTGCTCCATGACTTTTCGTATGCACAGGGACTTCTGTCACTCTGGAAATGTTTAAAAGCAAAACTATCGAAAGTTTTGAATGTTATTGTTCAAGTTTTGAAAGCATTACTGTTCATCTTAAAATTTGAGAAAATGGTTTGTATGGATGTCTAAAGCAGTAATGTAAAACTTTCTGTATCCTTTAAAACAGGGGTGCTCAATCCTGGTCCTTGAGAGCCCCTGTCCTGCATGTTTGAGATGTTTCCCTGCTCCAGCACACCTGATTCAAATGAATGGGTAGTTATCAAGCTCTGTGGTAGCCGGGTGATGACCATTCATTTGAATCAGGTGTGCTGGAGCAGGGAGACATCTAAAACATGCAGGACAGGGGCTCTCGAGGACCAGGATTGAACACACCTGCTTTAAAACTTGGCCCAGGCCGTTTTCTTAGGCCCCTTGCACTAATTGTTATAGAATAATGTTAAGAATTGCAGTCTTTTTGTATGGTGTAACAGAGTTGTCAACCATATTCGGCCTTATTGCCTAAACTGATGTAGATTTTTGTTTACGACTGTTATGTTCGATGTCGTGCATGGATATGCCATTTTCCAACACGTATTCCAGGTAGCGGGTTTAACAAACTCTGAGATTAACCCTGAACTTTGAATTGAGTTACTCTAACATGGGAAACTCCGAAAATTCGGTTCCAGAAAAGCTGATGAATGAATTTGTTAACTCAACTCGGAGTTCGGCAACTCGGAGTTTAGCGCGTACATGAATACTACCAAAAGCCAACATCTATGGAGCTCCGATACTCGGATTCACCATGGCAACCGACGACAAAAAACGTTTTCATACTTCACCACACTTAACATTTTATTTTGTATTCATGGTCAATCTGAGCACATATTCCGGAAAAAAGCAACACGGCTGTAGCAGCGTAGCCTATAGCTACAATTGGCGTGGGCAATTTCTGCCGAGTCAATGCATTTACTATTTGAATGCAATAGCCAGTCCATACATTGAACATTTAACCCCACTGTCCGTTACTGTATCATTACAGGAAAAAAGTGTTGCACCTAATAAAAGAACATGTTCAATGTTATATTACATATAAAAACATACTACGAACAGGTAACGCATATTTTGCTTATAGGCTACGCTTGTGATTGTAGCCTCGACGTCACCATGGTTTTAATCAAATATCGACATGATACAAAGTTTAAATATCAATTGGTGCCTATTTCAACTTGTTAGCAGTTTCCCTCAACAGAATGCTTTTTATCAAAGGATGTAGATTAAGATGACGAAGAGACATTAATGACAGCTGCCGCAGAAATGGATGCAGAGAATAATGTATGGTAGCCTAGCTACTGCAGTTCTCTCTCCATGTAGGCTACTTGCATTTACAGGCTTTTTTGTAATTGTCAGTTACACTGACATTATGAGAATACTGAATATAAAAACGATTTGCACATTCTGACAACAGGGCATGCTGTATACAGTGAGATGTTCATTTAATGGCAGGTGAATTTTGCATGTGGAACAGTGAAATGTAGCTAATGTAATCTCATGTACCCAGTTACAAGTAAGTTAGTTGTACAAACTGCACCTCGTGAAGAAAGTCCAAAAACTGACCAAGAGATGGTGTAGGCCCACTTAGGGTAGAAAAATAAAGGCTAATCTCGAAAAAGATTGACTGGAACACCAGTTACGAGAGGATGCATGGTCACAGGTGATGTTAATTGTAGGAACAATAACCTATATGAATATTAATAGTTGAATTTTCTGAATTTCCATTTTGACCAAGAGATCTCATACATAGGGCAGAAGAATAAAGGCTGATCTTGTAAGGCTATCCACCTGCCCCCACCTTTCTTACGGTAAAATATGGAGTTACTGGATGGAGTCTCAACTTGATGTCTCTCACATCTTTGTAACTTACTGTAGCATTGCTAGACATGTTGATAAACAAGGGTCAAGATTCTGGTGTGATTGTAGTTGTTCTTGGGTATAGACGGAATTGTGAAGCATTGTTCTGTGGATTCTTGATTTCCTGAGACCTTCTCCTCAGCTCTGGCTTGTCCTACTCCTTCTTCCTCACCTCATGCTTTCTATCTCTGGTTTACAATAATCATGGTAGAGTAGGCATAAGAGTTAACTTCATTGATTGCATTCATTTGCAATATGATAAAAGGATTATGTTATTTAACCTTAATTTGACCATTCTTGCTCTGATGTAACCCAAAGAGTCAAATAACTGTTATTCCAGTGGTATTGGCATTATTTGGTTAATGTTAATACACTGTTCAGTTTCCCATCTTCCTTCAAACCATAGGGGAATTTGTTTCGGTTGTTTGGCCAATATATTGACCCCCAACAATGTTGAAATAGATTTGCTGAAACAACAGTTACAGGACTGTAGCCTACATCATGTACATTGTAGGAATCGTATGAATCATGTAAATTGTAGGAACAATAGCCGATAGAAATATGCTACTCATTGTTAGATTTCTATTTGTAGGCAATAAAGAAGACCAAATACAATTTCAATTATTTGTCTTTATTTCAGTGCTAAAAGGCATTTGGCCAATTCTGAGTGCAAGTCCACGGCGAGTAACACTATCGATGAAGACCAAAGGGCTCAGAATGTTGCTAAAATAAATTACAGATTGTGTGAAACGGTAACGTTAACTTAAGTATTCATCAGGGAATTAAAGTAGCCTACATCAAACCGCAGTCTTAAAATCGTCTCCCGGCGTATAGAAAGAAAGAAGATTAGAATAGAAAAGCCTTTATTGTCATTGTATTTATACAACGAAATGTTGAGTGCTTCTCCTGTTGGTGTGACGAGGGACAACATATAACACAACAACAACATATAACATAACAATACTACAACTATCCAAAAAACAGTAGGAATAGCCCCCCCCCAAAAAAAAAAATATATACACAGAGTAGAACAAAGTGCGGTGGCATAGACCAAAGTACTTCAATAAATACATCAATTAATACAGCTTTGTTTACGCACATGTGTAAGGTGACCAAGATGGTATGTGACTTGTAGTCAATAAAGTGCTTAGTGTTTAGTGCATGTCGGTATTTAGAGTTCTGATGGCTGTCGGGAAAAAACTGTTCTTAAGACGCGTGGTCCTTGCTCTAAAAGATCTGTACCGTCTGCCTGAGGGCAGGAGAGTAAACAGGTGGTGGCCTGGGTGAGAGGAGTCTTTTAAGATGTTATTGGCCCTGCTAAGGTAGCAGGAGCAGGCAATGGATTCCAGGGAGGGCAGTGAGCAGCCAGTGATTTTTTGTGCTGTGTTGATGACCCTTTGGAGGTCTCTCTTGTCTGCTGCGGTGCAACCGGAGTACCACATCGAGATGCAGTAGGTTAGTACACTTTCGATAGTGGTGCGGTAGAAGGCCACCATCAGTTTACACTCCAGGTTGTTTTTCCTGACTACTCTCAGGAAGTGTAGTCGCTGCTGTTTCTTTTTTACTGTCTCTGAGGTGTTGACAGACCATGAGAGGTCATCTGATAAATTGGCTCCTAGGAATTTGAAGGTGTGGACCTTCTCCACACAGTCCCCGTTGATGTAGAGTGGGGCCGGAACTGCACTTTGCCTTCTGTAGTCCAGAATTAATTCTTTCGTTTTTGTGGTGTTCAGTGACAGATTGTTGTCTGAGCACCACACTGTCAGTTTCTGTACTTCCTCCCTGTACGCTGATTCGTTATCTTCTGATATGAGCCCGATCACGGTGGTGTCGTCAGCAAATTTAATGATGGTGTTGGTGGGTTGGAGTACAGTCATGGGTGTACAAGGAGTACAGTAGTGGGCTCAGCACACAGCCTTGTGGAGTGCCAGTGCTTAGAGTGATGGAGGAGGAAAGATGGGGACCGAGTTTTACAGTTTGTGGGCGGTTTGAGAGGAAGTTATCCAGGTGCAGATGGAGGGGGATAGGCCTAGTGCAGTTAGTTTGCTGACTAGTATGTCAGGGATGATAGTGTTAAAAGCTGAGCTGTAGTCAATGAAGAGCATTCTTATATAGGTTCCACGGAGTATAACTAAGCAAACTAGAGAGCATACCATTTCTGGGGAAATTGTGAGGGTGTGCTTGCGGCTGCCCCAGCTGCCCATACGCTCCTGGTGTTTACATATTTCAAAAAGCATTTAAGTGTATGACTACAGTTCGGACCATTGTGTTCCCTTGATAATAAGTTTGTAAAAATGACATGCATCACTCAGATGGAGGAGAGGTGATACTGGTTGGTTGGAAGAGAAGGAGGCCAAATGTAGCTCATAAAGGTGCAGCGCTAGGTAACTTATTAAATTGTAACCAGATATAAACAACTTGTTGGGTGCCCTATTATGTCCTATTATCCTCCTATTATGTAATTTTAACGCCCTGAACGGCATCATTTGAGAAATTAGGGCTAGCGCAGGCTTATTGATTACTTAAAAAAAGTTTCATGATGCATGATAGAGGAGCCTAGTTAGAGAAGGATTTAGCAGTTTTATTATTACAAGCCTATTTTATTAATAAGTTTGAGTAACCTCAAACCCTTCTTTTGTTTCTTTGACCTTACATTTTCTTTGAGGGCTTATAGTGGTCTCGGTTTAACATCATTATTTATAGCGACATCATTACCGGACACTGTTAGCTCACAATGTAGACAAAGAATGCTCCTGCAACAAAGTTGTTACTTAGTAACAAATAGCCAGCTAGACCATATGCTAGACGCCCAGCAGAAGTTTGTAGCCAACAAAGAATGCTCGTGAAACAAAGTTGTAACAAGTAGCCAGCCAGACGCCGAACAGAAGTTTGTAGCTATATAAAGGCCTATATAGGCTACTTGATTTGGCTGCAAGATTTGCTGATTTTGGGTGTCCAAGATATGATGGATTCTGATCTGTATCAACAGTAGCTACAGGGCTCGACATTAAGGCTTGTCCGGGACGAGTGGATTTTAACCCTATAGCCGTCTTTGCTATAGGGTTAAAGGGTCAATTGTAGGCTATGGGACGTTTAATATTCCAGTTTGTCTAATAATGTGTAGGACCATGTTTCTCAAGTGGTGGGTCAACGATTCCCGACCCAAGTGGATCGCAAGCTGGTGTAGGACTTATTGATTCATAAAACCATCTAAACTCCATATATTAATGTTTTCTGTTAAAAGTAAGCTCAGACGTGTGAATGGAAAAGGCATATTTGTAAACCATCCTGGTCTGTTGTTATGTGTAAACCGAACATTTCACTTAGCTACTTGACTTTAAATAATCACTTTGTATTCTACCAAAGACAACAAGCTGACTAGACTAGCTAGATTTTTTTTTAGCTAACTATCACTACGGCACTAGCTGGTGGCTGGACGATTTGTACAGTACCTCCCAGAAGAGGTCTGGAACGGAAGACTAACAAGGTAGCAAGTTAGCTGTAGCTAGGTCTAACGCTTGGTAACACTGCAGATAGTAGCAGATGTGCTGGGGTAACAGCTAGAGCTAACTCCTCTGTGAAATAGCAGACCACTGTTTCCGAAAGTAGATCTACTAGCTTAGCTCTAATAATATCAGCGTAGTAGCTATAGAGCTATCATTTTTAGCTAGCTAGCTACATTTCACAAACGTGTTTCATATCACAATGTAAAACGAAAACATTTGGCAGACCGGTGTAAAAATTGACCTAATCTCTATGACTTAAATGTAATTGCAAGTTTTTCCCTTCTCGTGATATTTTCAGGCATTTAGCCTACTCATATTGCATCCCCCTTTGAAGCTTATTTTAACAACGACGTACCAGCAGTAGCTATCTCAGATGGAATCGCGATTAAAATAGTACCATCTGCTAACTGAAAATATGCCCCCAAAAACGTGAATAAGCTTGACATTTAGTTAGGGGAAAATCACTCATTCATAAAAATGTCAGTGGTAGCGATCATTGTCAGTAACAAGGCTAAATGCGATATAGCCCTGCTGTGTGGAGAAGCTGCCCCGGTAAATTGTAGGCTACTACTGTACTAGCCTGTCTTGGTATCGATTGCGTTGGTTTAATTCGATTTAACGTTACTTCCGTTGTACGGTCTAGGCTGAAATGAATTATTTTCATGAACAGATTGACAAAGTTTAGGCTGTGGCAATGGAGTTCAGGTTAGTAGTCATTATAGTCAGATAGGTTCACCTATTGAAAGACTTTTGAAGTAAGGGGTAGTGCCGAACATGAGCCGCCGTTTGACATCCTACGAGCTGTTAACAGCTGCAGTGTGGAGATGTTTTTTTTAGCTAACGCTACTAGCGTTCTTCTAGACTAGGCTACAGTACAGCGTTGCAGTGAGCTACACTGGTTTGATATTTCACCAACAAATCGTTTAGTTGTAATCTAATGTTATAATAAATCCTACAACGAAAATGTATTTGTGAGGAATGTTTATTTTAACGATTGAAAACAGATGCATCATAGACCGCAGTAGTATGTGTTGCCCGGGGAACAGAGGCTAATGTCATGATGCTAATGCTTCAGTGAAATTGTACTAGACTACCGTTTCCGAAAGTAGATGTACTTCCTTAATAATATTACCTTATATTGTACATTACACATCACAATTGTGTGTCATATCACAAAGTAAAATGAGCAAATAGTTATCACCCAGGCCTCTTTGTTTGTGGCGTTTCTGCAGCTGCCTTGCTGTAAAGAAGTTAGCCTAAGCCTAGCCATCTCCCAGAAGTTAACGAGGTGCTAAACTAATGTTCTGCTAGAGATAGTCACGCGAGTTTTCGTGACGTTAGTGGCGTCAGTGACTGGGACGTTAGTGACGTTAGTGGCGTCAGTGACTGTGGCTAGCAAGTTAGCCACCGTTAGCTTCACTTTTCGTCACTAAAACGTAATTTCTACTAAACCGTGCAACGGAACGTAAATCCCGATACAAGCAACTCAATCGCTACCAAGACGAAACTTTTGACACCTAGGTTGCCTATGTAGTCCAAATATTGACAAAGTTTTAGGGGTGGGAAAATAAATAAATAATAATATATATGTGAGATAACAATGGTTGTGCCCTTGACGAAGGCAAAGCACACCCAATTAAATTTTGTTCGAGATCGCTTGGCTGAACCAGGAAATGATATGCCGTGTCTGCCAACCCTATCAGGCTCATAAAGTGGGAGGGGATCGGTAGAAACCAGAGTTTGGCATGGAAAACCTGCTAGCGAGCAGGTTAGTTTCAAGGGGTAAGTTACCATGGAAACTTACCAAAAGGTTTCGTTACCTCTCTTTCTGGAACGCGGAACTCGGAGTATGCCTCTTTTCAGGGTTAAACAACTCAAAGTTTTCACTAAACCCTACTTGGAATACCCCCCTGGTTGTGATTGAGATATCAACATATTTAAAATGGACACCTTTAAATCCTGTCTAGCAAAACGGTTGTTTAGATGGAGAACACTGTACTTATGACTACTACACTGCATCTTCTTTTAGAATGTAGTTCTAGACAGAAGCAGTTTAAAGAAGGACCAAACTGAAAATAGATCTCTTTCTCTCCCTTTGTTTCTTTTTCTCTGCATCTCTCTCTAGGCCATTATAAACCAGTGAGCAGAACCATGTATGACACAGTTTCTTTGTCTTCTTATGCTATTTTGGATTATTTGAGCAACAATGCAATTCACTGAACTGTTAAATAAACATTTACCTGCATTGAAACTGGGATTTTGATTTAAAGCTACTGTCAACCAATCATTTTATTAAACCAACATCCAGTTTTCAGTTGAAATTAAGCAACAATGTTAATTGGAGTTCACATAGCTTAATTGAGCTTAAAAATTGAAGTGTAAATTAAATAAACAATTACTTAAAGACAAATTAAACATTTTATTTCATAGATTGTGAAAATAATTAAGTATACTAGAGTTGATTTTTTTTTGTACCGTGAAAACAAATTTCCCATGTAGAAAGTTCTTAATCAGTAATGTTACTTTGACTTAAAAAATCAAGTTTGTGTTACTTAAAATGATTAGTAAAAGTTACTTAATAATGAATACGTTTTTTAACTTGCAAATCTGAGTATGTTTTACTTAAAATTTTCGATGTAATCAGTTACAACAATTATTTTGAGTTGAATTAACTTATTGGGTTTTACAGTGCAAGCTGCACAGGATCTACTATGAACGGTGACGATATTGGCCGTGGTTCCCAGATTCGATCGTTCTTAAGGACTTAAGAAGGCTCTTAAGAAGGGTTCGGCTAAGAAGGAGCGCTAAGATAGGGGTGTTTCCCAGACGCGTTCTTAACTGCCTTCTTAAAATCCCGCAAAAGAAGCTTCTTAAGAAGCTCTTAGTGGGAGCTGTCCACCGCCGTGGTGTTGAAACTGAATCAATCGATGCCAGGAAAATCTATCACCCACCACTTTATCAGCGCATGAATTACGCACAACACTGATATATTGATATAAAAATATAAATGTGCTACGCTACGACAGGCAACCACGCACGCTGTCCAAAATTATCACAAAAAATGTAATTCCCCCCAATGTTGACTCAAGGCTACGGCCTTGAGCCCTATACATGATAGTTGATATGGGTTGTGTGATGGTAGTGGTAGTGGGTTTATTGTTGGGAGTAGGGTGGTGCTGATATCAGTGCTTGGTGACTGGTGGTGACGGGGTAGGGGCTGATAGACATCAAAAGAGATTGACAAGCTCCTCTCTGGTCTGGACACCAGCTTGGTGGAGTGCTGCTCGGGATTTGCGGGGGGTGAGGTTGGGGGCTTCATCTTCCGATGATTCCCCATCTTCATCCTCAGGAGGCCACTCATCTGCTCCAACAGGTGACAAGCGCAGCCCCCCCGACGAACAATCGATACATCGGAAACGACACTTCCACCGGCCAAACACCCGTTCAATGTGGGTCCTGGTGTGTGTGTGGGCCTCATTGAACCTCTCCTCCTGTGGTGTTGCTTGGTTGATCATCGGTGTCACAAGGTAACTCCAGAGAGGGTAGCCACTGTCCCCGAGGAAGATGCTCCTGCCAAACTCTCCTCAGCCTTCTGGCCTACAGCTAATTTGGCCCACACGAAGCTGTTGTGTGTGCCTCCTCTTTTGAATCTCCTTTTTGACCTGGCAACGATGTCCGTGATGAGGCCATCGTGGTCCACTGCCACCTGGGTGTTGATGGCAGCGTAATGTTTCCTCCCAATCCAGCACGGATCCACCAGGGAGGGATTGTGGATTGGGATCAGTGTGCCATCCACGACACCGAATACCCGGGGGATCCCAGCCATGACATGAAATCCACTGTGGACCTGGCGGACCTCGTCCAGTGTGGTGGGCATTTGGATGTATGTCCGGGCATGGCGCAGGAGGATCGGTGTCACGGCCACACTCCGTGAAACCGATGCCTTGCTGATGATGGTGCCGTCCCCCACCACCTCCAGGAAGCTCCCCACTGCATAAAAACGCAGCGCGGTCAGGAGCTGTACCTCCGGGCTTAGGGCAAAATTGCAGCAGGTTTGCCTCCGGATGTGTGGTGACACTAGCGTGACGAGGCGTTGGATCTCCATACGGGGAAGCCAGTACTTTGATTGGACAGCCCGGTCCGACAGCACATTCAGTGGGGAGGAGTGCTGAAGCACATAGGCATTTATTATATAAACTATCTGGCATCACGCACGGCAACGCTGTTGGAGTGAGAATAGAGCAGTGAGAATATGCTATATTGCAGCCATGGTGTCTCACTCGTGTGGACTTCAGCAACGCCTTTATATACATACTGGCAGGTGGAGCCTCTCTTGATGAGGTTCCAGCCGAGTTCAATTACACCTGTCAGTTTCCCTGATATCTGTGAAATACCACAGGGTTGTTGATGTTTTTATATCTAATGTAAACTCATGCAGATGCCGAATGTTTGTGAAAACGTAATGAGTGATAGTAATGATGATTCATTTTATTTATGTAGCTACAGGAACACATGGGCATTTTATTTTTTTTATATCGTTATTTTTCTTCTTATGCTATTATTTTTCTTGCGTCAGTGTTCTGCAGCTGTGGTCGCACATTTATCATCACGCATGGTTTTAGTAGGCCCATTCCTTTGTGTCAGATATAACTTTCCCTGACGCGGCTGCGGTGAGCGTTTGGTCGCTAAGAAGGCTGTTAAGAGTGGGTCAGGCTGATCTTACATTTCCTTCTTAGTGAAAGATCTTCTTAAGCTAAGAACGACTCTGGGAAACACGTCCTTCTTTCACAGCGCTCTTAAGAGCGCTACTAAGAAGCTCTTAGCACTTAAGAGCTTCTTAACGAATCTGGGAAACGCGGCCATTATTGTCGAGAATGAGTTAATGGGCGGGGTTTTTATACCGGTTGATCTCTGATCTCCGACTTAACCTGCTCCCGACCAGGTTAGCCGTTCAGCAAGTGTTACCATGGCGATGTACCCCGGTAACAAGTAATCCACCGTCGTAGTACAGAAAACCCTGAGTTGAACCTGAAGTTACCTCGCTAACGCCAAATCTTGATTCGTGATTCTGGTCAGCATTATCGTCATTGGACTCCCAGTCGATCTCTGGTATGTGCAACTCCTAGCCTAGAGAAACATAACTTAAGATGTTAACATTTGGATCTGCATCCGACTGTAAAGTCATGCATTATCATGACATGATGGCCCACTTTATTAACTGTCATTAAGAGCCTTTGTTGATTTGTTCATTTTAAGTTATTGTATAATGTCAAACAGACTCATTCAATTCCATACTGTCGTAAGGAAGCAGGTGAACAATGGTTCCTCTACTTTCAAGACAAATGGATGCAAGCTACTGTAGAGAGCCTTGAATTAACAGTACAGCTAGCCTAGCGGGATTTTAAGAGGCACTTTTAGTTGTTCGGCCACTTAAATACATATACTTACTAACTTTAGTCCAGACATGTGCAGAGCATTAAAGGGGCAATTGACTGTTTTTTTTTTTTGTATTTCACACTGTTCCTTAAGGTCTCCAAATAGGGTATGTAACATTGGTTGGGTTGAAAATGGCCCGGGTGCTGTTCTATGCCCACTGACAGATCCTCTGAAATGTTCCCGGGAAAAAACACTAGCTTTTCTCCTTTTATGGTATGCTCATTAATATTTAGATAAGCTGCGCGCTGATTGGTTGGTTTTCAACAAGTGAAGCTGGGGAGCAAAAACGCAACACGGCCAACAGCAGCACTCGCTGAAACACTGAAGTTGGAGACTTTAAATAAAAACGTGCAAATAAATCTATTGTGTCTACACAACACTGTTTTCAACAGATTGACTATATATCATTTGAAATGATAACATTACTTGTTTCCACTTCTGTTGTTGAAGCAAACTGGATTGACTTGGGTGGGTAGAACGTTAGGCTACAGCTTAGCAACCAAACCATAGGCTATCCTGATTCTACTCGGCTTCAGTTAGCTAGCTAGCTCTAAATAACTTGCTGAAAAATAACATGACCAAGATCTGGACAAACATGCATCTTGAATTGTAGATTTACATTACAAAGGTTATTTATTTGAATGAAACACAGTCAGGAACATGAATCAACGTTAGCCCCATTGCCAATAAACCAGGCTAAATTATCACACATTCTACCTATGCTCAACTTGTTTACATGCCTACAGTCTAGGTGGGACTAGTAACAGTTACTAGCAATGCCACCGTATCCTGTATCAAGCACCTGCCTTTCTCCAGATCTTTCAAATAGATTATCTAGACAGGCGTTAGCAATAAGCCAGACGGCTGTTCGTTTTCTGGCTATTTTTCGGAAGCTTCCCTTCTAATGCTGACTACAGCTAGTCTAGCTAGAGTCATTTGATGTGTGAAGAAACTTATTTAGCATTCTACCTGGTATGCTATATTATACAGGAAACGTTAGCATTGCTAACAACTGTTAGCACAACATCATACTGTCCTTATAGGCGGTTGCAATGAGCATACGGTCGGAACAGCACCTCTTTCCAGGTTCAGCTTTCTAGCAAATCCTGCTTGCAATTGTCCAAGGTTGTTAAAACTGTCTTGGGTGAAATGTTCAGAGCAAATGAAGGATTGAGTGTCGAACTTCGCCGGGATCTTCTCATAAGACAACAGCAGCCATGCCTGTTGAATGTTTGGCTCCTTGGGAAGACTGTGAGTGTTAGCCTTCCCTGTAGGCTACAGCCTGGAACACAGCATTTACAACCGTGGTCCATTTTCAATATCCTTGTTATAATTCAAAACGTTCTTCTTTGTAAGTCCTTATAAGTAGCTTACACAGAGCAGCGCGCAGCTAAAGTCGTATCGGAGATAGACGCTACCTCGGGCTGGTCTGGATGTAAATTCTGGGGCGTGACAAAGATACAGACCAGAGCCAATAAGAGGGCGATCACCGGTCCTACGTAGGACCGGTAGCTTTGTTGAAAAGCTAGCGTTTTACAGCCAATTTTTTTCTTTTTGAGATTTGAATAGGAAAGAGGTGTCAATGGACTTTGATAATCACGGTGTGTTCATTTTACCCACCGAACTGTCGTTATTCAACTATGACAAGGTAAAATCAGTTTTGCAGTCAATTGCCCCTTTAAAAAGAGAACAAAGAAAAAGTCTAAATGTATATTAGGAAAACATTTTCTGATGATTAAATGTGCCTAGCTTGCTAGCTGATGAAACTCAAGACAACTCTTAATCATTAGCCTCATTTAAATTCACATTTCATGTTTTCAGATTCAAAATTTTTTTTACGGCTTCAAATGTATTTTTTCAGTTTCATTTTTTTGTGTGTTTTTTTTTCAGTTTCATTTTTTTTCAGACTTTTGGCCTCGATTTTGCGTAGGGGGCATGGCTTCAACTCAGAGGCGGGAATTATGAGTAACACCCTACCAAAGAGGCAAAAGACTCGGCAGTCGGCATGGCGTCCGCTCCGCCAACCCAGTCTCATACTCCTGCGTATCTATGACACGGGTTTACACATCTATTTTGCGTGAGTGTAATTCGATCGACTAGAGCAAAACACATGATTGGTGGTCCGTTCAAGCTTTTCAGGCTCATGGATGAAAGGAGCTTGTAGTCACACATTTATTGGCATTAAGCAACATTTTGTATGGCCTGGGTTCATCAAAAACAGCTGGTTATCGTGGGCCTATTTGGGGTTGTTTTGAGGCAATAGCCAATTGTCCCACAATACCACAGCCCTACCTACTGAGCCTACTTAAATCATCACTGTGAGCCCAGACAATAGGTTACAATCAAAATACGCTAAACCCTAAAGGAAGATTCTTGTTGTGGCTTTCTACACTTGCCGTCTTGCACGTTTATTTCGGCTCTCAGCGAAGGCAGTCGCATTTTCTTTCCTTCTCCTCCCCCTGACCTTCCCTGCTTGCTTCCCTGCTTGGCTTCTATCCTATTGTCTATTGTCCTATTGTCCTATTCACAGAGAAATGCTCTGAAGTAATCATTTGGATAGTTTTTGATGATATCACTCAAAATCAAATACTTCTGATTGGGGCAAAGTGGATCGACTACAACCACTAAAAGGAACAACCTGAGGGACTGAAGCCCAAGGAGAGCAGAGGTATTTTGGGCTACTCTCCCAGACTGACCACAGGCAAGCAAGCGAAAGCTTGTTCCTTGTAGAACTATGGCTTGCAAAGACTGCAAACAACTTACTCAGAGGATAGTCGAACTGGAGCTAAGAGTCAGAACCCTCTTAGATATCAGAGAGACCGAAGACTTTATAGATTCCATGCTACCTAGCCCGGAGGCTAAGCTACTGAGCTACTAATGAGCCATCCTTGGAACCAGCTTTCTTTCCACCGGCCGGTGGACCAGATGAGTCATGGCCTGCTCTCGGCTCTAAACCAAAGAGGCCCAGCGCCGCTTCTATCTTCATCGGAGTTGGGACTGTCACCAAGGATAAAAAGCGAGGCAGAGACTCTTTCCACATCACCTCTCCTCCTGTCCCACTCAGAAACACATTCGAACCACTGGGAACTTTCTCTCCCTTGTGTGTGGAATCCAAGGCGAAGAGGCACAGGAGTGCTAGCCACGCAGCTTACAAACATGAAGGGCCCAGATCGCCGACACACCATGATGGTAGCTACTACACACATGCAAATCCAACACATCATCGTCTGCTGCGACCGGGAGTCCCCCATTTCACTCCAAGCCCCCTAGGACCACTCTGGGACGCCGTTCGACCCCCTTATCAACGGACTGACGGACTCCACCTAAACCGTAGAGGATCTCGACTACTAACAGCAAACATCAGTCACGTGCTCCTGACCACAAATCAAGTTTCTCTCCCTATCCCTGTTGTGTCTAAGCAGCCTCCTGCAAGGTCGTGGGCCCTGCACAGATCTGTACCCCCCGGATCTGTCTAACAGAAACCTGGCTAAACAATGACACGGCAACAGCAACTCTGATAGAAGCGTGTCCACCCAATTACAGCTTTCACCAAGTTTCTAGGAAAACAAAAAAAGGTGGAGGAGTCGCAGCTATTTTCTCCTCTAAATCAAAATGTTCAAAATCACTGAGCTAGGTGAATTCACATCATATGAATATCTTGCTGTACAGCTCAAAACCAAATCAATACTTTTTGGTATTATATATCGGCCACCCAAGCACTCGCCAATATTCATACAAGAATTCTCTGAACTATTATCACTATGTGTCACTAGAAATTACAAAGTAGTTTTAAACGGAGACTTAAATATCCAAGTAAATAAAAAAGCAGACCCAAGAACTATTGAGCTCTTAAATCTCCTTGACAGTTTCAATCTAATTCAACACATAACAGACCCAACACACCGGCACGGAAACACACTAGATCTAGTGATATCAACTGGACTAAATATCAATAATATTTCAATAACTGATCTACCCCTCTCAGACCACCATTATATACTTTTTAATGTGGAAATTATCCTAACAAAAAACACATAACAATTCTTAGTCCAAAGAAGAAATTTAGACGATAAAGCTATGAAGACATTTTCTGAACAATTTGCTCTATATGAGCCAACTAGTCATGATTGCTCTCTGAATGAAATGGTAGAGAACCTCAATGATGCACTTTTATCTGTGTTAGACTCTGTTGCACCACTGAAAACCAAAAAAAAGTGCAAAAGCATTACCTCCCCATGGCTGAGAAATACAAATATTAGTGAAACTAAAAGAAAATGCCGTGCAGCAGAGAGAAAATTGAGGAAAACAAAGATCCCTATCCACTACAATATCTATAAAGATACACTAACCAATTATAACAAAACAATCCATCTAGCAAGGAGAGAATATTTCTCCAAGATTATTACAGAAAATGCCAGAAATTCCAGAGTTCTTTTCTCCACCATTGACCAGCTGCTAAACACTGTCCCTGTCCCACCCCCTTCCTCAGCAGTTAAATGTGAAGAGCTTGCTTTGTTCTTCAAGAACAAAATAACTTTGCTATCTACTTGCAAATTACAGACCAATATCAAACCTTCCATTTATTAGTAAAGTACTGGAAAAGATAGTTTTAGTCCAATTAAATTTTTTTCTTGAAGAAAATAACATCCTGGAAGTCTTGCAGTCAGGTTTCAGGAAATATCACAGTACTGAAACTGCTCTCACCAAAATAATTAGCGACGTCAGACTAAACTCTGATGCAAATAAAGTCTGTATCCTTATCCTGCTAGATCTTAGTGCAGCATTTGATACCATTGATCACGAAATCCTAATCAATAGACTGGAAAAGCTTATTGGGTTCACGGATAGTGTATTAAACTGGATATAATCATATATCACAGGAAGGAACTTTTACGTTAGTTTAGGAGACCATAGGTCCAAGAAACATGAGAACTGCTATGGGGTTGCTCAAGGAAGCTGCTTTGGTCCATTTCTTTTTTCTCTTTATATGTTACCACTTGGCGACATAATCAGAGAACATAACATAGATTTCCATAGCTATGCGGAAGACACACAACTACACATATCCACTGAACCCAACGATGCAACGGCCATCAATTCCATTACCATTTGTTGGCAATAAACAAATGGATGAATGATAACTTTCTTAAATTAAATGAAGTAAAAAAAACGAAGTCCTATTATGTGGCCCCAAATCCAAAAGAGAGATGCTTACTAAGAATCTAGGAGGCTTAACCCCCTGTCTTAAACCAGAGGTGACGAGTCTCGGTGTAATCCTGGGGAATATAGCAAAGGTACGACCATTCATAAACCAAAATGATGCAGAGAAGTTCATTCATGCTTTTATATCCAGCCGGCTGGACTACTGTAACACACTCTTCACTGGTCTTCCCAAGAAAACCACTGAAAGACTACAGCTAATTCAAAATTCTGCAGCTAGATTATAGGGATGGGCGTGGTTAATCGAATATCCGGATATCCTAAAGTAAGTTAGTATTCGAATACTTTTTTCGAATACTTATGAGCATAATTTGATTTAAAAAAATGTTTTATTGAAAAACCGTCGCGTCGTGTTGTGAATTCTAATAGTTGTGACGTTAGAAAATGATGAAAACCATCAAAAAGGCTGCGAGTCTCCTTTCATTTCATTTGGCGCTACAAGAAGCATAGTGTCCTGGCTAAGCAGTACCTTGCAGCAACCTCAGTTCCTGCAGTCTTTTCTACGCCGGCCTGCTCGTAAATCGACTCTGTACTCGCCTCTCCCCTGAGCATGTTTACATGCTAATTCTCCTGAATAAAAATGCGTATGGCTAATGCAGTTGTGGCTTATTTATTTTCTTACCAGTAGCCATGTAGAGCTAGCGTAATCGGCTGTTTATGTTTGCATTGTGTGGTGGCGCACCGTATCCTATAGGATTCCGGTTCCAAGTTAATATGCAATATTTCTCCGTGTGTCTTTCGTTTTTATGGTGGATAGTCTACCCAATGTGTTTAATTTAGTCCAATGTAGCCTACTTTTTATTTCACATAATAGGCTAATCGCTTTTCCGCCAAATTAAGAGCCTAAGTCTGAAGACGCAGCGTTTTTTCAAGTTCATTGTCTTTTCGTCTAGTAATAAATTGATCTTTCATTTGTTTTCTTTATTCAACCCTTATTTAATCTAATAGTTTAACAGTCCCAATTATTGCCAGAACGTGTGGTGGTTCATGTGTTTACTGTATGCTTTGCGTCACGTCAGGCTAATTACATAACGGAACCACATTAACAAAATAGATTATCCGGATATTCGAAAATAATTTATTAATAATATATTGGGACAAGCCATCAATTTGATCTGAGGGCAGCATGCAATCTCTAACACGACTAATGTCTTCCATCATCTACCAAATCTAGGTGTCCCTATATCTGCCTTCAATCTTGTGTGCAGCTGCGTTGGTCTGAAGATAACCACGTCCCTCTTGTCAAAATCCAAATAAAATGTATTTGTATAGCCCTTTTTACACGCAAGCATGTCACAGAGGGCTTCACATACGCCCATAGAACTGCCCCTCAACCAACCTAAACCCTCTAGGAAGACAAGGAAAAACTCCCAGAAAAACAGCACAGAAATAAATGTGGTGTGGAAATAAATGTGGTGTGGAAATATATGGGGAAATAAATGTGGTGTGTAAAAGTCTACAAAAATTAATAAATGTGGCATTAGGAAAGAAAAGTCCCCTGAAATAAATAAATGTTATTTTTACAAAAACGTCATTTTGAAATAAATTAATGTATTTATTGATGATGGTAAATGGATTCAGCTATATAATTATATAATGCTATATTTATATATTTATTGCCATCTTTTTTAATTTCAGAATTAATTTCATAGCCATATTTATTTATATATGTATTTATCTATTTACCTATTTATTTATTAAATTAATTTTGACTAACTGTGTTCCATACGCAGCTAGCTAAAAAAGTGTCGGAGATCTACGCGACCTCCGTTTATGTTCCTGGATCAGAAAACCAGAGGGCGGGTAAATGTAAATGTTGGGGCTTGACAAAGTTGAAGCGGCCATACTGGGCGAGATTGGTAGTGCATATGGCGGCGGTCTGACGTAGGTGGCATCTATGAATACTATGCATGGCACAGTTTTGTTATCCATAAAATTAGTCTTGAAATCATCCCCCAATTTACCTGTTTCTTAAATTTTACCAAAAGTCCTTAAAATTGGTTAAAAGATGAAAAGCACAAGAATTTATGATATGCTAAAACACTTTCCCACAATGTCAACGAACAATAATTGAACTGAACTTCCCCATATATGTTAATTGAATAATATATATATATAATTTATTTTGTTGTTTTGTTTTTTTCCTTTTCACTTCCCTTGTAATCCATTCTGTAGCCTATGTGTATTTTTGATTACGATGTTATTATGCCATTTGGAAAATGTTCTGTATCTTGATGTACTGAAAGAGTATCGATGTTGCAATGTATGGTTTATACATTTTCAATAAAAAATATAAATAAATAACAATTCGTGATCTAAGTCCCTTTGCGACAGAAACCGCTCCTTAACGGCAGATTTCACACAACGACAACAAGCAAGCATGGCGACCACATCTGGGAACGCAGGTGCCGCCTCCGATTATAAGGATAATGCTACTCTGAAAGGAAATGACAGTGACACCGCGGGTCCGGATTCAGCCTCGGGAAGTGCTCCACAACCAAAACCCGTCTGTCTCATTGTGATGGGGATGGCGGGGTCTGGGAAAACTACTTTTGTTCAGGTACTAGCTTAGCTAGCTAGTTAGCACAGGCGGTCCAGCCATTGTTGCATTGAAATTCAAGCGCGTTACTCTGTTAGCGTAGCTCACAAGATTTACACATTTGATTTAGTTGTATCTAATGAACATTAGCTAGTTACGCTGTACGCATGCCCCAGTGTATGTTTTGGTTGTATGGCAAGCTAGCTTTCTACCTATCGTATTGACCACAACAAATCAGCTCAAATGCCACACTTTATCACTTTAAGAGACTCATCGGTTACCTTCACACGAAGAGATCTCCCCCCTACGTGATCAACCTTGACCCTGCAGTTCACGAAGTACCTTTCCCAGCCAACATCGGTAAGCCACCTTCTGAACACAAGTCAGATTGCTTGGCAAACAGTAAGCCAGCAATATAGTGATAGCTAGCTATGTGATCCGTGAAGAAGTAAAATCTGAATCCCATACGGAACAAGGTTGGAATTCTGTTTTGACCCCTGCCTCCCCCAGATATCCGTGACACTGTCAATTACAAAGAAGTTATGAAACAGTACGGACTGGGACCCAACGGCGGAATCGTCACATCACTCAACCTGTTTGCTACTCGTTTTGATCAGGTGACCTGTTTATTTTCTATGCTGCCTACAATATTGGCAGCGACACATTTTTTGTTTTGCTGGTTCAGTATTTGTGAATAATTTAACACGTTTCTATAGAATACTAAAAAACAAGATTACACATTTTATAAGTTTTAAAGCTTTTATTGGCTCCCATTTTTGGGGGCCCAATGAAGCTTTTATTTCAAATCCATCTGATCACTGCACAATAATTAAGTAACCATATTAATCAACACCACAACATCTGAAGCACAAACTTTGCAAGCCAAAATGTATGTCACTGTATACTAACATTATTGTTATTATTATCTATTTTTACAATTGGTGTTAAGAAAAGAACTCCCAGGAGGGCATCTCTACGATGGCCCTGAAGTGCAAATCACAACAGCAAATAGAAAAACACAACAGCAAATCATAAAACATAACAGCAAATAGGAAAACATTTCAACAAATCATAAAACAAGACAGAAAAATAGGAAAACACAACAGCAGGTAGGAAAACACATAAACATCATAAAGCACAACGGCAAATAGAAAAACAAAACGGCAAATAAGAAAACGCAACTGCAAATATGACAACACAATGACATTAACTTCTACCGGAAAAGGTTGGGCTTATCTAGCAGAGGACAGCCCCTCCTGATTGGACAGACGGACTGTCTGTCTTTTAATAGGG
Source organism: Hypomesus nipponensis (assembly GCF_054491055.1). Lineage (NCBI taxonomy): Eukaryota > Metazoa > Chordata > Actinopteri > Osmeriformes > Osmeridae > Hypomesus > Hypomesus nipponensis. Next base: position 14,821,793 of record NC_140372.1, on the reverse strand, counting down.
AGGAGAGGTGAAAAACACGGAAAAGCGCCTATTTTGAAAACATGATTAGCCTAGTTAGTACATCTGATTAGAGCTAGCAACAATCAATTGCAGATTAAGGGGTCCCCTATCGTCCAGCTAGCGCTCGGCAGGAATTTCATGCCCACTCACTAAAAACAAACTTGACCCTCTCACTGGACATATATTTATAATAAAATGTTTTATTGAATGCAATTGGTTGCCTTGTATATTCTGTTTTATCTAACAAACTCCTTAAATTGAGCAGTTTCTGGTGTGATTCCTATCTAGATTAGATTCAACGTGCATCAAGTAAGTACTACAAATATAAATGTTGTTAACATGGTCAATTGTAAGTGGGCAGATGAATAAAAAAAACTTGTTTAACAAGTCCCATTTACTTCAACAGTCGAAAGTAAAATGTTCAGTAGAACAATAGTCCTCATTAGGCTATAGTACGGTAGCAATAGCCATTTCTAGCTCTGCTTCACAATATTGCTTCCTATTGGTATAGGTTAATCATATTGTAATACATGCATTTAAATTAATAAAGTATGAGACATATACATGATAGAACAGTAACCAATTGATATTATGTATTAATATACCGAAAATGTCAGTAAATTGAGATGGTGCTGCTGTATGTCCCGTCAAAAACCTTTCAAACTGGTTGACGGCAGTGTTTTTTTTTTAAGTACACAAGCTCTCCTTCCTGTTAAAAAACAGACAGTCCGTCTGTCCAATCAGGAGGGTCCGTCCTCTGCTAGATAGGCCCTACCTTTTTTCCGGTCGAAGTTAATGTCGTTGTGTTTTCCTATTTCCTGTTTTGTTTTCCTATTTGCCGTTGTGTTGTATGATTTGTTGAAATGTTTTCTATTTGCCGTTGTGATTTGCACTTTAGGGCCACTGTACATCTCTTAAGGAGAGGTGTTTGGCAACACTGACATTTGAGTCAAGTGCCAGTCGGTTTTGAATACAATAGATTGATCTGCTCTATAAATTGTGTTTCATTGATTGTCCAGTAGATGTCCCCATTTAGATTCCTAGTTCCTTAATACACCTGTTCTTTGTACGTTGATGGGAAAACCTCAGTTAGTCAACATACATACTATGTTTTGCTTCCTCAGGTAATGAAGTTCATAGAGAAGAAACAAGACAATCACCAGTAAGTCTACTGGAAAGGGTTGTACACTAGTTGTGCGTAAATTCAAACGTAGCTTAGTTTTAACCCTTGTGTTATCTTCGGGTCAATGTGACCCTTCAGTCATTGTGACCCCCCCATGTGTTGCGACAACTTTACCTCATACAAAAATAAAGTGAAGCATTTTCTTTTAACCGTCGGGCTGTCTCACACCCCCCAAAGCGAGAGGGTTCAAAGAAAATGCTTTTTATTTGTTTTTGTATTGGGTAAAGTTGTCGCAGCACAACGATGGGTTGTTATGAACCTTCGGGTCATTGTGAGTTAACGTAATTTCTAACTTTAGTTGGAGTTTGCTCACTACTAATGATTCAAGGATTAAACGCAGGCTAAGTAGGTGTAAATTCCTCAGTAAATTAGTATTTACTAAGTAACAGTATTGCCAATGTAAATAAGCTTGAAATGTATTTTTGCAAAATCTGGTTAGCAAAACACATTTTCTGGAAGTCTGTTTTGATTAATTGATATGTTGTCTAGCAAGTAAAACATATTATCATGTCGAGGTACCTAAATGTAGCTAAAACATACCTTTTGGTTACCAGAGCTTGGCTTCTGTTGCTGCGGACTAGGACCTGATACAAATTTCCACATTGTTATAATTAGATTTAGCCATTTAACCTTGATTGTGTAGCAAAGTGTTCAAAGACAATTGAGCATTAGAAACTTTTAAACTACAAAATATTGTAAATTAAAAACGATGATTGACACTGCATCAAGAATAGTGCTTCCCACCGATTGGCCACATAAGTTAAAAAGTCATTTTCTGCAACAATATTTTGGTTAGTGTGGATGTCAATGTAGCTAAGATTAACTTGCGTCTCTGTGGTGCAACCAAACATCGACAGAGCTTTAGAGGGGCAATTGATTGTTTTTTTGGGGTATTTCATACTGTTCCTTAAGGTCTCCGAATAGGGTATGTAACATTGGTTGGGTTGAAAATGCCAAGGTGCTCTTCTATGCCCCCTGATAGATCCTCTGAAATGTTCCCGGGAAAAAAACACTAGCTTTTCTCCTTTTATGGTATGCTCATTAATATTTAGATAAGCTGCTCGCTGATTGGTTGGTTTTCCACGAGTGAAGCTGGGGAGCAAAAACGCAACACGGCCAGCAACAGCAGCACTCACTGAAACACCGAAGGTGGAGACTTGAAATAAAAACGCGCAAATAAATCTATTGTGTCTACACAACACTGTTTTCAACAGATTGACTACATATCATTTGAAATGATAACATTACTTGTTTCCACTTCTGTTGTTCAAGCAAACTGGATTGACTTAGGTGGGTAGAACGGTAGGCTACAGCTTAGCAACCAAACCATATTGTGATTCAACTCGGCTTCAGTTAGCTAGCTCTAGATATCTTGCTGAAAAATAACATGACAAAGATCTGGACAAACATGCATCGTGAATTGTAGATTTACAAAACACAGGTTATTTATTTGAATGGAAACAGTCAGCAACATGAAACAACGTTAGCCCCATTGCCAATAAACTAGGCCAAATTATCACACATTCTACCTATGCTCTTGCGTTAGCAAGCTAAACTAGTTAACATGCCTTCAGTCTGGGTGTTACTAGTAACAGTTACTAGCAATGCTAACGTATCCTGTATCTAGCACCTGCCTTTCTCCAGTTCTTTCAAATAGATTATCTAGACAGGCGTTAGCAATAAGCCAGACTGTTGTTCATTTGCTGTCTATTTTTTTGGAAGCTTCCCTTCTAATGCCGACATCAGAGCTAGTCTAGCGAGAGTCATTTGATGTGTGTAGAAACGTATTTAGCATTGTACCTGGTATTCTAACGCTATATTACAGGACACGTTAGCATTGCTAATAACTGTTAGCACAACATCATACAGTCCTTATAGCTTGTGGTTGCAATGAGCATACGGTCGGAACAGCACCTCTTTCCAGGTTCAGCTTCCTAGCAAATCCTGCTTGAAATTGTCCAAGGTTGTCAAAACTGTCTTGGGTGAAATGTTCAGAGCAAATGAATGATTGCGTGTCGAACTTTGCCGGGATCTTCTCATAGACAACAGCAGCCATGCCTGTCGAATGTTTGGCTCCTTGGGAAGACTGTGAGTGTTAGCCTTCCCTGTACAGCCTGGAACACAGCATTTACGATCGTGGTCCATTTTCAATATCCTTGTTATAATTCAAAACGTTCTTCTTTGTAATTCCTTATAAGTAGCCTACACAGAGCAGTGCGCAGCTAAACTAGTATCGGAGATATACGCTACCTCGGGCTGGTCTGGATGTAAATATTGGGGCGTGACAAAGATACAGACCAGAGCAAAAAAGGGCGGTCCCCGGTCCGACGTCACACCGGTGGCTTTCTTGAAAAGCTGGCGTTTTACAACCAATTTTCTTTTTTAGATTTGAAAAGGGAAGAGGTGTCAATGGACTTTGATATTCACTGTATGTTCATTTTACCCACCAAACTGTCGTTATTCAACTATGACAAGGTAAAATCGGTTTTGCAGTCAATTGCCCCTTTAATATAATACTAACTAGTTTCATGTGTAGTTTAGTGTGAATTTGGCACCCTAACTCATGAGAAAACATATGCACAGCTATTGCAACAGGCTCCTGGTCTCATCACTTTAGAAGGTTATACAGGTGGTTTCTCAAAAGGTTTGACTCTTATCTATTGGAGTGTGCCTGTCCAGAACCAAAGCCCTGATTTAGAAACTTATACATGATCTTTGAAGTTTTTTTTGTATATTGTCCTTTCTGTGACCTTTGTACGTCCTGTTGCTCCTTCCTTGGATCTGTTGTGACCATTGACTCTTGTGACAGGTATGTTCTGATTGACACTCCAGGACAGATAGAGGTGTTTACTTGGTCAGCCTCGGGCACCATCATCACTGAAGCCTTGGTGAGTGTGTGTGAGAGAGTTAAAGACAGAAGTTAATATAGCCAAATCTTGGGTTTGGGTTACAGAATGTCTAAAATATAAGTTAAAACTTAATCAAATTCTTTAATGGGAACATTGTCACCAATCCTAAAGTATCTGTGGCTCAGTATTTTGGCAACTTTGTGTTGCTGTGTCAGATTGTTCTGCTTGTTGTGGCATATTATTTTTTCCATCTACAGGCCTCGTCTTTCCCTTGTGTGGTCATCTACTTGATGGACACGTCTCGCAGCGTTAACCCTGTCACCTTCATGTCCAACATGCTCTATGCCTGCAGGTAAGTCACACACTCAGGTTTACTGCCATCAGACATCTTAATTTGTCTCACCCACTGCATTGAACACAATGGATCAGTCTCATAAGTGCTACGAGTGACGCCAATAAAACTCTGCTCATTTTATTTTCAAAGCAGGAACTTTTGGTACTAATCCAATGGTTTTACAGCAGTCAGTCAAATCAAGGGTACCCAAACGTTTGACAGTACATTAGCTACAGGGATTAAAGTATTCCGGCACCATGCCGGATGTCCGGCGTGCGGCCATGAACATTTTTGGGGGGGGAACTTGCATGCAGTTTAATATTTTTGAGTCAATTGATTTCCCCTACCAATCATATGAGAGGAACGCAGCTATAACTAACGTTACAAGCCCATCAGAAGCAGGGCGGGTCCTGGCAACAGAGTGTGAATGAGATCCATACGTCATGTTAACGTAGTTGGTGAAAGTATGGGGTGCAAATTCATGAAGCCTGGGGATGATGTCCTACCCATAGATAAATGACTCAAAAATAAATGGCGTGGGCGTGGATAGAAGAAGGTAGAGACGGCGAGCCTTTTGGCAGTTGGTGCAAGAAACTGAGAGAGCCTGGTGCTTGTTTCTGCACGTTTTGCTTGAGGAAGCTTCTATATGCCAGCAGCGGTAAGAAAGTGCTTGCTCAGTGCTTGCACTCAAACTTACCACAACGTTGCTGGGTGCAACTGTTACAGCTGACACACCGTTGTCTATAACTGACCGTGTCTGCAACTTAAAAATATGTTTGCACATTTATTGGGGAACATGACTTGTCATTCACTATTTCTTAGCCACTGGTCACCCTGTGTAGAAAACTAGCAGAAGACAAAAAAAGCATTTCTCTCCAACCCCCACCCCTCCCCCCCTTCAAAAAAGTTCTGGCTCAGGAATTGTTTTCACCTTAACCCCTCTTTGGGGGGGGGTGCTGGAAAGCACTCCTCCCGGAGATTCCCTCGTCCTCCTGGGGGACTTCAATGCTCATGTGGGCAATGACAGTGAGACCTGGAGGGGCGTGATTGGAAGGAACGGCCCCCCCGATCTGAACCCGAGCAGTGTTTTGTTGTTGGACTTCTGGAGCTGTCAACTGATCACCACCTGGTGTTGAGTTGGCTTTGATGGTGGGGGAGGACGCCGGTCAGGCCTGGCAGGCCTAAACATAATGTGAGGGTCTGCTGGGAACGGCTGGCAGAACCCCCTGTCTGAAGAAGCTTCAACTCCCACCTACGGGAGAGCTTCTATCATGTCACGGGGGGGGGCCGGGGACATTGCGTCCAAATGGGCCATGTTCCGGGTTCCATCGTTGAAGTGGCTGACCGGAGCTTCGGCCGCAAGGCGGTCGTTGCATGTCGCGGCGGTAACCCTCGAACCCGGTGGTGGAGGTGAGGGATGCCGTCAAGCTGAAGAAGGAGGCCTATCGGACTTTATTGGCTGGTAGGACTCCAGAGGCAGCTGATGTGTACCGGCAGGCCAAGCCGAACGCGGCTTTGGCGGTTGCGGAGGCAAAAACCCGGGCATGGGAGGAGTTCGGCGAGGCCATGGAGAATGACTTCCGAACGGCTTCAAAAAGGTTCTGGACCACCATCCGGCGACTCAGGAGGGGGAAGCAGTGCACTGTCAACGCTGTATATGGTGGGGATGGTGCACTGCTGACCTCGACGGGGGACGTCCTGGATTGGTGGAAGGAATACTTCAAAGACCTCCTGAATTCCACCAACACGCTTTCCAACATGGAGGCAGAGTCTGGGGACATCGGGGGGGGGGGGGGGGCCCTTCTATCTCTGGGGCTGAGGTCGCCGAGGTGGTTGAAAAGCTCCGCGGTGGCAGGGCCCCTGGGGTGGATGAGGTCCGCCCGGAGTTCCTTAAGGCTCAGGATATTGTAGTGCTGTCTTGGTTGATACGACTCTGCAACATCACGTGGACATTGGGGACAGTGTCTCTGGACTGGCAGACCGGGGTGGTGGTTCCCCTCTTTAAAAAGGGGGACCGGAGGGTGTGCTCCAACTTTAGGGCGATCACACTCCTCAGCCTCCCTGGGAAAGTATAGTCCTCAGATTCAGGAGGAGCAATGTGGTTTTCGACTTGGCTGTGGAACAGTGGACCAGCTCTATACCCCCCGCAGAGTCCTGGAGGGTGCATGGGAGTTCGCCCAACCAGTCTACACATGTCTTGTGGATTTGGAAAAGGCGTTTGACCGTGTCCCTCGGGGTCTCATGTGGGGGGTGCTCTGAGAGTACGAGATACCGGATTCCCTAATCGGGGCTGTCCGGTCCCTATACGACCGGTGCCAGAGTTTGGTCCGCATTGCCGGTAGTAAGTCAAACTTGTTCCCGGTGAGGGTTGGACTCCGCCAGGCCTGCCCTTTGTCACCGATTCTGTTCATTCTTATATGGATGGGATTTCTAGGCGCAGCCAGGGCATTGAGGGGGTCCGGTTTGGTGACCTCAGGTTTGGGTCGTTTCTTTTTGCAGATGATGTGGTCCTGTTGGCTTCATCGGGCCGCGACCTTCAGCTCTCACTGGAGCGGTTCGCAACCGAATGTGAAGGGGCTGGGATGCGAATCAGCACCTCCAAATCTGAGGCCATGGTTATCGACCGGAAAAGGGTGGAGTGTAATCTCTGGGTCGGGGAGGAGATCTTGACCCAAGCGGAGGAGTTCAAGTATCTTGGGGTTTTGTTCACGAGTGAGGGACAAATAGAGCGCAAGATTGACAGGCGGATTGGTGTGGTGTCCGCAGTGATGCGGGCTCTGCATCGGTCCGTCGTGGTGAAGAAGCTGAGTCGAAAGGCGAAGCTCTTTATTTACCAGTCGATCTACGTTCCTTCTCTCACCTATGGTCACGAACTATGGGTAGGTACAAGCGGCCAAAATTAGCTTTCTCCGCAGGGTGGCCGGGCTCTCCCTTAGAGAGGGTGAGAAGCTCGGTCATCCGGGAGGGGCTCAGAGTAGAACCGCTGCTCCTCCGCGTCGAGAGGAGCCAGCTGAGGTGGCTCGGGCATCTGATCAGGATGCCTCCTGGACACCTCCCTGGTGAGGTGTTCTGGGCACCTCCCATTGGGAAGAGGCCCCGGGGAAGACCCAGGACACGCTGGAGGGACTATGTCTCTCGGCTGGCCTGGGAACGCCTCGGGGTCCCCCAGGAAGAGCTGGTGGAAGTGGCCGGGGAGAGGGAAGTCTGGGCCTCCCTGCTTAGGTTGCTGCCCCCGCGAACCGACCCTCGGACAAGCGGTAGATGACGACGACGGGGAAACAACTAAAACCAAATGGGATTTGAGTAAAATGCTGTGTTTCTGTTTATTTTCCACAGTATTCTCTACAAGACCAAGCTTCCCTTCATTGTAGCCATGAACAAGGTAAAGAGTGGAATCAGCAACCCTTAACTAAGTTGGATTTAGTCTTCAGGTGCAGCTGATCAACCACAGCTTGGATCAAACGTAGGATTTTAAGCTCTATATAACTGTTGGTGTTGTTATGTTTCAGACAGACATAATTGATCACAGCTTTGCCGTGGAGTGGATGCAGGACTTTGAGGTGTTCCAGGATGCGCTGAACCAGGAGACCTCATATGTCAGCAATCTGACCCGATCCATGAGCCTTGTACTTGATGAGTTCTACACCAACCTGCGGGTGAGAGAGGATTGGGGGAGGTAGACAAGGGGGTGCAAGGGGGAAGGAGGGAAGAAAGGGTGGGAGGAAAGGAGGAGTTTAGAGCCACAAAGGGTTATAAAGAGAACATTTGAGGTTTGGTTGTTAATGAAGAAGAAATATTTATCTGTCTTACAGTATGACACACACACACGTGCAGGTAGCCTTCCTTAATGGTAGGACAGTTCTGATTTGCCCTGTGTGTCTTCCATTCAAAGGTTGTGGGCGTGTCTGCAGTCACAGGTAGTGGATTGGATGAACTCTTTGTGCAGGTGACAGATGCAGCAAAGGAGTACGAGACGTGAGTAGGACAACGCTCTCATGCTGGCATACTGCACACACACACACACAGATTGTAGTGGGTTTAGTGGTCATATTTGGATCTGAAGTCCATTTCCGTTTTACACAGGGAATATCGGCCAGAATATGATAGGCTTCATAAAGAGTTGGTAAGTGTCTTCACGCAGTGCAATACTTTTACTGTTTTTGTGTGTGTTTTAATGTGTCTGTATAATCGTTTGTGTTTTGTTTCAGACTAATGCTCAGACCAGGAAGCAGCAGGAACAGTTGGAGAAACTACAAAAAGATATGGGAGCAGTGTCCATACAGACCATACCTCAGACAGGTGTGTGTGTGTACACTCATGAGTCTTGTTTAAATGTGTCTGTTCAAGTGTTTACGTTTTTTTGTCTTTTCCTCCCCAGGCAGCGCCTATGTGGCAGGCCCCAGTGATTTAATTTTCATGCGGGGTAACCCTGATGATGTAGAGGAGGAAGTGGACAGCGACACAGATGACATTGATCACGCAGGTGAGAGCAAAATTATGTGTAAAAGCAACATTGAAATTGGCTGATTATCACAATTATATACGGATTCGGGTAAAATGGTGTCCAAACGTTTGACTGGTACTGTATATAGTTTAGGTCAAATTTATTGGCACCTTTGAATGTCTTGTAAGTTATGTACGTTATGTTGTGTGCAATGAAACAGTTTTAGGTATATGAACAGGGTAACAGTAACAGAAGAAGGGTAACAGAAAAGAACTGGAATGTCATTGGTATAAAATTTGACTCAGTTGTGACAATGAGTGCTCACCAAGGCTTTGAATCGATGTTTTATCGATTTGTCCTACCTTGTCAGATTTTCCTACCAATGTATATATCTATCGATCCATGTATTCAAGCATGCTTAAAGTAAGGGTCACACCCAGCTCTGTGATTGACCACAATTTCAAATCAACCAAATAGTAATCCATAACTGGGACGTTATGGATTTTCTTGCAGATAATCTATTGTATGGTGTTGTTTATATGAATAGTTTTGACTGGGTAGGTTGAATTCAGAAGACTTTTCTTGTAGCATGCCCGTTTGTGTCTCACAAGATCCATGTCACGTGGCTCGCAAGATTCATGTCACAATTGCTTATGTAGTGCAACAAAGTTCCAGCTCCATAGCTGAAGCCATATTCATTGTGCCAGCTCCATGGATGACAATCTGTCAATCTTTTTTTAGCAGTGGGGGAAGGTCTGTCCGAACAACCCCCCCCCCACTATTATTTACATGATCTTAATGCAGTGTAACTACTGTCTACCTCTGATATACAACATATTGATGAAGAAAGTGTTTAGTCCGTCTCTTCATAAACGGAGTGACTAAGTTCAGTTAAGTTTTGGATTTCAATAAGTCTTATCAATCTGTAGATTGGGAAAGGAAACCAGACTTCTGACAATAAATGACAACACAACACCAGGCTTAGGTCTCAATCACGTCTCTCTCAGCCCTGAAGGCTGGAGGACCATCTTTTATAGGGCACAAGAATGTAAACATAGATAGTGACAGTCAGGCAATAATGACGTTACAACAATCTCAGAGAAAGAGATTCACAGCTCTCAACACATGACCACTCTAAGACTAGAGAGTTCATAGTTGGAGCTCTCCTTGTAGTCATGACAAGGAACGTTTACCCAGTACTTTCTCCTGATCCTGAACATCTATTAACCCTGACACAGACACAATCTACTCTTATTCATAGCAAGCTTACATGAGAACATACTAACTAGTATCCAATGACTAGTTTTCTTGATTAGTGAATAATGTAAGCACACAGGAAATCACAATTTTTTCCACAATATTTACCTATTTGGCTAATAAACTAGATGTTAACATTTTAGAATCGACAACCCGAATTCCAGAAAAGTTAGGAAGTTTTTGAAATTTGAATAAAAAGAAAACTAAAAGACTTTCAAATCACATGAGCCAATATTGTATTCACAATATACATATATAGCATGACAAATGTTTAAACTGAGACATTTTACATTTGTATCCACTAAATGAGCTCATTTCAAATTTGATGCCTGCTACAGGTCTCAAAAAAGTTGGCACGGGGGCAACAAATGGCTGAAAAAGCAAGACATTTGGAAAAGATTCAACTTTGAGAACATCTAGCAATTCATTAAGTTAATGGGTATAAGGTATGTAACATGATTAGCTATAAAAGGGATGTCTTAGAGAAGCAGAGTCTCTCAGAAGTAAAGATGGGCAGAGGCTTTCCAATCTGTGAAAGAGTGCGTAACAAGATTGTGGAATATTTTAAAAACAATGTTCGTCAACGTAAAATTGCAAAACTTTGCAAATCTCATCATTTACAGTGCATAACATCATCAAAAGATTCAGAGAAACTGAAGAAATCACTGTGCGTAAGGGACAAGGCCGAAGACCTTTATTGGATGCCCGTGGTCTTTGGGCCCTCAGACCACACTCATTGGAATGATTGTGTCAATTAATGGACACAGGAATACTTCCAGAAACCACTGTCAGTAAACACAATCCGCCATGCCATCTGCAGATGCCAACTAAAGCTCTATCATGCAAAAAGGAAGCCATATGTGAACATGGTCGAGAAGCGCCGTCGTGTCCTGTGGGCCAAGGTTCATTCAAAATGTACTATTTCAAAGTGGAAGAGTGTCTTATGGTCCCACGAGTCCAAATTTGACATTCTTGTTGGAAATCACGGACGCCGTGTCCTCTGGGCAAAAGAGAAGGGAGACCTTCCATCGTGTTATCAGCGTTTAGTTCAAAAGCCAGCATCTCTGATGGTATGGGAGTGCATAAGTGCAGACGGTATGGGCAGCTTGCATGTTTTGGAAAGCACTAAGAATGCTGAAAGGTATATAAAAGTTTTAGAGAAACATATGATCCCCTCCAGACGACGTAAATTTCAGGGAAGGCCTTCTATATTTCAGCAGGACAATGCAAAACCACATACTGCACCTATTACGACAGCATGGCTTCGTTGTAGAAGATTCTGGGTGCTGAATTGGCCTGCCTGCAGTCCAGATCTATCACCTACAGAGAACATTTGGCGCATCATTAAACGAAAAATACGTCAAAGACAAAACTAGAACACTTCAGCAGCTGGAAACCTATATAATAATAAGAATGGGACCAAATTCCAACACCAAAACTCCAAACACTAATAACCTCGATGCCCAGACATCTTAAAATTGTTTTGAAAAGAAGAGATTTTACACCATGGTAAACATGCCCCCCGTCCCAACTATTTTGAGACCTGTAGTAGGAATCACATTTTAAATGAGCTCATTTTGTGCATGAAAGTGTAAACTTTCTCTGTTTAAATTACATTTGTTATATTATCTATGTTCTATTGTGAATAATATATTGGCTCATGTGATTTGAAAGTCATTTACTTTTCATTTTATTCAAATTTAAAAAAACGTCCCAACTTTTCCGGAATTCGGGTTGTAGAATGTACACTCAATTTAAGGCATATTTACCAACTGTGAATTGTAATAGAAGATGTGGAACCAAGGGGCAACCTCCGGGCTGAAAAATGTGGCTCAAAGTGCAATACCTGCCGATGGTTGCCAGGTGCTGGCTCCAAACAACTCTGGCTCCAATTGACTAACATTCAAAAATTGCCAAACATAACAAATTATGGTGTCATTAGCTAGATTCCCTACTTCGTATCAGTGTCCTGGTGGTCTATCTGAAAATATTTGATAATTAAGTAGATATTAGGCCTCAAAGATTGGTATATTTGGTGACGTGACTGGCAGCCCGTTTGGACAAGGGGAGTCTTTTCGATGGAAGCTAACAACGTTTGCAGAAACTTTGCGAGACCCAAAGGTTCACACGAATCATAGTTGTGACAATTTTACCCAATACAAAAACAAATAAACAGCATTTTCTTTTAACCTCCCAATGTGCGGGGTCTGAGACAGCCCGACGGTTAAAAGAAAATGCTTAACTTTGTTTTTGTATGCGGTAAAGTTGTCGCAATACGACGGTGGGTCACAATGACTGATGGTTCAGAATGACCCGAAGATAATACAAGGGTTAAGGCCTTTGCACACTGGACGTGACACGAATAAACAGCAGGAAATTGCTAATAATTCGGATTAATATTTCAGGGGGTTTTGACGTGCCTAACCATGCACATCAAGGGCAACGCGATTTTGCGGATAAATTATTCAAGTTCTAAATGAATTCACGCAACAGGAGAAAAAGAACTCAGAATCGAGCGATAATGTTGATGACCTGGTGCTCCTTTTAATTAATAAAAATAAACGAAAATGTTTGTTGTCAGCATCATCGTTTGGCGTATACTTTTGAAGCTCGATATACATTTACATGTATTCATTTAGCAGACGCTTTTATCCAAAGCGATCCAAGAGAGAGCTTTACAAAGTGCATAGGTCACTGATAATAACAACAAGATAGCCCCAAAGCATTGCGGAGCATTGGTACAATACAACGTGATAGACTCTCTAGCTCGCAAATTGGAGTTTGGATTACGAGTGAAAAATACCACCCCCAAAAAATGACAACCATTTGGCTTTGTAGAGAAAGCGATTTCGAGTGGAACTGCATTTTTGATTTAGGTTGTGACAGTCTTTGAAATTTGAGCGAGTGCAGGTCGCCCGTGAGACCGCCTAGTCTTTTAGGCGGCAGCCATGCTAGAAAGCGTCATAGTAGTATTTTTTGCAGCTAATTTTATTGTTCAATTTTACACGAAAAAACAGAAAGAGGGAAATGTTATGACGATATGACTATTGTGAAAACAGCCAGGTGGTGATATTTTAATGTAGGTTGCTGTAAAAACGTTGATTTGTTTGCTACGTGAGAGCCTGTCAGTCTCCATTGACGATTGCGGTAGCAACAACAGTGTTGTCAACAGTGTTGACACTCAGTCAACTGTCGATCTGCGTCTGGTGGGTATTTTCTTAATTTCGTACCAGGGTCAATTCTACATCTAAATGGACAGCAGTGTTTTAAAGATATGCCGATTGCGAAGACAGCCAGCGGGTCAGCATAGTTTGTTATTTGTGTAAAACTTGGAATTTGAGTGAGACTGCGTCTTGTTTGCCACAGTGTCACAGACTTGGCTCGCCCACTGGCAGTGTAGTAGGCTACAGTACTGTCTTCAATGCCACAGCTATGGCTAAACTTTATTCAGTGTGTCCCCTATGTTGATTTTGTTGTGGCGGCCCGCCACGGCTAAATTTCTGCTGCCACGGTATCAGAAATAGGGCTGTACAAGATTTTAGGCCGTCTATCAGCAGTGATTGTTAGAGTGCATGTCGGAGAATAGCAAGGACACGCGCTTCACAACGCAGTTGAGATTGCGTGTGTGCGTCTTTGAGAACTGTAAGTCGTATAACTTATGTTTTCAGTTCATTAAAGCCTGTTATTGTATTAGTCTACAGTTATGGCAAATTTAAGTTAACTGGTGATTTTCGTTGTTTGTATTCTTCCCCTGCTAGCATAATTGCATGCCTGTTGATTCGATAGTGATTGCTGCCCTTGCTCACGTTTGTATTTGAGGTGCATTAATATGCTGAAGTATTTTTGATTAATAGTTTAATAGCTTAGCCTATCAAGATCATATGAAGCCGACAGTGTACATGCTTTCGAGTACCTTGATCGATAGGCTAGGCTACTGACCATTTACAATAAGTGGTTACGTCACTTATTAATTGGCAGCATATTTCGGCCATTTAGAACATACTTTAAGTAGCCTAACTATATATTTTTACGGAAAATAGGACAAAAATATATGCAATATCACATTTGTTATAAGACTATTACACTAACCTACTCCAAAATATAGGGTTAGAACTTTATTTCGGCTGAGGGGGAGGGGGGGGGGGGTCGGACAGACCTGCCCCCACTGCAAAAAAAAATCCTAGGTGAAACACTGCTATTATGTCTTATTACACGGCTGTTTTTAATGCTGTAGAATGCTCCATTCACTTGAATTGGGATTCCCAACATTCTGCGGTGAACAATTTTCTCATATTTGACCGTTGCTATGCATATTTAACCACTGTCAAGGGAAGTGGCCTTTTTGCCTCGGATTTACGTCTTTCGTAGCACTCCGCAAGTAGTCCGGTAACTTTTCAACTCCAGCATACTCTGGACTTTCAAACAATCAGTGGAGTGTGGATAGCAACGGCAGCTAGCTTGCTTCTAGCAAACTGCTTTTGAATATGGATTTTTTTATGTCCCCCTAAATTAATATTGATTGGGACTTTTTTTTCCAGTTAGCAGACGGTACTATTTGAATCGCAATTCCATCTGAAATACTGCCAGTGACAACGTTGTTATGGTGCGTTCACACTACAGCGTTTTTTACCGCTCTGCACCGCTGGCCTTCCCACAGTGCACCACGCTCGGGGGCGTGTCGGACAGATTAATTCAGAGCTGTAGTTTTCTGTTAAATCACTGTTGTAGTTTGTCATTTAACGTCATGGCAAATGTGCAGACAAAATACAACTTTCACACACATTAAGCAAAAATTCGATACGCTTTCTAGATCTGACATGATCTTATCTACAAAAAAGATACATTAAACATAAACGTTGACATGTGTACCCTTTTATTATATTACTCGAAATCTCTGCAAATCAATCTCTATATTATGACTTGCCACTACACATTCACTGCTTGGATAGCGAGTGGCTGCCAGCCAGCATTTCAACGTTGTATGTCAATCGTGTGCCTGGTGAGCTAGTTAGACTATGCAGCTAGCACAGAAGAAAGTTATATAATGCGAAGAAACTGAATTAAAGTACAAAATACACACCATAGACGCCAACAACCTCAGCAACCCTGCGCCAGGCATCATTTTTTGTTTAAGTCTCTGTAATCGAACATAGACTTATCAAACAATACAGGGTATGAAGACACATACGATGAGTTGCTCTTCCATCTTGAAATTTTTAAATCTAGAAATGTTTACCATTACCAACAGTTGCAACGTTACAAGTAACAAGAAACCAACCCGATTGGTCAACGCCAGCATTTTCACGCTCCTCATTTACATAAAGTTGAGGAAAATCCAACTTTTGACGCCCCGCTCGCCTTCCCACAATGCCCTATGCGAGCGTCAACGCCTGGTTTCATTGAAAATGAATTGGAAGACGCCCCGCTCTGCCCGCCCCGCTGCAGTGTGAACGCACCGTTACAGTAGCTTGTTTCAAAGGGGGTTCCTTGTTTCAAAGGGTGTTCTTCATGAATTATGCAATATGAGTAGGCTAAATGCTTGAAATATCACTAGAAGGGAAAACAGACCCACCTGCAACTGAAGCAAGCAAGCACACACTACAATTTCCCCATAAATTGTACCCCCTCTAGTTGTCCTTGTAGTTTCTTTCACTTTTATAAAACCGGGTGCTGAGATACAAATACAATAATATGATCCGCCATGTTCAATGTAATGACAGTTGACGTGGTGAACAACTTGCATTTTGATTGGTCAGATGTGTACATGACAGATGCAAAACCTCAGAATAATCTAACCAGGTCCAAAAACATTTATGCCGCAAAGTCGCTCAGAGAAATAATGTCATTGATGTGCAAGCTTGCACAGTCTGGATACAGGTTAGACAAATGTTGTTAACGTGCAAATTAATTGCAGGAATAATCAATCTTTAGTTTTGCGTTAGGTACCCATCATGCGACACATACATACCTTTAAGGCATGTTTTTTTTCGGTAAAGTGTAAGTTCAGCCTACTGCTGCACCGTATGTCCTTGGGTCCTGAGGTGGACACCTGCAAAACTACAACTTTGCACTGTGCCCAGTTTTTGAGCTAATTGTTCCCTTAAAGGAGATGTGAAATGCTGTTTTGGGATGCTTTTATATAGGCCTTAGTTGTTCCTTAATACTGTATCTGAAGTATCTTTCCCAAAATTCAGCCTTGGTGCATAGTTACAGCCACTACGAGCAGTCCCTCAATGAGCTTTCCTCAAAACGCACTGTTTCTGTGTCTGTAGCTTTAAATGCTAATGAGGAGGAGAGGGGCGGCAACATGCGCTAATGTTTACAATGGATGTATCGCAATGGCTCGTAGCCTCCGTTGCTGTAAGATGCCTCGAATTTAGCCATCCTCATCTGATCACTCTGGTTTGCAGAGGTGCACACTCTTAGTCATTTCAATGAGGAGAAAGGCAGATATCGCAAACCATAACACCAACAGCAGAACGGTTATCCAAATAACAAAGAAGTGTACAAAACTTGCGTTTCAGCGTTTGCATTCACACACACTTGATGCCATTTATCTTTACATTAGCAACAGTAACTCAGTACAGTAGAGTAAAGCAACAAAATGATATAGGGTTAGTTAACCTACTTGTCCAAGGTTTGTAGCTTGACCAAGGAGATTTAGTCATTTCAGCAAGGCCAGCTTTGTGTTGGCTCAAGTTGAGGAAACAGTAGTGGCTGAAATGTTTGGCGCAGACATACAAAACTTTGGGAAGTTGTGTCGGCGCATTTCCAGCAAAAATACAATTAAAATACTGGTCGTGCAGAGGCTCGGATGAAGGAACTAAAAAAAGATTTGTGCTTGCATTTGTACATCCAAGCACTGAGCAACTTTTATGCATCGTTTGTTTGCTCGCATGATGTCTCTCCAAGAAAAACCGATATGGCACTTGCCCTTGCAGGGTGGTAGCTCAGTTTCTCATGGGCGGGCCAGATGATCTGGGCAGGCAAAGTAGAGAAAGGGTAGGTAACTTTCCCCCGATCTACTTCACTAGGGGGAGATTTTCAAACAGAGCAATTGAGCCTTCATTTTGTCAAAGGCGGAAAAGAACATGCAGGGCTTGGTTTACACTTATCAAAAATTCTAGCCACTGGGGGACCAAAGGCAGGCTTGGTGACCGGCATGGAGAAATGAGCTTCCAGTGTAAACAGCATTTCGCCCAAATTTAAGCTTTGCATCCAGTTACCCAACATTCCAAGCATTCCATTCTGAAAGGCGTACTTACAGCTCAATAATACATTTAATTTAGCTCATTGTTACGTTCATGGAGTCTTTGTAAAAATATATTGTCATTCATTGCAGCCAATTTAAGAGGTTGTAAAATGATCATTTACTCATTTATACCTCTAGATATTTCAGAAAGGGTATTGTACGCTATTTTATTGAGTGGGCTGTGTTATGTAGGAATTAGAAAAGGGGCTTTGATTGTGAAGAAGTCCTGTGAAGGAGTAAGTCGTGCACGGCGAGTGGAGACTTTGATGGAGTCAAATAAGGGTCAATATAAGGGAGTCAGGTGGCTGAGCGGTTAGGGAATTGGGCTAGTAATCTGAAGGTTGCCAGTTAGATTCCCGGCCATGCCAAATGACGTTGTGTCCTTGGGTAAGGCACTTCACCCTACTTGCCTCGGGGGAATGTCCCTGTACTTACTGTAAGTCGCTCTGGATAAGAGCGTCTGCTAAATGACTACATGTAATGTCAATAATATTTTGCATCTTTAAAAAAGTTCACCAAATTCTCCTACAGGCTATAGCCTATCACTTAAGACCTAACTTCCCTACGCTGTTAACAAGTGGCCAACCATGTGTTTGCCCTGATAAAAACTCAGATACATTTGACATTTTGGGCCCTTAATGCACCCTTTACGTAATCTGCATTTTTGCTGATTTTGGCTCATGGAATTGACCGTTCCCGAAACCCCTCCCCAGAACGGTCCTCGTCCAATCGTACCTTAGCAACCGCTACGAAGAGAAGAAGGTCCGTCAAGCTTTGACTCAGAAGCAACATGGTTAAACGGTGTGCCAATGGGACGTGTCGATCTGACACTAGATATCCCAAAAGTTTAGAGGGAGGTGTGGTATTTTTTCCATTTACAAAGCCGAAGACTCAAGAGGGAAGGTGCCGGCGGTGGATAAAACAGTGTGGGAGACCCTACTCCCAACTTAATTTAGAGAACATCACCAAACATATAGCATATCTGCTCCAAGGTAGCTAGCTAGCGTTAAGCTGCTAGCGAACGATATCTAAGATGTTAGTTGAGAGAACATCCCCAAACAGTTATGGTTCATGTAAACTAGAATTATTACCACTACTAGTGCATAATTAGTGACTCCAACACATTTGTTAATGTTAAAATCAAAATGTTAATGTTAACGTCTGTAAAATTGCAAGCTGAGCAAGCCAACGAACGCCAGCAAGTTGCTAAGAGCTTAAAATACTGTATCAATGTTGAACAAAAGCCATTATAAACATATTTTATTTTACTCTTCGTAGAATTATGTGAGTAGGCAACCTATTCCTGAGTATCCCAACCCTGTGCTTGCTGTTCAAGTGCCTGGCCAGGCAAGGCTACTTGAGACCTGTATGCTTTGCTTTGGCTTCGATTTTTGTTGTTTCCCCTTCGTTGCTAACTTTAACATTTTGAATATATCCTTCCACTGCATATTGCAGTTCCTTCTGCCTGGATCTGGAAGATATCGCAAAGGTATTACTCAAAAAATCCTCACTCACACTGACAGCTGTAGCGCTTATCCCCGTACTCGCCATGGCTTTTGGGTTGACAGTTCCGGGAATTGTGTTGGACGTAGCAACAATAAGTAAGGGGGCGTGGCCTGTGGAACAGTCAATTGCCCACAAATGACAGCGTTGTGACGCTGGGGGTCACACAAGGGTTAACAGGAGAATCCCGTAAGCGAAAGAAAAGTCCTGGCAAACCCGCCTTATAGGGTAAGAAAGCAAGAAAGAATGGCAAACAAACAAGCATGGAAGGATCAACTAACCATGAAGTCCACGTGGATGCCTGTAGTCTGTCCATGTCTCAAAATATTTTAAATAATTAAATCCTTCAAGAACGATCAGTTACACTCTTGTGAATCCAGTGATCATAACAGCCCCTGCCCATGCCGTCATCTCCTTTTATTAGGCCTACCTTATTATATTTGTAAATGGTTTAGCCTATCGTTTGCAAAATAGTCGCAGACTATCAAAGTCATATAATATGATTTGTTTCACTCGTGTCAATATGCAAAATGCATTTGTTATGTTTATCCACTTTCCAAAATATATTTGCAATTACAATTATTGTTTCCGCTATGTCCTGACATATAAGAACTGCGGTTACCAGTCAATACACAAACGCCCATTAGCTTCACGCTAATGTACTTCATAGAATTCACTTACATTTTTTTCATAATTTTGCACATAATTATAGACAAACTATACATATTTTGCTAGACATGTACAAACTTGTGCAAGGGAACCCTTGCGACATCTGCTGATAGAAAGGCAAATTGCAGCCTTGAAAGGCAGGGGGGAAAATGGCAGAACGCGCGTTGCTGGGCAGCGTTGCTGCGCCCCCTCCCTCAGTGAGAACGCACTCAATTTGAAAAAAATATTTTTTTAGACGTCTAAACATATTATACCTCGTTGGAAAGCTACGATTCTTGTGCTTTCATTGAAATAAACCAATTCAAGCTCAATTCGCAACAGCAAGTACTGTCAACGTCTTTGTCCGGTGAAAAAGTTTGACTTACCTACGATTACTTCGGAATGTTCCAGGTATGCACACAACTCATCAAAACCTCATCTGCTTACATTCCCAAAGGTCCAAAGTATCAAACCATGTCGAGTTGTCCAAACAATGAATTATATCCACACATAGCCACGATCTTGTTGCTTAATTCTGTCTTCGTCAATTTTTTTTTTTTTGATTTGCGTCACAAACAATCGCTCATAGCAAGAGATCTGAGCAGTAAACAAAGACGAGGATAATCTTAAAATGGCCGCTACACCCTAAGCTTTTGATTGACATAAGGTGTCAATCAAAAGCTTAGGGTGTAGCGGCCATTTTAACCCAATAGGAGCTTCCATGCCCCGGTGACAGCCCTCTAAAGCCAACTAGGTCTGTGCAATATGTAAGTGTTCTATGAGTGCCAATCCAGGGAATCAGATAAAGCACTCCAATGTGTTCATGCTTCAGTTTTTGTGTTTCAGTAATACTAATGAGGGATTTATTAGTTTTAGTGTTATATATGATAGTTTATAAGTACCGCCTTTCAGTACAGATAACAATTATACCTTTTTATACTAAGAATTTGACCTTGGTTACAAGGTTCATTCTGGAGTCTCCAAAAGAAAACGCCTGGATGTACTCTTATAAAAACCTTTGTCAAATCTCAATATATTGTGGTATTATGTTTGACTCTTGATTTGAATTGGGTAAGGCTTCAACCTGTGGACCAATGCTGTCTTCCAGCTAATACCTACCACCTCTAGGCCTCTTCAGGCCTCTGTTTTCAGCACAAATTCTAGGCGGAAATAGAAACTTTCACTTTCCTTCTATTAGCTTCTATTAGTCAACACCAGTAGGACTGACAGGGGTCCTGACAACAAGAAATATAACCTCAGTGTCAGCTTTCAAAAGAGTCCATTTACATGCATGCACCCCAAATGGTTCAAGAACAGCAGTCAATTTACTTTGGGTATGCTGTTTAGGCGTTTTTGGGAACATTTAACAGTATCCAGAAGAAATACGTTCGAAATATAAGCAGGCATACGCTCTCATACTAACTGAAAAGTTCGATGGCCATAGCAACAGTAACTCAGAGAAGCGCGAGGGATAATTCAAAATGCCAGGAAATAGTATATTTAACGATGCTTGGCTACAAATGGAAAGATACATTACAACAGACAAAGACCCGGGACGAGCAAAATGTCGGTTGTGTGGTGGAATTTGTTTTGACATTTAAATCATGGGAGAGGCAGCATTAACTAGCCATTCCAAAGGTAGCAAACATAAGAGCGCTGCTGCTAGCAAAGCTACACCCTTACTTATCAACATATAACTAGCAGTGCTACAGTAAGTTACACAATGAGGTGTGAGACCAGTGTTTCCCACATAATTAGATTATATTTGTGGTGGTAGGCAGGGAAGGAGCCATACGTTATAAACATTAGGGGCTTAGCCCAAACCTAAGTCCTAGTATTGTGTTGAAGCGTGCAAGCAAATAATAATAATAATAAATTGGAATGGGACAGCACTTTGCTGCATTAACGGCAAAATAGTAATGTAGTTGGATCAAATCAGATTAAAGCATATTTGGAAAGGATCAAAGTATACACACAGTTCTGGCTATATTAACCATCAGTGAGCATTGTGTTTGAACTTACATGTTAACTTTTATTTCTAACTATGTTAACGTCAAGGGTTGGTTGCTCCATCCATGTATGCTTGTTTATTTACCGTTCTTCTTGTTTTATGAGCCGGGTTTGCCGGGATTTTTTCCCCTCTTCCAGGCTTCCCCTGGTAACCCTTATGTTTCACGTCACAACACTGTGAATTGTGGGCAATTCCCTAGCTAAAATCTGCAAAAATGAGGACTAACAAAAAGGGTGCATTAAGTGCTCAAAATGTCTGTGAAGCACTTGATGATTTGACTGGGTGACATCCCTAAGCCCTCAGAGACGTAGCGAGAACGCGCCTCAAAGTCTATGAGGGTGCACATTGGGATTGGGCCTAACCGTTCATAAACTCCGGATTGAGTAGCACTTTGAGATTTAAATTGAATTTAAAGTGCATTACAAATACAATTATTGTGTTGCCTACTGTCTCGTCGGCTGCAGCTTGGTTAAAGTAGAATTAATCAGGCTATTCTTGTGGTTACTTAGCTCTATCTATAGTAGCCTTTTGTTGTAGAGCACCTACTATAACAAGGTAGACTATATAATTTTCTTGTTGCAACTTCGTATCTTGGATGTAGTTCTGCATTTGCTGCATCGTGAACATTGATGAATGAATAGCCTACACTTTTTTAGCCCACCCACCCAATATCACCACCAGCCATCACTAATGATATATATATATATATATATATATATAATGAATGATAAATCTATGATATGTCTGATATATAGAACATATACTGAAGATGTACAATTTACTCTAGGTTGCCAATAATGTTGACCTGCACTGTAATTAGTTGATTGAATTGCCTGTTGTTGAATGGTTAATTGCTTATGGTACGTTTGTAGTGCTAAGTTCATTCCCTTCCTTTTCCCGTGGTTCACTTCTAGTGATTGAAGAGAGCAAAGAAGAGCCAGCTTTTGGGAACTTCCTGAAGGAAAGGAAGGAAGTGGTGCAGGTCCGGAACAGGAAGTCGCAGTAACCTATACAGAAACACCCGCCTTTTGACCATTGTCCCATGGCCCCCGGGACTACTTCTTCCTCTTCAGATACCTCAGAGGCAACAAGAAGAGAGCTGGCGTGGCAAAATTGATTATCTGCCCCTTGGGCCAGTCACAGAAGAGTTGTCATGTATATGGGATGGACAGGGAAGATAAATTGTTAAATTATTGAAATGCATCCCTTAACTGAAGGACGGAAAGTCGAGACTAACAATCTAAAAGAGGTTGATATCAGGGATACTACTCATTTGTAGGACTGAATGGCAGCAAAACAATGATGGAATGTGCTTGTTTTTGCTTTTTAATTAGGGTAAATGTCTTCAAGAAATATATATTTTTATATTATGTAGAACTAAATAATTGTGTTCCTTTTGTTTTTCATTGAAGAGCAAACAATTCATTTGTAAAAAGGCTTGCATGGCTTCCAAATTCACAAAGCAGAATAAAGTGGCAAAATCTGTGTGTGTTTGTGTGTGTGTGTGTGTGTGTGTGTGTATATGTGATGGGAACTAGAGGGAGGGAAGGAAGAAGGACAGCAGGATTGTATCGTCCTACTCTCCTGCTGTCATCACATCCATGCAAGCTTGCCCACATTCACACCCTCTCTCTCTGTGGGAGGGTTCATTGAAAAGAGCTGCAGCTTCATTCTGTATCCTTCTTTCACTTACATTATATACAGTGGGTCTGAATGCACTCACATTGTCATGATTCTTCTTCCATTCTGTGTTTCTTGTGTTGTATTACATCCAAGTCGATACACTTGGATTTACAGACTTGAAGAAAACATTTAGCCTACAGTTTTCTGACCAAACGGTTCAGAAATACATCCCACAATGAATGAGGAAATATTTTGGGGCTGTTATTGTCAGCTGTACACAGACATACACATGACCTCTGGCTTAAGGGAGAAAGAATCTGGAAGTTACGGTCTTCTCAGCAACTGACGAGACAGGCACCGCCAGAAGCGTGAATGTTGCTGTTCCAGCTCTGATGAGTTATCTCTGTGCTGGCATTCACAGATAGACCTCTCCTTCTTCTGCCTCCTCTTCCTAACCGTGGGCTACAAATGCCGGCAGACAAACGGGTAGGATAAAGTGTGGAATTTGCTGTTTGGCAGGAAAATGTCACAATACTGACTTATTACACAACTAGAACGGACATTAAATGGTGATAAAAATCTATACAGTTAAAAAGCCATAGGAAGGAGTGGGCCTAAATATTCCAATCCATCTTTAAGTCTTGGGCCTGAAAGCAGATGAGGATATCAGTGTGGGACTAATCAAACATTACATTTACAGTAACACTGGAAAGGACAGAGCAGTTTTTTCTTATGAGGCTGAGGTCCTTTGACGTGCAGAAGGCTACTTCCGTCCAGTTAAGACAATCACGTATTAGATTTGAGCATTTATTGATACCATGACATGGACATAGATTATCCACTCCGCCAAAATCAAACCTAAGGGAAGCACTCCCTGCGTCCTCGATGTAACGCATGCAGACATGACATATGAGGCAAGGAGCAATAGAGATATAATCCCACTGGTGGATAGAACATAGAACATACAGATAGTAATCCCGGCCAAACCCTCCATCTCCCACGATCTCTCAATTACCCTGGGATCAGCGACGGTGACCCCTTCATCCTCTGCCAGGAACCTCGGGGTGACCATGGATGACGAGCTCTCCTTTACAGCCCACATTGCTGCGGTCTCAATCTGGTCTTCAATCTACCCAGATGCTACCATGTTACCCCGCTCCTCAGTTCCCTCCACTGGCTTCCCATCACGGCCTGTATCAGATTCAAGACTCTGGTACTGACCTTCCGAGTGGTGACAGGACTGCACCCGACTACATCAAGTCTTTCCTCCAGCCTTACACCCCCACCCGCCACCTATGGTCTTATTCTGACAACCGTCTGGTGGTCCCACCGCTCAAGAGCGCCCGGTCCCAAGACAAGCTCTTCAGCTGTCTGGCCCCCTAATGGTGGAATCAACTCCCCACCTCCATCAGGGACACTGACTGTCTCCCCACTTTCAAGAAAAGGCTCAAGACGCACTTGTTCCGAGAGTACAACGGTACTTAGGAATGTTTGGCTGGACCTGATATTAGTTTCCTCCAGGATCAAATTGACTCTTATTGAGAGTCTCGTTGCTCTTGTTGGTTTGTTGTAACTGTTTTAAAATAATTGTACTCCCTGTGAAATATACTATTGTTGCTTGCTTTTTCCACAAGTACACTCTTGCACTTTAGAGGTGCTTGCTGTTTAATTGTAACTTGTCTAACTACACGCTCTTATTATTCTTCCCTTTGGGACTTATGTTTGCTTCATGTTTGGCTTATGTTTGCTTCATGTTTAGAGCAATCTCGCTGTTATGATCAGTGACCTATGGACATTTGTAAAACTCTCTCTTGGAAGTCGCTTTGGATAAAAGCGTCTGCTAAATGCATAAATGTAAATGTAAGGTGGAGAAGGGGATAGTGGATGGCCAGCTCTGTTGTTGGTCAAGAACTGGATGGTCGGGAGCAGGGGTGACCAACCTTTTTGAAACTGAGAGCTACTTCATGGGTACTGAGTCATAGGAAGGGCTACCAGTTTGATACACTTCTGAAATAACAAATTTTCTCAGTTTACCTTTAGTTATATATATATATTATTATTAATGATTAATGATACTCGTCTATGTGAAGACACTGATCACATTTATGATTTCTCACAATAATTATTACCAATGGCTTAATGTTGTGTTGTCCAATAAAGAATCTGGTTGTCATTAACTTATTTTATTGTCAACTCGCTTTGTCCCCCATGTGCTCTCTCTGTTCATACACTGTCTAACTGTCTGGCTTCCGTAGTTCGCGTTTCCTACTTAACTATACTACATATTCCTCCCTTTGTAGATTTATTCTATCTTTATCATGTAAATATCAAATCTACCCTGGTATAACATTTACATTTATTCATTTAGCAGACGCTTTTATCCAAAGCGACTTCCAAGAGAGAGCTTTACAAAAGAGCATAGGTCACTGATCATAACAACGAGATTGTCCCAAACATTGCAAGTAGCCCAAACATGAAGCATACATTGTGAAAAAGCTAAACAAGTGCCAAAAGGGAAGACCCATAAGAGCATGCAGTTATACAAGTTACAAATTAAAACAACATGAACCACAAAAGTGCAGGACTGTACCTGTAGAAGAACAATCAACAGTAAAATATTTCACAGCGAGTACAAGACTTAGCTTCGTTATATCTAACCTAAAAGAGCAATGAGTCACTTAATAAGAGGTTATAACATAATATTTTAACATGTATACCTAGTCTCCCATTCTTAAAGCAAATTAGATCTCATATTCTTAATTTCAAAGTTTTAAATCAAACAGTTCCTTAACTCTAACAAAGTATTCTGTTCAAAATACTACATTCTTCAGTTTTTTTGAAGTTTTTTTTTGTTCTACAATCATGTTCTGAAACGGGCTGGTTTCTTGATAACCCTCCCTGATCTGGTGGTTACTTCTGATGGTTGAGGTTCTGGCACATTGACAGTCTCTTGAGGGGTTTCTATAGCAGGCTGATACTGTTGATGTGGTGTATCCTCAGGTACTCTCATGTCCATGTTTGGTGCCGCTGGTTCGGGGATGTTAAACTCCAATGGGAAAGGTGCATGTCGGAGGTGTTTGACATTACTTATCACCAGAGTTCCGTTTTCGGTATTGACCAGTTCAAAAGAAGTGTCAGAAGTGCTTCTTAATATGACATAACGAATGTCCTTGTATTTTGCATCTAATTTGCTGTTTTCCAGATTTGCGATGTATACAATGTCTCCAATTTTGTGTGTTTTTTTGCGCCATGTTTCTTATCTGCATACTCTTTCATTTGTTTTAGAATTTGTCATGTTTTCTGATCCCGCATTCTTCTTCTTCTTCCTTCAACAAGTTGGTAGTTTTGTGCGCATATACCTTCCAAAGATAAGGCAGGCTGGCGTTTCATCTGATGCTCTGTGAGGGGTGATCCGGTATGCCATGAGAATCTTTGGCAGTTCCGCCGTCCAGTTCTTTCCCTCACATTTGGCTGATCTGAAGGCCTTCTTCAGGTAACGATGGAAACGTTCTATCTTACCATTATTCTTGGGGTAATAGGGCGACACCCTAATGTGCGTGATTCCACAAGTTTTGAGAAAATCTTCAAAGAGATTAGCTACAAATTGTCTGCCATTATCAGTCACTACCTCTAGGGGGTATCCAAAGCATGCAAAGATTTTCATCAGTTCTCCAATCACCGACTGTGATGATATATCTGATAACACTATAGCTTCTGGGTAAGACGTGTTGTAATCAATGACTGTCAGTATGTGTAGATTTCCTTTTGGACCAACTAAATCTATGCCCAACTTTGTCCATGGCCTTGGAGGTAACTCTCGTGGTTGGAGTGGTTGATCTTCATGTTGTGGTTGGTTCAGAACACAAGCATTGCAGATCATTCTCTCAATATTAATGTCCATATTAGGCCAATAAAACTTGTTTCTTAGAAATTGTTTTGTTCTCACTACTCCTTGATGTGTTTCATGTGCTATATGCATTGCTTGTCTGATTTTACCTTTTGGCAGCACAATCCGGTGCGCTCTCAGGATCAATCTGGTGTGCGTTGACAATTAATCTGCGCATCTTTTATAAGGTTGCATTTCCTCAGCAATCTGAGTCGGCCATTGTCCTGTTTGTATGATTGGAATGAGTTGCTGTAGTACATCGTCCTCTTGTGTGTCTTTTCTGATGTCATCAAGCGTAATGGCAGGCACTTCACTTGTGATGATGGAAAGTACACTCTCCATATAAGTGTCAACATATTAGTTGTCTTCTGTTACAGCCAAAGGAAGTCTTGAGAGAGATTCTGCGACATAACACTTTCCTGCTATGTGTTCAATTGTGTATTCAAAAGGGTGCAGTCTCATCCGAAGTCTCTGGATCTGTGGTGGTAGCATTGTTGCTTTTTTTGGATTAAGCATATAGATCAAAGGTTTGTGGTCTGTTGGTAAAACAAACTTGCTTCCCCATAAGTATATTCTGAAGTGTTCTACAGCCCAGACACATCCTAGAGCCTCACGTTCTATTTGAGAATAGCGTCTCTCAGTGGCGGTCAGTGAGCGACTTGCATAAGCTACTGGTTTGTTTTGTTCGTCAGAATGTTTCCGAAGTATTACAACTCCTCATCCTATTTGACTGGCATCTGAAATCACAGTAGTCTGTACGTCAAGCTTGAAGTATGCCAGACATGGTTGGCCTACCATTGCTCTTTGCATGTCATTGACTGCCTTTTCAGTCTCACTGTTCCATTGCCATTCTTGACCTTTTCTTGTCAATCTTCTTAGTGGCTCTGATATGTTTGCGTAGTTTGGAATGAACTTCATTAAAAAATCCACATGTACCTAAGAAAGAACGGAGTAATGTCATATTCTCAGGTCTTGGTGCTTTGTTAATGGGTTCAACTTTCTTTGGGTCAGGCTTTATTCGTTCTCCTGAGATCACATGTCCAAGTAGTTCCATTTGTTTCAGTCCCAGCTAGGGTTGCCAACTTCCTCATCCCCAAATGAGGGACACTTTCTTCCAGCTGAACAACAATAATGGAAATCGCAAGCTTTCATTAGCCATACCATAAACCTACTAATTTCAGTGTAATTTTGGCAAACCACTACTGTACTTGCTTGGACGTATTGTTCATAGTAATAGTGAAGACAATTACTACAAGTTTTTCATTTTGACACACAATACTCACCTCACCAGTGGCCACTTCACACTGTCACCAACAAGCAACAACCGTGTCCCATTGCAACGTTTGCGTGAGTTTTTGCGCGTTTACAGTAGCCTATTATTGGCCAGCAAGGCTGTGATTGGAATACGGGACTGGAGCTGTTCCTGATGGGACAAATCAAAATCACCAATAATTCGGGATGTCCCGGACAATTCGGGACGGTTGGCAACCCTGTCCCAGCACACATTAGTCTTTGTTAAGTGTTAATCCTCTTTCTTGAAATCTCTTAAACACTTTCCTCAGTCTTTCTTCCAGCTGGTCTTCATCGTCTGCATACAGAACCATATCATCCATGTAGCATACAATTCCAGGCATTCCACTTAATCAATAAATCCATAGCCTTCTGGTAGGCCTCAGGTGCTGATGATAATCCAAACGGGACTTTATTGTATCTGTAGCAGCCTCTGTGTGTTATAAATGTTGTCAATTTCCTCGATTCTGGGTCCAATTCGACGGGCTCTGGAGTGCGACCAAAAATTGTACGGGTGCGACCCAAAAAAATTCCTAGGTCGCACTGGTGCACCTAACCTCCTTGCATCTGCTGCCTCTTCAGGAACAAAGCGTTTGTTTTTTCTTTGACGGAACTCACACTCATGGTTGGATCATATCAGAGACAGAGATGGGGCGGGTCTTTACCTCTGATTGGCTGTGGTCCAGATATTCCTGTAGGCCTACACTGCCCCATGCTGTGTGATTGAAATTACAACCTGAGCACCAGAGAATAAGTTATGGCAGGCCTGGGCATTGTATGGCCCGCGGGCCACAACCGGCCCACGGGCCACAACCGGCCCACAGGCTGCCCCAATCCGGTCCGCGAAAGGTAAATAAAAACTTAAAAATAAACTGGAGAGGATACAATTTCTGGGGAAATTGTAGGGTGTGCTTGCTTGCGTTGGTTGCAGGGGTCCGTATTTAAATGACATTTTGTGATATTTCTGTATATTTTATATAACAATGCATAGCCTACTTAGCATAATTATGCATAGCATAATTTTTTCAACTCATTTACAACAAAAAATACTAAGAGTGAAGAGTAGAATGAAATAGTTGTCTTCTCATTTCCCCTGCCCGAGGGAATGGTGATCAGCAACCTCATAGTTGAATCAAAACGCATACATTTGGCAGACCGGTGTAAATTTGACCTAATTTCTATGACTTAAATGTAATTTTAAGTTTTTCCCTTCTCGTGATATTTTCAGGCATTTAGCCTACTCATATTGCATTAATTAATTACTAAAGAACCCCCTTTTGAAGCTTATACAACGACGTTACCATCAGTAACTATCTCAGATGGAATCGCGATTCAAATAGTACCATCTGCTAACTGAAAATATGCCCCCATAAACGTAAATAAGCATGACATTTATTTAGGGGGAAAATCCCTCATTCATAAAAATGTCAGTGATAGCAATCAGTAACAAGGCAAAATGCGATATAGCCCTGTGTGGAAAAGCTGCCCCGGTAAATTGTACTGTACTACTACTACTAATCATCTTGGTAGCGATTGCGTTGGTTGAATTTCATTTAACGTTAACTACTTCCGTTGTGCGGTCTAGACTGAAGTCAATTTTTTTCATGAACAGATTGACAAAGTTTAGGCTGTGGCAATGGAGTTCAGGTTAGTAGTCAGTAGTCAGATAGTTTCACCTATTGAAAGACTTTTGATTTAAGGCCCTGTTTACACAGAAGAAAAACGCATAGATTTTTATGCGGTTTGGCCTTTCATTTACACGAAAACTGAGGTTTTATCACGGAAAACGATTATTTCTAAAAACTCTGGCCAAAGTGGAGATTTCTGAAAACTCAGTTTTTGTGTTTGCGTGTGCACTATCTTAAACTGAGTTTTAGGTTCTCAAACGTCACAGTATGGGACTAAAAAAGCATCACGTCATGTGAGCGTCCTGTTTATAGTGATAGGTGCGTTCGACTTCATGCAGCGCCGGCATCGCTTGCAGACGCTTGCAGCTCGGCTGACTTGAAAAAGCCAATGGCTTTTTCAGCTTCAACGCAGCCAGCTGTCGGCACCGCCGGTGCTGCATGAAGTCGAACATAACTAGCGTAATGGGGTCATTTATTTGTGAATTGCGTTACATTTCTGAATCACAAAATACATTTGTGCATCGCATTTGTGAATCATTCAAACAAATGAACCTCGCGCCTGAAAGGTAAAGGAAGTCCATCGTGTTATTCGTAGTTGTTGATTTTGAAAATTCAGATTGGTTTGCATGGCTTTATCCTTCACATTACACTGCCGCCTACAGGTTTGGCATAGTTATGATGGCGCTTGGGGGCGTATATGCGGGTTAATGTAAACAGAAACATTTTTGAAAACGTACTTGTGTGTACAACGTTATTTTTTTAAACGGAGGGGCAGAAATATTTGTTTCTGTAAATATCTGGCTATGTGTAAATGTGACCTAAGTAAGGGTAGTGCCGAACATGCTGCTTGACTTTCTATTGTAAACAGCTGTGGAGATGTTTTTGTTAACTACAGTACTAAACTACTAGTAGGCTACACCGTTGCAGTGAGCTACACTGGTTTGAAACCACAGGTCATGATAATTTCCCCCACAAATCGTTTACTTGTAATCTAATGTTTCTTTTGACATAAAGTTTAGCCATAGCTGTGGCATTGAAGGCAGTAGCCTACTACTACACACTGCCAGTGAGGCTAACGTCAAAACAAGACGTGGTCTCACTCAAATTCCAAGTTTTACACAAATCACAAAAATATGCTGACCAGCTGGCTGTCTTCACAATAGTCATATTGTTATAACATCTCCCTTTTTCAGTCTTTTTTTGTGTAAAATTGAACTATAAAATTACGAAAATACTAGCTACTATGACACTTTCTAGCATGGCTGCCGCCTAAGTTACTAATACTAGGCGGTCTCACGGGCGACCCGCACTCATTCAAATTACAAAGACTTTCACAACCTAAATCAAAAATCTGCAGTTCCACTTGAAATCGCTTTTCAACAAAGTCCAATCGTGGAGAATTTTTTGGGGGGGTATTTTTCACTCATAATCCAAGCTCCAACTTGCGTGCTAGACAGGGTTCTTGCAGGTTTCAGTAAGTCAAATTTAAGACCTTTTTAAGAAATTTTAAGACCATAAAGATTGAAATTTAACACTTACACAAGGAATTACCCAAAAAATATTTAAATCAAAAGACATTCTGAAAAAACATGTAATTTATATGAATGGAATTCATAAAAAAAAGAAGCATACATTTAATCTACAGATAAAGCCATCACATTAGTAACTGAATTGAATATTTTTGGGGCAAAGTTTGCAGCGAGCCTCGTACCTGGAGCTGGGTACTGCTTGTAACCAGGGTTGCCAAATCTGTGTGACAAAACCAGCCCAATGGCCAATCAAAACGAGGTCAAAACCAGCCCAATGGCCAATAAAACCAGCCCAATATCAGAACTCAAAATATGCCCCTGCCAAACCATATACACAGTTTTTAAAGTCAAACAGCATTGCTATCATTGCCAAGTCTATTGTAATATCTACAAAGTAACACCGTAACTGGTTAGTATGCCAGCAATAAAACCAGTTTTCAGGAGATTTGCTCAGGAGACTGAGAGCATTAGGCACGTGTGCACACGCACAGTGCG
Source organism: Hypomesus nipponensis (assembly GCF_054491055.1). Classification (NCBI taxonomy): domain Eukaryota; kingdom Metazoa; phylum Chordata; class Actinopteri; order Osmeriformes; family Osmeridae; genus Hypomesus; species Hypomesus nipponensis. The sequence continues at coordinate 14,789,861 of NC_140372.1, read as the reverse complement.
TGTGTGTATGTGGGCGTGCCCCTTGTCCATGTGTGTATGTGCTGATCTGGAGTCAGTTTGTTAGGATTTGGGCATAAATAAATTATTTCATTTAAAATATAGATTTTTATGTAATTTGCATGCAAAATAGGTCTACCCGAACCAGCAGACAAAAATTCAACCCGAGGCAACACTTCAAAAGTATCCCAATTCCGCGGGAAAACCGCGGACCTGGCAACACTGCTTGTAACCAACAGCGGAAATCGCTGTGATCTAGCCATAGGTGCGTTCGACTTCATGCAGCGCCGGCCTCGTCTTCTGCCAGCTGCGGCGCTGCATGAAGTCGGTGCATGTCGAACGCAACTCATGTCTCGTTGAAAGTAAACTTTCCCATTTTCCACACGTAGCTGAATTTTAACAAACTCTGAGGAAGCGCAGACATATTTCGCATGCAGGCAGGGCCGGCCCAAGGCATAAGCGAACTAAGCGGCTGCTTGGGGCCCCCAAGAGCACTTTAAGTTAGTTTATTTTTTTAATTATATTATGTTAATGGTAATTATACAAATTTGCAATAAACTCAATATTATGTTTACCGGCTGGCAAGGAAGATAATTGCCTACTACTACTGTTTTAATAAATTATCTTGGGGGCCTGCCTTTGTACTCATTCAGCAACAAAGTTGTAGATTGTTCAAGAACAGAAGAGATCAGTCGGCAATCGCAATCTGACACAGCAAAAAGCAATGTCACAAAAAAAGACATATTCCTCTGGTGCAGAGAAAAGAAAACAGAGGAGGAGAAAAAACAGCAAGATCAAGGTATGTTTTGCATGATTAATTCGTTTTTAACCATAAACATTTACTGTCTAGAGATACATGTGTCAAACAAGCCTTCAACATTAGCTAGAGCTAGCTAGCTATCATTTTAGTGTAACACTTAGACTAGACTAAAATATAACAATAAAAGCTAGATCCCCCTAGCCTGGCTCTGCCCTCCTACGTACTTCCGCTCAATTTGGATTTCGCTTCAGTAGTAGGTCTGGGAGCTAGGCTCTGAAGTCGGTTTCTAGAAACACATTTTTTGTAGGTCCAATCAGCGAACAGAGGGAATGGCTGAGAACGATGATGCACTTAATGTCGTGCACTTGAGTAGTTCAGTAACGGCGGCGGAGAAAGATGAGAGCGAAACTATTCTGCGGTTGTGGCAGCAACGCTGCCGAATATCCACAGGTTAAAGCCAGAGCAAGAACATTCCTTGCTGAGTTTTGTTGGTGGCCATGATGTTGTGGCCCTCCTTCCCACGGGGTTCGGGTAAAGTTTGATTTTCCAGCTACGGCAGCTACCTCCGTTACAGTAGTGGTGAAGGAGTTGGCTAAGGCGAACGCTTGCGATTGGTTATGGCAAATCAGAGTGGCTCTGGTCGGATCCAATAGTTTTAAACTTCAACAGAGGACCCGCCTTCTAGGAAGTTAACGTTTGTCAATGGAGAGATCCCAGACCCTCTGTACAAATGTAATTTACGAGGGTCTGGTTAGGACCAGGCTAAGATCCCCCCATTAAAATGGCCATTTCATTTGCTAGTATGCATTCACCTAGGTGGATTTACCTAGGCGAATGCATACTAGCTAAATACATTTCAAAATAAACTTTGATTGCCATTGAACTTTGCTATAAGGTGGGTTTGCTAACTAGGCTACGTTGTGAGCTAACGTAAACTGGCTAGTTGAGTGACATATCCCTCCAGCGTGTCCTGGGTCTTCCCGGGGCCTCTTCCCAGTGGGACGTGCCCGGAACACCTCACCAGGGAGGCGTCCAGGAGGCATCCTAATCAGATGCCCGAGCCACCTCAGCTGGCTCCTCTCGACGCGGAGGAGCAGCGGTTCTACTCTGAGCCCCTCCCGGATGACCGAGCTTCTCACCCTATCTCTAAGGGAGAGCCCGGACACCCTGCGGAGAAAGCTCATTTCGGCCGCTTGTATTCGCGATCTCGTTCTTTCGGTCACTACCCATAGTTCATAACCATAGGTGAGGGTAGGAACGTAGATCGACTGGTAAAAGAGAGCTTCGCCTTTTGACTCAGCTCCTTCTTCACCACGACGGACCGATGCAGAGCCCGCATCACTGCGGACGCCGCACCGATCCGCCTGTCGACCTCGCGCTCCATTCTTCCCTCACTCGTGAACAAGACCCCGAGATACTTGAACTCCTCCACTTGGTTCAGGATCTCCTCCCCGACCCGGAGATGGCACTCCACCCTTTTCCGGTCGATAACCATGGCCTCAGATTTGGAGGTGCTGATTCGCATCCCAGCCGCTTCACATTCGGTTGCGAACCGCTCCAGTGAGAGCTGAAGGTCACGGCCCGATGAAGCCAACAGGACCACATCATCTGCAAAAAGCAGCGACCCGATCCTGAGGTCACCAAACCGGACCCCCTCAACACCCTGGCTGCGCCTAGAAATCCTGTCTATATAGGTAATGAACAGAATCGGTGACATAAGGCAGCCCTGGCGGAGTCCAACCCTCACCGGAAACAAGTTCGACTTACTACCGGCAATGCGGACCAAACTCTGGCACCGGTCGTACAGGGACCGGACAGCCCCGATCAGGGAATCCGGTACCCCGTACTCTCGGAGCACCCCCCACATGAGCCCCGAGGGACACGGTCGAACGCCTTTTCCAAATCCACAAAACATGTGTAGACTGGTTGGGCGAACTCCCATGTACCCTCCAGGACTCCGCGGAGGGTATAGAGCTGGTCCACTGTTCCACGGCCAGGACGAAAACCACATTGCTCCTCCTGAATCCGAGGTTCGACAATCCGGCGGACCCTCCTCTCCAGGACCCCTGAATAGACTTTCCCAGGGAGGCTGAGGAGTGTGATCCCCCTAAAGTTGGAGCACACCCTCCGGTCCCCCTTTTTAAAGAGGGGAACCACCACCCCGGTCTGCCAGTCCAGAGGCACTATCCCCGATGTCCACGCGATGTTGCAGAGTCGTGTCAACCAAGACAGCCCTACAACATCCAGAGCCTTAAGGAAATCCGGGCGGACCTCGTCCACCCCAGGGGCCCTGCCACAGCGGAGCTTTTCAACCACCTCGGCGACCTCGGCCCCAGAGATAGAAGGGCCCCCCCCGATGTCCCCAGACTCTGCCTCCACGTCGGAAAGCGTGTTGGTGGAATTAAGGAGGTCTTCAAAGTATTCCTTCCACCGATCCAGGACGTCCCCCGTCGAAGTCAGCAGCGCACCGTCCCCACCGTATACAGTGTTGACAGAGCACTGCTTCCCCCTTCTGAGTCGCCGGATGGTGGTCCAGAACCTTTTTGAAGCCGTTCGGAAGTCATTCTCCATGGCCTCGCCGAACTCCTCCCGTGTCCGGGTTTTTGCCTCCGCGACCGCCAAAGCCGCGTTCCGCTTGGCCTGCCGGTACACATCAGCTGCCTCAGGAGTCCTACCAGCCAATAAAGCCCGATAGGCCTCCTTCTTCAGCTTGACGGCATCCCTCACCTCCGGAGTCCACCACCGGGTCCGAGGGTTACCGCCGTTCCTCCCAATCACGCCCCTCCAGGTCTCACTGTCATTGCCCACATGAGCATTGAAGTCCCCCAGGAGTCCCCCAGGAGGACGAGGGAATCCCCGGGAGGAGCGCTTTCCAGCACCCCCTCCAGAGACTCCAAAAAGGGTGGGTATTCTGAGCTGCCGTTTGGTGCATAAGCACAAACGACAGTGAGGACCCGTCCCCCCACCCGAAGGCGGAGGGAGGCTACCCTCTCATCCACCGGGGTGAACCCCAATGTGCAGGCACCGAACCGAGGGGAAACAAGTATTCCCACCCCAGCTCGACGCCTCTCACCAAGGGCAACTCCAGAGTGGAAGAGAGTCCAGCCCCTCTCAAGGAGACTGGTTCCGGAGCCTGTGCTGTGCGTCGAGGCGAGGCCGACTATATCTAGCCGGAAACTCTCTACCTCGCGCACCAGCTCAGGCTCCTTTCCCGCCAGCGAGGTGACGTTCCACGTCCCTAAAGCTAGCTTCTGCAGCCGAGGATCGGACCGCCAAGGCCCCCGCCCGTCTCACACTGCACCCGACCCCCATGACCCCTCCTGCGGATGGTGAGCCCACTGGAAGAGGGTCCCACGTTGTCTCTTCGGGCTGTGCCCGACCGGGCCCCATGGGAAAAGGCCCGGCCACCAGGCGCTCGCCATCGAGCCCCACCCCCGGGCCTGGCTCCAGGGGCCACAAGATAAACAAGATACCGCAGCATATTCATGCTCTAATCGGCGAACCATCTTAAATAGGGCTCAGGGGATTACTTTTCACAAGTAATATTTACCATTACAGTACTATTTGTTGCATTTTGTAAATAGAATCTTACCAACGTTGAGAAATTTTGAGCAAGAATTTTTGATATTACTGTACTGAAATTGTAGCTAGCAAGCTAGCCTAGGCCCCTATGTTTACTGCACTGGCTGGTTTATACCCGGCTATGAACTGAGACTTGATATGTCATATTCCATAACACTGACTTAGATGACACAACTCACACAAGAATGCCATTGTAGAAATAAAACAGATATTACTGGAAAACATTACATTGGCCAGCGAATTTTACACAAGTGGCACCGACTGTAGGCATCAGGGCAGTCGCTATAGTAGGCTACTTGTACTTCTTCCACAATCGACTGAATTGGCCAAACAAGGCACGTACATTTAGCTTATAGTTTATATAATCTAGCAAGTTCAAGTTGTTTTTCAAAATTTCACAGAAAGCTGCTAAAATCGAGGCTAAACAGTGCTACTACTGTCATAGCTGCCTATCAAAAACGGCCAAGCCGGACAAGTAATTCTTTGCTCAAATAACTCACGTCACTCCCACACATAAATTCTTTGTAAGTAAAACCTTGAGACTTTTAATTGACAATATTGACAACACTTATCAAGAAAATTGTCTTTACTCATATCGTCTCCGATTTAAATTCAAAGCTGTGAATCTAACACAGAAGGCAATCCCCCATGGTCTCTGCTCTGGCTCCGCCTCGGAAAACAATGGCTCCCGTTGCTGACGATACATTTATTTCCCCCTCCCAGTAACCCCTAACCAATGACATGTACTTTGAGCTTAAGTTGTCATGAGTATCTGGCAGTTTTCAGAAATAAAATCAGCAATTGGACGGCAAAGATATTGCTGCGGGAACTATGGGCATTTTAATGCCCATATTTGATTGGTCCGGAAGGAAAGGGTGTAAAGGAAAGGCCCACTATGAATATTAAAATACGCTGAAACATGTGGCCTGTATCATAGCTACATGTATGACCTTTGCAGCAAAAAAAACGTTGTGAAAATCTGTTTGGTATTCAGTGCGGTATGATTAATTAAATGCGCTGACAGCTCATTGCCCCAACCAAACAGATTACACTGAGTGGAGCGATTGGACCTTTCCAAGATGGCGGCCCCACGTCTCGTCAGCGCCAGTAGGCAGTACTCGCGCCAGTAGGCGTTTGATGCAGCGTCTATTCTTTATTATGTCTATGGCTAGGAAGATAAGCAGCTAGCTCACCAGAGACCGGAAGGGAACCGGAAGTGACCATGTGAGGCAATCCTTTGATTAAAGTCAAGTTTCTTAACATCTGTTGTAACTTTGTCAATTAAAAGTTGTAATTAACCAAGAAGTTTCACCCATTCGTTTTTACTTTGTAACTATAGTTTTAAAACCCTTCAGCAAACTGTGCAACTGGCTGGCTAGGCAGGCTACTGTAGCTGTCATTGTTTTTTGCCTTTCCTCACACTCACAGCCCAGTCCCAGTTGTCAGTTGGCCTGTGTTATCGATATGTTGAATAAGAATATGATAGTTTGGAGAAAAGTACAAATGTGTATTGATATCCTTCAATTACACTAAATTGTTAGTTTACTTGCTGTGCCAACTAGCACTAAATCCCATATTTGTATGCTACTTTGTATAAAAGCGTCTGGTAATCTCAATGAATACAATGTCTAAGTCTTATGACTCGTGAATTTTCCATTCAAATACGACTATTCTATGACTGTACATCTATATCTCCTGGGGACCCAGACCAGATCAAGACCCATCTAACACGGCACACAATACCCAAATTCTAATTCATGTAATTCTTCAATATTGAATCAAACCACTATAACCACTCTTGACTTGTTTTTTATTCAAATAATGATGCCTACACAACTAAATGTACGCCTATAAATGTTATTATTGTATGTTCTAAAAGTAACAACAAATAAATCAACAATAACAATTGTTAATAACAATAATAGTCTGATTTGAACCTTTTTATACATCTTTAACCTCTCCCTCAGCCTGTCTGTACTCCCCACCTGCTTCAAGAGGACCACCACCGTCCCTGTGCCTCAAAACATCAAGGTCAACTGCATGAACAACTATTGCCCCGATAGCACTGACCTCTGTCATCATGAAGTGCTTCAAGTGGCTACTCAAAACATTAATTTGCTCATTGCTGCTTCCGACCCTGGACCCTATGCAGTTTGCTTACCGGTACAACAGGTCTACAGACAATGCCATCACCCTGACTATGCCCACCACTCTCCCACCTGGACAAAGGAATACGTATGTGAAGATGCTGTTCATTGACTACAGCTCAGCAGTCAATACCATAATCCCCTCCAGACTCAGCTCGTAGCTTCTGGATCTTGGACTAAGCACCTCCCTATGCAAGTGGATCTTCAACTTCCTGACGGGGAGGATACAGGTGGTGAGAATAGGTGACCGTACCTCATCCACACTGATCACCAACACAGGCACCCCCCAGGGCTGTGTGCTCAGCCCTCTCCAACCTCCTTGTTAAGTTTGCTGCCGACACAACCATCGTGGGCCTCATCTCTGATAGTGACAAGTCAGACGATAGAGAGGAGGTTGATACCCTGACATCAAGGTGTCAGGACAATAACCTCTCAATGTCAGCAAGACTGAGGAGATTATTGTGGACTATAGGAGGCGGCAGGAGGAGCATGCTGCTTCAGGTCAGCTGCAAGCAGGTCAGCTGCGTCAGGTTCCTCGGGGTGAACATCTGCTGTGATCTCACCTGGTCTGCTCACACTGATCTCACCTGGTAGTTAAAGCTGCCTGGAAATGCCTGTTCTTCCTGAGGAGACTGAAGAAGTTTGGCATGGACTCAGTCATCCTCACTAACTTTTACAGATACACAATAGAGAGCATACTGACTGGTTGCATTACAGTGTGGTATGGGAAATGCACAGACAGGGGCCGCAAGGCTCTACGTGGTGTGGTCAGGTCTGCTGAGTTCATCATCAGCAGAAAGCTTCCAGCCCTACAGAACACCTACCACACACAATGCTTCAGGAAAGCTGACTGTTACAACCCATCCTTCAGTCTTTTTTCCCTGTTGCCTTCTGGCGGGCAATATTTAGGCATTTGGTCTCGCACACGTAGACTGGAGAATAGTTTCTTTCTAAGGGCCAATGGCTTCTGAATGGACTAGGGCGCCGTGATTCGTCGACGTCATCGACGACGTTGACGCTGAAAATGCGTCGACATCAATATTTTAAATTGACGCATCTTTTTTTATTTATCACAAATTTTTTATTATAAAAAATACAAAAAACGCTTCAATTCATTATAACAAGTGTTTCTTCTTCAATATCACATCGTAATTGGTGCTTGCATGACGTCAGTCGGTGTTGGCTCAAGTCATTGGTCGGCTCCAGTCAACGCTCAAATATCATGGCAGATGCAGAGTCCGACTTGGTTCCGAAACCCGAGTCCTCAAATACCCGAGGCTTCAAAAGTATGGGAATACTTCGACTTAACGCTATCACCAAACAATAACGTGGTTTGTACACTGTGCAAAGTTTCAATGGCTTACCACAGCAGCACTTGCGCTATGCACAAGCACCTGAAAAGAAAACATACAGGCGCTAAAAAGGCAAAACCACCGTTGTCTGGTGTTGTCTATTCATGTTTATAAGGGATAGCCTTTTTAATCTATGTTGTCATTGTAGCTGCTAAATACACGCATTATTAAAGCTATAAAGTTGTCTGCCTGCTACCTTAGAGTTTCCATTGAATAAATGTTTAGGTAGGTTAGAATCTGGGTTTATTCTACGTTGGTCGATAAGATGGCTCTCTAGGTTAGCTCTTGCTATTTAGCTAACTTGTTAACCGTAACCATGACGCTTTGCTAGGACAATGGAGGCGTATGAAGTGATTTAAAGACGTTAGCCCTACTCCGGTGTAGCAGAGAGTCCACAGACAAAGCATGGTACCATCCACACCTTCCCCTACCCCCGACAAGGGAAGGGTCCTTCCCCTTTTGTCCTTATCTCCCAGAGTAGGAGCTTCAAATTCCTGACCCAGCATGGGGTCAGGAACAGAGACCATGGTCTCACATTGTCAGAACAAAGGGAATTACTTGAAGGAACTTACTTGTGTGGACTTACAAACATTTTCTAAAGGACTACATGGCTCATGGACACTAATTCAAGGACAGTAGTCGATGTGTTAGAATGTGTTTGTCTCATTTACCTAGAACGTTGTTAATTGATGTTTGATTATAACTTCCCTTCAGGTATAGTTAAATCAGTCAATCTTGGTATCAAAATAATTGTATCATACTAACAAAACCAGTTATGAACGTTGTATTGTTATATTCTGAAGTTTGAGCATTCCATGGACATTTGAGATAATGGAACTCAAAACTATCAGCCACTTCACACCTCTGGGCAGGTCCCAGGACAACGCCCAGGTGGAAGTAACTGACCAATGAGAGAGGTCACCTTCACAGGGATGACCCCCTGTTCTTTGGGGTATTTAACCCCCAAACGTACAATCACCCCCGCTTGTTCGTAGGATAAACTTGTGGGTGAACGCGTCACTCTCTAACCTATTCCTCTTAACCTGCACCTTCACTGAGCGCCCGGAACTTTGACGAGAGATTCCGATTCTGTTCGTTGGACATAACGAACCATTTGACTCCGTTCTTCAAACCGACAAAAGTAACTGCGATTTGCAATATTTCTTACTTGTGACATATTAGCATGTTGTGATTGTATTGTTGATGTTTGATTGTATTCTACAAATGATTTGACTTAATCATCGTTAGGTCAGTTTCCATTGATCGTCCATTGTTACTATAGAAGCCTCTTCCTATCTCTACCTCTTCCTCAACTTCTCCCCCTCCCCTCCACACGCGCTCTACGCAACCATTGTGTAGCGCGCTCTCATTAGAATTTAGGCCTACTGTACTGCTTTAGCCCAACTAACCCATAACTTGTCTGGTATGTGTTCACTATAATTACATTCTCTTAAATAAATCATTGTGTATAATACTCGCTTATCTCTCACGTTATATGATCTGCTCTACTTTCATAGAATTTACTACTTAAGATTAGACTGATTATTACGAGTGCTATTATTCGATATTATTAAACAAGGTTTCCTCTGTCCCTTTCACGAATCAGAGGTGGTGCCCCAAGAACTACTATACTTTATTATAAATTAAGTATTACTAATCTTAAACGAGCAAACCACGCTACACCGGCTCTAGAGTGTGGTAAATGTAGACTACCTGGTTCTTAGATAATTGGCAAATATCGCTATCTAATCATTACCGAACTGGCATAAGCACCAGAACCAGCACCTTGGAATTTTTGGTTTAAAAGGGGTGTGTGTTCGTGTATGTTGGGATATGTTATGTACCTTATCTAAATATTTTTATTAACGTTGGAGTTAATAGTTTAAACCTACAGTTTTGTTTAAAAAAAAATAAAAAAAAAATTAAAAAAACATATATATATTTTTTTAATCTTTTTTTGGGGGGGGGGAAATGAATCGTTTAGATTAATCGACTAATCGATCAAATAGTCTACAGATTAATCGAAAGAAAAATAGTTGTTAGTGGCAGCCCTAGAATGGACACTGACACATTCTCAACACTTTCTCACTAGCCACTGTCACTTTCAGCTACTGGTTGCATTACATCAGCAATATTGTACTAATTGTTACCCCACTTGTCTTTAGGTAGTATAGGTTTATACGGTTAGTATAGGTTAATATGTGTATTACAGGTTTAGTATACTGTATTGTATATTATTTAGTATATTTAGGAGTTTTTATTTTATTTTCTTATCGTAGATGTAATCCATGTTCAGAGTACTTATATATTATGCCAGTCCTTTTGTGTTGTCTTGTCCGAAGAATTTCAGTGCCCAGTCTGACCTTGTGTTGTTCTGTGCATCTGACAATTAAAGACTTGAACTGGAACTCAGCTAACAATCAGACTAAATGGTAGAGCAATGGTGGTGAAAACCAATCTTCCTGTGGACACATCACAACAACTTAAAATACATGAAATGGTATTTCATTTTAAAACCAACACATACAACTAATATTCACCTCTTCTCTGTCAGGGACACATAAAAAGGCTCTCTCTTGATAGTGACTTAGGACTCCAGCAAATACTATTGTTCAAACATTGAAAGCAGGCACAAGGACAAGCAACTTTAAATGCAAAAACATAGTTAATTATCAAAATAGTAGGATAATCAATACATTATGGCAATGTAACAAAATCAATACAGAAACAAATGCTACCTTCAGAGCAAACAATAACAAAGGTATATTAAATGCAAATAAACCTAGCGCACCTAACCTGAGCAAGTATAGGAAGCTAATCAAACTCAGTGATCGGTTTAGCTTCTCCTTTTGTAAACCCATCTTGCGTACTAAAATAGCGACACCGGCTACATGAAGAAACAATTGCCTGACACATACAAATTCAAATGAACCATCACCAGTACTTGGCTGCAGTAGGCCAAATATGCCTTTGCGAGACAAGAGAATATGTTAACACATTTTGGGCCTCTGCACGACAAAACTCTAGGCTATCAAACCAGCAAATATACATTTTACAACACTGAAAACATTACTTAAATGTGATGTATAAAATACGAAATTAATACATATCAAACATTACATGAAAACGTGCTTAAAACTATATTTACACAAAACACAAATTTCGCAGTCTCACTAAGGTCTGCCAATACAGCCCAACACTACCTAGCTGAAATAGCCACAGTTGATCATGTAGGCTACTTTCATTTTTTATCTCAGATTGATAGCTAGCTAGCCTCCAGTTGCCAGCCTGAAACCGGTTATAGCTAACTTACCACATAATGGCAGACGCTTGGCGTAGCGGCGTCCATCGTTGCAGACGCTTGGCGTAGCGGCGTCCATCGTTGCAGACACTTGGCGTAGCGGCGTCCATCATTGCAGACGCTTGGCGTAGCGGCGTCCATCGTTGTCAGACGGGCTACACGTCACACGCACTAATGCAATGTTTACAAAGGTAACGTCGCCGTATACGTTGCGCTATCAAAGTTCCCTCACGTACAATGTCGCCACGTCGCCGCCATCACTCCCATTGGTAACCAATGATAAAAAGGCTGACACGACACGCACCGTGTGGGCAAAGCTAGTATATGCTGTGCATGCTGTGTGTGTGAGGGCACTTGTCACCCCCCATGCCCCCCATAGACAGACTGCACTTTTTTGCCCAAAAAACGTTAGGTGCGTTCGACATGGACTGCGGCTGCATAAAACGACCGGCGACAGTGGCCACTTGCAGTCGGGGAGGAGTTGAAAACGGCTCTGTGAAGTCAGACATTTCAGCTTCTCGTGGTTTGCTGCGTTGACGTTAGTCACGGCCGATTAAGCGCTGTTTGCTTACTTTACTCTATTTATAATTAAACGTAGTCTTTCCTTTAGTGAACAGACGGAGTAAAATCCTTTCTTTCATACATTTTTTAATCAATTCAAATGTTTGGTCCGGATTTGAGCATTGGCGAAACTGAAGGTGTTTGAATATTACAAAACACACGTCAAAGTTGTCGTGTGTGAGTCTGGCCAATCATGAAATAGCTGTGTCATCACTTGAACAGTCGTACAGTTGCTCTTGAGAAAATGTGCTCGGCTACACAGCCGGCAGTTCTCAAAGTGATCTCACAGTACTTCGATGGCGACGTCACAGTGAGTATCCTCGGCGCCGTCTTAAGTCGGACAAAAAGTCTTAACCAGAATTCACTGTTTCAAGTCAGCCGCCTGCAGCCGGCTCTATGGAAGCAAATCGTGACCAAAATTCAATTCATTTTCATTTTAAGAATGTGTCTGCATTATTTGACTCATAAATTAAATTAGTAATCAATCACCCTATTTGCATTTTAATTTTCTTCTTCAAGACTGCTCATTCTTTCACTTAATTAAAATGAAAACAAAAAATACATTTGAAATTAAATTTTCAAAATATGCCCCAGCAAATAGATACCAAAATTAAATTTGAAATGTAAAATTTGAAAATTAAAATGCATTTCCAGAAATGCATTTTCATTTTAAGAATGTGGCTGCATTATTGGACTCAAATGAAATTAGTAATCAATCATCATATTTGCATTTTCTTCTTCAAGACTGCAAATTTTATTCCATAATCAAAAAGAAAACAGAGCGGACATTGCATTTTCATTTTCGTGTTTTGCCCGCAAGAAACTAGCCTGGTCCTAACCAGACCCTCGTAGATTTCATTTGTACAGAGGGTCTGGGATCGTTCCATTGACAAACGTTAACTTCCTTGAAGGTGGGTCCTCTGTTGAAGTTTAAAACTATTGGATTGGCCCAGAGCCACTCTGATTTGCCATAACCAATCTTAAGCGTTCGCCTTAGCCAACTCCTTCACCACTACTGTAACGAAGCTAGCTGCCGTAGCTGGAAAATCAAACTTTTCCCGAACCCCGTGGGGAGGAGGGCCACAACATCATGGCCACCAACAAAACTCAGCAAGGAATGTTCTTGCTCCGGCTTTAACCTACGGATATTTACTAAGTTTACAACACAACGGCATTGGTTCACACCACCAACATCAGCCGAAGACACCGCAACATTAGCCGAGAACACAACAGTATCAGCCGAAAACACCGCAGCATTAGCACAAAACACAACGACATTTGCAAAAACGCTGCATTTCAAGTTCACACCAAATCGATCTCCAGACCACTAGGGGCAGTGCATGCAAAATGGGGTGTTTTACCTGTTGTTGTAAAATCAAGTGAAGTAAATTAACTCTACGGGACCCCGCTTACGTAGCCTACCTCTAGAGGTTTGCTATCGAACATAATGCAGTACATGAAACTAAGAGAGGGCGAGCATTTTGTAAAACATAAGATTATAATTAAAATATAATAAAACCAACTTTCATTGGTGAATTTAAGTTTTATTCTTGTTTGATGTTCTTGATTTGAATTATTTCAAATTGACCGGTTGTCAAAAAGTTCGTTTTTATTTAGGTGAGAACCTAACTAATTACACTTTGCACTGCCCCTAGTGGTCTGGAGAACGATTTGGTGTGAACTTGAAAGGCAGCGTTTCTGCATGTCATTGTGTTTTGTGCTAATGCTGCGGTGTTCTCGGCTAATGCTGCGGTGTTTTCGGCTAATGCTGTTGTGTTCTCGGCTGATGTTGGTGGTGTGAACCAATGCTGTTGTGTTGTCAGTAGTAGATTGTTTTTGAAATGTAGCGTTTTTATAAATGTTTCGTTTTTGTTAATGTCGTTGTGTTGTGTTAATGTTGTGTTTTCAACTTTTGTTTGCTTGGCTAATGTTGCTGTGATGTGCATCCCTGGGCCACCGTAGATATTCGGCAGCGTTGCCACAACCGCAGAATAGTTACGCTCGCATCAGAGAATGTCTAATATAGAGAGAACTGCCACTCTCGGGAACTTCCGGGTTCTGAACTGGTTGAAGTTCCATGTGAGGGCGCTAACGAGCGAGTGCAGAATGAATGGAGGTCTATGGAGCGGTACCCCTCAAAATCCACTTTTCTCATATTTCTCATTTTCTAGTAATTTGAATTCTGAATTCAAAAGGGAAGGCAAAAAAAAATACACACTGCTGGCTGATTTTTTTAAAGTCGCCTTTCTGTTCTAAAAAGCTTTTGAAAATGTAATTGACGTCATACAAATTGTACGACCAGATCTACTGCTTGACGGCAAGCTCTGGTCACTTACTTTTTTCTCTCAGGGCATCGACAACACAGCTGACAGGTTAGGCTCTCCCTGTCAATACACATGCTAGAAAGAGTTTTGGCTTGCTAATTTGAGAGCTTTTTACGATTGCATACAAAATCGGAAATGCAATTACACCAAGGTCCAAAAGGGCCTATGCTAAAAGGGAGGGTGAGGGTGTGGGCTTGGTCAGCCCACAATTTCCAGAAAGGATGTGTAAGCTTGCACGTGTGTCAAGGGGCAGGATGAGTCTGAGAATTAGGATTGCGCGCTGTGGAGCAATTCAATAATATTTTAAAATAGGTGAAATTGCGTATGGTACTTCAGAATGATGTAATCTTGAAGCCAATATGGTTTGAAAAACCATCAGTCAAAATTATATTTGATTTATTGACACAAAGATATTCAGGTAATGTGGACATTTACATAAATACCATTTTGCAACAAAATCTATCATGGCAGACCTTATGAATGCTTGAGACTTTTTTGTTCCCCATAAGAAATAAGGCATGTATACCACAGGGATGGAAAACAATTTTTGTCCACCGGCCACTGTGGCTGGTGGATTTCAAAATCTACCAGCCACTCAATGTTTTTACCAGCCACTTTCTTGTTTTTAACCAACAATGTGTAACTGCATGTGAACATTTATACTACAAGATCTACAATACTTAAGCAGTTTATTTAATCTCAAGTATCGATGAAACACTTTCTCTTGCTCTCTTATACAAACACAAACCACAAACTGATATATATTTCATTAACTGAGTAGGGCAGATTAAACAACAAACTAACCCACCCTTACTCCCCACTCCCAGTACAATTTACTTCTGCTCATCAGATTCTGAGGTTTCAGAGGTGCTTTCCTGAGCGTTGTTATTCCATGACAGGGCGAACAGCACCCTGACGCGAAGCAGAGGTAGCTTCGCTCTGAAGGGGCTTATTTTCCCGATTATGACAACAGCGTTCTATACATTATCAGAATCTGAATCTGAATCAGAATGGGATTTATTCGCCATGAAAGTTTGCACAGACAAGGAATTTGCTTTGGCAGGAAGGTGCATACTGTAATCATATAGGAATCTTAAATTTAAATATGTGGTCTAACTATACTAAGGATACATAAACTAGCAGTACTAAGTGGAATACAATTAAAATAAAATAGAATATACAATAAAGTAGAATATAAGTTGCCAATTTACAATATAAAATACAATATAAAATACAAATATTACAGGAGTTGAGTGTCGTGTAAAATGTTTTTAAGGACATTCAGTCAGTGTGAGCTTTGGCCTTGTTGAGGAGGCCAACAGC
Organism: Hypomesus nipponensis; assembly: GCF_054491055.1. Classification (NCBI taxonomy): domain Eukaryota; kingdom Metazoa; phylum Chordata; class Actinopteri; order Osmeriformes; family Osmeridae; genus Hypomesus; species Hypomesus nipponensis. The sequence continues at coordinate 14,774,514 of NC_140372.1, read as the reverse complement.
GGAAGGGAAGAAACTGTTTGTATGGCGTGAGGTTTTGGTCCTGATGGACCGCAGCCTTCTGCAAGAGGGGAGGGACTGAAACAGGGAATGTCCAGGGTGGGAGGAGTCAGCCACAATCTTCTTCGCCCGTCTCACGGTCCTCGAGGTGTGCAGGTCCTCGAGGGAAGGCAGATTGCAGCCAATCACCTTCTCTGCAGTGCGGATGATACGCTGCAGCCTGCTCTTGTCCTTGGTAGCAGCGTACCAGGTGGTGATGGAAGAGGTGAGGATGGACTCAATGATGGCTGTGTAGAAGTGCACCATCATTGTCTTTGGCAGGTTGAATTTCTTCAGCTGCCGCAGGAAGTACATCCTCTGTTGTGCTTTCTTGGTGAGGGAGCTAATGTTCAGTTCCCACTTGAGGTCCTGGGAGAGGATAGTGCCCAAGAAGCGGAAGGACTCCACAGTGTTGACTGGGGAGTCACACAGGGTGATGGGGGTGAGTGGGGCTGTGTTCTTCCTGAAGTCCACAACCATCTCCACTGTCTTGAGAGCATTGAGCTGTAGGTTGTTCTGGCTGCACCAGGTCACCAGGTTGTCTGCTTCCCACCTATAATAAGACTCGTCTCCACCAGAGATGAGCCCAATGAGGGTGTTGTCGTCCGCAAACTTCAGGAGTTTCACGGACGGATGACTGGAGGTGCAGCTGTTGGTGTACAGGGAGAAGAGTAGAGGAGAAAGGACGCAGCCCTGGGGAGATCCAGTGCTGATGGACCGGGAATCAGAGACTTGTGTTCCCATCTTGACGCACTGCTTCCTGTCAGACAGGAAGTCTGTGATCCACCTGCAGGTGGAATCAGGCACGTTCAGCAGGGAGAGCTTGTCCTGAAGCAGAGCGGGGATGATGGTATTAAAGGCAGAGCTGAAGTCCACAAACAGGATCCTGGCATAGGATGCTGGGGAGTCCAGGTGCTGTAGGGTGAAGTGGAGGGCCATATTAACTGCATCGTCCACAGACCTGTTGACTCTGTAGGCAAATTGCAGGGGGTCCAGTAGAGGGTCTGTGATGGCTTTAAGGTGTGCCAGCACCAGGCGCTCAAAAGACTTCATTACCACAGAGGTCAGGGCGACAAGTCTGTAGTCATTATGTCCAGTTGGCCTGGGCTTTTTGGGCACAGGGATGATGGTGGAGGACTTGAGACAGGCTGGCACATGTCTGTGCCATTTCTCCAGGAAGGTGTTGAAGATGAAGGTAAACACCGGAGACAGCTGGTCAGCACAGTTCTTGAGGGTGGCTGGGGAGACAGAGTCCGGCCCAGCTGTTTTGCGGGGGTTCTGTCTCTTGAACAGTTTGTTCACTTCTCTCTCCTGAATGGAGAGGGTCGTCACTGTAGATGGGGGGAGGGGGGAGGCCTCACGGGTGGAAAGGAGTTGTACAGGACTGTCCAATTGTCTTTCAAAACGACAGTTGAACTCGTTCAGGTCGTTGGCCAGACGAGAGTTGTTAGTGGAGTGGGGGGCTCTGGGCTTGAAGTTGGTGATCTGCCTGAGCCCACTCCAGACAGAAGCAGAGTTGTTAGCAGAGAACTGGCGATTCAGCCTCTCTGAGAACAGTTGTTTAGCCTCTCTCACCGCCTTGCTAAACCTGTTCTTCGACTCCTTGAAACTGTCCCTGTCCCCACTCCTAAACGCGGCCTCTTTGTCCAGCCTCAGCCGTCTGAGTTTAGCTGTAAACCAGGGTTTGTCGTTGTTGTAGCTCACCCTGGTGCGTGTTGGTATACAGCATTCCTCACAGAAGCTGATGTATGATGTCACAGCCTCTGTGAGACTATTGGAGGCAGTCATGAACATATCCCAGTCAGTAGTGTCCAAGCACGACCGCAATTCCTCCATAGCCTCACTGGTCCACTGTTTCGATGTCCTCACAGCAGGCTTGCAGCGCTTAAGCTTCTGCCTGTATGCAGGAATCAGGTGAACCATGGCGTGGTCTGAGTGACCCAGTGCTGCTCGGGGAACCGCATGGTATGCTTTACTGATTGTAGAGTAGCAGTGATCCAAAGTGTTCCCTTCTCTGGTAGGGCATTTGATGAGTTGTCTGTATTTGGGGAGTTCTTGAGTGAGATTGCCTTTGTTAAAGTCGCCTAGCACAATAACCAAGGAATCCGGATTTTCATGCTCCACGCACAATATCTGGTTAGCGAGCACACGTTGAGCCTCGTTGGCGCTAGCCTGAGGGGGCATGTAGACGCTGACCAGTATGAATGAAGCAAACTCACGTGGCGAGTAAAAAGGTTTACAGTTAATAAAAAATGATTCCAGATCAGGAGAACAGTGCTGCAGAATCACTGTCACATCTTCACACCAGCCACTGTTAATGTAAAACCAAATACCGCCACCTTTCGTTTTGCCAGAGAGCACAGGGTCGCGATCCGCTCTCAGCAGTTTGAAACCTGCTAGCTGTAGCGCAGAGTCTGGGATCAGTTCACTCAGCCATGTCTCCGTAAAGCACAAAACGGAAGATGAATGAAAGTCTCTGTTTTTCCACACCAGTAGCTGAAGTTCATCCAGTTTGTTGATCAGTGAATGCACGTTGGAGAGAAATATCCCCGGTAACGCTGTACGTGCCCCACGCCGACGTAGTCGCACCAATGCACCGGTTCGTTTGCCTCTTCTACGGCGCTTCGCTGCTAGGACAAAGCCGAGGGCGGCTTTGACTATAATTCCCACAAATTCTGCCGCTGGAAGCAGAAAAGTGGGAAATAAATCCACAGGAGTTGTAGTCCTGATGTTTAGAAGTTCTTCTCTTGTTAGAGAACCACGGAAATCTTGGCAGAACACTGAATTATAAGACAAAACAAGACAAAACAGAGCGCACCTAGCTACTGTGGCTGCCTTCGTCGGCGCCATCTTGATCCATTATCCCGCTTATTACACAAAAAATAACTGAACATGGTGTCTTTTTACAATGTGTTACCATTCATAGTGTTGATCAGCAGAGAAATAGTTAACAGTACATGTAAATCAGCATCTGAATTAAAATGTGACAAGAAATGGGCAGCGTTGTGGAAATTTGCATATTTATTGATTAAACGGCTAATTTGTAAATTTGCTCCGACTTCTCGGTAACCTAGGTAAATAAACACTCGACGACGTCGTACAAAAAAACGTTGCGCCACCTACAACTCCACTGGCGGTTAATTGTTTTCAGCACCCACAGCCTACGGAGAACCATGAACGCAGTCTATCCGTCCGCATCCGTGCGGCCGCCCATCCGTTAACAGAGACGCAGAAGTATATTTCGGCCTTAAGACGTGAATCCCAGGCAAAAGGCCACTGCTCTTGAAAGCGGTCAGTAAAGGCCGATTTATACCTCTCCGACTCCGGTACGGACAGACGCATGCACGGAGTCGGACGGATTGGTTGAATTTATACAACTTCGACGGCTCTGCGTGCTGAAAGCAATTCACCACTAGAACAGTAGCGCTGCACTGCAATGCTAGCTAGGTTATCGAAAAGTCGGAGCAAATTTACAAATAGCCGTTTCATCAATAAAATAAGCACATTCTTAGGAACTACACACACTGCCCATTTCTCGTCACATTTTAATTCAGATGCTGATTTACATGTAGGTTACTGTTTAGCTGAAATATGAATTGTAAAAACTTACAACGGTAAGTTTGGCGGTCAAAGGATTCTGTTCTCTTGTTGGTCACGGCAACCCCGCCGTTCATTGTTTATAGATAAATGTTATCTTAAATCCAGCATGGAACATATGATTCAGGTCACGTGTATGTCAGGAGGATTTGTCTTGTGGTGGAGTGTGTATGATTGAGTGGATCTATGATTTGAACGGGGGGCTTATTACTTGAAAGAGGAATTATTTACTGTTTCGTCTTACATTATCAGGGTTGGAAATGTAGTGACTTGCTAAAGTAGGCAAATGGCTAGTAGTACATAACATTTCATAATACTTTCAGTTAATCAAACAGCTGCAAGACCCAGTGAAATATTAGGCTAGCTATCAAAATAATGCTAGCATCGCTAGCTAACAACATTACTAATTCAACTTTGGTAGAGTAACCAAGCTCTTTGTAAATTTGTTTTAGATATGATTGTGTGGACAATTACTCAGACGCGGTCTCTTTCCATAACTTGTATTTTACCACTACTTTTCTTGACATCACTATTGGAACAGCCCTCACTAATTTCACGTAATGCTTTCAGCAGCCTACGGCAACTCCCGAGGGAAAAAACACCTATGTCCGTTGTCACAGAAAGGTCTGCTACAGTAGGCTTTTCTCAGGATTCGCAAGCTGGCTAAACTTACGCTATATCAAAAATAATTTTGTAGAAATAACAATGGATTCTGCCACTAAATGAGTGACTTGGCTTTATTTCTGGACATGCTATCCACAACCGAAGTGTGTTACACAATGCTGTAAGATCGCCTATACTCGTGCATTGCTCTTCTCGGTACCCAGAATGCCCTGCGGCAAGCTGAAAAGCTACTAAGTTAAGGGCATTAGTTTAGTTAAATAAGTGGAGTTTTATTGTTGTGTTTATTCTGTTTTGATATGTGTAATGCTCTGGTCTATAGTTTAAATAATTTGAGTGTTCACCTTGATTGCAAATGTTGTCTAGGTAGATCAGTATCCAAGCTGTCCGCCATATATGTGCACTTGGGTAAGCGTGACGGTAACGGTTGTGGCTAAATAGTGCGGTTTATACTCCGCTTCACATACACGAAGGGCTCATTCCGAGGGTTTGCGGCTTATGGGGGGCCTCAAACTTGTTCTTTGCCAATGGCATCCAATTAGCAAAAACCGCCCCTGAGTAATATAGACATATATACATGTCTATGGTAGTGATGGGGGAAACAAAGCTTTCCGAAGCAACAAGTTATTTGACACAGTTATCTCGAAAAAGTATCGCTTTTGCGAAGCGTTCAATACATGTTCTCCATAGGGACATCTGCTGGTCAGTTTATGGTATGGCGACTGTATAAAGCGAAGGAAGGAATCCAGTGACGTCAAGTCCTCGACACGTCAGTCTCACAATCGTCATTGACAACTTGATAAATAAAGGTTGTGAAGGTTTGAATCTTGTAAAACATTTCATTGAGCAAATGCAGACAATTCATTGTCTTGTGCATAAGCATTTTTCTGTGGTATTTAAACTGGCTACATATATATTTAGTTAGATATACGATTTATAAATCGGTTGCTTTTCTAACTGCTAGCAAACGTTGACAGTGTGTTTCGCTTGTTTTGTCTAGAGCTGAGAGCAAAAACCGTGTATGACGCAGACTGTTTTTATTTTACCTCTGAACAGGTATGTGAATTTATTGTGTAGTGTTTTGGATAGTTTTCATGATAATTGCTGTGGGTTCTGTGTGTTTTGTTGGGTATGCTCTTTCTACATTACCACATGGATGCCATGTATTGCATTGTATTGTCGTTGTGCTCGTGCTCTTGCGCTGTACATGCAGGACAGAGAGCTGAGAGCTCTGTTACGAGAGAAGCTGCTTGTATCTGTCATATTGGTACTCTTCAGTAAAGTATGTATAGTGCAACTTAATGTTTTATTTTAGAAATCTAGAGTCTCTGAGTGACAGTAAGCATTCATGTGGCAATAGTCAAATAGAGTAAGCTATTTGTATTTATATTAATCTCTAGGAGCCCTTTGTTTTTTTTGGGGGGGGTAATTATATTTAAACTAGAGCCTGCTCCAGTTCACTGTTGCCGTCATGGCTGAGGGTGGTACATTTCCCGTGGGTAGTGATGAGGTGGTGGGTGCTGAGGGAGATTTCTCGTGGGGCCAGTTGGGTTCAGGGAGGGGTGTTTTGTTTGGGAAACAAAGTCAGACTCCAGTCAGGAGAATGGGTCACATAGACACACCTGTACTCACTTCCACACGTTATGATGACCCCTGTAGGCCAGGCCTCAATAGGGTTAGTAAAGATGATCAGGGCCCGGATCTAAGTGTTCTAATTACACAGTTAGCTGACCAGATAGGCCAGTCTATAGCAGCCAAACTCCAGCCCGAAGCAAACAACAGTCACAACACTGACTTACTTGAGAGACCTGGGGTTAGCCAGCCTTTGGAGATGTCACTGTCCAATGTCAAATTGGTCGTGCAGTCTGATGCCAAGGAACCAACCCTGTTCAGAGGGGATGGCAGTGTCAAGTTCACAGCCCGTGAATGGGAGATTCTTATGACTACTTACCTGAGGAAGAGGGGGCTTCCAATTCATGAGTATTCACAGGAAATAATTTTAAGGCTCCTGGGTAAGGCGAGCGATGTCGTCAATATCAGACTTCGCAACGATCCTTCTATCAAGCATGTCCAGACTCCTTCAGTAGTATTTGATATTCTGAAGAAACACGTTGGTGAGATTAGCTGCTCAACAATGCCATTGGCAGACTTTTATGACACGTATGCTGTGCCAGGAGAGTCTGCAATGGATTACTGGATTTGTCTCAATAAAGCCATGGATATGGTAGATGAATGTTTGCGAAAGCGGGGCCGTGCCATTAGTGACCCCAGCCATGAGGTCTGTCTGATGTTCATTCAACACTGTCCTGATCCGTCTCTAGCTAACATCTTTCAGTTAAAGGCAGCTGAGCAGTGGTCGGCGAGTGAAATTCAGGATAAAAATTGATGACTCAGTGCAGAAGAGTACTCGCTCGGCAGTTCTGCGGTATAGGCCAGTAGGGGAGAAGCAGGCCTCCCATTCTTGTGTGTCGTCACACGCGTCACAGACGCATCAGCCTTTGGCTGTGAGTTCAATAACTCCAGTGCCTGTCCAGGCGCCTCCTGCTCCGGCTGATGCCGCCTGCATGAATAGTCTGGTGAGCTTGTTGGATCGGCTTTTGATGTAACAGATGCAGGTTCCTGTGAACCCCCCTGGCATGTCTACAGCACCTCGTGCCCGACTGGACAAGCCATGCAGAGTCTGTGGAAGGCAGGACCATTCTACTCTGTCACACTGCAGACAGGACAATTTGTGTCTGGGGTGCCTTACTCCTGGACACTTTAAGAGAGATTGCCCGAGTCGTGCGCAGCAATGGACCCAGTACAGCAATGGACCCAGTACAGTGGTGATCCTCAGGGGCCTGGACCACAGGGAAACTGTGTCACCCGCACTTGAAGAGGGGCTGTGTGGGTGAAGTTCAAGACTCCCTCAACAAAGAGGACCGTGACTTGCAGATTTTATACCATCAACATTGTGCCGCCACGTCAGTAGGTAACAGGATAGTTGTACAGGGTAGTGATAGGGTTGGAGTTTTCAGTGAGTTGTTTTACGTGGCAGTTAAGGTCAATGGTAAAGAAACGCTCCAGGGAATGCTTGACTCGGGTTCTATGGCTTGTACAATTAGCAACACGTGTGTGGATCGGCTGCAGGCTGCTGGTGTTCTACCAGACAAACGTCAATCAGAGGAGAATATTGTATTGGTTGGTTGTGGGGGTCAGCTTACACAACCTGAAGGCATCTATGATCTAGAACTGGAGTTATACGGCACTCGTTGCATTGTCCCCACCCTGGTGGTGGCAGGTCAACCACTGGACCTCATTGTGGGGTCTAATGTGATCAAATACCTGCTCCGTTCCATGAAGAGTTCTAGTGAGTATTGGGATCTTACTTCAAGGCAGAACAGACAGTGCAACACAGATGCTGACCAGTTCCTTGACATGATGTCCAGTATTCACAGTTGGAGGGGAGATGTGGTGCCTGATAAAGTTGGGACCGTCAAGCTAACTCAAGCAGTTACGCTTCTGCCACGCCATGAACATCTGGTCTGGGGAAAATTGCACGCTCATGTTCCTGTGTCTCCAGGCAGTACAGTTGTTGTGGAGCCCACCACATTCAAAGTCATGCCGCGTAACATCATGGTTGGCCGCGTCATTACGACCATGTGGGGGGACAGGTGGGTCCCCATGACCATTGTCAACCCAACAAACAAGCCTATCACTTTGAAGCGAAACAGCAAATTGGCATATGTTTCACCATGTGTGGCTGTTGAGGATCTGGACATGTTCCAGGGCATTCATAAGACTCCAGTGACGTGCCCTTCCATTGTTACCTCTGGCAGTGACCTTCCACATGCAGAGAAAAGTCTTGCAGAGTTGGGACTTGGTGATGTTGACATTGCCTCGGATCAGATAAATGATTCCACCAGACGTGATCTTACTCAGTTGCTGACAGAGTATCGGGATATCTTCTCAGCGGACACTCTGGATTGTGGTAATGCCAAGGGTTATGCACACTGAATCCGTCTTACTGATGACCGCCCATTTCGGCTCCCGTACAGGAGAGTACCACCGGCTCATTATGATAAGTTAAGACACCCTAACAGAGATGGAGGATGAGGGAATAATCAGGAAGTCCATGAGTGATTTTGCATCGCCCCTTGTGATGGTCTGGAAGAAGGATGGTGGTTTGCGAATTTGCATGGACGTCAGATGGCTCAACGTCAGGACTTTAAAGGATGCCCACCCATTGCCACACCAATCAGACTGCTTATTAGCCCTGGGAGGCAGCACGGTGTTCAGCACAATGGACCTCACCTCAGGCTTTTACAACATCTCTATGCATGAGGAGGATAAAACAACATCTCTATGCATGAGGAGGATAAAAAATATACAGCCTTCACCACTGGGATTGCATGAATACAATCGGATGCCCCAAGGCTTGTGCAATAGTCCTGCGTCCTTTATGAGAATGATGCTTGGGATTTTTGGGGACCTGAATTTCACCAAGCTCCTGTGTTACTTGGACAACCTGCTGGTCTTCGCACCATCCGAAGAGGAGGCTTTGATGAGGCTTCGCATTGTGTTCCAGAGGTTGCGGGAGAATAATTTGAAATTGGCTCCCAAGAAATGCCACCTGATGCTGAAGTGTGTCAAATTTCTCGGTCATTTCGTTGATAGCACTGGTGTGTCCATGGATCCTGACAAGGTCGAAGGGATCACCAATATGAAGACACATGATCTGATGGAGGACGGTGCCTGTGTCCCATCTGTGCGGAAGATAAAGTCGTTTCTGGGGATGGTGTTCTACTACCAGCACTTCATCCCTGATTGTTCGTCTCTTGCCAAACCCCTATTTGCACTGACCGCTGGTCAGAAGAGGGGGGGGGGATCGCTAAGGTAAAGAGGAAACCAGGTACATTCCGGAAATTAACTCCATCTGACTGGACGGCGGAATGTGAAACGACATTCAATATGCTGAAGAACAGGCTGATGGAGTGCGTTGTGCTTGCCCATCCAAACTTCAAGGAACCCTTCATCCTCTCTGTGGATGCTTCATTGGATGTATTGTGCGCAGTACTGTCTCAGGTTAAACCAGGAGAGGACAGAGCTCAGCCGATTGCTTCTGCGAGCAAGACGTTGAGTGCAGCACAACGGAAATATCTAGCACACGGCTGGAATTCTTGGCTTTGAAGTGGAGCGTCTGCAAGAAGTTCTCCCACTGGTTGAAGGGCCATAACTTCATGGTCTGGACTGACAACAATCCACTTACTTACCTTTTCACAAAGCCTAAGTTGCAGGGTGGCCGCAGGTCCTTAAAAAGTCTTAAAAGTCTTAAATTGCTATTCCTAAAAATAAGGCCTTAAAAAGTCTTAAATTGTCTTAAATTCAGATTGGATGGGTCGTAATTTTTTTTCATGTCACTGCGAAAATGCGTCCGTTCTGCCAGGTCGAATATTTTTTTCCGGTAGGCTATCCGCTGCGTTGTCTATGGTTACGTCAGAGCGTAGCCTACTGCGCATCTTTTGATGACGTAAAGCATCGGCCATACAGGTGGCTATCAGCCACTTACAAAACATGGGGAAATGCAAGTTCAACACTGAATGGCTTGAAAAGAGCGAGTATTTCTAGTTAAGGTCGGTGCCGGGAAATGCTTCTGAAGCGAGCTGCATTATGTGTCGGAAAACATTTAAACTTGGGACAATGGGAATCAGAGCGGTGGAATTTCACCTGCAGAGCAAGAAGCACAGAGACTACGCCAAGGCACACCAGCAGCCTGCAATCGCTGGTTTCTGCTCCACCGCTAGCAACAACGTCAACACAACTCTGGATGTCACCATAGTTAATCCAGAGCCAACCGTCTCAACCGTGCCATCTGACCTCCGAGCAATGTGTGGCTCTACGCCAACACTAAAAGCTGAGGTTATTTTGGTGCTAAAGGGCTGTGACAAGCCACCATTCATACCGGTCTAATGACGGTATTGAAGAAGTGTTCAAAGCAATGTTCCCAGATCGGGGCTTGTACAGTCATTTACTTGTGGAAAAGACAAGATACGTGGCTAAATTTGGATTGGCGCCGTACATAAAAAAAGAGCTCATCACCGAAGTCCAAAAATGCGGTGCATTTGTCATCATGTTCGACGAGACGCTGAACCAGACAACCAAAACCAAACAACTGGACCTGCATGTGCGTTATTGGTTAAATGACCACGTCCAGTCAAGATTTTATGGATCACAGTTCATGGGCCATGCAACGTACTTCAGCATTTCAAAGTAAGAGTTCCATAAATATATTTATGAACTAACCTCTTCTATATGTTAGTGTAGGGCCTATCATATGGTTAAGCTTTACTGATTTGTCAAGTGAATAACAGCTATGGATAGGGCACTACACGTTAATTAGACAAATGATGGTAAGAATGGTAGTAGAGTCTGGTGTTTACCTGCCAATGTGTCTAAATAGTCTACACTATGGCTATAGGGATGGCTGACGTTGCTTAATTTGTGTTACCCTATCCAGTCTGACATTAATCTGAAGTGGTGGTGTTAGAAAATAAATGTGTTTACTGTTGTATGGTTAATGTCTGTGTTTTTTTCCAGGGGTGTGCAGCAGCTTGACCTAAGAAATATGATTTCTATCTCAATGGAAGGACCAAATGTCAACTGGAAGTTTTTTACAACGCTCCAACAGGAACATGCAGAGGCCCAGAGGAAGTGCCCAGCTGATTGTGGTGGGGCGCTGTGGGCTTCACACACTTCACAAAGTGGCTTCAGTGTCTTGCAGCTGGAGAAAGTGCTCAGGGCATTGCATTCACTCTTTCATAATACACCGGCTAGAAGAGAAGATTTCTGCACTTTGACCAAGACATCTGTGTTTCCCCTATCGTTCTGTGGGCATCGCTGGATAGAAAACCTACCCGTCGTCGACAGGGCTATTACATTATGGCCAATGATCGTAATGTATGTGGATGCAGTGACACAGAAAAAGCTTCCAAACCCTAGAACATCATCCTATGACACTCTTGCAGAGGCACAGAATGACCCTCTCATAATGGCCAAGATGCAGTTATTCATGGCTGTCTCTAGGAACTTCACCACCTTTTTGACTAAATATCAAGACAGATGAGCCTGTGATGCCATTCAGCAGTAAAGATCTGTCTGTTCTCATGAAAGTAATGTATAACATGCCATGGATGGATAAAGTGTATGGCATTTCAATTTGAATTCAACAACTCCTCTGCAACACTTTAATTTGTTTTGTTATTTATATATGTTGTACTGTATATGTTCTCAGAGCCTGCTGAAGAGGTTCATCAAGGCAGAAATCCTTAATGACATCACAGCACTGCAAATGGTCAAACTGGACTCAACTGCCAAGGAAGGAAGGGTTCACCTAAAGCATGTGGACATTGGATTAGGAGCAGAAGCAGTCCTAAAGGTAAAGGCAACGGTGTTAAATGTCAAACAATGGTTAAGGTACAGGAAATCAAAACTTTATTTTTACATAAAACTTTTAGTCAATCTCACAGGCCCTCCTCCCCTCTTCTTGTTAGGAATGCCAGAGTAGCCCCAACAGCAGCATAGGCGAGCTCAGTGTGTTGGCATTTAGAAAGGGCTGCATGGACTGTTTGATTAACATTCTCAAGAAAATGCAAGACAAGAGCCCACTGAAGTACACCATTGTGAGGCAGATGGCATGTTTGGACCCAACGAACATGTTCTTAGTGTAGCGTGGTTTGCACGGTTAAGATTAGCAATACTTAGTTTATAATACAGTATAGTAGTTCTTGGGGCACCACCTCTGATTCGTGGAAGGGACAGAGGAAACCTTGTTTAATAAAATAGCACTCGTAATAATCAGTCTAATCTTAAGTATTGAATTCTATGAAAGTAGAGCCGATCATATAACGTGAGAGATGAGCAAGTATTATACACAATGATTTATTTAAGAGAATGTAATTATAGTGAACACATACCAGGTGAGTTATGGGTTAGTTGGGCTAAAGCAGTACAGTAGGCCTAGATTCTAATGCGAGCGCACTACACAATGGTTGCGTAGAGCGCGTGTGAAGGGGGAGAAGTTGAGGAAGAGGTAGAGAGGAAGAGGCTTCTATAGTAACAATGGACGATCAATGGAAACTGACCTAACGATGATTAAGTTAAATCATTTGTAAAATACAATCAAACATCAACAATTCAAACACAACATGCCAATATGTCACAAGTAAGAAATATTGCAAATCGCAGTTACTTTTGTCGGTTTGAAGAACGGAGTCAATGGTTCGTTATGTCCAACGAATAAAAACAGAATATCTCGTCAAAGTTCCGGGCGCAAAGTGAATGTGCAGGTTATGAGGAAATAGACTAGTGTGCACCTCCAGTTGATCCTACGAACGAGCGGGGGTGATTGTACGTTTGGGGGTTAAATACCCCAAAGAACAGGGGGTCATCCCTGTGAAGGTGACCTCTCTCATTGGTCAGTTACTTCCACCTGGGCGTTGTCCTGGGACCTACCCAGAGGTGTGAAGTGGCTGATAGTTTTGAGTTCCATTATCTCAAATGTCCCTGGAATGCTCAAACTTCAGAATATAACAATACAACATTCATAACTGGTTTTGTTAGTATGATACAATTATTTTGATACCAAGATTGACTGATTTAACTATACCTGAAGGGAAGTTATAATCAAACATCAATTAAACAACGTTCTAGGTAAATGAGACAAACACATTATAACACATCGACTACTGTCCTTGAATTAGTGTCCATGAGCCATGTAGTCCTTTAGAAAGTCCACACAAGAAAGTTCCTCCAAGTAATTCCATTTGTTCTGATAATGTGAGACCATGTGGTCTCTGTTCCTGACCCCATGCTGGGTCAGGACTTTGACGCTCCTGCTCTGGCAGATAAGGACAAAGGGGGAAAGACCCTTCCCTTGTCGGGGGTAGGAGGAAGGTGTGGATGGCACCATGCTTTGTCTGTCGAGACTCTGCTACATCAGATCCCGACTTGTGCTGTAAAAGAATGAAAGGAGTGGTTTAGAGGTTTCTGCATGATCACCAGCTGTCAAAAGGCGTCTCTGCCGGTCTTAGGCTACGTCCCAACTGGTTCCCAATTTAACTGGTTCCCCAGCTGTACGTGCACCTATCAGTCTGCCTCTATCACCAGATTCGTCACAAATTCACAAACATATTACTGGCGATTTTCAAGTCGGATCTCATATTTTCTGCTTCAAATTTGAAAGTAGGCCTATAGGCTACGTGCGCACTACATGAGGCTACCATTCGCGACAAAATAAATGGAGACAAAATAAAACATTTGCAGGCTCGCATGAAGTGGGATTCGATCGCACTAGAGTAAAAACATGTAGGCACAAGAGTCTGTTTGCACTAGAGTAAAAACATGTAGGCGCAAAAGTCTGTTGATTAACACCGCAAGGTATACCAGCTCACAAAATGCAGCTAAATCGTTAGGTATTTCTTAGCTACGTTGGCTTTCAGGTAACATTTTGAATTGGCTTCTTCTGATTCAACTGGTTCCCATAGACACTACCCGAATGTAGGCTACTATGCACGTATTTGGGGTTGTTTCGAGGCAATAGACGTATTTTCCACAACATCACAGCTCCTTCTGACACCACATATTACTAATTCATACTAAGAACGTCGCTGCTAACCCAGACAATAAGATCGAAATACGCGTAACACAACATGGAAACATTCGTTTCCTATGCAATTTCGTGTAGCATATTGCTGAGTGTTTCTTCGCTATATCTTTTGAAATCAATTCATTTCATAATTGTATATTCTGAACAAATGGTGGTTGTGGTTAATATGGCTATTGCCTTGAGACAACTCCAAAGACGTGATAGCCTACATTCGGGTAGTGTCTACGGTAACTAGTTAATTCAGAAGAACCAAAACAACATGTTGCCTGAAGGCCAACGTAGTTTAATAAATCTGTGATTGAATTCCTGGATCACTCATGTGCTTCCGTAGCTCACGGTATAATGCAGAGGATTGTAACATTGTATGTGTTTTTGCTTGTTGGATCGAATTCCACTCAAATCTTTTATTTTCTTAGCTTACATTTATTATAGCGTGAATGGCTGTAATGAAGTGCCCACTACATTTGTTCAGATTCAGAATATACAATTATGAAATGAATTGATTTCAAAAGATATAGCGAAGAAACACTCAGCAATAGGCTACACGAAATCACATAGGAAACGAATGTTTCCATGTTGTGTTACGCATATTTTGATCGTATTGTCTGGGTTAGCAGCGACGTTCTTAGTATGAATTTGTAATATGTGGTGTCAAGGAGCTGTGATGTCGTGGAAAATACGGCTATTGCCTCGAAACAACCCCAAATACATGCATAGTAGCCTATATTCGGGTAGTGTCTATGGGAACCAGTTGAATCAGAAGAAGCCATTCAAAATGTTACCTGAAGGCCAACGTAGCTAAGAAATACCTTACGATTTAGCTACATTTTGTGAGCTGGTCTAACTTGCGGTGTTAATCAACAGACTCTTGTGCCGACATGGTTTTACTCTAGTGCGATCGAATCCCACTTCATGCGAGCCTGCAAATGTTTTATTTTGTCTCAATTTATTTTGTCGCGAATGGTAGCCTAATGTAGTGCGAACATAGACTATAGGCCTACTTTCATATTTGCCGCAGCAAATATGAGATCCGACTTGAAAATCGCCAGTAATATGTTTGTGAATTTGTGTCGAATCTGGTGATAGAGGCAGACTGATAGGTGCACGCACAGCTGGGGAACCAGTTAAATATGGAACCAGTTGGGACGTAACACCGGTACTTAAGATTTAGAAGTCTAGCAGAATGGACATTGTCACACTTACTTAGTGTGATTTTTGTGTGGTTTGTCTGTCTAAACTTTTTCATTTACATGTATCAATTTTTAAATGATTATAGTGTTAATCTGTTTTGCGACAGATGATGTGATTGTCCAGCAATTTGGAAATGTCTTGTCTTTGGAGGCAAAAGATGAATCATTCTCCGCTTTCCAACCTATGCGTACAAGACTGGATGTTTTCTTGCATGGATTCCTCCATTAATCCTACCCTGAACTCTGGACTTTTTGCAGGAAACTTCTGCTACTCTCCCATGGCCAAGCAACGGTTGAGAGGGGCTTTTCTGTCAATAAGGAGATAGAGGCTGATAACATGAAGGAAGACACCGTGGTTGCTCAGAGGATGATATGTGACTACGTCTCTGTCTGTGGGGGGTGGGTTCTCAAAGTACCTCTGACAAAGGAGCTTATGGCAGCTGGAGCTTCAGCGAGGTCTCAGTATCAGCTACACCTGGACCAGGAAAAGAGAAAGCATGCAAGCACTGCACAAAGAGAATAGAAAAAGCTGCAGAAGACCACCTTGAGCAGCTCAAAAAGAAGAAGACAATACTGATTGAGGTAGCAAACATGCTGGAAAAAGATGCAGACAAACTGGCAGAGCAAGCTGAGGGTAAATCAGGCACACTCATGGCCCAGCTAATCACCAAGTCAAACACTCAGAAAAAGATACAAAGAAAAAGTCACAGAACTCAAAGAGGTTGAAAGAGCTGGAAGATAAATCAGCAGAACTTAGGCATATGCCTTAAGGCTCATCAGGCATTTTCTCCCTATTCCTTACCTTCCTGCCTCTCTGTTTCAAGTGTTCATACGTTCAGTTGTGTACATGCACATTGTTATAAGTGCCAAGTCAATGTTTATTATTATTTTATCTTTTATTTCAGTTGATGATCAAAGGATGTTGAGGAAAAAAATGTATCCATGCAGTATAAAAAGTATTGTTTTCCTAATATTTACAAAAGCAGGAGTAGACAGAAACTTGTGCACAATAATATGTCACTTAGAGACATGATCACACACACACACTTTCCCACACACCTCCACAAAACACTCTTAAACACTCTGCTGTCTACTCTATGTCCATGATGTGTCCTCCACAAACTGCAACCCATCCATCTAGGTTTCTCTCTCTGTCACACATACATACACATTCTATTATGTAAATGTATTTGCATTTTAAAAGCAGCAGAAATTGTCATTTATTTATGTTATTTATTTATTTTTTCAAAGGGAACAGTATAAAAATATATATATTTACTTGATTTTATAAGCATTTGTTTATGGGACCTAAATGTTCTGAAAATATTGTAATAATAAATATAATTTAGGACAGCAATGACATTTTTGTGTTATCCTTTCGCATTACACACATTTAGTCAATGTTCTTAAACTCAACCGATTATTGTAATTTTACCATACTGTTCATTTTAACACTTCAACATCAGTGTGTTTACTTGGAAAGATTACTGTATGTTTTCACTTTTGATTTGTATTTCCATCGTAAGTTTGGTCTTAAATAAAATTTTAAAGTATTATGTATTAAAAAGTCTAAAAGTCTTAAATTTTACTTGTTTATACCTGTAGACACCCTGAGTTGGATTGTTGTAATCAGCGTTGGGTTGCTAAGCTGGCATCCGACACCTTTGATCGCAAGCACATACCGGGGATCAAGAATGTGGTTGCTGACACACTGAGCCGAGACCTATTTGCCAAACCAGTGGGTCAGAGATTGCTCGGGGAGCCGTACCATCGTCTCCTTGATGAAGCAGAGCGGACTGAGGATGAGTCCGTCCAGGATGTCTTCCGGCTCACCTGTCAGTCTCAATCTAAGTGCCCCTTGAGCCCAACGCCGACCTTGTCGTTTAAGAACTCTTATACCTCTGAGGAGATTGGGGCTCTCTGCCAGACCCATTGTTGTTGGGAGTCAGCTGCTGAATCCAGAGCAGTCAGTTTGGTCCAATATGTCCAACAGTTGGCGGCAGGTCAGGATACTCTGCTGGTGTTCTCTTCTCAGGAGCTGCAGCAAGATCAACAGCAGGATCCCTACATCAGGAAAGTGTTGCCTTTTGTTCTGCGGAAGAGGAGACCGTCGAGGAGGGAAAGGAATGGTGCTGATTCGACGGCTCTCAGGCTGTTCAAGCAATGGGATAAGCTGGAGATTGTAGACAGCATCCTGTATAGGGTGATGAGGGACCCAATTACTAAACTGAAGAGGTCTCAGTATGTGCTACCCCAGGCACTGAGGGACAGAGCGATGTCAGGCATTCATGACTTGGCCGGTCATCAGGGCCAAGCTCAAACACTGATTCTCACAAGACAACGGTTCTTCTGGTCAGATATGGAGGCAGATATCAAGGAGTATGTGAGGTGCTGTCAGAGATGTGTTCTTGGGAAGTCTCCAGAGCCATCTGCTCGTGCGCCCCTGGAATGTATCAATACATCGACCCCAATGCAACTGGTCTGTATGGATTTCTGGTCGGTGGAAGACAACAAACAGCGATCCGTGGATGTCCTTGTGGTTACGGACCATTTTACGAATGCCCACGCATTCCCATGTACCAACCAGACGGTTAAGCAGGTGGCCAAGAAACTGAGCGACACCAAATATATAAATGTTACATGTATTTGTGTAAATACATGTAACATTTATATATTTGGTGTCGCTTAATTAGTAATTTATATATTTTGTCTGTCAATTAGGCATTACATTATATAATTAGTCATTTATTTAAGCTTTGTGTTATAATATTTATTTATTTAGTTTTGGCCCCTATAATCCTCCATATTTTCTGTGGTATTTAAGCTGGCTACATATATATTTAGTTAGATATACGATTTATTAATTGGTTGCTTTTCTAACTGCTAGCAAACGTTGACAGTGTGTTTTGCTTGTTTTGTCTAGAGCTGAGAGCAAAAACCATGTATGACGCAGACTGTTTTTATTTTACCTCTGAACAGTGCCATAAAGAGGACAGATCAACAGCAAAGATTCAACGTCTCGTATCTTCATTATTTATTCACAAAAGACACAACGCAAGGGTTTTTAAGACTGGACAGCCATAGTTCACGTCGGTTACATTCTCACCTCTCCAAAGGTGAACCGTACTTTCAGAGAAAACGGACCATGGTCCAATTTGAAACGGACCAAACATGTCAGAGGCCTGTTCCATAAAGCGAGTTTACCGAATAAGCCAGACTTATGTCAGTTAGTCGGACTCATTTCTAGTTCATTCGGTTCCATTAAGCTAGCTCAACGTAGTTCGAACTCGGTTACTATGGCAACTTAGGCTGCGAAACTAGTCTGGTCAGGGTCAGACTAACTGTCAGGCTTAGCGTGACTTGGTGCTTAACCAGACGTTCCTGTAACACTGACCCTAACAGGAAAACGATGATTTACCACGTATATTCTCATTTTCTTATTCTCATCGGTTCAATATGTTCAACATTGATAGAAAATCAACTTAAATAGCCTACATAGCTACATTTAGCCTAATGCATTAAACAATTATGAACAATGCTTTGATAGGCTACACGATAGCCGTTAAATGTATGGATGTTAGTTTGAGATTTCAAATGTCCAGGCATAAGGCGTAGGCTATATCTCAATCTAAATTAGAGAATAATTATCATAGCAATATAATTGTGAACAGTAGCCTACAATTGCAAATGAACCTAAATCCACCCTCCATTTCCCCGACACAAAAAACATGTTAAAAAGTTAGGCTGCTGGATAATGTATTAATAATAGGCTATTTATGTTAAACTATGTCAAAAAAGTCAATTTAGCTGAGTTTACAGGGTGTTTTTTAATCAACGAAGTAAAGGTCTAAAAAGGTCCTCCTACGTAGCCTATCGTTCACGACGTCAATCATTGATTTAAGCGGTGGATGAGGTAGCTGTCATTGTACACGATTTAAAGGGAAGGTTCTTTCTGGAAGAAGTCACGTGGCCGTGTGCATTGTTTTTGCCATGGTGGATTGTATGATCCATGTTTTACCTCTCGGGCTGCTTAAGAATAGGGTGCACGCGCAATTAGCTTGATTACTTAAATCTGACTTTAATTAGTAGGACTGCGTAAGATGAAATTGGCCTTTATGGAACCGATTTAGAGGCTGACTAATTAAACTTATTCAATTCTGGTTTAGGACTAGCTTTTTTGAGCGGCCTTTATGGAACAGGCCCCTAAGGCCTGTTCCATAAAGCGAGTTTACCGAATAAGCCAGACTTATGTCAGTTAGTCGGACATTTCTTGTTCATTTGGTTCCATAAAGCTAGCTCAACGTAGTTCGAACTCGGTTACTATGGCAACTTAGGCTACGAAACTAGTCTGGTCAGGGTCAGACAAACTGTCAGGCTCAGCGTGACTTGGTGCTTAACCAGACGTCCCTGTAACACTGACCCAACGGGAAGACGATGATTTACCACGTATATTCTCATTTTCTTATTCTCATCAGTTCAACATTGATAAAAAATCAACGTAAATAGCCTACATAGGCTACAACATTTAGCCTAATGCATTAAACAATCATGAACAATGCTTTGATAGGCTACGCACCATAGCCGTTAAATGTATGGATGTTAGTTTGTGATTTCAAATGTTTAGGCATCAGGCATAGGCCTACATCTCAATCTAAATTATCAGAGTATATTTATCATAGCAATATAATTGTTAACAGTAGCCTACAATTGCAAAACGAACCTAAATCCGCCCCCCATTTCCCTGACACAAAACCCATGTTAAAAAGTTAGCACTAGGCTACTGGATAATGTTTTAATTAATAGTAGGCTATTTATTTTAAACCATGTCAAAAAAGTCCATTTAGATTAGTTTAGAGGGTAGACAAAGGTCTACTTTCACTACGTCAATCATGGCGTGTCATTTTACTTTGATTGAAGCGGTGGATGAGGGAGCTGTCATTGTACACGATTTAAAGGGGACGTTCTTTCTGGAAGAAGTCATGTGGCCGTGTGCATTGCATTTGCCGTGGTGGATTGTATGATCCATGTTTGACCTCTCGGGCTGTTAAAAAATAGGGTGCACGCGCAATTAGCTTGACTACGTAAATCTGACTTGAATTAGTAGGACTGTGTGAGCTAAAATTGGCCTTTATGGAACCGCTTAAGCCCCGCTTGACTAATTAAACTTATTCAAGTCTGGTTTAGGACTTTAAGTCTAGCTTTTTTGAGCGGCCTTTATGGAATAGGCCCCTGGTGTGAAAGCACCCTTAGTTATGTGCCCTCGAAAATGGTCCACTCACGGTAAAAAACAAAAGGTTGATACAGAATTTAGAGTTTGTAACAAGACAAGGACTTTGTTTACTGAACTCTAAGGCAAAGTTGTGTGCTTAGTTTGTAGAGAACAGGTCACTGTGCTGAAGGATTACAATTTGAATCGGCACTACGGGACTAAACACGTGGACAAATACAAGAACTTAACTGATGCACTATGGGCGCGGTTGTTTTGCTAGTTAAGCTGCAGACCTTGATGATCCTGACAGCTGACCCTGTAAACCTGTGAAGGTTTAAAGGTATGTTAAACAAATAAAATGACACTAGATATATTTGCATAGCCTTATTGTAACATGTATTACTAGTAGCAGCTCAAAACCATATAATTTACTGATCAATGGTTTCCCTAGCGTCCAGCTAGCTCTCAACGCTCGTCAGGAATTTCAGGTCCTCTCATTAACTAGCTCAACTAGATAACATGGCTAGTTTGCATCTACCCTTACGAAAGGAAAATATATTGCAGTATATTGGAAAATATGATGTGATATATTAGGCAATATATGTCCATATATGGGATTTAATAATTATATTGTACGGAAATACATGGGATAATGTATTGATGATAAATATATTAGTAATATATTATAAACTATAATATATATTCATGTAATATATTGCAATATATTGCAGAATACAGCAATGATTGCCGTTTTCCATATGTTGCAACATATTCAACATGAATATATAATATATGTATTTATATATCCCAAAATATATGCTATAAATACCACCATAATGTATTCCGATTTATATGGGAAAATGTATTTGTAATATATGTAAATATATAGTGTCACATGTATGTTTAATATATGGTAGAATATATTTGAATTATATGTAAAAAATATAGCTGCAAGCAGCAATGGCAAATTCCTTCTTCAAATGGCAAAATATTTTAAAATTGACATAATAGATAGTTACACCGGGATTACCCAGAAAACTAGAAACTGTTTTGTAAAAAAAAAAGAAAAATGACAAGGTCTGGAGTTGAACCTGGAACCCTTCAATTACCAGCACAACCTCTCATCCAATTGAGCCATTCCAAGATCTAGACTCTGCAGTGTTCAGTTACTAAATAACAAAAGAAGATGTTTTGACGTATGGCAATCATAGTCACATTTGGTCCAAGCTCAAACAGCTCTAATTCAGGCATATATAAATAAATGTCAATCTTTTGGTATTTACGTTTTTGGGGGCAAATTTTCACTTAGCAGGTGGTACTGTTTGACCCGGGATTCCGTTTGAAATACTGCCGTTGACAACCTTATTAGAATACCTTGTAGATGGCTGAGTGGTTAGGGAATCAGGCTATTAATCAGAAAAATGAAGCTGTGTCCTTGGGCAAGGCAATTCACCCTACTTGCCTCGGGGTATGTCCCTGTACTTACTGTAACTTACTTTAAGTCACTGGATAAGATCGTCTGCTAAATGACTAAATGTTAAAATCACCATATATGTCTGTACATTGTATGTGCATGTTCTCATATATGTACACATGCATTGTACAATATATCTTTCCATATAATTTTACATATATTTAAAATATATTGTACCATATATGAAGCATACATGTGACACTATATCTTTACAAAAATTACCCATACATTTTCCCATATAAAGCGGCATAGATTATGGTGGTTATTTATGAATACATAATTGCATATATTTTGGGATATATAACCACATATATTATATATTCATGTTCCATATATTGCAATATATGGAAAACGGCAATCATTGTTGTATTCTGCAATATATTGCAATATATTACATGAATATATATTATAGTTTATAATATATTAGTAATATATTTATCATCAATATATTGTCCCATGTATTTCCATATATAATATATTGGTCAATGTAGTGGAAAATAATATATTAACAATATATTAAAATGTATTTCAAATCATATATTGGTAAATATATTTTCTTTCCGTAAGGGTAGCAAGGTTGTTCCTTGGTTAATTCAGTCATTACGGTTTTATGTATAATTGCAGGGAGATTATAACGTTAATGGTTATTCTGTTGTACTGTTGCTTGTGTGACGGGTATGTCGAGTCCGGACACTGTAAGTCGCTCTGGATAAGAGTGATGTGTAAATGTACATCCCGGGGACATTTGTCTGTGACGTCCTTGTAACATTTAGGGAACCCTACAAAAAGACGTCAAGGGGATAACTTAGGGCAGTGGTTCTCAACCCTGGTCCTCAGGTACCCCCTGTCCTGCATGTTTTAGATGTTTCCCTGCTCCAACACACCTGATACAAATGAATGGGTCGTTATCTAGTTATGTGGTTATGTCAACGTAAATGTAATTGTTTGTTTGTACGTAGGCCTATAGAGCTATGTTTGTTTTGTGAACATTTATTGTTTTTATTATTGTATTTGTTTTTTCTATTCATTACTGGATTATCTGTAGGTATCTTTTGCTGCTCTCTCTGTTTTTGAAACACCTACATTTCCCTGTCTGGGGATTGTGTTGGCTATTTAAACAGTGGTCATGTGGCCTAATAGTCTAGCCTCACACAGTGGATTGATTCATGCTCTCATTAAATGCATGTCCCATTATGATGACATCATTGGTCTCTCATTGGCTTTGAAGTGAGGTTAAATTATGTCACTTTTTACACAGTGAATTAGGTCATACCAGTCTGAGACTGAGAGGTTCCTAGAAATCATGAGTTTCAGTTAAGATGCATGCAACCTTAAATGACAGTTGGAGAGAGGGGGGAGAATAATTGAGTAAATGGGAGCTTAAAGACATGCTTAGAGATATGTAAATAGAGAGATGAGAGGGGGAAGCATTACTTGCTATTTCACAGAGATAGTGCTAGAGGTTCATGAATAATGTATTGTTGTATTAGGTATGGGGGGCGTTGCCAGCTGCATGGAAGGAGTGAGCTCATTTCACTGCAGATCTGTGTGCAGATGTGCCTCCCTACACACACACAGCAATACACATCCACAGTATTGTGTCACCTTGCAGCAAGTGCTGCTTCATCAAGTGTGTTTGGTTGTGTGTGTGTGTGTATCTTTATATTTCTTTTGATCTATGCACCAGTACAACCCAGGGTACATTTACATTTAGTCATTTAGCAGATGCACTTATCCAGACTTACAGTATGTACAGGGACATTTCCCCCGAGGCAAGTAGGGTGAAGTGCCTTGCCCAAGGACACAACATCATTTGGCATGGTCGGAAATCGAATTGGCAACCTTCTGATTACTAGCCTGATTCCGTAACCGCTCAGCCATCTGATTCCTATAAAAGACGGCTCACGAGATTGGTTAGAAATAACAATCTTTGGGCTCTTGATGTCAAGGCTTTCCTTTTAAGCACACGTCCCACCCTCTCCTGCTGTCCTTGCCTTCCACTCTCCTTCTGTGCCCCTCTTCCTTCATCCTCACCCCATCTCTTTGCCCCTCAAGACCCACCTTTATGAGGTCCTTAGATAGTTGTGCATCTACAATGAAGGGGGATTACCTTCACCCTGCTGCTTTTGAATGCATGAGAGCACAGCGATACCTCTCTCTCTCTCTTCTTCCTACCCTTCCTGCTACAGTCCTTGCAAACCATTCATTTTCCCCCTCTTTGTTTCTCCCACTCTTTAATTTCCCTTTCTTTCATGTCCATTGTGCTTCCTTTCTCTTTTTTCACAAATCCACCTCCACTAGCCTTCAGCTGCATTACATCATCTAGGCTGGTGAGAAGAATGTCAAATGAGTGTGTTTGTGTGTGTTGGTGCCGGTGTCACACATTGCATCTGAAACTGACCCGACAATCAAAGGATTATCCCTTCTCCTCTCACACCAGCAGTGTTGATCATACATTTATTTTATTCAAAACACTGAACTGCTGCCTTGCTGTTTCCCACCCTATACATACAATATTAGTCATTATGACATAATGACAATATTTGACATAATTACGAAATCCTTGTGATTTTACTTTTATATTTCTAGTATGGTGACTTTTTCCCAAAATATTTATTGTCTGCCATTTCCTTATTTTCTCTCTTTATGTGTATTTGTCTGTGCATCTTTTAAGGCCTCACTATGGTGCTCTGAGAATCAGAAAGCACTCAATGTTCTATTCCAGGAATTGTTCCTACCTCAGTGCACCATGGGACATGTAGTCTTATGGTATCTCCATTTTAAAGGTGCAGTGTGGAAAATGTCTCTATCCTTGCCCCATTGCAGCAACACAATATCTTTTTTCTCGGTTTCAATGGTACAAATCAAATGACCACCAACAACTATCACATCCACCTGACTAACAAATTGTTCCCATAGATAACCCTCCTAGAAGCCCCTCATTCTCTCCAACTAGTCCTCCAGCTCTAGACAGCTGACAACTAATCCCAGTCACTGTGTGTGTGTGTGTGTGCTGGTGACATGAATGCAGCCTAGTCATCCAGTGTTTTATAATCCCTGGAACAGAAGATGAGTAATAGTTCCCAATGACTGGATAATTTTAGATCTGACATTCACCGATGTTAGACCTGACTGAACAATCCAGTCCAAACCAGTTCTATCCAGTACAGTTTTTGTATTTGATGTCCGCAAATAACTTTATATCAGAAGTATGAACATGGTTACAATCTTTGTATAGGACAACAATTTGACATTTTTTGCAGGTGAGAGAAAATGTCATGGCACAATAAGAATATATTGAATCCTACACCGAACCTGATTAATAATCACAATACAGTTGTTTGTTATTTGTTTGTTCATTAACGAGAAAAACCTGCAAATATAATGATAGATTTCCCTCATATTCCATGTCTTTATTTGCCCAGATTAATCTTAAAGTCCAATAATGTCCAAAGTTAATTGCTTTAAGCAATATGTTGATGTACAATCAACCTGTATAACTGTTATTTTACAAGGTACAATTAAACAAGAACAATATCTCTTTTGTTGCAACAGGATGTTGCAGCAAGAATTTTGATCAAAACAGTGAAAAAATGCACTAACAAAGAAATACTGTACATTAGAATGATAAAACACAGAACACCCACCATGGGTGCATCCGTAAAGATGAAGGAAATAACCACAATTCACGAATCTTCCTTAAGCTTTGTTTGTGTTAATGCAGATTGCATGTACTACCGTCTCTCCTGCTGTATCTGTTAGACTGGGCTGCAGCATATTTCATAGTTAGCAGCAGACAAAGGGTTAACTCTTTGCACGCACCCACGCACCCACCCCCTCCACTTCCAACACACACACCCCAACCCCCTTTCCCCATTTCCCACTCTCCCTCTTTCTTCCAGCAGCTCTACAGCCTATCAGGGAGCAGTTTTGCCCCACCAATAGGAACTCTGGTAGGTGATGTCATGCTGCCAGGCTGGTTGTGGTGCTGATGCTGTGAGCTGGTACAGCAAACAGAAGCTGAACAGAGAGAGAGGGAAAAGAGAGGACAAAGTAAGCCAGGATATAGAGTATCATCAGCATTTTTACATACCAAGGTAAGTACTGCAAAACCAGAGGTTAAATTCTCGGATACATTAAAATGTTTTGTTTTGAAATTTCATAGACAGACAACAAATTACTTTAGTGTTTATTGTGCAGAGACATTTTGTAGATTGTATTTAATACTGAATACCAGGACTGAGGTAGTTTGTAATGGAATTAAAGTATGTGAGATTTGTGTATGGAGATCCTCACTGCTACAGAGCAACACAATTGATGACATCATCGGCTTTGCAGGCAGAGAGCTTAATGGTGTTCCGCTGTTTGTGTCTTGTCATTAAAGAGCTGTGCTCTTCTTCAAGTCATTATACAAATATACATTGTTGGTACAGATGGTGTTCAAAATAGAGTTAATAAATGAATTGTTATGATGATGAGAAAATTGTCTAAAAAATGTTCTTGGATTAGAGTTTATCAAACCATTCTGGTGGGCTGTTGTTTTTGGATATCATTATGTTGTTAATTTGTTTCATTGCATTGCGAAATGGCAGGGGTATGGGTAAAGTTATGTGGTCAGAAATAAACAATGTTTTATCAGATTCTTTTATGCAGTTACTGCACTGGGTTACTTCGTAAATGACCCTAAATAATACTAGCAGGAATTAGTTGAATCTGTAGGATGCATTGATTAAAGTTGTGTGTGTGGGTGTGTTGAAGCGTGTTAATATAGTAATAATAGTGTGGTTGGCCCAGCCCCATACAGCCTCCTACTCTTCCTGTGTAGGCTGGCTTCCTTTCTCTCTGCTGAACATGAATACCCACTCATTACCAACACACGCACTAACATTCACATCCCTACAGGCACACATCATTAATATGCATCACACTGACACACACACTGCCATGACACACATAACTGAGGTAGAAGAAAATAATATCCATGTGAGTCTGAGTTTCAGAGGGAGTGTGTGGGCTTCTGTGTGAATGTGTGAGGGGGCACAGAGAGAGAGACAGGGAAAAAGAGATAAAAAAGGCAGAGAAAAGTGAGAAGGCAAGAGATAAAGGAAGTGACAGAGAGAGAGCCTGTGATAGATGCAGTAGAGGAAGGAAGACACATTGTTGTGTTAACATGGCTGTATTTTTTAGTCAAAACAGAAGACAATAAAACAAGGCAAATTAACTCTTATGAGTATGATTTTTGTTAGCCTCTCTTCTCCACCTTTTGGTCTTGTTTAATTTCCTTCCCTCCATACATTGTCTTTCTCACCCCTCTTACTCTCTTTGTGAGTGCAGACATTCTGTGTAGTAAGGACAAGTGTTTTATGTATAGTGTGTGGGCCCCGGTGGCGGATTTTGGCACAGGGTGCCATATTTTGCCGTGGGTGGCACAAGCCGACCGCAGATCTTTTGGGGGAGAATGGTGAAGATGGCACATCAGTTTTTCTATTGCTCATTTGCACGTCACGTCAATGATATTATGTCACCGTGTTGGACTGTGGTTCAATTCACCTGGTCGTTGCGGGCGCCCTAAATCTAGTTTGGAAACTAGGCAGGCTGCCTGCAGGTCTCCAACTCAGAAGTACGAGATGGGGAGGGGGGCGAGGATATGTAGGCTGAGGGAATGGGGGAATCTATCAAACAGAGCACCTCTAACGTTGTACAGTCATGCAATTAGTAAAATCTGATAAATTAGAAAATGCTACCAAATAAGCAACAATTCATTCATCATACTGTGAATATAGGCCCACAGTTTTACAGACATATTGTAACATTTTTGGGGGGGTTTGTGCAAAATCATTAACAATAATATCAAACCAGTCTGCCCACCACCAGGATAAATTGGTTTAGTATTGACTCCTGATCAACAGTGTTGGGGGATCAAATAGTATTTAATGTTAAAATTATTTATTTGTGTTAAAATTACAATTAGTGCAGAATGGTGGTTAGGGATTGGGGGGGAGGGGGGAGGGGGGAGGGGGGGCGGTGGTAGGGGTTTGCCCAGGAACCATAAAAGCTAAAACCACTGATGGGCCCACAATGGCCTGGAATCTGGAGTCTGGCCTGACACTTCATATGAATGTGTTTATGTGAACTGCGGAAGACAGTACAGTGTTGAAATAGCAAGCATTTTTCTAATATTGTCCAAGATTACTATGTCTTCAACATTTGACATCAAAGCTTTGATGAATTGCACACATTTTGGCAGTGGAGAACAAATGTAATTTATGTTTGGATGGCAACATAATCTGGCGACTGGTAGATGGATGAATGGATGAAATGGATTAATTCAACAATCACTTTTTCTGTGTTCCCTTAGAGAGAGAACAATTTGACTTCTTCAGGTCTTTGGAAGCCAGTTAGCAGAAACACAATGACTCTAGCAGGTAAATCTGTGAATGTGTTTTTGAAAGAGATAGAGAGGGGGGTGGGTGTTGGGGTCTGAAAGACAATGTAGCAAGGTACTATGTATTATTCAGTGCTGACTGGCCTCTTCTCTTCAGCCAAGATGCGAGAGCTCCCTCTGATGTCTCTCTTCTGCTCCTGCATATTACCTGCACCCAAAGAAAAGACCCCAAACAAGACAGGTGAGCTGTCTTTTGATTTCACTGACCTTGTACATATAACATTAAAATCCATCCTTTCATTAACCTCATTAATCACAGATTTTTTTTATTTTCTTTTGTATTTATTGAATGATCAATAAGCAGGTTGGCCATTTAATGTGTTACGTTCAATATGACTTGATGAATCAATTAAGAAGTCTTCTACATACATTATTTTCTTCTCTTTGCCATGCTCTTATTTTTCTCTCTCTCACTGTTCCACTCTTTTCTCTCTCTCGCTCTCTTTTACTATCTCTTGTTCTCTATTTCTTTCTCTTTCTCTCCATTGCCCCCTGCAGGTGTGGTGGATCTGAACCTGTGCATCATCAGGGACATGGAGGTGATTGAGCTGAACAAGCGTACGTCTGGCCAGGCCTTCGAGGTCATCCTAAAGCCTCCATCCTTTGACGGAGGGCCAGAGCTCCGTGCTACCACACCCCCACGCAGGGAACCTTCTCCTGAAGACATCCAGAGGAAACTGGATGCAGCAGAGGAAAGGAGAAAGGTGAGGAGAGGAGAAGGGGAGAGGTGAGGTGATGGGAGGAGGATACTCAAGGAGATGTGAGAGAACGGGACAGACATAAGGGGAGAAATGTTGTGAAGAGGAGAGGAGAAGAGGATAGAGGAGGAGATGTGAGAGGACAGGATCGAAGGAAGAGAAGGTTTGAAATGCCCCTTTACTGTAACCATTCATGAACAACATGAACCATAAACTCGTGCCCCTCCTCTCTATCCTCCCTCCACTCTCTTCCTCCCCTTGCCTCTCTGTCTCCCTTCTATCTCTTTCCTTCCCCACTCTCCTCCTCTCTCTGTCACCCCACTATAGTGTCAGGAGGCAGAGTTTTTGAAGCACCTGGCTGAGAAGCGTGAACATGAGTGCGAGGTGGCCCAGAACGCTGTGGAGGAACACAACAACTTTGTCCGCCTGGCTAAGGAGCGTCTAGAGCAACGCATGGAGGCCAACAAGGAGAGACGGCAGGCACACATCTCTGCCATGCTGGGGTGCCTGCAGGACAAGGTAACTATAGAAACCTCTCTCCCACATGTCACTTGTTTTTGCTTTTCATTTAGCTTTGATTTGGTCTCTTCTTTTGAAAGCCAAATCTACTTTACCTTACTCTGCTTACAGATTGCCAGATATGGAACACAGAATTAACAAGTATTTCCTTGTGTTTTTCTCTTTCAGGACAAGCACTCAGTGGAGGTGAGGGCAAACAAGAAGGAGAGGAGTGGGTAAAAGGAGTTGAAGCGAGGAGAGAAAAAGGGATGAAAGGAAAACCTATGGAGCCCTTCAGAGAAATAATTGTTTCCTTTGTGATAAAAAGTGATGTTAAGTCACAGTTAAGTGTCTGCTTCAGAATGTACTATACTACTATTTACTACTGTAAATCAAGAATAGAGTCTAGTTTTGCATAAGTGAATACGTTTTAATACAATAGAAAGATCAGATACATATAGTTCACCTGGAAGACCTTAAACACATCATGTCTACCAAAGCTTAGTAGCTCTTCCTATGTAAAAACGTACTTGGCAACAAAATTGATTCAGATTTTGATTTGGTTTGTCATTTCCTGTTATCCCCACTTCCTGAGAAAAATCTGTTCATCAGTTTGATATGTTAACATGAGGGCCTGTAACAGTTTATATCTCTCTGTGTCCTAGGTTTCCTGATGGCCTGATCACAACACAAGCTGAACGTTCCATGAAAACCAATTTACGGAAGCCTCTCATGAGTTGTTACCGTGGTTACCGTGACCGCGGGAAGGCCCTGTGGTTTTTGGAAAGCCAGGATAGACCAGGGTTAGAGAGAAGGATGACTTTCTTCTCATCACAGCAGCTCTCACAAAGAGAAAAAAGAGACAACAGCTGGAGATGGGGGTGCGATACTTTCGTCTTTAGGAATTGTTCCTAGTGCCTGCATCTAGGATCACACCAATTCCACAAAGACCTTCAAATACATTCTAAAGACCTACTGGATACATTTCAAGGCATTCTAAAGACTGGGTAAAGTGTAAAGGTTCTGATTGACACCTTCATCTTCACTAAAGGGCCACTCAGAAATCTATCTGCTTTGCTGATGTGCCAACAGTGCCAATGAATGTGTGTGTGTGTGTGTGTGTGTGTAACTGTGTGCGTGTGTCCTTATGTTAGCTTGTGTGTGTGTGTGTGTGTGTGTGCGGGCATACTAATATGAAACAATGTGCTTTGAGCTAATACCTGCAGGCTAGGTTTTAATATATCTTTCATTTTAAGTTAGATTTCTGAACTGGATTCCTGTCCCCTGAAATGTTATGGACAGGGTGTCTGTGTGTAAATATATACAAATTGTACTATATTTTAGATGCCAAAAGTAAAATAAAAATATTTGCATTGAAATGAAAGTCTTTATTTAATAAATACTTAATTGAAATATGAATACAACTTAAATAGCCCATCAATAAATACAAACAGTTATTAGACGCATTACATTATTGTTTTGGGTTAGAAAGTAAAGATTTCATTTGTTCAAGTTCATCTGTACTTTGTACAAATAATGAATACAAATAAATTAACAAAAATAACCCATAAATACAGGGTGTTTATGACAGTTCACAAAGTAAATTAAAAACCATGGAACGCTCCTAAAGGTTGTAGATGCATTCTTAATATTAAATAATTTTGTCATTATACTACCTATTTTACTTCAGTTCAGAATACCTGTATTCTGGTCCACAGTTGATCTGTGAAGCCCCAGAAAAATTCCAACATTAGAATAAATTAACCTAAAATTAATTCCATATATAACCAGCAGAGTCAGGGTGTATTCGTTTTCAGCCTACTGTTGGACCTTGATGCTTGGATTGATGCAAGTACAACCCACAGGGATCACCATGGTCTCCAGGCGGTAGCGGTAGTTGCCTCCGATGGTCCCCAATACCCTGCGTAGGACCAGGATCTGGTGCAGAATGGGTTTGGACTCAAAGGTGAGGTTCTCACGTCCCTCCTTGTCCAGACAGCCGTTGAGTGAACAATGAGCTTGATGGATAGTGGGTGGATAGAGATCCTTGTAATGGGTAGTGCTGAAGGGTTGTGGAAGTGGAAGAGAGAGAGAGATAGAGGGGGTATACGTGGAGAGGGATATAGAAACAGAAATAGAGACGGAAGAGAAAAAGAGAGGGGTGGGGAAAACTTGAAAGTATTCGTGTTTTTTATGTGTGTGTGTGCGTGTGTGCGAGTGTGCGTGTGCTCCTACTTGTAAGTCCATGGGGAGGTTGAGTGGTCATGGAGGGGTCTGACAGGATGACTAGGAAGAATGATCTTGGAATCCAGAACCAACGTCACTGTCTTGTCCCCCAGTGGGGGAGCATGGGGGGCAGCCTTGGCCCCAAACATCGTCATTACCAACCCACACAACACCTGGGGGAGACGAGACAAAGGTTGCTTTTCTGAACATCAGAAGACACTCACATTTACAATGAAGGTTGGTGTCCCAGACACTGAAGGGACACTTCTGAAAATAGTCATCAGGACAAGTAGACAGCACACCTGGATAATTTACTATTGACCAGGCTAGATTTTTGGGTGAGGAAATCTGGAAATCCAATGTACTTCAATTACTTTTGTGTACTGACTGTTTAATAGACAGTAGATCTTGGTACTGCTGTGAAGGTAGAAATGTACTTCCTCTACAAGCATTGTTACAATCTCCAGTATGGATGTTATAAACGGTATAAACCTAAGAGCTCATCACACACTCGCAAGTCGCACAATACAAAACAATATAAGTAAGCACTCACCATTACAGTGTAGAGGTTGGAAGCTAAGTACATGGTGTATAACTTAGTCTGTCCAACAGATGATGGGTGACTGTAGGTTGATGTTGTGGTCTTCTATCTTGGCTAGATGAGCTCTACTGACACTGATGTGACGCTCTGACAGATTTATACTTTGGTGTGTGTGTGGGTGTGTAAGTGTGTGTGCGTGTGTCTGTACGATTGTGTATGTCTGTGTAAGTGTGTATGTGTTTGTACACATCACTAATTTCCTCTGATGCAGCATCCTGGCAGCCTTTTTTTAACTCTTTCATCCTCTTATTACAAGCAAACTACAATGAGATGACTAATGACACAGATGAGAGAAAGATTAACTCTATTGAAACATCTCCACCTCTAACTGTATTGAGTGTAGAACTGGGATGCCTGGCATGGCATGATCCTAAGATTCTAGACCGACTGAAAAACAATTGTAGAAGTTCAAAGAAAACAAAACTAACTGGATGTGTTTTTTAGTTTTACTTGAAAGAATGGAGAAATTAAGTATGCGAATGAGAGTGAGTGATCCAAGCAGGAGACTCTGGATGTGGCTAATAAATCCGGGTAGAAACTGGGCTTCTTGGAGCTTGGTTGATCCCCCTCTAAAGTGACAAAACCTCAGTTCATTCTTTTTTCTATTACTAATTGCGTTGCTTTAACACATTTTTTACTACTCTATTCTCTCTCTAAAAACAATCGTTATCTATTGTACACTGGGCAAAATTGTCTGATTCTTTAGTTAGAATTCAACAAATGTGATTGCTGGAGGGATGCTCTGATCAGGTCATGATCACACCTTTCAGCTTCATTTCAACCATAACTGTATTTTTACAATTGTCAAATACTTGGATGCACTTCTCTCTCCCACTGCAATGTAACCAATGATTAAGTCCCTAAATGTGTAAATCATATTTCTATTCTAATAAGAATACTTCATATAGCTCGTCATATACCTCTGTAACGGACCTTGGTCTAATACCAGCATGGTTTAGCTCCAGTATTGTTTATTAACTGGGATTAAGGGATACTACTGGGGCGACTTGACTAGTGGAGGGGTTAGGCTTCCAGACTCTTATGAGCAACTGTACAATACATCAGTAGTATATGTGTGTATATATCTATATCTATATCTATCTCTCTCTCTCTCTCTCTCTATATATATATATATATATATATATATATATATATATACAGAGAGAGAGAGAGAGAGAGAGAGAGAGTTTTTATGTAAAAACAACTTTACATAGTACAAACGTTTTGGGTCTTTCATCTTAAAAATAAGAGGACATTTTGGGCTTTCTCATAATGTCAAACTAACTTGATGAAATAGTCATGTGATCTTGGTTAATTAATTAGTTATGAGTGTATGACTATAACTTTTTCAAAATTCGTTTATTTGATCCAAACACAATTTTTATGTAAAATGTAAACATAAAAAATGTTGCATCTCGAGAGGTTATTAAGGTAGGGTTCACTGAGCTGATTCATTACACCCGGAATTTGTGACCTGTTTTGATACTGGTGTGCCACCCCCGCTATGACTTTCCATCTTTGCAACATTAACTTTCACAACAATTAGTTTCCAGCAGATGATGAGACCGAATTTGAGGATCTTTAACAGGATCATATTTAGCATTGAAAATTGTGTTCTTGATATCAAAACACACAATGGCACAGGGGGATTCTTGAATAAATCAATTTTATATAGGAGCATTTACCTACGTAGGTAGACATTGACATTACAGAATTACAAACACACAGGAACAGCATACCTACTATGTATCTATTATGTAGGGATGTGGTAGGGATGTAATAATTACACTTAAAGTCATGTATACAAAGCAAAAATTATGTTTTTGATCTATTACCTCGTATTACAAACATATCCTATTTCTCTGCTAAAATACACTCTTATTATCAGCAGCATGCACTTGCAGATGAAACAAACAAAATAATCAAAAAACTATCTGTTAGGATTTGGATTGGGATTAGGATTGAATCACTCTGAAATGTATTATTTGCAAGCATCAGCAATTCTAATTTCACCAGTCATCATGATTGACAGAGATATGACACATTGTGGAGGTGGGTTACTCCGTGGTAAGAATAATGTCTTTGATCAATACAACTTTCTAGGACTTTCTCTCTTCCTGTTTCTCTTCTTTTGTTCTCCTTGCATGACACACTATGTGGAGCAACAGAAATAAACCAAATTACTCATATCTTCATAACTGGATGCACCTTGGGGTTTAACCTATAACCCACTAGGGAGTTTCTACTCTCCAGACATCCAGGAATGTATGAGGTAGATCTTATTGTGGCTTCTTCTCCTCTTCCTCCCCTACTTCTTTCATTTGTTCTTCCTTCTCCACCAACCCAAACCCCAGCAGAGCTTAAGAAGCCGTTGTTATAGTAATATGCTTGATGTCCTATGTGGTTAGTTATAAATATTCTGTACTGTAAGTTTTATTACACATTCACTTTTAATGTATTTGCACAGTGTGGGAGATTCAACCCTAACAGGTTAACAGGTTTAAACTGGATGAGATTTAACAAAGAGGATTGTGAAGTCAGACATTTTCTTTTGTTGAATTTCTTACTTGTTACTAAGATTATTATTATAACTGCTATTGTATTGGTCTTATTATTGTTGACATATTATTATTATTCTCATTATAATTACAACAATAATAATAATAATAATGACAAACATATTACAAATATATTCATTTCCAGCACATTTTATTTGATTTCAATGCATGCGTGCAACATCCTTCCTCTCTCCAGATGAAAAGAGGTCAGAAAAATGCTGATCATCTTTCCCGACCGTGTAAGCGGCAAGCCTCACTGAGCGAGGTGGAGCGAACGTCAGAAACTCTGTAGAGCTGCACCCTGACACTCTCACGCTTCACCACACCACAGAGCTCTCTGAAAAACCACAGCGACAGGAGGTGACATCACCACAGAAAGGTGGGTCCAAAAGAGGGTAAACAGGAGTTCACTCAGTTTACAGTGAGCCCAACAGATGAAAAGAGAGACACTCTTGTGCCTGTGAGAAGTATTTAATTGCTAATTCATTGATTGTGGTGTAGCCAATAAGTAATTAGTAACTATAGTTAATTTAATTTCACATTGACTGGCATTCAAGAACAATTTTTCAGTTGACCTTTAAGTAAAATACTTAAAGGTAAACTGAAAAAAATATAAATACATTTGTGTCTCATCTCATCTGATCTCACAAGTTCTCACTTTTGGGACCATAACATCACATTGAGTTATTAAATCAACTATTATCTGTATTGGACCAGGTCAGCATTTGCACAGTTGCACAATACACACCGTAACCATTTTATGTCCTCAGATGGGCTTCATCATTGTAAGATGTACTCCCAGTTGAGTAAAATAATTGTTTTTGCCAGATCCCCAAAAATTTAATATTTTAACCCTCACAAATTTCAAATCTATCTGACAAACTAGACAGATCTATTTGACTAATTTCAGGAGTGGTGAATAGTTTCAGGACCCCATGTGTGGGAGGCAACTGCAACTCTGAGTGAATTAGGACAGCGGCCAGGATGACTTCAGTCTTTGAGTTGCTACTGTGGAGGCAAGTGCTGACAAGAACAAGCACATTTGATGGGAGAGGCGTATCTGTCAAAGGATCTATCGAGGACGTTTCGTTTTGTGGTGATGCAGGGAAGATTGAGAGATTGTTTCAGTCTGATGTCCTGTGGTTCACCAGTCCAAGGCAGTCGACTAACTCTAACAATGACTAGACTACCTGGTAAACTTGATCAAATGCAATACAGATTTCTAGTTTAGTGTATTTGGAGGGGGAAAGTTCATCCTTTTTTGGGGACTGATCCGCTACAGTGGCGGATCTAAGGGGTGGCAAGGGGTGGCAGCTGCCACCCCAATAAAAAATACTGCCACCCCAATCTTCCCATGGAAATATATCGTTTGTACATTACAGATCATAAATAATATTAATGTTACTGTTTAATTTAAACTACAATGTTCTAGCCTAATCATTTACCATAGGGAGTACCATACTCCCCTACTTTGGGTGAACATTTTTAGATCCGCCCCTGCCTCTCTAAGCCCATCAACCTGCCTCCCTGTTACATAACTAGTGGCTAATGATAAGTTTAAAACATGAAATGAATGACGCATGCAGCATTTTTTCACTTCCCTTTGAAAATGAATTAAATGCCAGGCTCTATTTTTGGTTACAATTTAATTTACTATGCAAAGCATTTAACATTCACCTTTCGTCAAACTCCTCCCCCTATAATATGAGATTGTCTTTAAATCCGAATTCGTAAAATTGTATGTGACACATGTAATTCTTGTGTTGTTGTAGTTCACTCAAAAGACCTGTTTAGCACACAAGCAAGGCTGTTGCATTTCTAACATCACTGAAAGTATAAAACTAACTAAACATGTTTTAGAACTGGTTTCGGCCCATTCAGACTCACCTTGTCTTTACTCGTGTTATTAGAGAGTGGGAGTCAAAGGGGTGCCATTGGAATTGTGTTTTAATTCATGGAAAGAAACAGACACACCTTTATAAGGTCACCTGTTTAGCATCTTGGTAGATTAGATCTTGCAGGCACCCAATCTCTTCTGTATTGTAAAAAAAAAATCTTCATTTCCCACCATCAGTGATGCCTCCTCTTATCAGATTCAAACCAATATCATGTGTCTCTGTCATACCACCTGATACACCAGATAAATACCAGAGTAGAGAAGGTGTGAAGTACTGAAGAGCCTGAGATAAATCAAGAGAGACAGAAAGAAAGAAAGAAAGAAAGTGAGCAGTAGAGATGATGATGCTCCAAAGCAAGGCCTCAAAATTCCTGGTAAGATAAATACTGAATGGATTCCTTTTGAAGTTGAGGTTTGATCAAGTGTTTTAATTGGAAATGGTTAGAAATGGAAGGGTACACTTCTTATTTTGATAATTGGATTTGTCTTTTTTTAATGGAAGTAAATAAACAGTCATCTTCTCATAGCCTGTCTAATCAAGCTTAATCATACTTTTACGTTACACAGTGTGGTGTCTATTCAAATATTGTAATGGTAATGTAATCTATTTCTATTTAAAATGGATGTGTATCTGTTTGTTTTCCATCAGGCCGTGTGCTGCTGTATTTTTCTAGCTCTGAGAGTGGAGGCCATCAATCGGGAGAAAGACTGGGAGCAACAAAAAGACAGATACGATGCCACTCTAATCATCCCTTCAAACTATGAACAGGCTTCGTACGAGGACGCAGAGGGGAACGGAAACATCCATACACACTCCCTCTCTCCTTGGACTTGGAAGTGAGCTCCCTGACACCTGTTCAAAAGTTTTTTTTACTTGTTGATGAACTTCCTGATCAAAACGTATCAATTGAGAGTAAAATAGCAGTCTTTTTAATCCCAGTATTAATGTATGTATTAATTTCCTTTTTTTTCTCAATTTAAATATAACCCCACTCACCCTATTATACTTTCTTATCTTCCTCTCACTACTTGCTACCCATCACTGTCTCATCTCTCCTCTGCCTCCACCTCTCCTCTTTTCCTCCTCCCCTTATCTCTTCTCCAAGATCCAACACTGTTAAGGGGCGTATCCCTTCCACAATCTGGGAGGCAGAGTGCAGTACCACTACTTGCAGTCATGCATCCATCTCTCTCGGTCATGCCAGTTACAACAGTGCACCCATCGTGCAGCAGGTGCTAGTACTGCAGCCAACAGGAAACAACAAGAGCTACAGCACATCCTACCTATCAGTGTCTGTGGGATGCACTTGTGTGTTGGCACAGACAAACTGAGCGGACAAATAATCAATAGAACTTGTTTTTTATTGTTATTGTTTATTTATTATATGTCATGATATATTTTTAATCATTTTATTAATACCATGATAGTTCACTGTCTCATGGAAATTAGATGGACAATAAAGTTTGCAGAATTTGAATCTTGTGAGATATCTTTATTGTATTTGATTTAAAACCAGAGCTGAGTCTAGACAACCCTGACTCGACCCTGACTTGACCCTGTTTGTTTCCAGTGGACCCTATCAAAGGTACTGAAAATAAAGCAGGTGAAAACAGTTGTCTAGCAATCCTGGAGAGCTTCCCCCAGTTGTGACTTCACCACTGATAGGTATTACTGTAACTTGACTGTTGTCACATTGCCCTGTCTGCAGGTGTACCCAAGTTGGATTGGTTATAGTCACTCCTCAGTATAAATCCTGTCCACCTGCGCCATTGATGAGACAGTTTTTGGGTGGTGTAGTTGATTTATATACATTATTTACAGAAGGTGTAATTACGCCTGTTACTGCCAGAAGACCCCAGTTTGCATTCTGGTGGTGGGAGAGGAATCGGAGATTGGGTTGTTGTCAATTTTGTCCACTGAAAATGGTCACTAACACTGGTTCAGTCAAAACACTCACATGATTGATTTCACCATTTATTCATACACATGACAAATGGTTTAACATTGGCGGAATGGATGTACATGGGGAAGCACTCCCTGCCTTCACTGCAGCATGCATGACATGGGGGCAACAAACTAAATCCCCCACGGGGAGAACAGACAGACAACATGGGGAAGAAGGGGATGGTGGTGTGTGGCAGCATCGCAGAACACTAGGTAATCGACGATGTGTGTGCGTGCATGCTGCGACTTTATAATGCCGCCTATCGAGCTAGGCCTATGACCTGAGAGACACATGTAGGCCGACCATGAAAACTATATTAGACTAATGCTGAAAGTTACTTACGATGGAAAATAAGATCGTTTTGGTTCTCTTTTTACACCACTTACGCTAGAACCGGGATATTTGTTAGTGAACCATACAAGTTTAAGTGCCGAAAAAATATCTGAATCTGGTATATTTTCAAGTATACGTTACACGAAATAATTTGATTTGGTGGGTTTGGCGTATGCAATAAACAAATGCAGTTTAATAAACAAATGTCCGTCTTATTCAAAATACTATAAAATTGAAATATGGCTGTTGTAATGTGCAATAGTAACTAGAAATGCATTAACGAAACGCTTTTACGAGTGCAATAACACAACAACAATTGAACATTTAAGAAGTTAATTAGAATTATAGGGCTGGTAGCACACCAACGCTCGGTGGATGAAGAGGCTGGTGGCATCTGGTTTTCAGTAATATTACATTAAAAAGTAAAAAAGGTGATTAAGAGGTTCTTTTTCAATCATATAATCCATAATCATGTCTCCATTGTTAATTACATCAATAATTACAGCACTGTGATGCAATTATGGATACTGACACCCAAGGTCACCTTACAATAAAGAATACAGGATAAAAGATAGAAGCATGAAAGATAAAAACAACATTAAAAACAGAACATCAACATAAAAACAACTGAAGTGCACAGGGTCCAGTTATAGAGAGTAAGAAAGTTTGAACAGGTAAGTCTTGAGTTGAGACTTGAATTATGTGATGGAGTCTGATTGTCTTATGTGTGGGGGGAGGGAGTTCCAAAGCCTGGGTGCTGAGCAGCTGAAGGCTCGGGCACCCATGGAACTGAGGCGTGACGTGGAAATGGTTAGCAGTCCAGAAAAGGATGAGCGGAGGGTTTGGGGAGTATGTTTGTGAAAGAGGTCGCAGAAGTAAGTGGGGTCTATATTGTGGAGAGCTTTATAGGTGAGGAGTAGGTTTTTGTAGTCAATGCGGTATTGTATAGGGAGCCAGTGAGGTTGGATGAGTACAGGAGTGATGTGGTCCGATGATTTGGTACAGGTGATGATCCGGGCGGCCAAGTTCTGAATGATTTGCAGTCTGTTGATGAGTTTGGTGGTGAGTCCGGTGAGGAGGGCATTGCAGTAGTCGATGGGGATGTGACAAATGAGTGGACCAGGATTTCGGTGCTGGAATGGGTCAGTGATGGGCGCAGTCTGGAAATGTTGCGGAGGTGGAAGAAGGCAGTCCGGGTGATGTTTTGAATATAGGGTGTAAATGAAAGGGTTCTGTCCAGAATGAAGCCGAGGCTCTTGACTTGGGGGGAAAAGGGTACAGGGAATCCGTCGACGATGATGGGTAGAGCTGGGGTGTGTTAGGATTTGGTGATGATGGATTTGGAGCCGATGAGCCGGTTAGCTTTAGGAAGTTCCTGCTCATCCAGCTCCGGATGTCATTAAGGCAGGTGATGAGGGAGGTAGGAGGGATGACAGCGGTCGGTTTAGAGGAGATGTAGACCTGTGTGCCGTCGGTGTAGCAATAAAAATGGACCCCATGGTGACGGAAGAGTGTGCCCAGGGGGAGGAGGTAAATGGTGAAAAGAAGGGGACCCAAGACTGACCCCTGGGGCACTCCCAGTGAAACACCCGAACACCCACACAAGATATCCCAAGTCCTAGGGGATCCTAAGTCCGTTCTCCGTACGTAGCAAACTCAGTTGGCTGGATTTGATTGTTGATGATTTGTCATGATCTTGGATTGTTTGGTTCTTCGAAGCTCATCCTTGACTTGCAGTCATAGCACCAGGTCCGTAAGCTTGAACCTGCTCGGGAGCAGGTGTATTTTACGTAAATAGGATTTTATTGCGGCTTTACATGCAAAGGTGTAAAGGAAGTCTGTCACAGTCATGTATTGTCTGTTTTTACGACAAAAACCTGTTGCTGAAGGTGCACAAACAAATGTAATATTAATGGCACATTGCGTGATGGATAGATCCAATTAGCACAGCGAGACAGGCTACTATAGCCTACTTTCTGAGAGATAGCCATTGGTTTTCTCGTGAGGGTGTCATTTACATCATTAATTTTTGGGAACCACATTAAATTATTATAGGTGCTGTCAAACGATTAAAATATTTAAACACGATTAATCGCATGAATGTCATAGTTAACTTGCGATTAATCACAATTAATCGTGCATTTTCATTTATTCTAAATGTCCCTTGATTTCTTTTATCCCATTCTTTTTTCAAATTTGAATGCTCTTATCAACATGGAAAAGTGGTTCGGATTGCTTCGTGCAAATTTTTTTTTAAATTGAAAACAACATTGCAATTGCCTGGCTTTGACGAGGGGAAGGAGAATTTGCATCATCTGTGTGCTTGGCCATCAAGTGGTATTTCAGACTGGACGTGCTGCGATGATAGCTCAGTTTACAACGACAAAACACACAGATCACTTTGGTCTTGTCAATGGAACCATTTGGCAACTTTTTTAAAGTAAACTTTCCATTCAGAATCTTATTGGCATCCATTTCGGCGTCTCGCGCTCGCCATCCACTCAAAACGTAACGTTAGCCTACTACCAGAGAATGTCTAATATCCGTAAACGGGCTCTGCTACTACTCTTTAGCCGGATCGCAAGCCAAACAAGTGTGTGTGGCGTGGCTGTTGTTTTGTTTCCGGTCTAGCTAGATCCGGTGTGGTGTTGTAGTTTTTCTAACTTCGGTAGTTGTTGCAACAGCATGTGAAAAAAAACTAAAGTTTGATAGGCCAAAAAGAGCGTTAATCGCGCGATAAATAAATTGACGC
The DNA here is from genome assembly GCF_054491055.1 of Hypomesus nipponensis. Classification (NCBI taxonomy): domain Eukaryota; kingdom Metazoa; phylum Chordata; class Actinopteri; order Osmeriformes; family Osmeridae; genus Hypomesus; species Hypomesus nipponensis. The sequence continues at coordinate 14,732,790 of NC_140372.1, read as the reverse complement.
CGTTAATTTGGGTTTGCGTTAACGCCGTTTATAACGCGTTAAACTGACAGCACTAATTATTATATGACATTAGATGATAAAAAAAGTAATTATGAAAAAAGAAAATACAAAAACAAATTGCCTACTGTAATACACGATTAAACATCTAACGTGGTCACTGCATTTCATTTGTCTGCTACTTTTTGCCAGCCCTCTCCTGGATTTTGCAGACTTTGAGGTGTTCCCTGCAGTTTGGTTAAATCTTACAATTTGGAGTAACCTTTAAGCAAGCTGTTGCTCTGTTGCGGAAAACACGGGGCGCTCTTTTTGGCCATGGTGAGCAGCCATAGACTTATGTGAGCAGCCAATAGCAGTGTTGCTGATCCAGGTTTCTACTATCAATATATTTACATTTTACATTTATTCATTTAGCAGACGCTTTTATCCAAAGCGACTTCTAAGAGAGAGCTTTACAAAAGAGCATAGGTCACTGATCATAACAACGAGATAGTTCCAAACATTGCAAGTAGCCAAAACATGAAGCATACATTGTGAAAAAGCTAAACAAGTGCCAAAAGGGAAGACCCATAAGAGCATGCAGTTATACAAGTTACAAATTAAAACAACATGAACCACAAAAGTGCAGGACTGTACCTGTAGAAGAACAATCAACAGTAAAATGTTTCACAGCGAGTACAAGACTTAGCTTCGTTATATCTAACCTAAAAGAGCAACGAGTCACTTAATAAGAGTCATTGTGATCCTGGAGGAAACTAACTAACAAGTCCAGCCAAGCATTCTTAAGTGCCGTTGAACTCCCGGAACAAGTGCGTCTTGAGCCTTTTCTTGAAGGTGGGGAGACAGTCAGTGTCCCTGATGGAGGTGGGGAGCTGGTTCCACCATTGGGGGGCCAGGCAGGAGAAGAGCTTGTGTTGGGACCGGGCAGTCTTGAGCGGTGGGACCACTAGGCGGTTGTCTGAAGAAGACCGTAGGTGACGGGTGGGGGTGTAAGGTTGCAGGAGAGACTTGATGTAGACGGGTGCAGTCACGTTCACTGTATATATACCCCCTTTATGACCAACGCATAACTCAATTATTTTGCTACGCATAACTCAATCCAGCTATACTAATCATAAACAACAAGGATGTTGGAAGAACCAAATTAGCCAGATCCTGATGATGTCATCTTGGATGTGTCATTTGATCTTGGATGTGATAAGCAATGTACGGAGAACGGGCTCCTGCACCGCAGACTTGTCCCCTTTGGTTGTGGGGAATTGGATGTGGTCTGGGATGTGGCAAAGTAATGCAGTTTTGACAGCCTGCACAGATCTTGACACTGAGGCCTTGGAGAGCCCATGTCGATCTCCAACAACCTCCAGAAAACTGCCAGTGGCATAGAACCCTAACACTGCCAGTAGTTGAGTTGCAGGGGTCAGTGCAAAGGACCTCCTTGTTAGCATCTGCAGGTCTGCTTCTATGAGGTTCAGAAGCATCATGATATCATGATACACTCATAGTGAGTATAATTGATTAACCATCAATTAAAGTACAGTTGATTATTCATGTCAGAAACAATGATTCCATGTTGAAGAATGGGGTATATACTTATGTGTTTGTCATTTGTCACAATGTCATTTGTGGCCAATATGTGAGAATCATGATATTGCAAACATGGTTTTGGAAAGCTGTTGGCCTACTAGTGCAAGATTGTAGATATAGTCAACACTAGAAAGTAAGACAGTAAATATGTGTATTGAGATGCTTGTATTTGTACATTGGATTATTTAGGCTGCTAGCAGGGACATGCCATGTGTGATACCATTTACCATTTAGTTTAATCAAGTAGTAAATATAGGACTCATATATATATATTTATCTATGGAAAGTGGAGTAACAAGAATAATTAAAAACCAAGGCACAAGTAATTTGAGAAATAGTTGTTTTATTGGAGTTTGATATCCTTGCTCTTGCTCCTCACATGGATCTAAGGTGAAAAAAACAAAAACATGAGAGGATGGGACAGGGAACACTGAATATATGATACGATACACAATTCTATGGAACGCCGAGTTAGTCAAAATTAAATAAATAAATGGGTAAATAAATAAATACATAAATATGGCTATGAAATAAATTCTGAAAAAAAAAAAAAATTTGCAATAAATATATAAATATAGCATTAAATAATTACATAGCTGAATCCATTTACCAACATCAATAAATAAATACATTTATTTATTTCAAAATGACGTTTTTGTAAAGACAACATTTATTTATTTCATGGGACTTTTATTTCATAATGCCACATTTATTTATTTTTTGAGACTTTTACACGCCACATTTATTTCCACATATATTTCCACGCCACATCTATTTCCACACCACATTTATTTCTGTGCTGTATTTTATTTATTTCCGATCTCACATGCAAACGAGAGGGGCGTGGTTATCTTCAGACCAACGCAGTTGCACAAAGCTAGCCTGGCTGCCAGCCCAACTTAGCCCCGCCAACAAAAAAATTTGGTCGGGAATTTGGGTTCGGTAGATGATGGAAGACATTAGTCGTGTCAGAGATCGCATGCTGGCCTTATAGATCAAATTGATCAGTATGGCTTGTCAGGATATATTATTTTGCTACACATTGTAGATTTTGTAGAGGTACTTGGGCAGATAAGTGCTCTACAGAACATTAAAGTCTTAAATAGTTTAAGACTTATCGAGCACTGTTCGTGTGCAAGATGTGCAGGTAGTGGGGGCTGATTAGTGCCAGGTAATGTTAGCTAGCTAACACAGCTAGCAACCGTTTCTACGCCTAACAAAGAAGACAATCACTGCCACCGCTACATCGCTCTGCTATTATGTGGAAAGGCACCTAGCTATAACTTCAGCGCAACGTCACAGCTATCAAAGACCAAGACCCCACACGTAGGCTACTAGGTCACCGCCACCATTCCCATTGGGAACCAAAGGCAGAGACGACACAGTATCCCAATCAATGCTTTTAAAATCAAAGCAGTTTAACCAAAAACACAAACCGATGCATGTCAGTGCGCTCTTCTGAGCTTGCCAAATAGCCACTGCTGCTGCAGTAGTATTGTAGCTGTGTTTACAGTATGCTTACTATGCAGTATTCAATTTGAATTCAGTTCAGATTCAGATTTTCTGCACAAAATGCAACCTTTACGTAGACAATATGGAGAAATATAGTCAATATTTTCATAAGTGTGCAGTACAGAGGCCTGTTTCATAAAGGCCGCTCAAAAAAACTAAACAAAACCAATGTCCTAAACCAGACTTGAATACGTTTAATTAGTCAAGCGGGGCTAAAGGCCAATTTCAGCTCACGCAGTCCTACTAATTCAAGTCAGATTTAAGTAGTCAAGCTAATTGCGCGTGCACCCTATTCTTAAGCAGCCCGAGAGGTAAAACATGGATCATACAATCCACCACGGCAAAAGCAATGCACACGGCCACGTGACTTCTTCCAGAAAGAACGTTCCCTTTAAATCGTGTAGTGACAGCTCCCTCATCCACCGCTTCAAAGTAAAATGACATGCCATGATTGACGTAGTGAACGATAGGTTAAGTAGGTCGAGGACCTTTTTAGACCTTTACTTCGTTGATTAAAAAACACCCTCTAAACTCATCTAAATTGGCTTTTTTGACATATTTTAAAATAAATAGCCTACTATTAATAAATATATCCAGTAGCCTAACTTTTTAACATGGTTTTTGTGTCGGGGAAATGGAGGGCGGATTTAGGTTCGTTTTGCAATTGTAGGCTACTGTTAACAATTATAGTCAGCTAGTTTACTATAAGCATAGACTGTTTTAAGTCCGTATAGCAGCCACTCGGTGGCTTTAAGTTTTAGGCTTAACATTATACATAAACTGACTTGTTAATCACACATTGTGGTGCTAATTGTGTGTTATTGTTTAACCACCCACATGTGGCTGCACAGAGTTTGCAAACCATGGTTTCTGATGTTGGATTATGGGGTAGATTGCCTATAATTGGCCTTGTGTATGGGTGAAGGCTATGAATGCAGGTAGGCCTATGAGTGTGTAACCCATTGACATTGTCTTACACTAAAAAGTAACACAATGAGGGTTAAGGAAAATGACAATTAACGTAGGCTAATAAGACTATTAAATATGCAAGCAAGCTGTCTTTTAAAGACTCGATGTCCAATACTTTTAATGTCTGGGAATGTGTCAAAAGAGTTTGAAACTCAATTAAGACGCCGTCAAAAAGACTGAGCAATAAATGTAAAATTAATGCTAATTTTGAGAAATGTCCGAATCCGTTCCAAAAACGGGCCAGTTCCGTAGAATGATACTAAGAATGAAGCATTTGTATCAAATCAGGGGCCTCATGCATAAAGGATTGCGCAGCTTTCATACCAGAAGATGGCGCACGGCCAAAACTCGAAAAGTAGCCTACCTACGCACAGAAATATTCACATGTATAAAACCGGTCGTACGCCAGATCCTGCGCACCTTTCCTTTATAAATCACAATCAACGTGAAATTGACCGCACGTGAACAAGCCACTGACCCCGCCTTGCCTCCTCCCATAAATTAATATGCAGATGGACTATAAATGCACTCCTGAGGTCATTTATTTATCTGAATTACAGTATTTCTTCGAATAAACGCCGCAACTTTTATTCAAAGAAATACGGGGACTGTGAGATCGAGGTTCTGACAAGAGAGGTGGAGGCGAGAAAATGTGTCCTGTTTGGCGGCCTGTCATCGGGTATTAGTGACAAAAGAAAGTCGGCAGAGTGGAAAACTGTCACTATTTGCGCCCTTACTTGTTTTTAACCTGCAGCACTTTGAGATTTAGCTAAATGTAAAGTGAATTACAAATACAATTATTATTATTATAGGGCCATCAATGCTGTGGGTTCAGAAAACCGGACCATGACAGAAATTAAGAAGAAATGGTCCGATATAAAACTTTAAATGAAGAAACGAGTGGTGGCGCATCGTAACAGCATGGCAGCTATAGGGTTATCGCAGCGGCGTAACAATGACTTGGCGTGCCCGAGTGCAGATCTCCCCAACGGGCCCCTTAACCGACCTATCGTCAGGCGAAATTATTGAGTGTTGATCTTAGAGAGAGGCGCATTGAAATGTATTTATTATCAATGTTGCGTCTGAACACGTTCATGAACTCGCTCATAATTTTGGTGAACGTGAACTGAACGTAGCCGACTGTATTAGGCTACTGCCTGATGAACGATACTGTGCAGTGGACGCACTCATTCTGGTGTCTGTGAATGGCACGTTCACTCTTTTTAATTTCGTTTAATAAGGTGCCAGATTTCTAGAGACTTGCAGGCTAAAAACACACCGTTAACAGTCTCATGTCCAGGGTTACCCAACCTGTCAATGCTGCGTGTGCTTTCTTTCTTTCTTCTACTGTCTATGCATGGCAAGTGTGAAAACACCGAATTGCGTAGAGGCAGAGAGCGGTATTGCAGACGGCAGCCACATATTGAAAAAAAGAACTGAACTAACCTAGTTAATTATTTGGAGCTCTGAACTTAATTCAACATTTTAAATTATGAACTATGAACTGAACTAGTTCATGTAGAAAGTGAACTTTCCCAACACTGCTTATTACAATACACATTGTGAATTGATTGGTGAATGTTTGTTTTATTTTTGTACATGCTAGCTTAACGTTTAGCCCATCTAGCTTTAGCTATTTTCCAACAACATCCTGCACATTGTTTTCAATATCTAACCTGGCTGCTGCCTTATGCCTATACGTGCATTTAATGACGTTTAATAGCCATGTCTAAATGCTTTCAATAGGATATACCAGACAGTAAACGTTAGCCTACCCTGGTGGCTGAGTTTCACTCATTGCTGTTGGGCTGGGGGTCAGACGTAGCGTCCTCTTGAACACCTCGCCACAAATCCAAATGAAGATAATTTTGCCAGCTTTGCCACCCTTAAATCCTGCTCTTTGCGTTTGTGCCGTTTCCTGCAGCCACTTTTGTGTTTTTGAAAGAAGGGCATGATGGGGTAGCCTACTTACCGTAATTACTCAACACGCAATGCAACACAACAGGATGGCAAACGATCACAACGTGTGGGTGGGTTATAGAATCGTTGACAACATACCCAGACAATATTACTAAAAAAAAAACGAGATTTGTTTCATTCAGCAAAAGGCAAATGAGGCCAAATGAATTATTTGCTTATGTTAAGACTGACTATTGTTAAAATGTTTATTGGGCAGATGAGAATAACCATAATTGAGAAATGTTTGCGAATTGATCGGACTGGATCATATGTTAACCTTTCTGTGATTTACGCGGAGCGAGGGGCCCGGTCAGTTCTTCAGGCAGAGTTCTCACTTGAGATCGAGGACGGGCCCCCTTTCGCCACGGGCCCTAGTGCAGCTGCACTCCCTGCACTCCCTATAGTTACGCCACTGGGTTATCTTGATATGCATTTCCTGAGTGATTTTGTCGTTCGTTTGACAGCCTCAAGTTTAACAGAAGTTATTAAGGGGTGGCGGTATAAACAGCAGGCTATATAGCATTTCCCGTTTTGGGTTTGGCATTTTGATGTGATTATCCATATTAATGATCAAACTTTTAGTTTAATGTTTTTGAATAGTCAACGTCATAAACGTACTAGTGGAAACTTTATTTGTAATGTTTGGTGAGTCTCGGCATGTTACAGAGCCAGACAAGACTTTGCGTACGGTCCGCACATTCTCACGTCTGCTGAAAAGTTTCCGTGAAGGCCCGCACATTCTCACGTTAAGTAGCCTAAATCTTTATACATCATAAGATAAGTGTGCGTGAAAACCAGCGTACGCAAGCTTTTTGTGCGTACGCAACGTTTATACATGAGGCCCTTGGAACGGATCCGCAAAACGGATGCAACTGTTAAGGCCGTTATATGCTACTCCGTACTATACGATTACGGACACATGGGAAGGGCCTACGCATAGTTGGAACGCCCTGAAACGCCCTCTCCGTCGTCTGCGGGGCCGACAGAGACCTTTCCCGTGCACCGTTTGAATTCCTGTCGATCCGTCGTGCCGTGCTGTACGCGACGGATACCCCTTGGCCGTGATTGGTCCGCTACGACATCATTTCCAAACGACATCATTTCCGACTTCGACAGAAAGGCGTTTTCTCTAAGGTCGTCTTTTTGAAAGACGTCTGTGATGAGAACTTCTTGGAGAGAAATTTTATTGTTTACTCTAGCGAATTCAGAAACGTGAGTTTGTTGTCTGTGCACTGACTGCCACAGTTTAGTGACCTAGAGTAGTACATTGTAGTTTTGACTGTAGCCTACATACAGTTTGTATGGATCTTTTTGTTTCCAATTATATCAGTCTTTTTGTTTATCATTTTTCACATTGGATTATACACTTGGTGGAGAAATGAATTCACAAAACCAGAGCCTTGTCTATATCGCAGGGGTGTCAAACCCATTTTCACCGAGGGCCACATCAGCATGGTTGCCGTCAAAGGGCCAGTTGTAACTACGATGTAACGTTAGTAACGATGTAAAAACATGGTGTTTTTGTTGTAGCTTTTGTGAACATAGGGCATATTATGCTGCAATTTAAGTCCGCCTTTTAATTCTTGGACAATCTGCTGTTTTTCTTGGAGGATACATTTGCAAACTTTTCTCAGTGTTTGGTGACAAAATGCAAGCGCGCATAGCGCAAGAGCAAAACTTGTTTTGCCCTTCATCTGAACGCAGAATAGCTTTTTGAGCTTTATGTAAAATAAACATTGCCGTTTTCCAATAGCCTAGGTAAAACCTTGTCTAATGAAGGTGATGTCTTCATCATTGCTGGCTCCAAATTGTCGATAAGGGAAGCAGAAACATGCTAGCTTGGCTGAGTACTCCAAACAAGTTCGAGAGCGATACCAACTTGGGTTGAATGCCCGAGGACCTTGGCTGAAAATGCACATAGGGTACGTTTTTAGAACCGGCTGCATTGGAGTGCTGTCATTCGAACCATGCTCGCCTTCACCCAGTTAAACTTTGCGTTTAACACTGATGTGCATACACTGCTTTCTAGAGGCGGGATGTCGTCACTTTGCCGTAACACAATTGAAATGCATGGTGAGAGATGTCGTTTATGGTCAATGCACGCTGTAAAGCAACATAGACTTATTTCAATAGCCCATTAATCTTCCGCGGGCCACATAAAATGACGCGGCGGGCCTTGAGTTTGTCTTTAATATAATATTATGTGACTGCACCTGCTGCACTCATCGTCTGACTAGTGACAGCTGGTAAGAGTGTCACACGTGTGATGAGAGGTGGGAGATAAACAACGATGATTTTCCAACTTACAAAGACGCAACAAAGCAACGTGTTTTCGACAAAAAAACGCTTCTCCACCTACTGTTCTGGCGGTGAATTGTTTTCAGCACCCCCAGCCTTCGGAGAACCATAAAGGCAACAGAAATGCGAATTAATCCGTCCTATCCGGCGGCCCGCCCATCCGTAACGGAGTCGGACTACCATACTGGCACCTTGAACAAGCCAACTGGTTTTCAAGCCAACTGGTTTCCCTATGCATGCGTGTGCTGTGTTCCCTTCACATCTGTGGCGGTTGTCTGTCTCTGTCACCAGATTCGTCACACATTCACAAACATATTACTGGATTTCTTCAAGCTACATTTCATGTTCATTGCGGCAATCATGACTGTATAAGTGAGCACTACATCCCAACGTATAAAGAAACACATTTAAGAAAATATATTTATAGAAAGATCGCAACGACCTGGATTAGATCGCTGTTGAGCAAAGCGGTAACACAGTGCACGTCGGTGGCTTATCCTATAAAGAAAATATTTTGGGTCATTTAGGGTATTAGTCATGACATCACATCGTGTCGGTGTCCAAGACACCTTTCGGTCTTGGTGAGCTGAGACAACTGGTTACCTCGGGCGGATCTTAAAGCACTTCCAAACATATTTAGCGAGGCTTTTTAGCGAGGCTGCGGCCAGACACCACTGACGCATTTTGACAAAAACAAACGTGCGTTTTGTGTGACCAATATTCAGCAATGATCGTACTGTGAAAGCAGGGCCGGCCCAAGGCATAAGCGAAATAAGCGACTGCTTGGGGCCCCCATGACCACCAGGGGGCCCCCAAGAGCACTTTAAGTTACAGCTTAATTTTTTTATTATATTATGTTAATGGTAATTATACAAATTTGCAATAAACTCAATATTATGTTTACCGGCTGGCAAGGAAGATAATTGCCTACTACTACTGTTTTAATAAATTATCTTGGGGGCTGCCTTTGACCTCATACAGCAACAACGTTGTAGATTGTTTAAGAACAGAAAAGATCAGTTGGCAATCGCAATCTGACACAGCAAAAAGCAATGTCACAAAAAGACATATTCCTGTGGTGCAGAGAAAAGAAAACAGAGGAGGAGAAAAAACAGCAAGATCAAGGTATGTTTTGCATGATTAATTCGTTTTTAACCTTAAACATTTACTGTCTAGAGATACATGCGTCAAACAAGCCTTCAACGTTAGCTAGAGCTAGCTAGCTATCATTTTAGTGTAACACTTACTCAGTGCCGCCGCTAGCCATTTTGGTGCCCTATGCATAATTCCTTTATGATGCTCCCCCTCTCCCCCACCACCAACACAGCTGCCCTGTCAATGCATCCACATTCAGTGTTTGATATGATGCTAGTTACGGAGTTAATGCGAGCGCGCAATGCGCGCGAGTGAAATTTTGGGGCCTTTATTTGAGTGCATAATAGTTTTGGGAGCATAAACAAAATATGTAAAATAAACAGACGTTTTTCAATTGGTAAAACCTTGTCTAGTGAAGGTGATGTATTTTTGTCTCTTAAATTTTCAGCCCCACCCTTACGTTTCTTAGCATGGTTTTCCAAATTAATTATAAACATTTAAAACTGAAAGCATGCAGCCAAGGAGCTCTCCACCTTTATTACTCATTTAAAAACAATTTGATCAATCGAATATAAAAGCATCATAGAATGTACAGTAAAGTAACATCTAGCTGGCGTCAGTTATTTCAAATGCATAGATAATAGTTAACAGTAAAATCTAAATTTAGTTTGCACCTAACATATTTGAGTGTGCTTGGAATGTTGAGGGTGTATTTGTTTTTTTGTGGGGGGGGGGGGGGGGGGGGGGGCACCATCGTAATGTTTTTTGAGGAATTAAATATATATTGTTTTGCCTGTTTTGTGATAAACATGCCTAAAAGGTGCGTAATATTTATATAGGCCTACTGAAATAATATCGGCATTATAATTATAATAACTATGATGATTTTTCAGTTGGCAAACTTTTGGTGCCCCCTCAGGCCTTGGTGCCCTACGCACAGCGCGTAGTGCGCGTTATGGGAGCGACGGCACTGCTAAGACTAGCTAGCTAACAAAATTCACCTAGGTGGATTTACCTAGGCGAATGTATACTAGCTAAATACATTTCAAAATAAATTTTGATTGCCATTGAACTTTGCTATAACGTGGGTTTGCTAACTAGGCTACGTTGTGAGCTAACGTAAACTGGCTAGTTGACAGTTAAGCTCGCTAACAAAGCTAGCCTAGAGTAGCTTGCATAGATCCTACCCTTTTGTAGCCTGACGTTGTCATACTCATAATTCTAGTCAGAATATGAGTCTGAAAACTCTCCGTTGGGCTGTGACTACGGGGCGTGTTTCAACCGAACTCGTAAAACAAATGCCTCTTCGCTCAATTGGATAGACCTACAACCAATCAGAGCAACGCAATATGTTGTTTGTTGAAACAAATTCAACCCAAGGGCTCTTTCGTGATGTTGTTGATTACGTTACTGTTGAACATCTGTCCATCATCGTATAAAGCCCGCCCTGGCAATTTCATTGGTCCGTCCCGATCCTGGTTTTATGTAGTTGTTCCCAATACGAGACCCTCCAGACCAACTTCCCGACCAATTTTTTTTGTGGGCGGGGAGAAGTTGGGCTTCTCAGCCAGGCTAACCCTTTTGGGGTCATTGTTATAATATTTCAATATCATTGTGCCTCAATTAGCTAGTTATAGATTAAGAGTTGTGCTTTCAAGTGTACAGATGGCTTGCTGCTGTGTAAAATCATTTATGTTGTTAAATTAATATTCTGATCCGTCTACTATGTACTCATTTGAACCTTCCCAAGGAGCACTGTTGAAATATTTTGGAACTGGGCCACAACCAACGCCTCCTGTCCAGAAGTGCTACAGTTGATGATACAGCAGGTCTGTTTTCAACAATCCCAGATCAGTATATATTGTAGGTATTTAATTTTATATCAATTTTGTAAGAAATAAGAAAATACTGTATCTTAAGGTTATTTGGAGTTGAATGTTTTGCACTTTTGCACGTTGCTAGTTTAAACCATAAGCTATTAAAGTGGTTAACTTGTGTACAATAGATGCATTGTCTGGTTTATTTAGCTACTTTTCAGTATACCACATTAGGTACACCACTGAGTACTGTAAGACTTTGAATACTTAAAGGTGACATGACGTGAAAACCTCATTTTATTAGGATATTTAACATTAATATGAGTTCCCCTAGCCTGCCTTTGGTCCCCCAGTGGCTAGAATTTTCGATAGGTCTAAACAAAGCCCTGGGTGTTCTTCTCCGCCTTTGACAAAATGAAGGCTCAAACGCTCTGTTTGAAAATCTCCAAGTGACGTAGATACGAGAAAGGTTACCTCCCCTGTCTTTGCTTTGCCCGCCCAGATCATCTGGCCCGCCAATGAGAAACTGAGCTACCACCGTGCAATGGCAAGTGCGATGTCGGTTTTTCCTGGAGAGACAGTATGGCGAGCAAACAAACGAAGCACAACAGTTGCTCAGTGCTAGGATTTACAAATGCAAGCACAAGTCTTTATTTAATTCCTTCATCCGAGCCTCTGCACAACCAATCTCTCAATTTTATTTTCGCTGGAAAAGCGCCGACACAACTTCCCAAAGTTTTGCATGTCTGCGCCAAACATTTTAGCCACTACTGTTTCCTCAACTTGAGCCAACACAAAACTGGCCTTGCTGAAATTAAATTCTGGATCATTACTAAATCTCCTTGGTCAAGCTACAAACCTTGGGCAAGTAAGTTAACTAAAGCTATATCATTTTGTTGTTTTACTGTATATGGCTAGCTTGCTAACTGTATATGCCTGGCTTGCTACCCTAACAGTGCGTGTCCACTGCAGCGACGCGAATCGCTTGCCTTCCCACAGTTCACCACGCTCGGGGGTGTTTCAAACAGATTAATGTAGAATGTAGTTTTCTAAAGTCACTGTTGTAGTTGTCATGGCCAAGTGTGCAGACTTGGGTTTACGTAGTTGCAACATCGATCAAAATACAACTTGTTTACAAAATATAAAACTGTTTAATACTGTAGACATACACGTTGACATGTGTAAAAAAACGTTTTACTATATTCCTCAATCTCTGCTAATCTGCCGATACGACAGGGAGTTCCAGCCCGGCTAGCTAACTAGTTAGGACAGAACGAAGTTACGTAATGTGACTGAACTGAAATTGAAAGTACAAGCACCCACAACTTCGGCAAACCTTGCGCCATGCATCGTTTTTTTGTATTAACATCTCTGTACGAATACAGATATGTATCGTACAGGACTGGGTAAGCAGCCACACAAACGATTAGTTTCTCCTCCAGCTTGAAACATAGAAAGCTAGAAATGTTTACCATGGTTTCTACGTTACGAGAAACAAGAAAACACTCCGATTGGCCGTCGCTAGCGAAAATCGCTCCTCATTAGCATAAAGTTGAGAAAATCTCAACTCGAATCGCTTGAATCTCGCGTCGCGTCGCTACCCACAATGCACCACGCAAGCGATTCGCCTGGCTCCATAGAAAATGAATGGAAAACATGTTGTCGCTCGCATCGCGTCGTTGCAGGTGACACGCACTGTTAGAATGTGGCTGTAACGTTACGGTGCGTTCACACTGCAGACTTTTTTAACGCTTAGCACCGCCGGCCTTCCCACGGTGCACCACGCTCGGGGGCGTGCCAGACAGATTCATTCAGAGCTGTAGTTCTCTTAAATCACTGTTGTAGTTCTACAATGTCATGGCAAATGTGCAGACAAAAAACAACTTTTCACAAATTAAGCAAGAATTCGACACGCTTTCTAGATCTGACATGATCTTATCTTCAGCACACAATAGGTTATCTTTTTCCACATTTTTTTTAAGGCCGAGTGAAAGATTAAATGCCACCCGCACTCTATGTAACGGGTCTTTTTCCGGCTGGAAAAAAAGATGCATCCGACATAAACGTTGACATGTGTAACCTTTTATTATATTACTCGAAATCTGTGCAAATCATTCGCTAGATTATGACTTGCCTCTACACATTCACTGTATGGATAGCGAGTGGCCGCCAGCCAGCATTTCAGCGTTGAATGTCAATCGTGTGCCGGGTGAGCTAGTTAGACTATGCAGCTAGCACAGAAGAAAGTTACGTAATGTGAAGAAACTGAATTAAAGTACAAAATACAACACACCAAGGAGGCCGACAACCTCAGCAACCCTGCGCCAGGCATATTTTTTTTTGTGTACGTCTCTGTAATCTAACATAGACGTATCATACAATACTGGGTATGAAGACACACATACGATGAGTTGCTGTTCCATCTTGAAAATTGTCAAACCTAGAAATGTTTACCATTACCAACAGTTGCTACGTAACAAGAAACCAACCCAATTGGCCATCGCTGGCGTTTTCACGCTCCTCATTTACATAAAGTTCAGAAAATCCAACTTTCGCCGCCCCGCTCGCCTTCCCACAATGCCCTACGCGAGCGTCGCCGCCCCGCTCACCTTCCCACAATGCCCTACGCGGGCGTCAACGCCTGGTTTCATTGAAAATGAATGGGAAGCCGACGCCCCGCTCTGTCCGCCCCGCTGCAGTGAACGCACCGTTAGCTCTACAGCCAACAGCTGAGTTACTGTTGCTAACATAAAGATAAATGCAAATGGCATCAAGTGTGTGTGAATTCAAAAGCTGTAACGCGAGTGTTGTACACTTCTTTGTTATTTGGATAACCGTTCTGCTGTTGGTGTTATGGCGTGCGCGATATCCGCCTTTCTCCACATTGAAATGACTGATTGTGCACCTCTGCAAACCAGGGACCCGTTCGTCGTAAGGGTTGAAGCTAAGTTAATCATATGTCCCTTTAGCCCGTTAACATTAGCGAGCTAACTTAGAACCGCAAATATCGGTTCGTCGACGGCTGATCCGCATCCAAATCATGTGGTTGATTTCAATCAGGCTAAACTTCTCAGGGCAAGTGCACAAGCACGTCCTACTTCAAATGGCAGGAAAGGTCGATCACCAAAACCGTCATTTTCTAACGGTATAATGGCGGAAAAGACGAAAGAGAGAGAGCGGTGATATTCTCGCCATCTGAGCTAACTATTATAATGAGTCTCTACGAAGACAATAAGCATATTACCTTTCTAGGTCAAACACCGCCACCGCTGCCAGAGCAAGACAGATATCTTGGCAAAAAAATTGCCTAAATGCGTATTTTGGTAAAATGTATAGGCTCATCTTTAGTGCCTTATTACCCCAATCAATCAGATCACATTTCTTTAAATGTGCCTGCTGGCAGTAGGCTTAATGGAAAATTAATCTCCGAATGAGATCTTGCTAGCAAAAATAATGATATCAACTCTTTCAGAATAAGTATAAAAACAAGGCCAAAGAGTATCTGATTGATACGAATTCATAGACACTTAGATATATGTAGGCCTAGGGTGATATCAGGTAAAATGGCCCACTTTTTGGTAAATCCTTGGGACAACAATATAATACCATAGGCTATATGCCTTTTCCATGTGTTTTTATGATTACTTATGACTGTTTTTGTTGTTGAAATTATGTAATAAAATATAATTATTTAGGCCCTACAGTTCTTGAAACATCAGCTGTGCCAACTTTTTTTGCACAAGCCGTTTCAGGTAAAATGGACCAGCTGTTCAGGTAAAATGGGCCAGTGAAACTGCAAAGGGAAATAGTAATTTATCATAAATGTTATTTTTAAAATACAGTTGCTTATACAGCCACATTACATTTAAACTGCATTAAACAAACATATTAATATGTGCCATAATAAAAAAAAAAAGATCCTGAAGCCCAGACTCGTCACAGTTCCATATATATGTGACGGTGTGCCCTCAATACCCAGCTCAACCAAAAGGCTCTCATACTGGTTAAACCACTGGCTAACCACCTCTTTGTTGAGTCCAGCAGCCCGTGCTGCAGACAGGACCTCTGGCTTGCACATCCCAAGCTCTGGGTTGTGCTTTAGAAAGTTCTTAAACCAGTAATATCCGGCCCTCCCTGCTGTCTTGAAGAAACCTGATATGTTGTTCTTGGCTGCAAAATCAAAGGCCACTTGCTGGACATCACGTTTTGTGAAGGGAAACCCCCTCTGCGCCAATGTGTTGAGGGTGGCAGAAAGCTCCCTTTCCGCCTCCTGTGGAAAGTAGGGCTTCCGCCACATGTTCACTGCCAGTCACCTTTCCACTGATGCGTTTTTGCAGTGTGGATCGCGGCACACCCCATGCTCTTGATAAGAGGTGCACACTCACTGTAATTCCTTTCTTCTCTCCCTCCATGTTTTTATCAAAGCCCCCCTTCATCCTCTCCTCTTTCCACGGATTGTAATTGTTTGGCCTTCCTTTCCATCCTTGTTTTATCTTTGTATCTTTTCCTCTCTGGTCCTTGCTCATCCTCTCTTTTCTCTCCCTTTCCTTCTCCCTCTCTCCTCTCGCTTCCTTTTCGTTCGCCATACTCACTGTACATAAAATATCTACTACCATTATTTCTGTTGGGGGGGGGGGGGGTCATGGTGTGACACACACACCCTCACACTCCAACACATGTGTATGTGTGCATTTTAGCTGAAACCATGTTGCCCATTTTACCTCAGTGGGTTAAGGTATATTAGGCCACCAAGAAAAACATCACTTTTTCAAAAATATGTTCATATACCAAACTAACAACATTATTTCTGATTGATGCCATCAAGACAGATATTATGCATAGTTTTTTTATGTGCATGTTTTTGTTTTTATAGATTTATCATCCTTATAATAGTTTAGTTAGATTTGGTATGCCAGTCTACTTACCATGCAGCTTTCTGGTGCAGTCTTGTTTGAATTATTGGCCCGTCCACCATAGCAACCATGAAGCAATGAAATCCCCCATTACTTGTCAGGGCTGGGACCCTCAAACCTTAAATGGCCCACTTTACCTGATGGCCCATTTTACCTGATATCACACTATATATGTGTGTATGCATGTAGGCCTATGTTTAAATCCCTCTTTGATTTCATTGACTGGGACATGGCCAGGGAATATGATTAATTGATTCATCAGCTGGTTAAGCGCCAAGTACACTTTTCTTACGGCAACGCATGCTGTGGCTTTGCCAATGTTTTCTGCATCGCTTATACTGTATAAAAATGTAGGCCTACCTGACGCGAAAAACCTCAAGGCTATGCAGAGTCTGAAGCACAGTAAAAGTTTCAAGTAGCTTTGTTGTCAATTTCTTCACATGTCAAGATATAAAAAGGAATCTCTGACGTTTTCCACTCTCCCACAGTGAAACATAAAAAGCACAGGCACAACAGATAACACATTTCTTAAGACATTGCGTTACATATTCACATACAGCAGCATAAGCTCATAAAGCACAAAACTTTGTGTGATATTTGCAATGTAGCCTACGGCCCGAGAAGGTCTTGCAAATAATCCTTGTCGGCTGAATCAATATCGCTCAAAGAAGAACTCATCCGTGTGAAATAAAGGATCTTGGCGATCGCAAAGAACTCCATTGGTAATGGTATGGAAAGCTAATCGAACTAGAATATATCTCCTTGGTCAGCTGGGTCTCTCAAAAAGGGAGCTGCCAATTATTTCCAGGGGTGTGGCAAGTTTATCCAGCTACACTTACGTTAGCCTGCTCTCGAGCAGGTTAGTGCTAATTGATATGTTACTATGGTGATTTATCTAAACTTGCTTCCAAAAATGCATTAATCCATAGGACAAGCCACCGACCTGTGTGTAGATACCATTGTGCTCGACAGGGTTCGAATCCAGGTCGTTGCGATCTTTCTAAAAATGTATTTTCTTAAATGTGTTTCTTTATTCGTGGTTGTGATGTAGTATTCACTTCTACAGTCATGATCGCGTGGCTTGGAGGTCTCCAACAACGCTTCCCATTGTTTGTGGGTACAACATTACTAGTATTCCACTCGTCCTGTGGCTCATGTGTTCACAATGTTTGTAGTATCTTTTCACAGTACGATCATTACTGTATATTGGTCACACAAAACGCACATTTGTTTTTGTCAAAATGCATCAGTGGTGTCTGGCCGCAGCCTCGGTAAAAAGCCTCGCTAAATATGTTTGGAAGTGCTTTAAGATCCGCCCGAGGTAACCAGTTGTCTCAGCTCACCTCGACCAAAAGGTGTCTTGGACACCGACACGATGTGATGTCATGACTAATACCCTAAATGACCCAAAATATTTTATTCTTCGTTGGCTTTATAGGATAAGCCACCGACGTGCACTGTGTTACCGTTTCGCTCAACAGCGATCTAATCCAGGTTGTTGCGATCTTTCTATAAATATATTTTCTTAAATGTGTTTCTTTATATGTCGTTGGGATGTAGTGCTCACTTATACAGTCATGATCGCCGCAATGGGTAATGAAATGTAACTTGAAGAAATCCAGTAATATGTTTGTGAATGTGTGACGAATCTGGTGACAGAGACAGACAACCGAGGCAGATGTGAAGGGAACACAGAACGCGCATGGAAACCTGTTGGCTTGAAAACCAGTTGGCTTGTAACACCGGCAAGCCAGCAACGCTGCGCCCCCTTCCTCAGTGAGAACCAAGCCCCCACCCCACGCCCCTCGGCTTGAAGCAACGGCCCCGGTGGATGTAGGTGGTATTGCATTTACGGTTAGGTTCCTGTGTCTTCCGGTCGTTTTTATTCAATTAACTCCAGTCAACATTTACTAAACTATCTCCCCCAATATTTTTCATTAAATTTTTTTCCTGATTTTTGTTAAGTTTGAAACAAATCCGAAATGGGTAAACTAGCAACCCATTTATTTGCCTACGTCAATAAAACTTGCCTGCAAGTATATAAATACGCTCGCTGCCTTCAGAAGCTTTTGTTAAACACACTCATTATTCTTTTTTTGATCGTGTCATCAAGCCAGACTGCTTTTGTGGGACAATGAAGGTCCTCAGTGACTATGTTTCACCCCCACTTACATCTGATGGAAACGTCTTGTAGCCTATATGGTTCTATGAATATGCCCCTTTCAAAGGCAAATATTCAATAAAGTATATTTTAAACACACTTCTCAAGCTTTTATTTATTACATTATTAACACGTCTTGTTAGATCACGTTATTATCCATTAATAGACTTTTGGTTTTCTAGGTTGAACATATAAAACACAGGTCACATTTCGACACTGATGTGAAATTCGAGGCATTTTGTTTGAATATAAAGTTGACAGTAAGCTTGGTAAGTCTGCATTATGGAAGATTTTGGTTACCAAAATAACTTTCTTTGCCTTTCGAGAACAACGACAGAGATGTTCATGTTAACAGTTTATTTCATCCGATACAATGCGTTGGAAATCATACTCATATCACAAAGAAAAAAAGCATATGTGATGAGTTCCATCTAGAATAGCCTTTATTTAGCCCTGTAGCCTATTTCTAAAAAACAAGTGAAAGGAATACTATACAGTGACAGAATACATTTCCGTTAAGTTTGCATCATGTGTCTGATTCTTATCGAACTTGTACCCCATTCTGCCCATAGATTCTGCAACTGCAATGCCCACACGCCTGTAACCATATAAATCTATGCTCGCGACTGGTTGTCGCAAAGTGTGACGTGTACAGCTAGTTGCAAGCGTGCACGAGGTCTCGGAGCTAGGGAAAAAAAGAGCCACTGTTTAAAGCTAGACCGGAAGAGGAAATATGGCCGCGTCCAGTTTCGCGCTCTCGCCTACCTCACTGCGCCACTGAGCACTTTTCATACAAATGAATGGGGACGCCATCTTGGAAGACAAAAGTAGCTCACTCTAGTTATATTAACTCTATAGCTGTGTCTACTACCGTGCACTTGTGCACTTTGAGCACTGACTTTCAGAGCTTAGGGCGCTTCACTCACAAAACCAGCAGAATTCAGTGCACTGAAAGTACCCGGATGGTGCACTGCAAACGGTCAAAAAAAACTGTGTACAACAATGGACACTACTCACCCTAAACGGGCGCTATCTTGGCTACGTAGCGGAAGAGGAGGAGCCCTTTTGGCAGCTTTTTCCACTTGGGGTGGAGAAGCGCGTTCATTTTGGCAGGTTTTGCAGGTGTCGCAAGCAGATTTCCGTCCGTCACTTCCGCCAAGTGTTTAACGCAAGTGTTCCATTTCAGACAGCACTTATCGGCAACGGACTGCAGTGCACTGTATTGCAGTGTACTCTGAAAGTGTGTGGTAGTAGACACAGCCTATGATAGCAAACCTTCAAGAGGTATGTAAGCGTGGTCCTGTAGAGTTAATTTACTTCACTTGATTTTACAACAATAGGTAAAACACCTCACTTTGCATGCACTGCCCCTAGTGGTCTGGAGAACAATTTGGTGTGAACTTGAAATGCAGCGTTTCTGCAAATGTAGTTGTGTTTTGTGCTAAAGCTGCGGTGTTCTCGGCTAATGCTGTTGTGTTCTCGGCTAATGTTGCGGTGTTCTCGGCTGATGTTGGTGGTGTGAACCAATGCTGTTGTGTTGTAAGTAGTAGATTGTTTTTGAAATGTAGCGTTTTTATAAATGTTTCGTTTTTGTTAATGTCGTTGTGTTGTGTGTTAATGTTTTTGTGTTTTCAACTTTTGTTTGCTTCGCTAATGTTGCTGTGGTGTGCACCCGTGGGCCACCGTACTATAAACCTAGCTAAAAGTAGTGGAAAGTTTAGGCTATTTTTCGCTAGGTTCCTACGAACATGTCTTAATCTGCCAGAAAAGTGGATTCCCCTTCGTTCTTTTGGTGAGCAATTTCACAAGCCCTTCTTACCCGGCGTCATGGAGCCGAGCAGCTAAATACTTATTTAGCACTAGCGTTGTTACTGTATCCCTGTCTGTTTGCGCTGTTATACTCAGCAAGTATTGTGTCGTGATGTCGGGGAAGGACTGATCGAAAAGTGCATCATACATTTAAGTCATTTAGCTAAGACTTGCATGTACATGCGTAATGTCACATTAAATGAATTTAAACTCAAGCTTATGTGGTGGGTCGTTGTATAACAGTTGTAAGTGTCAGGAAAAAAAATGGACCCATCTGCAACCGACGCAAGCACACCCTACAAATTGGCGATTCTAGGATCAGACCTTAAGGGGTGCTCAGCCCCAAATGAGAATGTGACGTGAATACAGTCCCTTGCAAATGTGCTAAACCCCCTTGCTAATTTAACCTTTGGATTAGTGAGTTCTAAATGTTACCGACGCTGCCACCAGAGTGAGTTATTTTTTCAAAACGAAAGCTAGCTAGCTTTAGTTAGCTTCCGTTACCTAGCAACCTAGCATAATACTCGTAGCAATGCTACTACCTGCTAGTGTTACTTGTTAGCCTACTAATTGTAAATTTTGAAGCCATACTATAGCGTTTGTCATATAGTTTTTGTTTATCGGAAAATAGTCGGTTGGAATGTTCAGAATCACATATGTGTGACGGTACTCTGTGGGGCCCACTTTCGAACGATCACATATACGTGACGCTACTAATTAACGGGTTAATCATCTGTGGAAGATCAGATGCTAAACCAAAAAATATTTTTTAACCCTTGTGCTGCCTTCGAGTCACATGACCAAAAGGTTCATAACGAACCATCGTTGTGTTTACCCAATTTTACCCAATACAAAGGCAAATAAAAATAATTTTCTTTTAACCTTCGCAATGTGGGGGGTCTGAGACAGCCCAACGGTTAAAAGAAAATGCTTCACTTTGTTTTTGTATGCGGTAAAATTGTCGCAAACGAAGGTGGGTCACAATGACTGATGGGTCAGAATGACCCGAGGAGAACACAAGGGTTAAATGAAATATCCCACCTGTATGCAATGGAGTGGAAGTGCAAAGGTCTATTCCCAGAGCTGGTTTGTTATGCGATGGGCTACGGGGCTGAACACCAGTATATAATTGATATTTATTGGTTATAAATAACCTATTACTCTAAAATGAACATCTTCTGTATGTTTGCAAAATTTTTAAATCAACTATCAGTTCTTGTTCACACATAATAGGTAGGCTACATTGTATAATGCACCAAATTGCACTGTGAGGGAATAACATCCAGTGTTATTTGAAAAACATGGTGTGATCGACAAGACCAAATTGAAATGACATTGTGTATGGAAAACATTTTTGGAAACAAAAATAAAACAACTTATATAATGACGTCTTTGATGATATACACTCTCATTATAGTATCAAGAAATAGAAAACTATGTTGAGGTAAATTTACAATTGTAATTACCATTTATTATGACATTGTATATTTGATTTGTGATAAGTATTTTATGTTTAGAAAGTCAATGTTTAAGCTACTGTTTCAGTGAGTGTAGTTGTTTTAAATAACAAATTATAAACAGAGAACTATTTCTGTTTTTGCTATTCATTAAAGAAAATTCTCCTCTATCTCCACCCTCCTCCTCTATTCATCCATCCTCATCTGTCTCATGCGTGCCCCTGTCCCTCTTTCATGATCATCTTCTCCTCCTCCTCTACCTCTTCTCAGCATCAGGTGTGTTTGAGCTTGTGTTCTCATAGCGATGGCAGTCATTGAACAAAGCAGCACCAGCAAAGGGAAGGACACCCCTGCCACTAAAAGATACCACTCCCCATGCTCCTTCACCAGGGACGCCCGCCGCGACAGGAAGTCCTCCAACACTGCCTCCTGTTGGACCAGTGTGCTGAAACACAGCAGCAGGTGAAAGATCTGATGGGCGTGACCAATGATATCACAGTGCCCGGGAAAGCAACACTCTGGGACAGGGAAGGAGAAGAAGAAGGCTGCCAAGAGAAACAGCATCCCCTGGTGGTAGGAAGAAGTGTTTTCAGGGGTCAAGTATCAAATGGTTACAGTTTTTCAAATTGATTAGACACAACATTTTCAAATAACACACCGTTAGTGAAACCTGACACTTAAGGAGCAAAACAGCAGCCCAGATCTGCACAACTATAAGCACATTCTCAACCGCACACTATTTGCAAAATACTACACACTAGGGCTGCACGATTAAGGCCAAAATGATAATCACGATTATTTTGATCAATATTGAGATCACGATTAATTATCACGATTATTTGTTGATTATAACCTAATCAAATTTTATTGTCACAATACATTGTACTTGCATAATGGATGTGTATAAAACTCATAATATATAATCAATAAAAAACAAATACGGCAGGTCTCACCATTAAGGCTTGTCCGGGACAAGTGGATTTTTTTGTATGGCAAGTGGAAGAGAAATGTGTGCCCCACTGGACAAGTTAAAACTCACAGAAAATAAAATGCCACGTTACTTCATCTTTTGTTCCACTCATTACGTTTATTTTACTGATTTTATTTAACCGAATTCTGCATGAGCAAAACACAGATCTGTGTTTGCTCGAGTGGCATAGTCCCAAGATCTCTACAGACCTTGCAGCTAATTTAATGCTCAACAATTGAACGGGGCTTATTACTTGAAAGAGGAATTATTTACTGTGTCGACACAGTTACACTACGGCTTTGGAAAACTGTGCCAAGCTCAAATAGGTTAATGGCTAGTAGAACATAACATTTCAGAATAATTTCAGTAAATCAAGCAGCGCTGCAAGACCCAGTTAAAAGTTATGCAGCTAGCAAACGTTAGCTAGCATCGCTAACGACATTGGCTAACTCAACTTCGGTAGGCTATCCTCTGTATTTGCAAGCTATCTAAACTTATACTGTATCTAAAATAACTCTTTAGGAATTAGCGAAGGCAGGTCACATGTAGTTTTTTTTGTTTTCTTTGTTAAGATAGCAGCCTTATGACCGACTTCTATCTGTTGCAGAATTTCTCACGTTACTCTGTCTGTAACCGTCAAGGTCAGCGGTCCCCAACCTTTTTTGCGCCACGGACCGGTTTAATGTTGCAATATTTTCACGGACCGGCCTTTAAGGCGTGGCGCATAAATACATAAAATAAAATGATAAGACCGGCATACAGACGGTGGCATTTTCTAAATACAATAATAAACGTGAATCCACTGTGTACTCTTATGCAACTTTATTAGCAGCGGCCTCGTAACATCGTGCCAACAACATAACATGAATCCTCTCTGCCCTTATTATGTCCATGTCTCTGCGGCTCTGCCCCGCTCTGCCCCAAACACTCTCTGGTCGCTATGGTAACATTTAAACATGCCTTCAAAATAAGACGCAACACAAAAACAAATATTTAAAGTTTTTTTTTACTGAAATAATGTAATTATTTATTCTTTCTCTGCGGACCGGTACCAAATGACCCACGGACCGGTACCGGTCCGCGGCCCGGGGGTTGGGGACCGCTGGTCTAGGTTACATCTAGAAATTGAGCTGTATGGTGCAGGGAACAATTGACTGGCTCATGGAGGCACGTGGACGGACATTAGGTGTATTCGACTCCACGCAGCGCCGCAGCCGGCTGCAGCCTGCAGATTGGAGAAAGAGTTTACCATAGCCCGATACATAAAATGACAAATTTTAAAGCCGTTTATAACTCCTCCACGACAGCAAGCCGCAACTCTCTCTGGTCGTTTTATGCAGCCACAGCCGATGTCGAACGGACCTATTGGTTTACGGAGCGCTAGATTGGCTTTGCAAAAAAAAAGCTTTGATTCGGAGCGTTCTATGAACGGAATGACGCATTTTAAATCATCGCGATCACGCGAATTTGATCGTGGGAAGCTGAAATCGTGATCGTGATTAAAATTACATTAATCGTGCAGCCCTACTACACACAGTCTTTTGCAAATCACTAAACACACTTTTCTACATTAACACAGAAATATAAGATGATGTCACTTAATTGCCTTTTCAAGACACTGCCTTCCAAAATGCCACACACGTGAATGCATGGATGAAGCACGGGCGTCAAGTGTACAGTTTTTTCCGATTGCTTAGACACGAGAATTTCAAATAACACACAGTTAGTGAAACCTGACACTCAAGGAGCAAAACAGCAGCTTAGATCTGCACAACTATAAGCACATTCTCAGCTTCACACTATTAGCAAAATACTACACACAGTGTTTTGCAAACCACTAAACACACTTTTCTACATAAGACAGAAATGTAAGATTATGTCACTTAATTTCCTTTTTTAGACACTGCCTTGTAAAATGCCACACATGTGAACGAATGGATCAAAACATGGATATCAGGTGTACAAGCACAATTGTAAACATATTAATCATGTAAGCACTATAAAAAGGCAACAAGTCAGTGTACCTGTCCTCACCAAAAATGGAAGGCAATGTTGCAGGAAGAGGGAGAGGGGGAGCCCGTGCACAAAATGCAACCTTTATGTAGACAATGTGAAGAGTACAGTACATATTTTCATCAGTGTGCAGTAATGGTCTTGTCAAAATGGCAAAATATTATAAAAATGTACATTGTAGAAGATCAAGAGTTGGACAAGAGAGCAAAACTACTCCATGTTTGGCCAACAACAATAGGCTGAATGTGGATTTGAACTCATGAGCATAAGTTTACAAGTCAGCCTCTCTATCCTCTGTTACTAAGGACAGAGTATTAGCTTTGGTCAGCTTTGGGACAAAAGGTATGAAACGGTTGACATTTCAAGGTAAAATTGCATGAAATTGCGCACGGTACTTCAGAATGATGTAATCTTGGGAGTGAACAAGGTTTGAAAATCCATCAGTCAAAATTATATTTGATTTATTGACATAAAGATATTGAGGCAATGTGGAAATTTACATAAATACACCCCATTCCGCCCTCCTCTCAGTCACTACTGCCCTCCAGTCTGCCAGAGCGTCTTCAAGGTCATCCGTCATCATGCTGCTGGACCTTTCTGCAGCATTTGGTACGGTTAACCATCAAATCCTGCTCACCAGACTTTCTGAGATGGGCATCACTGACACTGCACTTCAGTGGATTTAGTTTTCAAAATATATGTTTCATGTTTTGGCTACCCGCAATGTTTAGGGCTATCTCGGTGTTATGATCGGTGACCTATGCACTTTTGTAAAGCTCTCTTTTGGTAGTCGCTTTGGATAAAAGCGTCTGCTAAATGCATAAATGTAAATGATATAACCTGCTTGATTTGTTGTTGACCAAACACAACACACAAGACCCGAGGCCTGTTCCATAAACCGAGTTTACAGAATAAGCCAGATTTATGTCAGTGAGGCTGACTCATTTCTAGTTCATTCGGTTCCATAAAGCTAGCTCAACGTAGTTTGAACTCGGTTACTATGGTAACTGATGCTTCAAAACTAGCCTGGTCCGGGTGTTCTTGCTTAACCAGACGATCCTGTAACACTCACTGACCCAACGGGAAAACCCCATGATTTACCGCGGACATTCTCATTTTCTTAATCTCATCAGTTCAATATGTAGGCTACCTTTATAGAAAATCATCTTAAATAGCCTACATAGGCTACAACATTTAGCCTAATGCATTAAACAATGATGAACACTGCATTGATATAGGCTATACACCATAGCCGTCAAATGTGTGGCTATGGTAGTTTGTGATTTCAAATGTTTAGTCACAAAAACCATGTTAAAAAGTTAGGCTATTGGATAATGTATTGATTAAAAGTAGGCTATTTATTTTAAACTGTCAAAAAAGTCAATTTAGATGTGCTTGTAATGTCTAAAATTTAGATGTGGTGTCTGTAAAGGTCTAAAAAGGTCCTCGACCTACGTAGCCTTTCACGTCAATCATGGTGTGTCATTTTATTTTTATGAAGCGGTTGATGAGGGAACTGTCATTGTACACGATTTAAAGAGAACGTTATTCCATTGCTTTTGCTGTGGTGGATTGTATGATCCATGTTTTACCTCTTGGGCTGCTTAAGAATAGGGTGCACGCGCAATTAGCTTGACTACTTAAATCTGACTTGAATTAGTAAGAGTGCGTGAGCTGGAATTGGCCTTTATGGAACCGCTTTAGCCCCGCTTGACTAATTAATCTAATGCAAGTCAGGTTTGGGACTTTAAGTCTAACTTTTTTAAGCGGCCTTTATGGAACAGGCCTCTGTACTGCACACTGATGAAAATATTGACTATATTTCTCCATATTGTCTACGTAAAGGTTGCATTTTGTGCAGAAAATCTGAACATATTTCAAATTGAATACTGCATAGTAAGCATACTGTAAACACAGCAAATACATTTGAGGAGACACATGAAAGTATACAGCAAATGAAATACAGTAAATTGTTTCAATCATGGACTGGAGTAAGTGGGTCAAAAAGTACTGATGTAGTGCATATAGTAGGCTACATTTTACTGTACTGTACTTGTCAAAATGTTGCAACAGTATATCTGCTGAGGTTGGGCTGAACTCTCTGTCCAGCCTCTCTCAATGTTGCCCCATGGTTCACAACATGTTCAAATAATGTTGTTTGTTAGATACTGTAAATTTGGCCCTATTCTTATTCTTCAATTGCCTCCAGGTCTACCTCTCCCTACCACTCTTCCTCCACAGGCTTCCCCTCTCATCCTCACTCTCCCTCTTCCTCTTCCTGCAACATTGCCTTCCATTTTTGATGAGGACAGGTACACTGACTTGTTGCCTTTTTGTAGTGCTTATATGATTGGTATGTTTACAATTATGCACTTGAGTGCTTTTACACCTGACGCCCTTGTTTGATCCATTCGTTCACATGAGTGGCATTTTAACAGACAGTGTATAAAAAAGACAATTAAGTGACATGATTTTACATTTCTGTGTCTAATGTAGAAAAGTGTGTTTAGTTATTTGCAAAACACTGAATGTAGTATTTTGCAAATAGTGTAAGGCTGAGAATATGCTTATAGTTGTGCAGGTCTGGGCTTCTGTTTTGCTCCTTGACTGTAAGGTTTCACTAGCTGTGTGTTAGTGTAGACATTTTTGGGTTTAATCAATTGGAAAAAACTGTAATCATCTGTGGAAGATATGCAAAACAAAAAAATATATTTAAAATGAAAGGATAACATCCCACCTGCAGGCAATGGAGTGGAAGTGCAATGGTGTATCCCCAGAGCTGGTTTGCTATGCGATGGGCTACGGGGCTGAATACAAGTAGGTAAGCCAGGCCGGTGGGCACCAGTTGGCATAGCTTGCGGCTAAGAGGGTATGGGCAGAGGTAACGCAGCTTGGAAAAGCAACATGAGGCACATGACAACCATGCTAGCAGAGCTGCTGATGGGAGAAAGACCTGGGAGAGAAAAATAAGAGATAGGATGTGGAGGGGAGAACAGGAGATCAGAGAACGAAAGGATTAAGCAACCAGACTGAAGACTAAATGCCCGTCTCCTCCAATCCAGCCTCCCACTACCTACCTCTGCTACTCCACTGTGTTGCCAAGTGGGGGTGGAGCTATAGAAATAGAGCACCATGGCACTGCCGTACTGGTAGACCGCCATGCCCACAGAATCCAGGAAGTGGAAGGATAAGTGAGCAGAGTCAGAGTGTGAGTGGAGTAGGTGTGTTGCTGCACTGCAGAGCAAGTAGGTGAGAGAGGAGAAAAGGTAGAGAGCCAGGGGTAGAGAAGACAAGTCCACACCCAGACCCCAACCCTCTGGACCACTCAGTCTTACCCCCAGTAAGCCCTGGGAAATAACAAAAACACCAACACATAACACCACCACCACAAGCAAATACAGACATTCAAATAACGCAGTGAAAATAAATCCTTTGAGATTACAGTACCCCTCCACACATCACAGAAAACAGCGCCACCCTTAGTGCCACAAACACTCCAGCCAGCAGGTGGCTCCATACATTGACTGTTTCGTTGTGCACCTGCAGGAGGCTGAGGAGGTAGTAACTCCAGGGCAGGCCAGGGGGCCGGTATCCAGACAGAATGTAAGGCTCCCAGAACAGAGAAGGGATGGAAGTGTATGGTACGGTGGGGTGGAGGGAGGGGAGAAGACGCGTGAGACAGGATGGGAGAAGAACCAGGGGATTGAGGGAGGGAGCAGTGGGGCAGAAGAAAGTGACACGAGGCATAGTGGGAGTGGAGAGGTGGAAGAGAAAGAAAGAGACAGAGAGGGCAAAAAATAAGGGAAAGAAAAGGGAGGAATGAGAGAAGGGGAAACAAGGCTGTGGGATCTGCATACATAAAAGGTGTGAAACAAAACATAAACAATGTTTAAATAAGGCATGTGTGAGCAATGTGTAAACTCAAAAGAACTCAGGTGTACAGACTTTAACTAATAACTAAACTGTTGAGAACTGATGTTCCACTCTCTAATGGTCAGCAAAATATGTTTGTGTTTGTGTGTATCTTATGCTTCTTCACACAAAAGTCGAAATACCAGCAATCAAGTTTCCAGCACAAACATCCAAACACAAAATGTTTACAACCACTGATTGTGAACATAGAACTAGTTGGCCTCAACTTTCACAGCATTGAAAACTTAAAAACAGAACTTGTGAAAACAATTCTCACTTTCCCTAATGGGTGGTATAATCCAGCCCACTTTAAAAAGTAAAATCAATTCAGGACCTTACCTGATAGTCTCTACCTCCGTCTCACCCTCCGTCTAACTGACTCTCTCTAAATCCATTTGGCCACCTTTTCAGTCTTATATCCAACAGCAGAGCTCACATGCAAAACTGTTTTCTCTCTTTCCGTGTTTTTTTTTTACATAACCAACATACAAAGTCAGTCTGTTCCACACAGTGCCACAGTCTTTTTCTCATAATACAATTATGAGAATGTTTTCTGGTGACTCAAACATTAACTGTGGGATTCCATGGTTGACAGTCACAAGACATTCTTTACATTACTAACAGAGAGAGGGATTAACCAACACATCTGACTGGAAAATAAGGGTTTTCTGTAATATTATCTTCTATTATATTCACAAAGCATTTGGGCAAGACTAGTTTCATTGTTCAAAAAAAGACGATCATGTTCTCTTCATGAACATTTCTAATGTGAAGGTACATTTTAAAATGGAGAACATTATCTGTGTGCTGCTTCTATAAGTGCAGCAATGTTTGTCCTCAATGTGTGTGTATGTCTTTGTAATTAGGGTATTCCAGGTTGCGGGTTTAACAAACTCTGAGCCTAACCCTGAACCCAACTGAGTTGAGTTAGTCTAAAATGGGAAAATCCGAAAGCTCGGTTCCAGAAAAGCTGATTTGAATTTTGTACGTCAACTCTGAGTTAAGCTCGTCATGAGAACTATTTAAAGCCAACATCAATGGAGCTCCGATACTATAATCCACCATGGCACCCGGCGACAAAAAACGTCTCCTCCAATCCAGCCTCCCACTACCTACCTCTGCTACTCCACTGTGTTGCCAAGTGGGGGTGGAGCTATAGAAATAGAGCACCATGGCACTGCCGTACTGGTAGACCGCCATGCCCACAGAATCCAGGAAGTGGAAGGATAAGTGTGCATAGTCTGAGTGTGAGTGGAGTAGGTGTGTTGCTGCACTGCAGAGCAAGTAGGTGAGAGAGGAGGAAAGGTAGAGAGCCAGGGGCAGAGAAGACAGGTCCACACCCAGACCCCAACCCTCTGGACCACTCAGTCTTACCCCCAGTAAGCCCTGGGAAATAACAAAAACACCACCACATAACACCACCACCACAAGCAAATACAGACATTCAAATAACACAGTGAAAAGAAATCCTTTGAGATTACAGTACCCCTCCACACATCACAGAAAACAGCGCCACAAACACTCCAGCCAGCAGGCGGCGACAAATAACATTGTTATTCACCACACTTCAGATCTCAGTTTTATTTTGTGTTTATGGTCAATCTGAGCACTTATTCCAGAAAAAAGCAACACGGCTGTAGCAGCGTATACAATTGGAGTGGGAGACAATTGCTGACGAGTCAATGCATACATATGAATGCAATAGCCAGTCCATACATTGAACATTCAACCCCACTGTCCATTAATATTACAGGAGAAAAAGTGGTGGACTTCTTAAAATAACATGTTCAATGTTTTATTAAATATAAAAACATACTACGAACAGGTAATGCATATTTTGATTATGTTATATACGCTTGTGATTGTAACCTCAACGTCACCTTGGTTTTTATATTAATAATATTCAACATGATACTAACTAAATATCAATTGGTGCCTATTTCAACTTGTAGTAGCAGTTTCCCCCAACAGAATGCTTTTCATCAAAAGATGATGATGATTAAGATGACAAAGAGACATTTACTGCTGCCGATGTAGTGAGGTCAGCAAGACCACACAGAGCCAACATCTTGCCACACCCGAAGAGTGATTCAATCACATCAGACAAACCTAATCAGCCCTTGTGACACCCTCAGTATGCTGATTATCCACCAAACGCCGATGCAAAGGAACCATAGAATTGGGGGGGGACCTCCCCAATCTCAGCCCTCCTGCTAGCTTGCAAGCTTCAAAGGGCTTCTTTGAGATAACACGTCTCCAGCAACCATTTGCTATCTGTTTTGACGGCAGTTGAACAAAGAACATACCTTAATCAGAACTTTTGAGGAAAGTTCTTCAGACTTTATCTTTACCACGAGAGTACAAGGTGGAGAATTATGAGAGGGATATTTGTGTCATGTTTGTTACTTTGTTTTAATGTTGTGATCACTGAAATCTTGATTCTAGTAACTACTCCTTCTTCCTGAAAGATAACCATGTCATTCTTGGTATCTACACAAAGCTCTCATAATAAAACAATCATTCAACTATATTTTGTAACTGTACTAAGATGTCCTGAACAATATTTGAATGATCTTTTGAACCAGCCAAAGACCAGATCACACCTTTGGTAGGTGTGAAGGAAGGAGTGGGGAGTTGACAACCCAGCTTCCCCCAATCAACGTCTGACCCCAGACAGGTCCTCCCTCAAACTCTGAACTGTATAAATATCTGAGATGACCATCAATCTTGGACTTCAGTGAAACCAACCATGGCATGAACGCCATCGGGATTGGCGTTCCAAAGGACGTCCCCAAGTTTCTCCCGAGATTCAACTTTATAGTGATCGCGACACTATCTGGACGTTTCAACAGAAGAAACAAAAACGCAATTATCATTGCGACTTGACTGAGGTCCCGCAGACTCAGCCACATGACCCGGCATGGCAGCTGCGCTTTCACTTCCGATTCTTCAAACCGCCCTCAGCCTCATTGATCATCCCATGATCCAAAGTAACTATGGCTAACGCTCTTTCCTCCCCGACTTGGCATTGTCGTGAGCTCCGTTTATGATTTGTAAGGATGTAATCATTGACTTACCATTTCTGTCTTTCTTTAAGTTAGACCATTTCATTCTGTTCACTGAAACCAATAACTCATATCAAACTCATAATCTAAGTTGTTCATAAGATCTGTTTACCTTACTTGAATAAATTCATTTTAAAGATTTTTTGACGTGCGTGTTCACTGGTGTTACGATTGGCTCTACACTCAGAACAAATTCATTCCTAAAGATAAGACTGATTATTACATGTTAAATATAGGATTACCTAATGTCCTAAACCAATATTAGGGTGGTGCCCCGAACTTTATGATAAATTAAGTATTTTTATTTAACACAACGAGACCCCGCTACACCGCAGAAATGGATGCAGAGAATTATGTATAGCAGCTACTGGTAGTACTCTCCCCATTTTTTTATTTACAGGCTTGTGCGGAATTGTCAATTACACTGACATTATGAAAATAATTAATACAAAAAACGATTTGCAATTCTGATCCTGTTGAACAGAGCATGGATGCTGTATACAGTGAGATGCTCATTTAAAGGTCACATGAAATGCTGTTTTTGGATGCTTTAATATAGGCCTTAGTGGTCCCCTAATACTGTATCTGAAGTCTCTTTCCAGAAATTCAGCCTTGGTGCAGAATTATATCCACTAAGAGTAGTCCCACAATGAGCTTTCCTCAGAATGCGCTGTTTCTGTGTCTGTAGCTTTAAATGCTAAATGAGGAGGAGAGAGGCGGCACCATGCATTAATGTTTACAGTGGATGTATCACAATGGCTTGTAGACCCGTTGCTGTAAGATGCCTCGAATTTGCCCATTCTCATCTGATAACCCTGGTTTGCAGAGCTGCACACTGCGGATATCGCGTGCGCCTTAACACCAACAGCAGAACGTTATCCACATAACAACGAAGCGTTCAACACTGCGTTACAGAATGTGTATTCACACACATACTTGATGCTATCTACCTTTACATTAGCAACAGTACTTCAGCTGATAGCTGCAGAGCTAATGTTACAGCCAGATTCTAAGGGTAGCAAGCTAGGTAACCATATAGTAAGCAACAAAATGATATAGCGTTAGTTGACTTACTTGTCCGAGGTTTGTAGCTGGACCAAGGAGTACTGATCCAGAATTTAATTTCAGACGGTCAGCAAGGCCAACTTTGTGTTGGCTCAAGGTAAGGAAACAGTGGTGGCTGAAATGTTTGGCGCAGACATGCAAAACTTTGAAAGGATGTGTCGGCGCATTTTCAGCAAAAATAAAATTAAGATAGGGTACTGGTTGTGCAGAGGCTCCTTGTGACGTCACAAGGAGCAGATTTTCAAACAGAGCGTTTGAGCCTCCATTTTCTCAAAGGTGGAGAAGAACACCCAGGGCTTGGTTTACACCTATTGAAAATTCTAACCACTGGGGGACCAAAGGCAGGCTAGGGGAACTCATATTAATGTTAAATAACCTCCTAAAGTGAAGTTTTCATGTCATGTGACCTTTAATGGCAGGTGAATTTTGCATGTGGAACTGTGAAATGTGTAATCTCATGTATTCCCAGTTACAAGTAAATCAAATAAAAATATATTTGTATAGCCCTTTTTACACCCAAGCATGTCAAAGAGGGATTCACATACGCCCATAGAACTGCCCCTCAACCAACCTAAACCCTCAAGGAAGAAAAGGAAAAACTCCCAGAAAAACTCACTGAAGGACAAAAAAATGGAAGAAACCTTGGGAGGAGCAGTTGAGTGAGGGATCCCCTCCTCCAGAGACGGTTGGTGAAAGAGAGGAGCATAACACAGTCATCCAGCAGGGAAGTGTCAATGGGTTTTGAGACACAAATCCAAATGTAAATGAGGAGTGGAGGACCGTGGAGGACATTGAAGACATTTACGTATTTGTACCACGATTACAGGCTTTTGCAGATTGGATTAGGCTCTGCCCTGGCATATTGAAAAATTAAGGAAATGGCTACAGCTGTAAAGAAAAAAGCCGTAACAGGCTGTCCAACATTTTTGGACCGACGGAGACTAGTGGAAAAAGGAGTAGACGTGCAAATTGAAATGCGGCTACTCGACCAAACAACCCCAATCTTATCTACTTTCGGCACCCTAACCAGCACAGGCCTTGGCCAAGGCCGTTTGCTGGAACGACAACTCCCCTGAAGAGCGCTGCAGCGAGACTTCTCTTGCATTCCCTACCCCCTTCCAACAGACACCTGAGGATTGTTGTCTCTGTCTGGGACCTGATTAAGGCTGTCTCCATGGCAATACTATCTGCGAACTGAGAATCTGACTGATTGTGGCCTAGGCGAAGGCGCCAACCCAGGCACAATCTTACACACCCCTTCCCCATCCAACGCCTGCACCTGCTTGTTCCCCCGGTGTGGCTGACGGGTCTGTGACCAGTGCCTAGTATGGCTGCAGGTCCAGATGCTGCAGGTCCAGATGCTGCTTGTCCATACCCTTCCCCCCTACCCATTGCAAGTCATGTGGTTCTGTAATGTTGTACAATGTATGTGCTAAGGTGTTTTTTGCCTGTTCCCAAACTGAACTCCTCTAAGAGCATAGTCTGGGGGTTGCCTTTTTTTCTCCTATCTCCTCATGTTATGCTGAAAATGTCTTCCCGTCCTGTTTACCCCCTTGTCATGTTTGTGTATTAGAAACTGCAAGTGGCAGCTCGGATCTAAGACGGATTCAAGAGACCGCAGATAGAGTGCGGCTAGTTAGATCGAAACTTGTATTATTGTTTTTGTTGATTTTATGTAAAGCACTTTGAGCTGCAATTCTTGTATGAAAATTGCTATATAAATAAAGTCTTACTTACTTTAATTGACTACTTCTTCCTCAACTCTTGCTTTCTATCTCTGGTTTACAATAATCATGGTAGACTAGGCCTAAGAGTTAACCTTAATTGATTTAATTCATTTGCAATATGATTAAATGATTATATAATTTAACCCTAATTTGACCATTTTTGCAATTCTTTAAGAAGCTCTTAAGTGCTGAAACCTTCTTAGGAGCGCTCTTAAGAGCACTGTGAAAGAAGGACGTGTTTCCCAGAGTCGTTCTTAGCTTAAGAAGATCTTTCACTAAGAAGGAAATGTAAGATCAGCCTGACCCACTCTTAACAGCCTTCTTAGCGACCAAACGCTCACTGCAGCCGCGTCAGGGAAAGTTATATCTGACACTCAAAAGAATACTAAAACCATGCGTGATGATAAATGTGCGCCCACAGCTGTAGAACACTGACGCAAGAAAAATAATAGCATAATAAGAAAAATTACGATATAAAAATAAATAATTGCTCATGTGTTCCTGTAGCTACATAAATAAAATGAATCATCATTACTATCACTCATTACGTTTTCACAAACATTCGGCATCTGCATGAGTTGACATTAGACATCAACAACCCTGTGGTATTTCACAGAAATCAGGGAAACTGACAGGTGTAATTGAACTCGGCTGGAACCTCATCAAGAGATCGAGGCTCCACCTCAGTCTATATATAAAGGCGTAGCTGAAGTCCACGCGAGTGAGACACCATTGCTGCAATACAGCATATTCTCGCTGCTAATCAACAGCGTCGCCGTGCGCAAAGCCAGATAGTAAATAAATGCCTATGTGCGTCAGCACTTCTCCCCACTGAATGTGCTGTCGGACCGGGCTGTCCAGTCCAAGTACCGGCTTCCCCGTATGGAGATCCAACGCCTCGTCACGTCAGAGTCCCTACACATCCGGAGGGCAACCCGCTGCAATTTTGCCCTCAACCCGGATGTGCAGCTCCTGGCCTTGTTGCGTTTTTACGCAGTGGGGAGCTTCCTGGATGTGGTGGGGGACAGCACCATCCTCAGCAAGGCATCGGTTTCACGGGGTGTGGCAGCTGTGACATCCTGCGCCATGCCCGGACACATCCAAATGCCCACCACACGGGACGAGGTCCGCCAGGTCCACAGTGGATTTCATGCCATGGCTGGGATCCCCCGGGTAGTCGGTGTCATGGATGGCACACTGATCCCAATCCACTACTCCCAACAATAAACCCACTACCACTACCATCACACATCAACTATCATGTATAGGGCTCAAGGCCGTAGCCATGGAATCAACATTGGGGGGTAGCCTACGAATTACATTTTTTATGATAATTTCGGACAGCGTGCGTGGTTGCCTGTCGTAGCGTAGAACATTTATATTTTTATATCAATATATTGGGGGGGACATTTTGACCAGATTTGAATAGTGGGGGGGATGTGTCCCCCCCACTATTAATTATGATTACGGCCTTACACGGTGTTGTGTGTGATTCGTGCGCTGATAAAGTGGCGGGTAATCAATTTTCCTGGCATCGATTGATTTCGTTTCAACACCACGGCGGTGGACAGCTCCCACTAAGAGCTTCTTCAGAGGCTTCTTTGACGGGATCTTAAGAAGGCAGTTAAGAACGTGTCTGGGAAACACCCCTATCTTACTCCTTCTTAGCCGAACCCTTCTTAAGAGCCTTCTTAAATCCTTAAGAACGATCGAATCTGGGAAACGCGGCCAATGTTAATAGACTGTTCAGTTTCCCATCTTCCTTCAAACCATAGGGGAATTCGTTTTGGTTATTTGGCCAATATTGACCCCCTACAATCATGAAATAAATTTGCTGAAACACCAGTTAAAGGATGTTAGGTCATGTAAATTGTAGTAACAATTGCCAATAGAAACAGGCTACTCATTGCTAGATTTCTATGTGTAGGCAATGAAGGAAACCAAATACAATTTATTATTTGTCTTTATTTCAGTGCCAAAAAGCATTTGGTCAGTGCACGTCCACGGCGTGTAACACTAGCGATGAAGGCCCAAGGGCTGAGAATGTTGCAAAAATAAATGACAGATTGTGACGGGAAACGGTAACATTAACTTAGGTATTCATCTAGGAATTAAAGCTCATCAAATCGCAGTCTTAAAATCGTCTCCTGGCATATAACTAAAATAATAAAATTTTGTTCGAGATCGCTCGACTGAACCAGGAAAGGATATCCCATGTCTTCCATCGCTATCAGGCTCAGAAAGTGGGAAGGGCAGTGACGTGCGGTGATGTCAGTAAGAGGTTAGGCACTGAGTTATGAAAGGTTACCTTATTTATTGTTAAGCTAATATGGCAAAACAGTAAACGCAGTAAACTGTACAAGCAGTAGACTACAGCCGCTGAATGTTAGCACAGCCACATAGCCAATCTTTTCATACCAGTCTGTTTGAAACGATCGAAAACATGTTGTCCCTTTTGCTGCAGTAGTCCGTCTTAGTCTGGCATAGACCTCCCTCTTGCTATTAACTCCTTTTTTGAATAAAATCAATCTTGGAGAAATTACACCGAAATTACACCGTTGCTGTAATTTTGACTTGAATTTTGTAGGGATTACGTTTACAACGTAGCCAGTGTAATGATGTTAGCTGCGCAAATGTCCAGTAATATCTCAATTTTAATTGGTGCATGTTTGATACGTAACGTAGATGATTACTGGCATAACATATTTACGTGCAAAGGCACAGAAGAATTGAATCGACGAACATGTTAAAGAATACAAGATCAAAGAGCGCAGGCACCACATTTTTTTTTGCTTGTCGGCCGCACTGGACTGGAAAAGCACTGCTTATTCTAACATTTTTTTGGATTAAGCATCTGCTACATTTGTTATCGTTACGTGTAAACAATTGGAATTACATACATATTGCATATATAAATCACAAGAATAATCGGTAAAAAATACAAATACAAGTTTATTACATAAAATGATTTAATAAACATTTTTGTTTGAATTTTGGCAGGGTAGGCAGTGCTTACCTTGCTTATACTGCACATCATGGGGGGGGGGGGATACCTAGAAACATAAACGATGGATCTTAGCTGTTACGTTATGAGAATTCTCTACAACCAAAACAATGATCCGCTCGTTATTTCTTACGTGCATTTCCCGAACATGCTCGTAAAGGAGAACCATCGTACGTGTCAAGTTCCACTTAATAAGATGCTGTCCATTGTACTGAAATGTGATTCTTATGACAAAACTTCAAAACGTTAAAATTACAACGTTAACCAAAATAATTGACGAATTACGGTACACAAAATATTTTCTGTCGCTACAGAAAACGTAGGCTAATATAGGCTACTTATTTTTGTAGGCCTACTTTTCAATGTAAATTGTATGATGCTATGCAGATTAAAAATGTTCTGTGCCCTGGGCAACAAGGCCCCCCCCCTGTTCTGCCTGTTTTGTAATATACGTGCCTCATATTTCTATACTAAAATATTATCGGCATTATAAGTATTATAACTATGTTGATTTTTCAGTTGGCACATTTTTGGTGCCCCCTTAATTCAACTCATTTAATAGAACTTCTGAATGAATAGTGAACAGAATATTAACAGACAACATCTGTCCCTGTCACAACTATATCACTGTCTCCCTGAATATCTCATATCCGGTAACTTGTTCAATGCAACATGTAACTTGTTCAACTACATGCTCTTATGGTTCTTCCCTTTGGGACTTTAGTTTTCACAATGTATGCTGCATGTTTTGGCTACCCGCAATGTTTGGGATCATCTCATTGTTATGATCAGTGACCTATGCACTTTTGTAAAACTCTCTTTTGGAAGTCGCTTTGGATAAACGCGTCTGATTGCATAAATGTAATGTAATGGTAGCATGGTTGTCCAGTTCTTTGCAAACTAAAAAGTTTTCTGTAAATGTGTCCATTGTCCTCATCCACGTAACGTGAGGTTAGCGATCAGCTAGCAAAGGCCACTAGCATCAGCAGAGTCAATTTGAAGCGCAAATTTCCACCTTAGCTGTAGTTTCTCATACAGTAGCCTACACAGATTTCATGTCCTCCAACATATTATCAATGCAACGTTTGACGTTATCAGAGAGGGGGATTTTTATTTTGCAGCATCTGGCCCTGAGCATGATCTCATCCATTTTAAGCAGGCTGGTAATATAAGCGACTCTGCTAAAGTGTGTGGCTTTTAAGATTTAGCAAACAACTCGTCAAATAAAAAAACAAGCCTTTTGTGCCTTCACATACACGCACAATAGAAAGCATACGTTCGCTCTGTGTGGTAGGCTATTCTGTGTTTTAAGTCTTTTAACATATTCTATGTCTTTGTTCTGGTGTGCTGGGTGCTTGGTCTCCAGGTACCTTGCAAATTTGTTAGGCGACATTGGCTGCATTAGCCAACGTCTCCCTGCAGACCAGGCATACTGGTGTGGGGCACGTTACCTACTGGAGAGTCGTTATGCCTCTTTTTTGTCTTTGCTGATTTTGATTCCGATGTGTGTTCCTGTGGAAGTGGATGCATTCTCTTTAAAAATGTATCCATTGCCCCTACCTGAACACCTCCATCTGCTGTCAATACGGAATAATGAACAAAATCAACAAAAGAACAGTTGTTGACGTTAAGCCCTGAATCAACTGTGATCTGTAGCCGGTTGATTTTTGAGCCGCAAATAGCCTACATTTTTTATTGATACAATATCAAATATAGCTGCAAGCAGCGATGTGGGTTCCTCCTCAAAATGGCAAAATATTATAAAAATGTACAATGTAGAAGCAAAACGATTTCATGTTTGGCTAACAACAATAGGCTGAATGGGGATTTGAACTCATGAGCGTAAGGTTACAAGTAAGTCTCTCTATCCTCTACTGCACACCAAATGTTGGTAACCATGAATGATGTCTAAGAAGTCTTGTACAGTTGTCCCATGTTGGCAACAAATCAAACTAAACCTACTATATTCAACCGTGTTGGTTAAACAGTACTAACTAGTTCATTCACTGTGTTAATGAAATGCACTCCACGGCTACAAGCTAGCTAACGCTATATAATATGTAACCACTGTGGTAAAGACAGCATCAGTTAGCCCACCAGAACTTCGGCACGCGGACACACTGGTGACAACTGTTTCATCAGCCGTTTATTTCAGACTCATGAATGTGCATTTAATACACAGATAACATAATAATGAACAGTGACATTTAAACAATAAAGTACCTGTGGTAAAGACAGCATCAGTTAGCCCACCAGAACTTCGGCACGCGGACACACTGGTGACAACTGGTGGACACAGAATCGCGATCTTATCCACAGTACTACAGGCTAATCATCAAAGCTAAGCTAATGGCAGCATGTAGCTACATGCTCCGAACGATACACTAAACAAAATAATACAACTGAATCACGCAGTTTGCATCAAGCAAAACGTAGGCATGTTTACATTACATTAATTACATTACAGTTGCTTATTTTTTAACATACATATATATATTTCACAACTCAGAACCAAAGTTACACGGAGTCAACTTTAACCAACCTGTTTCATCAGCCGTTTATTTCAGACTGATGAACATGCGTGCTTGGAGGCACATGGGGGAGTGTCTTAGCCTCAAATGTTACATAAAATAAATGTAATTTCAAACGTCTCCATTAAAACATAAAATTGTACATTAATAAACTTTTCATGAATCAATCAATGCTAAATATTAAAATAATAAAATAATGTTGTACCAAATGCTCCGACTCGACTACCCACGTGGGCTGATGGAATTTCATACACTAGTCTACACCGTCACACTCACCCCCCGAGAATTCCATCAACCCCACACAAAAGTACCAGAACACAGCGTCAAGGATCTTAACCAAAGTAAGAATATATGCTAATAGGGCAAATCTTAGCCTGAGACTGTCCATAAGGCTGTATGAAAACATTGATTTGAATACAAAGAAGTAATATGCCTTTTACAGATCACCTTTACCCTCAGTCCAGCAACCTTGAAAATCAATTAGGAGCTACAGTTTGTAAAAACCCAACCCTTACTCGTCAATACCACTGCCTATAATGTGGACCAAGACATCTAAAAGAGTACCAATGATCTCTGACATATCAGGCTTCTGAACAATAATCTTCATAACCTCCACAAGTCTTTTTACTGGCTTAACAATCCTGCCATATCTTGTACGCGGCAGACTACCCCCCACTAAGTTAGAACTAAAGCTGTCTTGGTCTTCTGCATCCAGGACAGTAGGTTCTACACAACTAGTAGGGGCCTGTACACTTTCGCTGATACCATCTACTCCAACACTGCGCTCTGAAAGTGATCCACTAGGCTGAACTAGCTCACACCGAGAGAGGGAACTAGTCCTACTGTTCTGGGAGACTGATCTGAAACTAGATTTCAGGAGACTAGTAGTTTGAACATGGGAGTCATCATCACTATCACTCAAGTTGTGAGAGGCCTCAGAATCCTCAGATCCCATATTCGTTACGGTTGCGACAGAGGAAGTATGTCTGCCATTCCTTGTTCCTTCCAAAGACTGGCAATCAAGTCCGTGTTCCATATCCCCTTGGACACCCTCAGTCATAAGAGGACTTTGGCTGCGAAAGATCCACACTGCAGTCCTCCGATCCTTGCTGTCTTCGTCCATGTGCAGTAATGACCGTGGTGTCCTTGATTGAGCTGTCCCAGAATGTGTGGAGAGAATAGTTGAACCCTCCCCAACTCCAACGATCGGGAGGAAGTTAACAGGAAGTAGGAAATTTCAATGTACCACTCTACTCTTGTTGGTGGAAAGATCCATCACTCTGTAGACATGCAAATCTGGGTTTGACCAGCTGACGACATGTACTGTAGCATCCCACACATCTGCCAACTTCCGTTTACCTCGTTCCTTTTTGTTAGCAAGAAGAACTTTGTCTCCAACTTCCAAAGTGCAACTTCTAGCACGCTTGTTGTACTCTCTTGCTTGCTTCTTCTGCGCTCTTGATGTGTTTTTCTGTGCGACGCGAACAGCTTCTTGCAGGTCCCTTTGGAAAGTGTCTGTTAGCAACCCCTTGGTGGAAGTACGAGGAGGCAGAGGGTTCTCACTGATGTCTTTATTAGCTATCGCCGTTCAACGTTGATTTCTTTGTAGTACTATGCATCAACATACATCGTACACGAAGACTTCTAGACACCGTAAAACTACACAAAGAATACACAAATACAACAATGTAAATACACACATAGCACAAAGGAAATCATGTCTCAAACATGTGCTACTATTACAAACATGTGATCATGTCTCGAACATGTGCTACAATTACATTCAATTATACGTGCGGAGGTAAAATATTACAAGTCGACAAGTTTGACACACATACAAATTACCTCGCTCCGCTTTCCAAAGGGAAACCATACAAATGTAGACTTATGTTCACCACACGACCATCCATAAACGAAATGCTGCTCCTTATAACAACGTCTGCATTAAACTTCTTTCAGGTAATTTAGCGCTTCACAGCTGCACGCACCTTACGTGATGACGTAAGACAGCCCAGAAACATCAAAACAAAAAGCCGGTCATTAGTGTCAACAAACTCGCTGTAACCAAGAACAGTCTCGTCCCTCAGTGCACTGCTAAACATGACATCAATCGGCAGCTGTGGGGTCCTTCCAAACATTAAATAAAATGGTGGAAACCCTGTTGTCTCATGCACAGTACAATTATAAGAAAACGTAAGGGTCTGTATCATCTGCGGCCACTTTTCTTTTGACCTGGGGGGCAAGGCACGAATCATGTTTCCCAAAGTACGGTTGAATCTCTCAGTTTGACCATTACACATTGGGTGATACGGGGTGGTGTGAGACTTCTTTACTCCCGCGAGGTCAAGTAGTTTCGATATGAGCTTGCTCTCAAAGTTGGCTCCTTGGTCACTTAACAGACGCTGAGGGAAACCATAAATACAAAAGAAATTGTCCCACAGTTTGAGCGACCTGCTTTGCTGTCTGATTTTGGCATGGGAAGGCATGTGCTACTTTAGTAAAATGGTCTGTCACAACGAGTACGTCAATGCTCACACCATTATTACCCTCTGCTGCTCTCCATACAGACCAGCTCTAACGGAGCACTTGTCTTGATAGATTCGAGTGGAGCTCTTGTTCCAGGCTGATGAGCTTTGCTGACAACACAACGTTTACATCTCATGACGTAATCCTTCACCTGTTCATCCATGCCAACCCAAAAAAACCTTTGCCTGATGAGAGAAAGGGTTCTTGCTTGTCCTTGGTGTGCTGCATCATTATGTGTCCCCTTTAGAACATTTCCTTTTAAAGAGAGGGGCACCACAAACTGGTATCGCTTTTTCCCACCTCTGTCGTTTGATTGTCTGTACAGAATTCCATCTTTATAGTCCAAATTGTCCCAATGTTTCAATAGTTTCCGAACATCCATACTTTCACGTTCCCTTTCCCGACATGAGGGCCTCCTTTTCCGTTCCACGTAATAAGTTGCTCGTGCTAAAACCTAATCTGCTTGTTGTTTCTGTTTAAGCTCCATTAAAGAAAAGACTGGTAGTGTTGCGTTGCCTGCCTGTAGCTGTTCTTGATATTGCTGTACCAGTGGGGCAGGGCACATGGATACCATACAGTTTTCAATAAGGGCCTTCACTTTGTCATTTGTAACGACAGTGCACTGCATTCCAACCTTCTTCAAATTCTGTTTTCCCGACGTAGTTAATTGAGTGG
Organism: Hypomesus nipponensis; assembly: GCF_054491055.1. Taxonomy (NCBI): domain Eukaryota; kingdom Metazoa; phylum Chordata; class Actinopteri; order Osmeriformes; family Osmeridae; genus Hypomesus; species Hypomesus nipponensis. Next base: position 14,689,731 of record NC_140372.1, on the reverse strand, counting down.
TACGCTGGTCTTGGGCATTCACTGATAGCCGCAGCATCTCTTGGACATCCTCTGCAGGGACATGTTGAGTCCCTCCATCCCTTACAAAGGGGATGCGACTCAGTAAGTCGGCCGGTATATTCTGAGACCCAGCTATATACTTGAGATCAAAATCATAAGGGGCCAACTTAGCTACCCACCTCTGTTCACAAGCATCTAATTTAGGCTTTGTCAGTATATGAGTAAGTGGGTTGTTATCTGTCTGGACAGTGAAATGGACACCTTTCAGCCAATGGCTAAATTTTTCACACACTGCCCATTTCAATGCAAGAAACTCAAGACGATGCGCTGGATACTTGGCTTGAGATTTGCTTAAAGACTTACTAGCAAATGCTATAGGTCTGCTTTTAGTTTCGCCATCAGGGGTTTGGCTCAGAACAGCACCTAGGCCATCTAATGAAGCATCGGTGGACAGTAAGAATGGTTTATTAAAATTAAGATGGCCCAACACAGTTTGACATGCATCTGTCCAATCCTCAGGTACAAGCTTCCGAGTTGGTCTTTGTACCTTTGCATGTTTGTCTTTCCGTTTGCACTTTTGCCCCGATGTGAGGCTAAACAGTGGCTTGACGAGTCTCGAAAACCCCTCAATAAAATGGGAGTAGTAGTTCATCATCCCAAGAAAGGACTGTACCTTCTTAACTGAGGGAGTTTTTCCATCCATATCCATGAGATCAGCAGCTGTTATTTCACTGATAGCAGTCACTTTTCCGCGATCGGTCTGGACCCCTTCTTGAGATATAACATGGCCCAGGAACTTCACAGAGCGCCTGAGGAAATAACATTTCTTCGGAGCAAGTTTAAGGTTATTGTTAGCTAGTCTACTGTTCTAAACGTTCAAGCGCCTCCTGTTCATCTTTTCCAAAAACCAATAAATCATCTAGATAGCACAATAATGAGAGATAGTTTTGATCTCCAAATATTGACATCATCATTCTTGCAAAAGTAGCAGGGCTGTTGCACAGTCCCTGAGCCATCCGGTTATATTCAAACAGTCCAACTGGCGTAGTACAGGCAGTGTATTTACGGTCGTCCTCGTGTATGGGGATATTATAAAACCCTGATGTTAAGTCCATTGTGCTGAACAAACAGTTTCCCCCTAGGGATGCTAGTGCGTCCGCTTGGTTTGGTAAGGGGTATGCGTCTTTTTCAGTTCTTGTGTTTAGCCATCGAAAATCAGTGCATAACCTGAGTTCACCAGATGGTTTCCAAACAAGAACCAGGGGCGATGCCCACTCACTGTTCGATTTTCTGATTATCCCACGTTCCTCCATCTCGTCTAAAGTTTGCTTAAGCTTTTGGAAGTCAGACGGTGGTACTCTCCGATAAGGGAGTCTGAACGGCCTTTCATCTTTCAATCTTATCCTATGTACAAACGTGTTTGCCTCTCCACAGTCCAATTTTCCTCTGGAAAATATTTTCTCATATTTTGTGATAAGGGCAACCATCTTGTTTTTCCATTCATCTGATACTTCACAGGACTCTATGTCCACGTCAGTGATACCGATTTCCTTCAGCTTGCTGGTTAGAGTGTCTTTAAAAGGCCTCACCACAAAGGTTTGCTACATTCTGTGCAACATATTTTCCTTCACACTGGCCACAACAGCTGCTGTTCATCTCTAGTTCCTCTAAAGCTATACATGGGTAGACATTCCCAATAACCTTCTGTACTTTTCAGTTGGTGAAGGACATGTTTCAATACGTTTGTTCCAATAATCAGATCATCACTTTGTCCGGGTACAACAAGGACTGGTACAAGCATCTTGCACTTCAGTAGTTCCAAATGGAGGTCATACTCACACTTGGGTTCAACCTGTTTTCCCCCACAGCCTACAAGGATCACTGATGTGGGTCGTTGCAACCTTTTGGACAAGGCACACCTCTGAAGAGGTCTTCTGTACGGTCATTAATAGTGCAGGCCATTGAACCACTATCGATTAGTCCTTTTAACTCCACAGAGCCCTGTAAAGTTACTGGAGCATAGAATAAACTATCATTACCCGCTATGGTCTGGGTACGCTGATAAATGACATCTCTACCTTGGTTTTTTTCCATTTCAGTAGCCAATTCTTCTACAGGATCAGATTGGATCGAGGGGTTTAATTTCTTGGCAACAGCTTCCCTCTCAAGGTGCAGCCCATCTAGTTTAAAGACTGACTTTGGGCCAGCTGTGCGTCTGACACACGCTTTCTTCTCTGTTTTTGTGGGCAGTCTACACTCTGATGCCCAGGACTGTGACAGTTGAAACAAAGACGATCGTTAAGGCAGTGACACCGGGTAGAATGCCCTCCATCTTTGCATATTGCACATGGGAAGGATGGGGCAGATGACTCACTTTTGTGGGGTGCTTGTGCAGCTGGACGGACTGAATTCTGGGCTTTGAGAAATTGTTCAAACAATACTACCAGTTTCTCCATTGACGTTTGTTCAACACTTCCACGAACTCCCTGAACGGCCGAAGTTACCACACAGTGTTCTGGACCCTCCTCTTGAGCATTTCCTTGCACAGTCATTGTTTGTTGCACTTTTCTCTGTGTAGCTCGCCTATCATTTTGAAAGCTGTCAATCATCTCTTGTACTTCACCTATTGTCCACCTTTCCCTAGGCTTGCATCTGAATGCTGCACATAACTCACTGTTGGGGCAGTGTTTTACAAACATCATTGCAAGCTCATGCCCGACATCTTCCATCTGTCTACCCTGTCTCTGTAGACACTCACAAGCTAAGTCACCCCCTTTATTTAAACGCACCCAATAATCTAAACTACCCTCCCCCTGGTAGGGCAAGGTGGCATAGAAGTCTGCAAGGGGTGTGGTAGAAGAAATAGCCTCACCATAATGCTGTTTCAGAATACTGTAGATGACCTCAGGATCTCTGCTTATGTTAGCTAGAGGGTTGTTATGAATGCCAATCTTAACTAGATCTTTAGCTCTCCCTATTAGCTTATCCATGATCTCTAGAGATAGTCAACTTTAACCAACCTGTTTCATCAGCCGTTTATTTCAGACTGATGAACATGCGTGCTTGGAGGCACATGGGGGAGTGTCTTAGCCTCAAATGTTACATAAAATAAATGTAATTTCAAACGTCTCCATTAAAACATAAAATTGTACATTAATAAACTTTTCATGAATCAATCAATGCTAAATATTAAAATAATGTTGTACCAAATGCTCCGACTCGACTACCCACGTGGGCTGATGGAATTTCATACACTAGTCTACACCGTCACATACACGAGTCATTAACTTACATCATGCAAGCCCAGGTAACGCAACAATTGAGACCCATTCCCTTTCGACTACAATACCTCTGCTGTTAAGACCGTTTAAGAAATGTTGCAACAGGCTACAGTCTTAATCACGGATATAACTCTATGACATAAGTTACAATCAGGGGGTAAATTGGGGTTTGATATATGGGGGGCTCTGTGGTTTCAAGGTTTCGATGGCACATGTGTATGCAAAGCCTACTAAACAGGTATCCTACTCAGTTTAATGACTAACGCAGACTACCTAACTCACTACCCTTTGAATAAATTTGTATAGTACTAGTATGTGCCTCTTTCAATTATATCTTTAACATATGAAACGTTGAGATTCATCATCTTGCGGAAAAAACTGAACCTAACAACAGCTATGCTAGGCTAGCTTATAACGTTCAGTTCTTGTTTTGTTTGGCCAAACAACAGTTAGGGTCTACTGAAATTATTACCAAACTTAACTTTACGCTAGTAGCCTAACAAACTCATTCACTGTTGACTATATATATAATATATTTAAGTTGTATGCATAATTTGTGATGACTTACTTTGATTTAGTAGTTGCTTCTCTTAGATGCTGGTTTGCCTTCATACCTCGTGGCAGAAAATAACCGGAAATAACCAGGCTTCACACCTGTTTTTAGGTCACTTAATGATTTAATCATAGACATTCTTTATTATGTCTATGGATTTAATGGCCAGACATGGTAAAACAACAAAACTTTATTATTCATCAAATGCATACATTACATTTTTCTTTGACATGTGGCAGCACAGTAAGAAAAAAGGCAGTAAACACAACTGACAGCACACAAGCCTATAATACCAACAGTAGACTACATAGTAAATGGCAAACCAAAAGGGTAGACAAGCAACAAGTGAAACCAACAATCAATTGTATTGACATTCTATAGAGCAAGCAAATCATGACTTTTATAGTTGTTAATTACAAAAGGCAATTCACCTTTATATTAACTATAAAATAAGCAATTAAACTAAACATGTAAGTAAATTGCATACCTTTGAAAATACTGACTTATTGTCTGTTCTAAACAAGAAATGTTAATCTTTCCATCAATCAAGCTGTTGTAGTAAATATATATAATTTAGTGACTTTCTAGAAAGTTTCTGAGAAAACTGTAGCCTTGTGTTTTGATACTGTGTGCTAATAATATGAACAAGACACTGATGTGTGCAGGTGGCTACAGCTGTATCTCCATGTATAAAAAGCCTGTCTCTGGAGAATGTTTCATAAAAGCTATATTCAATAAATACTTACTACATTCTAGCAGCTTTGGGTGTATTCATTCTCAAATGTCCACCGCAATTGTCAATACCCCTGAGCCATAGCAACTACTATGTAAAAGGAAAACTAGCCAGTTAAATGAAAAAAAGAGCCAGATTTAGCTATTGTGTAGGAATCCCCTCAGAATGAAACATTACTGTTACTATTTTGACTATACAGCTAGTCATACTGTGGTGGACCTGGACACCTGTTTAACTAAATAAATAATCAGTATCACAAATATTTGAGGCAATGTGGACATTTACATAAATACACCCCTTTCAGCCATTTTGTATTGTACTGTCTGTCTCTGGAGGGGCTGGCAGGCAGTGGCAAGCAGAGCCTGCAGGCAGGCAGAGCAGGCCAGCTGGATGAAGCCATCCTGGGGTCAGGGCTGAAGAGAAGCTGTCCAACTAGAGAGGGGTAGTCCAGTCCTGATAGATAGATCTTTATTTGTCATTGTCACAGGTACAAAGAAATTAAAGTGCTTCCGGTCAGTGCAACATTCATTGGCCTAAAAATCTATAAAAGGATAAAATTACTTAAGTACTAAAATTACTAAAATAAACAACAATAACTAATGAATCAGAATAAATATACCTGAGACAGTACCATAAACAACACACCCATGTCATACATCCACAGTCATCACATAAAACAAATCATGACATTGTGCACATTATTTTTTGGCAGCATTGACAGTGGTTATTGCAGTTGGATAAAAACTGTGTTTGAGTCTGTTTGTCCTTACCTTGATTGATCTGTACAGTCTGCCTGACGGCAACATTTCAAACAGGGACTGCCCAGGATGTGAAGTGTCTTTTATGACGTTCTGGGCTCTTTTGAGACAACGGGATCTGTGTAGGTCTCCCAGTGCGGAGAGAGGGCAGCCAACAATCTTTTCAGCGGTGTTGATGACCCTCTGGAGCATTTTCCTCTGAGCCACTGTACAGCTGGTATACCAAATGCCTATGCAGTATGTGAGTACACTTTCAATGGAGGCTCGGTAAAAGAACACCAGCAGTCTTTGTGTGATGTTACTCCTCAATTCCTGAGTATTCTCAGGAAGGACAGTCTCTGCTGGGCCTTTTTCAGCAGCTCAGGTGTCCACACTCCAGGATAGGCTGTCCTGTATGTGGACCCCCAGGAAGCAAAAGTCTGCCACCCTCTCCACACTGATCCGGCTGATGGTCAATGGTGTGATCTCAGTCTTCTTTCTCCTGTAGTCTATTTTGAGTTATTTTGTCTTTGCAGTGTTAAGGAGAAGGTTGTTGGCCGTGCTCCAATTCGACAGCCGCTCCACTTCTTCTCTGTAGGTGGGCTCATCCCCCCCAGAGATAAACCCCGCCACTGTGGTGTCATCTGCAAACTTTACAATGGTGTTACTGTGACTGACAGGGGTGCAGTCGTGTGTGCAGAGGAAGTAGAGCAGGGGACTGAGCACACAGCCCCGGGGGGAGCCAGTGCTGAGGCTAAGGGCTGTGGATGTGTGATGGCCCACTCTGACTGTCTGCGGCCAGAGAGGAAGCCGCTGATCCACCTGCATGTGGTATAAGGGAGCCCAAGGTCCCCCAGCTTAATCACTAGCTTGTGTAGGAGGATGGTGTTGAATGCAGAGCTGTAATCCACAAAAAGCATTCGCACATAGCTCCCCTGCTGCTCCAGGTGTGACAGAGTGGCATGGACTGCTGCCGCCACTGCATCTCCTCTGGATTTGTTCGCTCTGTAGGCAAACTGGTGGGGGTGAAGGTTGCGGGGCATCCTCTGTTACACTCCATATTTTTTGTTGAGCAGGCCTCTGCATGACCCTCCAGACCTGGTAAAGTGAAGAAAAGATCCATGTCAGTTGTGAAAAATGAAGCTTTTTACATTAACGCTTGACATAAACTACAGTTTTGACTGTGAAATACAATGGCATTACTTGAACTTTAATCCAAATGTGTTGAACTGATGGAGACCCGGCCATGCAAAGTCACTCCAAACATTTGGCTCGATTCCAGGCTCTGGCAAGAGTATTTAGCTCTAAACTGGTCAATATAAACATCTGACCAAAGACCAACTCGCCCTTTGCCTGTAAACAGTGATTCTGACTGTCAGAGACCTTAATACGCTGACCGAGTGAAACTAGCCTGGCTAACGTAGGTCGCTTTCTCAGGAAAATGACAAATGAAATAGGCTTGTTTTGAAAGATAGTATATACTGGCTATCTTCAGCAGACTCTTGTCTACAAAAAGCAGCCCTCCCTGACGTTTTAGGACTAGAATTTAGTGAATTACGATATTGTTTACACTGCCAGTGAGTGAGTGAGCGAGCGAGCCGAGTCTGTCACTTAGGCTAAGTCAAAACAATGTACCCCCGGGACGCAGTCTCACTTTCCACAAATCACAAAAATAATCGGAGCATCTGGCTAAAAGCACAATTCCCACATCTCCTAAAGGCTGCCCTCCTCGACATTTTTGGTGTCGACCGAACTGTGAAATTGTGAACTTATGAACATGACGCGACCAAAACATGGCTGCCGCCTAAACCTGCGGTCTCCCTGGCGCAAAGCCGGCTTATTACAAAGACTTTCACGAGCCAAATCAAAATTCTGAGCCGACAGGTCTGTGGGGAATCGCTTGTTCTCCTAAAAGCTGCCCTCCTCTAGCTTTTTGATGAATTCGCCGAGATGCTTGATTCAGTACTGTAATTACACAGAGGGAAAAAGCTAGCTACTTTTCGAGTTCGGTTTTCCGTCACTTCAAACTCACGATCTAAAGGTCTCAAAGTGCTCAAACCTTCACAATAATTTAAGAGTAGTGTACTTTCACGAACCCAATCATTGATTCTAGCTTGAAATGTGTAAAAATAGGACTTACCGAACGTGGCTGCCTCAGACACGGCTTTCGGGTGATTCCAATTGAAAACAACAATGGCCGCCAAAAAATAATTCATATTAGTAACGGCGAGCTGCGATTGGAAGAGAAATGAGGGTGAGGGTAGGGCTTGGTCAGCACACCATTTTCAGAAAGGATGTGTGTGCGTCTCGCCAAGCTTGCGCGTGTGTCAAGTGCCGATTTATACTTCTGCGTTTTTACGCACACGAGGAACGCCCCCTCCGTCAAAAAATGGCCTCTGCGTTACTTTTCTCTGTTCCTTTGGGATACAACATTCAAGTACCATACAAAGTCAAATACATATCAACACCTAACTGCACCTTCTTTTTCTGCATGAAATACTGAAATACTAATCTTAAATACATCCAGATACATGTGTTAGTTATACTACATTCATTTAGGAACTCTGAAATCCAAACAAACATTCATGCACTTAAACTTTATAAAATATGTCATTTCTGAAGAAGGGTCATTTCAGGTTTCAAATCAATTTTATTACAGACAAATGCAAAAGGGCAACATGGTGTTAAACTTGGAGCTTTTTTATATACAAACTGTATGTCAACACTTAATAGGGCAACAAGGAACAGACAAAAGTACACCATGTGTGTGCTAGTTAGTTGTGCAACCACTCACTAACGGCAGCTAAGGTCGTGTGGAGATAAATCTATACACAAAGGGAGCTCTCCTGCAACAGGATTGGTGACCACTGGTCTAAGGAATAAAAAGGTCTATATCCTTGAGTGACCTGCAGTGAGAGCCCAACCTATATCCAATGAAAGATGTGTGGCATGTCTTGAAGATTGTTCTCCATCAAAACTACCCATGCAACTTGACACAGCTTTTGTATTATTAATAGCGCAACTTATTTTTGACACTTAAAAGTTAGTTTAGTAAAATTAGTGGAGTATGGTGTGTAGATGACTGTGGGGAAATTTGAATGCATGAAACTCTGTGTCAGTGACAGACTACAGGGAGGTCAAGTTCAAGTCTTTTATTTGTCAGGTACACAGAACAACACAAGGTTAGACTGGGCACTGAAATTCTTGAGACAAGACAACGCAAGCACCTGGCATAACATAACATGTTATAACAAGTACACGTAACATAATTTACATCTATGCTGAGCTTAAATAAGTGAAACTTCCTAAATATACAGATAGCAATAAATAATTGAGTATACTAATCCTCATACTAAAACTTCCTAAATTACAGATAACAATAAATAGTACACTATACTAAGCCTAAATGCACATAAAACCTGTTTCAACCCTATAACCTATTTTGAGCTAAGTGGAGTACAGTACAATAGTGCAAATTTGCAGATCAGTGACTAAGTCAATGACCATACAGGAGCCTGGTGGCGAGGTACAGTGAGGTACAGTAGTGCAATGTTACTGATAGTGCAACCAGTAGCTGAAAGTGACAGAGTATAAGTGACTAGTGTGCAGTAAATCAATGTCCATATCAGTGTCCATTCAGAAGCCTGATGGCCCTTGGGTAGAAACTGTTGTCCAGTCTGCGTGTGCGCGACCGGATGCTGCGGTAACGCCTGCCAGAAGGCAACGGGGTAAAGAGACTGAAGGATGGGTGGGAACAGTCTCTTAGAATCCTGCCGGCTTTCCTTAGGTAACATGTGTGGTTGGTGTCCTGTAGGGCTGGGAGCGTCCTGCCGATGATGAACTCAGCAGAACTCAGCAGAACGGACCACACTTCGTAGGGTCAGAATGCTCTCGATAGTGCATCTGTAAAAGTTAATAAGGATGACTGAGTCCATACCAAACTTCTTCAGTCTCCTCAGGAAGAAGAGGCGCTTACGGGCCGCTTTGACCACCTTGTCCGTGTGAACAGACCAGGGGTCTCATTTAAAAAGCTTGCGTACGCACAAAACGGGGCTGAAAATGTGCGTACGCCACTTTCCACGCAAAGGTTGTGATTTATAAAAAACAAACTTGACGGGAGAATGTGCGGTCCTCCACGCAAACTCTGACCCTCCCGTAGGCCTACGCACATTTTGAAAACAGTTGGAATTTTCCTCACACACGTTTTTTCATTCAATTTCATGATTATCATGAAGATTACATCCAGCAGTGTTATTTGTGCTTGTACAGTGTGATTCTTGTTCCATAGACACCTTGTACAATTCAACTCAAATTTTAAATAAAAATTCAGCGCTTCCTCACCATCAGATTGGGAGTTCAGGAGGGGGAGATTCCCCGACTGCATGGAATACAGTATAACATCACGTATCCTACCTTTAGATAACTGCAGAACACAGTGTATAACTAAATATATTTATTTAATACTGTGCAAATATCCTCATATGTCAAAAACTGGAAATACAGTCGTTAAGCTCCCGTGCAATCGCTACACTCTACGTCCTTGTTATCAGTCCAGACTTTAATAGATTACTGTTCATAACAAAACACTTTTGTTTTCAAATTGTATCTCGACTCGCAGTATATCACTGGCACAGTTGACCACTCGCAGTTTTTTTTAATTGGTGATCTACCGGCCACCACATTTTCGGAGTTTTCGGGCTCCACCAACAGGCTAACAGTGTCTGAGAAGTTGTTATGCGCTATGATTCACCGTAAAGAACAATCGTGTGCCAGGGTCATGATGGATACTAGATTAGCATTCATGAGGTGCTTTGCATTGACTATTTTTGGTTAAAAATGGGCGTGTTCAGGGCGGGGTACAATGCTGATTCACGTACGCACACTTGTGGGTAATCTGTGATTTATAAAGGGAACATTGCGTACAGGTGTGCGTACGCACGGTTTTATAAATCTGAATTGTTGTGTGCGTACGCCATTTTAGGCTTTTGGGCGTACGTACACTTTTAGTAAGAATCCTACGCACAGTTTTATAAATGAGACCCCAGGTGAGGTCATTGCTGATGTTCACCCCGAGGAACTTGAAGCAGCTGATCTTCTCCGCTTCCGATCCATTGATGAGTAGGGGTGCATGCTCCTCCTCCTGCCGCCTATAGGTCAAGCGCCTAGCGGCATGCATAAACTGTGTCTGAGAAGGGTGCACAGGATCATCAGTGCATAAGAACCTCACATGCTGCTATCCCTGCATTTCAGTTGCACATTCCATTTTCCTCTGCACATTTATATTTTTACAGTTGTGTGAAAGAAGTTCAATGGAATGTTGAATCTATAAGCACTATCAGTTAGCTAACAATTTACAGCAACACTACCACACTGAGGGGCCAACAACATTTATTGATGTGATCTTATAATATTACTTATACAAATATAAATGGAATAACACGACTAAGCCTACAGCATTTTGACATTAGTTTATTTAGCCTGTAGATATCAGTAGGCCCTAAAAAATTAGATGCATTGAATGAAGTTGGAAAGGTGAACTCCCAAGTCAATAAAGATTAATTGGCAAGTTTATAACGTGAATACCCTCAAATGTAACTGATAGATAACCCATATTAGGCTAATCGAGTTAGATGGGGGAAACTTTTACTTTTAAAGAACAGGTAGTGCTGACAACACATTCGGCCAATGACAGGCATTTCATGCTTACCTCCACCCACGTGAGAAAAATCCAAATATAAAGTTGTTTCATGGTTTGTGTTTAAAAAACGAGAAAACAAAATAAGACGTCAAAATCCGTTTTTCCGTTTTTGCAGAAAAACGAAAAAACGGACTCACAAACTTTTTTTGTATTCATGCGTGTTCCGTTATAATGATATAAGGAATTAAACTGTAAACTGTAAAAGGAATTAAACTGTAAATGACTAAATGTAAATGTAAATGTAAACTCACGTACACGGACCAAATGCATTTCCAGAAATGCTTTTTCATTTTAAGAATTGAAATGTAAAATTCGAAAATGAAAACCGAACAAGATGGGTAGCTCGGTCAGCAGGTAGCTGAAAAAGAGAGGCTACTGACGTCACTCTGCTGCGCCGCTCAGAATGCAATTTTCGTTTTGGAATTATGGGCAGTTCTTTGCGGGCAGGACACGAAAACGAAAATGCATTTCTGGAAATGCATTTGAATTTGAATTGTGGTCACAATTTTGCAGCCATGTTCTTGAAAATGAAAAAGCATTTCTGGAAATGCATTTGAATTTGAATTGTGGTCACGATTTTGCAGCCACGTTCTTAAAATGAAAACGCATTTCTGGAAATGATTTTCATTTTCGAATTTTACATTTCAAATCGAATTTTGGTATCTATTTGCTGGGGCATATTTTGAAAATTAAATTTCAAATGTCTTTTTCGTTTTCATTTTAATTAAGTGAAAGAATGAGCAGTCTTAAAGAAGAAAATTAAAATGCAAATAGAATGATGGATTACTCATTTTATTTATGAGTCAAATAATGCAGCCACATTCTTAAAATGAAAAAGCATTTCTGGAAATGCATTTTCATTTGAATTTTGGTCACGATTTGCTTATAGTAAAAATCGCATTGGTTCGTCAAACTGCAACTAGCAATACGCTATGAAGGCAATGCGCATTCACGCGTAGGGGAGTGGGATTCTGCGGGGGAGTGAGAATTCGGTCCAACACCGGATCCGGCTGAAAGCCGTTATATGCTACTCCGTACTATACGATTACGGACACATGGGAAGGGCCTACGCATAGTTGGAACGCCCTGAAACGCCCTTTAAACGGTGCACGGGAAAGGTCTCCGTCGGCCCTGCAGACGACGGAGACCTTTCCCGTGCACCGTTTAAATTCCTGTCGATCCGTCGTGCCTTGCTGTACGTGACGGATACCCCTTGGCCGTGATTGGTCCGCTACTATGGAGGACCAAACCTGCCATATTTAAAAATGAATGAATGAATAAATAAATGTCCACATCCATGCATTTAGACATAAATAAATGAATACATGTACTAATTAATGCACAATTGTCAATCAATATTACCTTATAATTTACATGTATTTATGTATTTATTTGTGTATTCATTTATGTATTCATTTATTTATTCATTCATGTATTCATTCATTTATTCATTCATGTGTTCATTCATTTATTCATTCATGTGTTCATTCATTTATTCATTCATTCATTCCTGTATTTCTTCTTCTCAATATGTTAATGAGATGTGTCAATCAAAATAGGTAGGCGGTATTTGACACACCATTGGCTAATCGTTTTCCACGCTTTGTATTCGATTATGTAGCCTTACATCCATCCTTGCTGTCATGGACAACATAGCCTACATGGACAGGCTGGCCGACCTTGTTGAAAACAAAGATTTAATTCACCATATATGATATTTGGATAAACAAACATGTTATAAAGATTTTACTACGTTAGTTGTGGGCTATCACTTAACACCCAACTTCACTACGCTGACCGGCCAACCATGTGTTTACCCCAATAAAAACGTAAACATTTTAAAATAAAAAATCCTGATTGTTGATTGTCAAACCAACATATTTGTCCTGTGTGTAAGAGCAAGATAGACAATCTGGCATATAGCCCCCAATCAAGCAGAAGAGAAATTTGTGAAGATTGACGACACAAAGTTAATCATCGAAGATGAAAAGTATTTAGTAGTCCTAAATGGAGTTGTATGCCCCATAGCACATATTTTACAAAGACTACGGCAACAAAAGCCAAACGTTGCCACGTTATGTTGGGAATGGGATGCCGTTGCGACAGTTATTGTTGGAGCAACAAGTTGCCTAAATAGCCTGTAGCCTATGCCATGTTTATGTACATGTCAGCTTTACATGTAGAAAAGAAAATCTCAGAGAAGGTGAAAGGCTTGGTGACCGGCGTGGAGAAATGCGCGTCTAGTGTGAACAGCATCGCGCCATTCGTAGTATATTGTGGTGCTCCAGGGCGCTTCGCAGCCAGTGTGTCCCAGGCGTTAGCTAGATTGAATCTATGGCTCTGGATTGATTGCAATGTCTGAACATCAGTTTCCACGCCTACTGGCCTCCTCTCATTATCATATTGGGAACAATGAATGAATGAATGAATAAATAAATGAATAAATAAATGAATAAATAAATGAATAAATAAATGAATACATAAATGAATATATAAATGAATGAATGAATAAATCAATCAATAAATCAATACATAAATGAATACAAAATAAATAAATACATAAATGTAAAATATATGTAACAATTGATTGACAATTGTGCATTAATTAATATATATATTCGTTTATTTCTGTCTAAATGCATGGATGTGGACATTTATTTATTCATTCATTCATTTGTAAATATGGCAGGCTTGGTCCTCCATACGCTACGACATCATTTCCAAACGACATCATTTCCGACTTCGACAGAAAGGCGTTTTCTCTAAGGTCGTCTTTTTGAAAGACGTCTGTGATGAGAACTTCTTGGAGAGAAATGTTATTGTGAGCTAGTTTATGCTCTACTCTAGCGAATTCAGAAACGTGAGTTTGTTGTCTGTGCACTGACTGCCACAGTTTAGTGACCTAGAGTAGTACATTGTAGTTTTGACTGTAGCCTACATACAGTTTGTATGGATCTTTTTGTTTCCAATTATATCAGTCTTTTTGTTTATCATTTTTCACATTGGATTATACACTTGGAGAAATGAATTCACAAAACCAGAGCCTTGTCTATATCGCAGGGGTGTCAAACCCATTTTCACCGAGGGCCACATCAGCATGGTTGCCGTCAAAGGGCCAGTTGTAACTACGATGTAACGTCAGTAACGATATAAAAACATGGTGTTTTTGTTGTAGCTTTTGTGAACATAGGGCATATTATGCTGCAATTTAAGTCCGCCTTTTAATTCTTGGACAATCTGCTGTTTTTCTTTGAGGATACATTTGCAAACTTTTCTCAGTGTTTGGTGACAAAATGCAAGCGCGCATAGCGCAAGAGCAAAACTTGTTTTGCCCTTCATCTGAACGCAGAATAGCTTTTTGAGCTTTATGTAAAATAAACATTTCCGTTTTCCAATAGCCTAGGTAAAACCTTGTCTAATGAAGGTGATGTCTTCATCATTGCTGGCTCCAAATTGTCGATAAGGGAAGCAGAAACATGCTAGCTTGGCTGAGTACTCTAACCAAGTTCGAGAGCGATACCAACTTGGGTTGAATGCCCGAGGACCTTGGCTGAAAATGCACATGGGGTACGTTTGCAGAACCGGCTGCATTGGAGTGCTGTCATTCAAACCATGCTCGCCTTCACCCAGTTAAACTTTGCGTTTAACACTGATGTGCGTACACTGCTTTCTAGAGGCGGGATGTCGTCACTTTGCCGTAACACAATTGAAATGCATGGTGAGAGATGTCGTTTATGGTCAATGCACGCTGTAAAGCAGCGTAGACTTATTTCAATAGCCCATTAATCTTCCGCGGGCCACATAAAATGACGCGGCGGGCCTCGAGTTTGTCTTTAATATAATATTATGTGACTGCACCTGCTGCACTCGTCGTCTGACTAGTGACAGCTGGTAAGAGTGTCACACGTGTGATGAGAGGTGGGAGATAAACAACGACGATTTCTAATTTACAAAGACGCAACAAAGCAACGTGTTTTCGACAAAAAAAACGCTTCTCCACCTACTGTTCTGGCGGTGAATTGTTTTCAGCACCCCCAGCCTTCGGAGAACCATAAAGGCAACAGAAATGCGAATTAATCCGTCCTATCCGGCGGCCCGCCCATCCGTAACGGAGTCGGAGTACCATACTGGCACCTTTACGCGGATCTGCGACACTGTAACACCGGCGAGCCAAGGAACGGGAAGAGAAACCGTAATTTATCTTCACAAAAAAGGAGCAATAGTTGTTAGGTAAGTAAATTAAAGTAGAAAAATATCAAAATGTTTTGCGATAAGTCTATGCCTACAACAATGTGCAAAGCAACTGTAATAAGCTAGGGTTGAGGGTTAGAGAAATGAGGAGCGGGGTAACATGGGAGCGTCTGGGTAGATTGTAGACCAGACGGGCTGCTGCGTTCTGAATCCTCTGAAGAGGGCGGGTTGCACATGCTGGGAGACCAGCGAGCAGCGAGTTGCAGTAGTCCAACTTGGAGAGGACCAGTGCTTGGACATGCTGTCGGAAGCGTTGTGTTGGATTTTGTTGAACGATTTTGTTTGGAGACTTTTGTGCATGATAAACTGTACTACTGTTGACATTTGGCTGCCTCAGCAGCCCGCGCATCTTCGACATGCTGTCGGAAGCGTTGTGGTGGAATTTGTTTAACAAATTTAGTTCTGCACCTGCTGGACGATTTTATTGGTGGATTTTTTGTGTTCTTTCGTGCTGCATTTCCGTGTTGCGTGGACGAGCTAGGTGTCCCGTTGTCTGACGAGAACTGTATGCCCACCGACCTCGCTCGAATCCTAGGCATCCAGCTGAACAGCACACTAATGCAGGCGTTGTTGACCGCGGAGAAGCTCAAGCGCGTTCAGGTCAGAATCAGAATGGGATTTATTCGCCATGAAAGTTTGCACAGACAAGGAATTTGCTTTGGCAGGAAGGTGCATACAGTAAACATATAGGAATCTTAAATTTAAATATGTGGTCTAACTATACTAAGGATACATAAACTAGCAATACTAAGTGGAATACAATTTAAATAAAATATACAATAAAGTAGAATATAAGTTGCCAATTTACAATATAAAATACAATATAAAATACAAATATTACAGGAGTTGAGTGTAGTGCAAAAAGTAAAAAGTTAAGGACATTCAGTCAGTGTGAGCTCTGGCCTTGTTGAGGAGGCCAACAGCGGAAGGGAAGAAACTGTTTGTATGGCGTGAGGCATTTGTCCTGATGGACCGCAGCCTTCTGCCAGAGGGGAGGGACTGAAACAGGGAATGTCCAGGGTGGGAGGAGTCAGCCACAATCTTCTTCGCCCGTCTCACGGTCCTCGAGGTGTGCAGGTCCTCGAGGGAAGGCAGATTGCAGCCAATCACCTTCTCTGCAGTGCGGATGATACGCTGCAGCCTGCTCTTGTCCTTGGCAGTGGCAGCAGCGTACCAGGTGGTGATGGAGGAGGTGAGGATGGACTCAATGATGGCTGTGTAGAAGTGCACCATCATTGTCTTTGGCAGGTTGAATTTCTTCAGCTGCCGCAGGAAGTACATCCTCTGTTGTGCTTTCTTGGTGAGGGAGCTAATGTTCAGTTCCCACTTGAGGTCCTGGGAGAGGATAGTGCCCAGGAAGCGGAAGGACTCCACAGTGTTGACTGGGGAGTCACACAGGGTGATGGGGGTGAGTGGGGCTGTGTTCTTCCTGAAGTCCACAACCATCTCCACTGTCTTGAGAGCATTGAGCTGTAGGTTGTTCTCATGGACGGATGACTGGAGGTGCAGCTGTTGGTGTACAGGGAGAAGAGTAGAGGAGAAAGGACGCAGCCCTGGGAAGATCCAGTGCTGATGGACCGGGAATCAGAGACTTGTGTTCCCAGCTTAACGCACTGCTTCCTGTCAGACAGGAAGTCTGTGATCCACCTGCAGGTGGAATCAGGCACGTTCAGCTGGTAGCACGTTCAGCTGGTTCGCTCTGTAATGGGGGCCACCTGTAGCGCCGTGCCGCCTTTGTTTCCCGGCACCTTGACCTGTGCAAAACCGTAGCAAACTTGGTGCTTGACGCTAGGTGCAGGTCTGATCTGTCCTTCTGGGCGCAGCTGTGGCACGGCAATTCGTTTTTCTATAATCATGAGGTGGACACCCGCCCTCCAGTTCTACATGTATTAAGCCCCCTCGGTTGGGTTCGGGGGTTACCACGGTCGACAGCAATTCTGTGCTCCGTGGCCCATGGGGATCCTGTCCCGACTACCGGAGTGCTATCCCAGTGTGCTCCATGAACGATCAGATTGTGTTTTTTGTATTTGTGGGGGCATTTATGGTGTAGGAAACAGATTACCGTGTTCTGTGACAATGAGAGAGTGGTCCATACAATCAATAAGGGGAGTTTGGTGCCTTTATCAGATGCCTCACATGGACATGCGTCCTGGGCAATTACATATCATGCGCAGCTACGTTCTGGGGCTAGCCAACCACTAATTCCCTGTCTCGTATCAAATCACAGAAGTTCCATGCGTTGCGCCCTCATGCTTTGCTGGACGGCCTGACATGTCCAACGTTTCATCCGGGCCATGCTAGAGAAGGGTCGGTTGCTGCAGTAGCATGTATTTTCCGCTGTTGGTTGTGTGCACTCCCATATTATAATCCTACGCCTGGCTTCAATATTTTTCATACTGTGGTACGTCCTCTGTGAACCCTCTGCCTGTGAACATGTACCGTTTCGAGTCCCGCAAGCTGCAACCGTTGTCCATCAACACATTGGTGGCAGGTGTCCAGTTCCACTTTCGGTGTGTGGATCCTACAGCATGCAGTCCGTCTATCCGTCTTCTTATGAGCGGTCTACGGAAGCAGCAGCCCGAAAGCAAAGATAAAGTCTCCCTATCATTCTCCCTTTACTGCACAAACTTGTGTCCACCCTGAAACTGGGGTGTTTTGGCCGTATGTCGACACTCTGCTCGAGACAGTGTTTCTCACGGCTTCTACGGTTTCTGCGGTGCAGTATATTCACCACTAGATGCCCTACTTTGCCATGTCCAATTTACTAAGGGGAAGTGGGATGTTCACAGTTGTAGTGAAGCACAGCAAAACTGATATGACATGTAAAGGTACCCCAATTGTTATTGGCCAAACTAACTGTACCATCTGTCCACTCTCCTTTATGTGCCGTTACCTGCTATGTCGCCATCAGGCGACGCCTCATGAGCCCCTGGTGGCCAGTGACGCAGCCGGCAAAGCCATGACCAGATTGTGGCTCCTGCAGCGCCACCGAATTCCTGTGCGAGCGCTGTGGCCTGTCTCTGGAGCTGCATATGGCGCAAACCCTTCCGGATCAGGGCGGCCACCTCTGCTTCTGCAAAGGTGTCCACGTCCAAGCTGGACATTGTGGAAGCGCAGAAACTAATGAGCACTTGAGAACAGAGACTGTGTGTTGGGCAATGTTTGCGCTGCTGGTACACAATACAGAGGCTTGAATTAGATAACACTCAGCGACTATCTCTACTCCAGGCAAGTGCTCAAGCTGAGTGGGTCTGAGACCTATGGAGACCGATGTAGTCCAGTATCCTGGGGCTTCATACATTGCCATTGCTATTGCTATTGTTAGAATGTCTCTTCAGATCTCCATGTAGGCGTGGTGATCCGCAGACGTGCTCTGATGCGCTAAGCTAGCCATCAGAATCCACATTGTCTACATGGAGACATCCGTTGAGATGCCCCGGACTTCCAGAGAACAGCAGATGCTCTGCTGACACATTGGTTTTCACATCCTCATGTTGCATCCCATGGCAGCCGACGTGTGCTAGAGGTCAGAGGCCGGTTGCACAAAACACCTTGAGGTTTTTCCTTAAATATGACACTTAAGGGTACATTTCTCCTTAGCTAAGGGATTTACTTAAGGGGGTTGCACAGAATCCCTTAAATGGTTTCCTTAGCTGAGGTGAAACGTGAAGGGATTTACTACATTGAACGTGATTTCCCAGCAGTAAAAGCTTATAGACCTACAAAAAGAAGGCAAGAAAACCAAATTGGTCAGAGGAGGAAAATATTATGCTTCTACAGGAATAATTTAAAAAAGCACATTAAAAGGTAAATGTGATCCACAAATAACTGCAAACAAAAAACAATGTAGCGTTAGGACAAAATTGCATCAAAAATAAACTAAACGAAGTTTGGTGAAGCGTTCAATTCAAGAAATAAAAAATATAGCTAGCTATATTATAACTTGACTGTTATGTCCAAAAAGAGAACCAATTTCAGGAGAGAGTTCAATAAAACTGATGATATCAACTTTACTTGTAGGTCTTGTTGCTACACAGTAACGTTTAAGTGAGAGCTAGCTTCTTAGGTAGATCAAAATGAGATCAACACTGCATTGGTGTGAGACTCGGCTAGCTACTTTATTTAGAGCGGTAGCCTTCATGTTTAGACTGCAGCACAGTAGCCTAACAGAGTGCGGGATGGGTTAATTTATCTCCATAAACTCAGCCAAGTTGCGGTAAAGAATAAGCCAGAGGTACCTTATGTTTTCTTCCTTACTTTGTTTGCTAAGGTCTTTTGTGCAACGCTTTAACAAACTTTAAGGGAATCCTTAAGTATACAACCAAGGTAAGGAGAAAACCTTAAATACTTAAGGGAACATTTAAGGAAACCTTAAGGAGAAGACTTAAGGGTGCTTTGTGCAACCAATTATATTTTAAGGAAACCTTAACTCTTACCTTAAAGAAAATCTTAATTTAAGGTGTTTTGTGCAACTGGCCCCAGGTCTTTAGAGGTAACATAAATCTGCCCTGTATAGATCAGAATCTACTGGATCATCACTATGCTAGAATGTCTCAGAGATCTCCGTTACTGCATGCATACTGCATGTGCTAGCAATCTTTCTGGAAGCATCTCCGGAGATACCCCGGATACCATCCAGGGATCAGTATGCTGCTGACACTTTGTTTTCTTTCCCACTAGATAACATCCCTGCTAGATGGTCAGCGCTGCTCTAGAGGTCTGCCCGCGGGCGAATGAGAAGGGCACCGGGGAGATGGTCAGTGTATGGGGGTTGGTTTTGGGTGCAAGTCTCGTTGAGCACTTGGTCTGGACGGGATGTGCTTGCGGAACCGCTCCGTAGATCGCACATCAGATGGTATGCACATAATGGATATGCACTAAAGAATTTATAATACATTACAATACAATTCTAGAACTATAATCATTAGCTGTACCACGGGCATGGCACTATCTATAATCCCATTTATTAATATTTGTGGCAACTTAATCACCAAATGCATCACGGGCACTGTGCACTATATAGCAACGGGAACAATGCTCATAAGACTTTATAAAGGATGGATGTATTAAAATTATGTATTGTGCTTATTAAATGTATGTCTTATGAATTTAGAAGTGTGCTCAGGCTTAAAACATTGTGTCTCACACAGGGTGTGGGAAACAGGCTGTATTTTGTGTTGTTATCTCTCCATTTCAGAAGCAACCTTGAATCTGGGCTTAGAGAGAGCCCGAGCAGGTGGGATGCGTAAGGAAGAACAACTCCCTGATACACGAGAGAACAAGCTCAACCCTTTTTTGATATTTCTGTTTCAATTGCACTGTATAATATATGCTAGGGCAGGAACAGATAGCCAGTTGGACTTCGTGAACCAGCCCAAACTCTGTTGCGGGTATGGAAACGTAGACAGCCCCAGAGCTCTGTACTTGTTGATTTCCAACTGCTGCATTAAAGCTGATATTATCGGACCTCTGCGACGCCAGACCACTCTTTCGAGAACACAGACTTGTGTCATTGAATACCATCATTACATATTGGAATAGACACAAACAATCTACATCCTTCAGCACACTTAGCCTTAATCATCATTAATGTTTGTATGACCCGGGCATCCAGAAAACAACATATTTATAATATATTAAATATGCTGCAGCATCCAACCAAAATTCCTCTGGCCGCGCCACTCTCACTATGGAACCGACCGGCAGGAATCAAGCGCGTCTTCCCTGGTTCTTAGTCGAGCCTGCCACTTATCAGCCAGCCTATCAAAAAAGCGAAAGGGTCTATACAATAGCCAATCAAGCACCATTGTATCTGGGTAAGATTTAATGCAACAACCAATGGAAAAAAAGCGTATCCTTGATTTTTTTGTGATTCTGCTACAACGTCTTCCGAAAGTTTTGTTCACCTACAAAGCAAACCACTGGAGCTCGAGCATCACTTTGAGGGGGGGAGAAGAAATGTCACTCTTGCCTGTCTTCAAAACTTGAGAGCCCTGACATTGTATAGACTGGCGGAGCGCTGGTGTTTTAGGGGATTTCACTCGTTGTCCCTGCTCCATTGTCATGCATGCTGCGGTGAAGGCAGGGAGCGCTTCCCCATGTACAATCCACCAAAGTCAAACCTATGTTCATGAATATGAATAAATGATGAAATCAATCACCAGTGTCTTGACTGAACTTGTTTTTGTTAATTCTCTTGATGCAAAGTTTTTTATTTACATTTGTAAGAACAAAGATTGGTAATATGGGCAATTAATTCACACTTAATTATTCATACTAATGTAATGAAAGCATTATTTTCCCCCCAATTCTTTTTTTTCAAAGATACACTTTCAATTTGCTTCATGAACAGTCCACAGTATGTAAAAGAAACCAGAAAATATAAAAAAGAACAGGTAACACTTTAGATACAGGTGCTTTATATTATTACATTTTCTATATGATAAATACTGCACATTGTTGACCATGCTATACAGAGTTTTCACCGACGTCAAGTTCTGGGCGGTAACCCGGATGCACGGCCATATTGGAGGCACTCTGTGTGAACAACTGAACGGAGTACAACCAAAGAACGTATATTCTGTGCTCTTTGGTACAACCGTAGCCATGTCTAAATGACCGAAATGGTCATCAAAACACGTCCAAGATCCAAAGGCATATAGGGAAGGACTTGGACCACAAGAAAAGGTTCGATATTTTGAGGAATTAGGATTTATTGGCGGTGCAGATCCCTACCAGTTAACCTAGCTCCTTCTACTTGGATTTGTGAGGACCTGGTGATTCTGTCTTCAGTTGGATATCCCAATATTGTTAACTACCTTTCTCGCCGAATCCATACACATGCAGTAGTGATATGAATTATATTATGTCAATGTCAGCTTTACAGTAAAATAAGCATAGTAAAAACAATAAAAGCAGTAATTGTTTTTACTGTTAAAAATATTATCATTACAATAGAACATTTGTTATGAGCCGCTGAAATAAACATTTCACAATACCTGATAAGAAATGTGCCGAACAAATACGGATGTTGTCCAGATTTTTCCCTTGTGGATCTTGGTTGAGCTTTGCCAACCACAAGCGCCTCCTTTACTCAGATAATCTCTGGCATTCCTCTCCCTGGTTTTTAATTACTTTTGGAAGTCGATATTATACCAAAAGTTTTTCTCAATCTGTCTTATTGGTACAACCTGAAACACGGCAATAATTCAATTTTCCTTGATGACATTCGGGAGGTACTTCAGTGCCAGTGCTTTGTTGTGATGCGGAGTGCCTCCAAGATGGCGACTTCCGGTCCAATGACACGCCGTGAAAACCCTCCATAGGTTAAATAGTTATTTAATTTACTATTGATTACTGTAACTAACTGTGATTAACTGTGATTACTGTAACTACTGTTAATTGATTTCCTGTTGTATATACTTTGAGTCAAATTGTGTCTGCACTGTTGACGAAGACTGAAAACCAGACATTTTGTTGCCAATAACTTTGTTATTATTTATCTGACATAAAACTTGAAATTAAACTAAACACATTGGATTGTAATTTTTAGACAAGATACTTTTCTATTTTTTTTCTTAAGAATTATCAAAGCTATACTAATTTATGAAACTTTTAAAATAATGTATGAATGTACTCCAGGTAAAATAATTCACAGTAAACCCTATAGTTCTGCACTTCTGTCTGGTAATGGAGGTGAAGATTCCTCCACCTCATTCTCTTCTTCATCCTCTGGGGGTGGAACAGGGGGTGGAGTTGGACACTTAGACCTTCTGCTTACCTGTGCATACAATGGATTCCAGTCCTTGTCACTCAAACTTGCCTTCACCTCCTCCATCAAGGAGGTGGTGGTGACAGGCATGGTAAAACCATCCTCTGTCGATGTGATCGAGTCTGAGTTGATGTCTGGCTGCTTTGCTGGGTTTGATCTAATTTTCACTGTAGACTCATAACCTGGGGATACCAGGTTCACCTCATCCAGGATGACCTCCACAGGAAGGGCTTCAACCTTCCTATCACCCCCAATAACATCATAGATGTGCTGGTGAAGATCCTCCACAGAAGCCCCCTGTATCCTTTCCAGACCCAGGCCCTCCTCCATGGGCCGAGGCTGATGGATGGTCCCCCTGTTGGTGTTTACCTGGGGTGGGTCAACAAAGAGCGATGGAGGGGCAGACGGGAAGAAAGAGTCCATGTGGCCTTGGGGTGTACAGAGCTCCAAATAGGGGGTTTCTTTGTTCACCTTACCTGCAATAGGAGAGAGCAAGTGACTGAGAAAAGTCTTAAATATTAACTACATAATATAGTAAACTAAAATAGTTACGGTATTTTACAATTGCTATGACAATTATTTCAATAATTTTCATAGTTAGCACAACATCTGTCTGTGCTGGCTATACAATTAACACATTTCATGTTGCTTTGACACAAAATGCAAAGAGGAGGGAGGACCTCTTTGGGCTGATCTTGCGTGGAAAAAGAACAATATAGAGCAACACGAAAAAAGTAAGTATATGTAATGTATGCACAAGGGAGAGGAAGACAAGTACCAGGACAGGGGAGAGGGAGGGGAGTTAGAATGCGTGGTGGCACTCAGACAAGGGCCAGAGCTACGGCAACTGATGAAATACTGTAAATTGCAGCTATATTGCATATTTCTTGCAGTAATGTCCTGATGCAAATGAAGCCTTTACTGCATCAATTATGTTTCTGTCTTCTTTTTTTCAATACAGTAACCGTACATTCTATAAAGCTACTCTGAGATGGGCCATTAATTTTTTGTTCTGAATTTCTGCAGCAAAAGAAACAAAATGTATGTATTTACTAAACCCAACCAAACAAAAATTTAAAGAAGCTTCAAAAGAAACTGCAATGCAAAACACAATCTATGATCCATATACTGTGAGACCTGACACATACAGTACCAGTCAAAAGTTTGGACACATTTTCCAATGTGTCCAAACTTTTGTCTAGTACTGTAAACACGCATGCACACATACAGATACACACACAGATACACACACACATACACAGCTACAGATACAGACACACACACACAGATACACATGCACACACACGCACAAGCAAAACACAGGTTGGCAAAGTATCATGTTGTTCACATCACGTACACAGTGACGTGCAGTCAGGGTAGGCACTGCCTACCCTGCCTAAATTCAAACGTAAAGTTTTTTATTAAATAATTGTATTTAATAAACTTGTATTTGTATTTTAACTGATTATTCTTGTGATTTATATATGCAATATGTGTGTTATTCCAATTGTTTAGACGTTACGATGACAAATGTAGCAGTTACGCATAATCAAATACAACAAAATGGTAGAATAAGCAGTACTTTTACTGTCCATTCATTGCGGACGACAACGAAAAACTCATGTTGCGCATGCGCACTTCGATCCTGTATTCTTTAACATGTACGTCGAGAAGCACAACTCTGCTGTGCCTTTGCACGTAAATATGTTATGCCAGTAATCATCTACGTTACGTATCAAACATGGACCAATTAAAATCGAGATATTACTGGACATTTGGGCAGCTGACGTCATTACACCAGCTAAGCGTAATCCCCGCGAAATTTGAAGTAAAAATGACGGCAGCAGTATCTCCCCATATCATAGAACTAAGACATTTTTCAAAGCTCGATTGGTTCGTTTTTCATTGCTTGAACACAGTTTTCAAAACTCAACCCACTTATCCCATGGCTTTAACGACAACTTGCACAACACTGTGGATTCACAGCACTTTGTTCATATGCCAACACACTGCTGTCAAAACTGTTAACCACTGACAAATTTCAAACACTGCTGTTGAAATTTCAGCTGAAAGCCTAAGCAGGTGTCTTGTTCACAGTTTTTTTCAATCGCTAGGACAGTTTTTTCAATACCTTTAACAAGTTTTCTAAACTCTTAACGCACCATCACACCTACCACACACAATTGGCAAAACTGTTAATTTCATGCTCAGAATCACACATTGTAAACGAAACTCCAACACTAATTGTCTGACACAAAAATACACTAAACATGACACCATGTCTACCAAACACTAACACACATTCTCTTTTCACAGGAACATTTAGTCAATCAGAGCACAATGTCATAAAAAATACTAACATCAGGTGGAATTACAGAAACTGCATTCAATTATGCAGGTATGTGTCAGGTCTCACAGTATATGGATTATAGATTGTGTTTGCAATGCAGTTTCTTTTGAAGCCTGTCTACATTTTTGTTTTGTTGGGTTTTGCATGCATTTTGTGTCAAAGCAACAAGAAATGTTTTAATTGAACAGCCTACACACATGTTGTGCTAACTGTGTTAAGAGTTTGTCTCTTTTGGAAGCCATGAGTGCCGTATGTGAAGACACGAGTCCACAAGACTGCCCGGGTTGGATAAGGCACTCCAGAAGGTTCTTCCCCAGGTGCATGGCAAGAGAAAACATTGTATGTGATGTTGATGAAAACCTGTGGCATGATTAGCCCCTCGATTCTTTGTTAGTTACAGCATGTACTTTTAGTTTCTACCTTTTTTTTCTCATTACTATAATTCCGTAAATTACTACAGACAAAATAAAAACATCTATTGGAGCAAACTTCTTATTTTCATTTACCTCAAAGAATTGTTAAGTAATAACAATTAAAATAAATAATGTGAAAGAACTTCACTTTGTATGAAGTCACTCAAATTATTGAAACTGCAAAAATAAAAAGTTTGTATTTTCTGTTTTGGTGTTTGACGGTAGTGTTTTTACTCTCAGTGTGTTCTGAGTGACAGTGTGTGTTATCTCATTGAGGATTGTTCATAGTGTTTGTCTGCACTGAGCCTGTTTTGAGACGTGTGTTAAGAGTTGTGTTGCTTGGAGTGAGTTTTGCAGGTGATGTGAACAGTTTAGCTCAGGTGACTGTTGGTAATGCAGACTGTGGTTAGAGTTTTGCACATGTGGCTTCAGTTGTGACCACTGTTGTCAAGCAATCGAAAAAAACTGTAAGAGTTTTGGAAACTTGTTAAAAGTATTGAAAAAATTGTCATAGCGATAAAAAAAAAAAAACTGTAATATCCTCACCAACATGTCTGAGCTGAACGTTCACTGCTGTTGTACAGGGACGTTGGAAAGCATTTTGAGTTGGGTTTGCTGAACATCAGTGACAAAAAAAAGTGGCAACCCGCTCCAAGCCCAATGGGACCTGTCAGGACCCATTGCACTGGGTTTGGACCAGAATCTGGCAGTGACATTCAGGCTTGGTCACTTCAGCTGGTTAAGCCTACTTGACATGGTAGTTTCATGTTGAAACATGTTTAAACTTTTTTGATTATAAATACAGCTTCAAAACAAATGAAAATGCCTTTTGTGTTTGGGTTGGACACTGTTGGTTGGCCTCTACACTCTCAGACTCAGGTCGGGTCTGGACAAACACAAGTCACACAACGGTACAATAGTCTCATAGTCTTACATTAAACCCCATACATCCCAGTGTAAAACGTATTCTAATAATACATATTTTGGAATTGCCATTGCATTTAAACAAAACAAAAATCAGGAGGGGCTGCAAAACCTCAGCACTCACACTTCCCATGTTTGCTTTTATATTGACGTGGATCTTGGATCTTAATACAGACAGACTTTGGAAGACAACATGTCGCTTAAGCTGTTGCTTAACCTGCCTAGAGGCTTTCCAATTGACACCTCTCCCAGGTCAGACCCTGACTGCACCTGTCTGTCTTCTGTCCTGAGACAGAAGAGCATTTGTAATATTAGTATATTTGACGGAGGCTGAAAGCTGCAGCTGGGTCTGTACAGTTTAATCTGGCTGCAAGGGGAAATATGAGTGTGTCAGTGGTAGAGGAAGTAGATGGAGGGAGAAAGAGACAGGCCTGTCAGTTTGAGGTTAACCTAGAACGTATGAGTGTCTCAGGCAGCATACTGAAGTGACCATTGATTGTGGGTGAAGCACTAACACTTACCATCATGTTCTGGCACCCCCATGTGGCTCCTCCAGGGTCGGTACCAGGTAACATTATCCTGTCCAGAGGCGAACTGGATCTCAGGAATCAGATCAGACCCAGAGACTGAGCTAGAGTCAGGAATGGAGGCAGACACAGTGACAGGGCCACCATTCTCCGTTTGAAACTCTTTTTAGGAAATTAAAGAGAGAACATAAATTAAATAATAATATCACATTACAAAATCACATTATATTACATGTGCATGGACATTCCGAAACATTCAACAACTACACATTACATTACATTAAAGATTCACAACCTTCACAAGTCACATTCTAAAGAGCCATATAAGTTTTAAAAGACACAGTTGATTTGACTTGATACTTGACTGTTTTGATATCGTATAATGCATGTACAGTATGGACAATGATGACAGCTCCAACTTCCCATACCTTTCTCGTCCTCCCTGATATTGTTGATCATGGGATTCTCCCTCAGGGCATCTTCAAGTCTCACCTGCCAATCACAAGCAGTTTATCAGCCATGAGGCCAGTGACACTACCACTAAAACAACATGTTACGTAACAAAATGCACAACAAATACAATTACATTTTATTTTATTTTTTTGACCCCCTCTGATGCAACAACAATATCTCCACCCCTTACCCACATCCCTTCCATAATCACCTCACCCAAAACTCCTTTTCCAACCTTTACCTTCCCCTCCAGCCAGTTCTTACCACACGTATTAAAGACTCAGGTCCATCCTCTTTCCTGCGCAGATCGAAGGAGTGACTAGACCACAGATGAAGAATATAAAATAAATTACAATTCTAATTCTTATATATATTTTATATTTAAATTGTTTTATTCTTAAATTTTTTAGTTCTTAGAAATAGTCACATTTTCGTACTTTCACTTAATTTAAGATTTGTATATGTTTATTGTTTGCACCTCCATAACACAGTAAATACCGTGTTTGTATAACATACATGGCGAATAAACCAAATTCTAAAATGAATATAACGTCTAAGATAATTTTAAAAACCAACCCTGCTCTGGGCTTGCAGTTTCTAATTATTAATCAATTAGTTTAAGTTTTTTATTTTTTTTCACAATTGTTAAAACAAATTTTTTGAAACAGTCACCCATTTGATCAAAACTGTAAACACAATACAAAATCTTCAAACGAAATTTCCAAAACCTCTGATTCTTCTGACAAAAACACTCGCCCCTAAACCATTTAACAATCAAACAATGCTTTCAGATCATAAACACAGCAAATCAATATATAAACACAATGGAGCAATCTTTCTTGTCTGGAAACAAACTAAATGTCATCGATGATTGTAAATATCTGGGACATTACATATGTGCTGACCTGTCTGATGACAGAGACATAAATAGACAGTGTCGAATGCTCTATGGACAAGCCAATATGCTTATCCAAAAGTTTGGTGCATGCTCACCACCAGTTGAGACCAAACTGTTCAAAGCATACTGTACCCCCATGTATACTGCCCACCTGTGGAGGCACTACAAAAAGAGTAGTATGCACAAACTGACTGATGTGATATTGACAACTACTGACAAGGAGGTGAAACTGCATGTTGCCTAACTACAGAGTAATGTGCACTTTTCAGTTTTCTCAGATCAGCTAGAAAATATTTTGAAGAAAACGTCTATCTGTACAAAGAAAATAACAAATAAATGTGTTGGTCAATAAAGAGTTAGTAAAACAATTGTGTGTGGGGGAGGTTCTTGGCCTGTAGTTGGTCTAAAATGTGTTAGACCAACTACAGGCCAAGAACCCCCCCACACACACAGACTCAATTAATCTGTTGTGGATAGGTTGTGTCCTTATCATAGGCTTTCTTACACAACAGTGGAATTTATGGAGCTGCCTAACCAGACTGATCTGTAACTCTGGAATGTGTGTAATGAGTGTGTTTGTTTGTATGTGTCTGTGTGTGAGCCTGTGCATTTCTGTTTGTGGTATATCTGACATATCCCCTTCAAATTGTGGATGTGCAGGTTTGGATCTGTAAATGTGCAATAAGTTGCTAATTACAAACATCAGGATGCAACACAGTCATTGCTCTTGTCTGGTCGACCTTGCTCAAATTAACTCTCTTCCTGAAATGAATCAAACACATGGTGTCTTCCTGAAAAGGCTCAAAAACAGTGTTGTGTGTCAACTTGTGACTGAATTGGGTAACAACCTTTGTTCTCTCTCATATAGCTCTATATTATTTATTATTATTTATTTTCCCACCCCTAAGGATCCCTCAATATTTTGACTACATAGACAAGGTAGGTAGGTGTCAAAATGTTCGTCTTGGTCACAATTGCGTTGCATGAACTGGGATTTATGTTCCGTTGCACGGTTTAGGAGAATACAACGTTTTTGTGGCAAAAAGTGCCTTGAATGCTAGCTAGTATGCTAGCCACTTCAGTGCTAGCCTAACATCACAACGTCAGCACTCTGAGTCTTGTTCTTTGAGTCTCATTAAGTAAAATGAATGAATCTTATTTGGAGTCATTCGTTCATTTCAACGTCCACTGCAAACATTTATTATATTCTCATGTATATGGGAGTCAGGTGGTTGAGCGGTTAGGGAATCGGGATAGTAATTGGGCTACTAATCAGAAGGTCACTGGTTCAATTCCTGGCCGTGCAAAAATATGTTGTGTCCTTGGGCAAGGCACCCTACTTGCTTTGGGGGGAATGTCCCTGTACTTACTGTAAGTCGCTCTGGATAAGAGCGTCTGCTAAATGACTAAATGTATATGTTGGTGCATGTAAACCAGCAGATTTTAAAAGAAAAATTCCCACATTAAAATAATGCGTCATGACAGTTTGTATGATTTGAAATGGTCATTTATTATCACCCTAGCATTGAATTATCACGGCGAACAATTACACTGCACTGAACTTTAAGTACAAAAAAGTTAAAATAACAAAACCTGTCATTATTACTTGTGAACGAATATAATTCACGTTTTACTAAACCTAGTCATGCAAAAGTGAATGAGGTAAACAAATCCTTACTGTTTCCCCTCTTGAGCCTAATTAGGTCACGTGAATGACCAGATTAGAGACCTGGGGCCTGTTCCATAAAGGCCGCTCAAAAAAGCTACACTTAAAGTCCTAAACCAGACTTGAATAAGTTTAATTAGTCAAGCGGGGTTTAAGCGGTTCCATAAAGGCCAGTTTCAGCTCACGCAGTCCTACTAATTCAAGTCAGATTTGAGTAGTCAAGCTAATTGCGCGTGCACCCTATTCTTAAGCATTAAACGGCTATGGTGTGTAGCCTATCAGAGAATTGTTCATCATTGTTTAATGCATTAGGCTAAATGTTGTAGCCTATGTAGGCTATTTAAGTTGATTTTATATAAATGTTGAACATATTGAACTGATGAGAATGAGAAAATATATGTGGTAAATCATCGTTTTCCCGTTGGGTCAGTGTTACAGAAACGAATGTGAAAGAAATGTTGGGCCTATGTACAATGAATGGGCCTCATTCTCGAACGCAGTTAAGAAGAATTTAAGAAGGAATTTCTCCTGAATTGGATTTAGGAAAATATTTCGCATTCGTGAACGTTTTCTCATCTGGGATTTGTTCTGAACTTCATAAGACTTTCCAAACTCGAAATAGCAGTTGTAAATCGTCCAGAGTTGTCTCAAATGCGATTCCTTAAAAAACCACAAGGATCAAATGAATCGCATTTAAGTAAACTCTTCGTGTTTGAAGTGTTAGTGAAGTTATGAAAAATCGTTGGTGATTGCGTTCAACTCTACAAACTATGGCAAGCCGTTTTATCATTTAACCAATGAATTATTGATATCCAAAATTCGAATTCTTGATATCAAGAATTGCATTTTGGATATCAAGAATTCGAATTTGGGATATTAAGAATTGCATTTTTGATATCAAGAATTCAAATTTTGGATATAAACAATTGCATTTTGGATATCAAGAATTCTCATTTTCATTCATTTCAATTCATTGCTTAAATGATAAAACGGCTTGCCATAAGAGACATCCTCGGATTTAAATAATTATAATAATTAACCTTGCTTTGTTTACACTGTTCCAGCTGTCGGGGTGTGTATGTATGCAAATTCAGGAGCACGAGGACACGCTTTTAACTTGAGAAAACTCTTCCCGGGGAGCACAGCTCAAAAAACGTCTGCTGCGTAGGAACACATTTTCAAGTGTTCATGAATTTGGCGGATGTGTTTTTCTTACGTTGTTTTTCCGAAGCACGTAAGAAACATTTCAGAAGAAACTTAGGAAAATGTTCGAGAATGAGGCCCAATGTGTTTTAGGAGAAGTTTACAGTTGGCTAAAAAGCTTGATACAATGTATGTTGATTCAACTCCATTTGGTAGAGATGCCACCTAACTAGGAGACATGAAGTCTAGGAGACGTGAAGTCTGGGTGACCTGGGAGAGTTCTTGTCACCTGGGGGGAAGAGACAGTTGGTCTGAAAATAATGTGGATTCAACTGTATTGTTCTAAGGATTTAACCAATGACAGAAGAGATTTGGTATAGCTTCATGTCTGTAGGATGGTCCAATGACTTTTGAGAACTGTCATATCTATAAAATGGTCTGTTGAAGAATGTTCAGAGGGGTTCAGGGCCATCAGCTGATACCCCCTTTCCACCAAAGTGAACCGGGAGCTAGTTCGGAGCTGGTGCTAGAGCCAGTTCGGAGCTGGTTCAAGAACTGAGCTTACTAAGAACTGGTTTGCTTTTCCACGGGCGAGAGCCACCACAGAGCCACGTCATTATGTCACTGTATACGTCTCATATTTCCCAGCAACGATAGCGCGGTAGCGGCAAACACAACATCAACAATGGCAGACGTTTCGTTGCTGTTGTTGCTCATGGTGGAGCAACCTAGCTAGAGCTAGGTTATCGAAAAGTCGGAGCAAATTTACAAATTAGCAGTATCATCAATAAAATAAGCACATTTTCAGCTGAAATGGCAACGCCAACCAAGTAGCCAAGCCAAGGGGGGGGGGGGGGGGAACTACATTTATTACATTGTGAATTACATTTGGGCCTGCTGATATCCCACTGCAAGTGAATGCAGCACTAGACGACTTAACCACTCTCCCCACTGCGCCGAGACCGAGGTGAAATCTGTTTTATTTACGAGATTCAATAGCGATCATATTACCTCCGTTCAGGCTCTGTCATATTTAGGGACCGGGGTAAAAGAGTACACAGCCTGAATGCCGAAAAACCTTGCAAACGTTTGAATACACACCATTTTTAGTGTTTCTTCAATATCTTTGTCAAAATCGACCAACAAACTTCAAACTTGTTGCAAATTCTTCTACTACTACCTGACCAAGTTGTCCAACCTTCGGTTTGGTGATACAGTTTATTATTGATTAACCAAAAACTAGGGTGACCAGACGTCCTCTTTTACCCGGATATGTCCTTTTGTCGCGACCTAAAAAATGTGTCCGGCATGGATTCCAAGCATGTGTTTATGAAAATTATATATATTATATATATATTATTATTATTATTGTAATTTATTTCATGAACACATTGGTAAAAAGTTTTGAAATTTGGCAAATTGATACAACATGCCACAACTACGGCCCAAACACAGACTGGCCCACATCAGACCATAGGGGGCGCCACAGGCGACGTTCAACTGTCCACTTTTCAAAGTGGTTGCATTTCCACCCCATTGCTCCAATTCTTCTGAAACTTGGTGTGCATGCCTCATTTTTTATGAGGAACAAAAAAGCCTCAAGAACCCATAAGGTCCGCAATGATGGATTTCCTGTACAGTGATAATTTGGGAAGACATTCAAAATTCCTTTTCTCTTGAACCAAAGGTCTAATTGACTTGAAATTTGGTACATATATGTATCATTGACGTATTTAAAAATGTTACTTGAGGCAATTAAATCAAGTACAAAATGGCTGAAAGGGGTGTATTTATGTAAATGTCCGCATTTACTCAATATGTTTGTGTCACTAAATCAAATGTCATTTTTGAATGATGGTTTTTCAAACCTAATAGGCTTTAAGGTGACATCACTCTGACGTACCGTACACAATTTCACCTTGGTATGTCAAAATATGATTGAATTAGAGCTGTTTCAACTTTCGCTTACCACGGGAGAAACAGCTTACTTTTTTTATACAGTAACTGAACATAAAAACATTCAACACTGAGATTAGCTCACTGGGCTGGGACGGCGACCTGCAAAGTATAAGGTCGTGGGAACAAATCCAGCCACAGTTGTTTAGCCAGTCTTAAATTTGAATATCTGTTTAGTTAAACAGGATGACATTTGAATTGAATCATTGAATTACAGCTGTTTAAACTTTGGCCGAATCGAGGAATCCATGCTGCAGGAGAAACGGCTTTCTTTTTTTATGCAGAAACTGGCCACAAATTTTCAGCCTCGGGGGTAGCTCAATAGGTTGAAATACTGTCTTTCAAAGTGTAAGGTCACAGGTTCAAATCTAGGCCTTTTGACCTGTCATAATTTTGATTACTTGTTCATTTAAACAGGCAGACATCCTTCTGAAATACCATGCGCAATTTCATGCAATTTCACCTTGAAATTTCAACCGTTTCTTAACCTTTGTCCCAAAGCTGACCAAAAACTAATACTCATATCAAGCAGTCGGAACACAGCTAGATAATCAGCGTCAGCACCCTTGAGTACCCAGCATGCAGTGCGGCATGTCAAAAAACAAAGACTTGTGGAAAATAGTTTGGTTACAGAAGCCGTGCGAGGGATTTCAATTGTTGTTTTCGTTTAGTTAGATGTTTGTAATGTTATTGTTGGTTAGTTAATATAACCGTGTTGGTCACCCTGATTGTGTATGTTGTGTAGTTTAATCGGATCAGAAAATCGCAGCTTTACTGTGACAGGCTATTCCCGCAAGGAGCTGAATATGAGCGCTACTCTAGCTCAATTGCCCGCATGACTGTTGTTACAGTGCCTTGCGAAAGTATTGGCCCCCCTTGAACTTTTTGACTTTTTGCCACATTTCAGGCTTCAAACATTAAGATATATATATTTTTTTTTTAATATCAACAACAAGTGGGACACAATCATGAAGTGGAACAAAATGTATTGGATATTTCAAACGTTTTTAACAAATCAAAAACTGAAAAATTGGGCGTGCAAAAGTATTTGGCCCCCTTAACTTATCACTTTGTAGCGCCACCTTTTGCTGCGATTACAGCTGTAAGTCGCTTGGGGTATGTCTCTATCTGTTGTGCACATCGAGAGACTGAAATTTTTGCCCATTCCTCCTTGCAAAACAGCTCAAGCTCAGTGAGGTTGGATGGAGAGCGTTTGTGAACAGCAGTTTACAGTTCTTTCCACAGATTCTCGATTGGATTCAGATCTGGACTTTGACTTGGCCATTCTAACACCTGGATATTTTTATTTGTGAACCATTCCATGGTAGATTTTGCTTTATTTTTGGATCATTGTCTTGTTGGAAGACAAATCTCCATCCCAGTCTCAGGTCTTCGATCAGGTTTTCTTCCAGAATTGTCCTGTATTTGGCTCCATCCATCTTCCCATCAATGTTAACCATCTTCCCCGTCCCTGCTGAAGAAAAGCAGGCCTAAACCATGAATCTGCCACCACCATGTTTGACAATGGGGATGGTGTGTTCAGGGTGATGAGCTGTTTTGCTTTTACGCCAAACATAACGTTTTGCATTATTGCCAAAAAGTTCGATTTTGGATTCATCTGACCAGAGCACCTTCTTCCACGTGTTTGGTGTGTCTCCCAGGTGGCTTGTTTACTTTAAACAACACTTTTTATGGATATCTTTAAGAAATGTCTTTCTTCTTGCCACTCTTCCA
Organism: Hypomesus nipponensis; assembly: GCF_054491055.1. Taxonomy (NCBI): domain Eukaryota; kingdom Metazoa; phylum Chordata; class Actinopteri; order Osmeriformes; family Osmeridae; genus Hypomesus; species Hypomesus nipponensis. The sequence goes on along the minus strand of NC_140372.1, from coordinate 14,654,643 downwards.
TAAAGCCCAGAATTGTGCAGTATACGACTGATTGTTGTCCTATGGATAGAGTCTCCCACCTCAGCTGTAGATCTCTGCAGTTCATCCAGAGTGATCATGGGCCTCTTGGCTGCATCTCTGATCAGTCTTCTCCTTGTATGAGCTGAAAGTTTAGAGGGACGGCCGGGTCTTCGTAGATTTGCAGTGGTCTGATACTCCTTCCATTTCAATATTATCACTTGCACAGTGCTCCTTGGGATGTTTGAAGCTTGGGAAATCTTTTTGTATCCAAATCCGGCTTTAAACTTCTCCACAACAGTATCTTGGACCTGCCTGGTGTGTTCCTTGTTCTTCATGATGCTCTCTGTGCTTTAAACGGACCTCTGAGACTATCACAGAACAGGTGCATTTATACGGAGACTTGATTACACAGAGGTGGATTTTATTTATCATCATTAGTCATTTAGGTCAACATTGGATCATTCAGAGATCCTCACTGAACTTCTGGAGAGTGTTTGCTGCACTGAAAGTAAAGGGGCCAAATACTTTTGCACACCCAATTTTTCAGTTTTTGATTTGTTAAAAAAGTTTGAAATATCCAATAAATTTCGTTCCACTTCAGGATTGTGTCACACTTGTTGATTAAAAAAAAATATATATATTTTTTTATCTTTATGTTTGAAGCCTGAAATGTGGCAAAAGGTCAAAAAGTTCAAGGGGGGCCAATACATTCGCAAGGCACTGTAGTTGTGCATTGAATGAGAGTCTGGAAAGTGATCAACTCAAGAAGAGTTTCAATATCCTATAAAAAGTTAATACTTAGCCCTTAGTAATTATACAGTCTCAGCAGTTGGTGTATAGTAGAGAGGCTAGAGAGACTGACTTGTTACCGTAAGCTCATGAGTTCAAATACCCGTTAAGCCTATTGTTGTTGGCAAAACATTAAGTCATTTTGCTCTCTTGTTGTCCAAGTCTCGATCTTCTAAAGTGTACATGTTTATAATATTTTGCCATTTTGCTGAGGAACCCGCATCGCTGCTTGCAGCTATATTTACAGACTACTTTTTTGTTTTTCCACACAAAATTAAACATATTGTCAATTATTTTTGATACCCCACAATCAACATCCAAAGAGGCCGCGAAATAAGAGTTTAAAGGGGTCATTGACAGTTTTTTGGGGGGTATTTCACACTGTTCCTATTTCTGTATACGCTCACATTGTTGAAATCCGGCACTTTGTCTGGGCACATTATTTCTAAGGAGGCATTGCTTTATGAAATCACTGTCTGAAAATGGTTTGCCGTGCTGGGCAATACGTTAACGACTTCATAACTTGCTATTGTGGCGTTTTCCTGTATTTTGTTAGCACAAAAAACAAACAGCTGTTGAGCTTGCAAGCTAGCTGCCATTTGCTTGACTTTCTGTGTTCGTTCGGCACCGCTATACGATGTGTAGCTCTGATGTTTGGTCTCATAGTGCCGACGAACATTATACTCTTTCATCACAGCAACATTTTCAATGCAAATCAAACAGACACACTTTCCGTTAATTTCTTTAAAGAAATACTCATTTTCCCACCGTGTTTGAAATCTTCTACACTATTTTGCGTTTCTTCAGTGCTGCCATTTCTGGTGACTTGCGGGAAAAGTTTTTCTTCGCTTAATTTCGTTCCCGTGGCTGGCTCCATCTAGTGTTGAAACTGAGAAGTGCAAAAAAGTTGAGCTCAAACTTCTTGCGCAGGCCATATTCAATTATATTTTCAGAATTTGTCGCAGGCCAATAACAACTGTACCACGGGCCGTACTTTGGACACCCCTGACCTATGCTGTTGCGTTAGCAAGCTAAACTAGTTCACATGCCTACAGTCTAGGTATTTTCGCTATCTAGCTGTTCTTGCATTCCTTGCAAATCAGCATTAAAGGGGTGATTGACTGGATTTTTGGGGTACACACTGTTCCTTAGGGTCTCCGAATAAGGTATGTAACATTGGTTGGGCTGAAAATGGCCCGGGTGCTGTTCTATGCCCCCTAATACATCCATTGAAATTTTCCTGGGAAAAAATGCTACGGGTTCTATTTTTATGATATGCTCATGGATATATAGATCAGCTGCGCGCTGATTGGTTGGCTTACAACGAGTGAAGGTGCAGAGCAAAGACACAACATGGCCACAGCACTCACTGAAACAACGAAGGTGGAGACATGAAATAAAAACGTACAAATAAATCTATTGTGTCTACACAACACTGTTTTCAACAGATTGAATAGATATAATTTGACATGATGACGTTAGTTGTTTCCACTTCTGTTGTCAAAGCAAACAGGATTGCCTTAGGTGGGTAACGTTAGCACTACAGCTTAGCAAACAAATTATTGTGATTAACTCAGCTTCAGTTAGCTCTAACTATCTTGCTGAAAAATAGATCTGGTCAAACATGCATCTTGAATTGTAGATTTACATAACAACACAGGTTATTTATTTGAATGAAACACAGTCAGGAACATGAAATAATGTTATCCCCATTGCCAATAAACTAGGCTAAATCATCACACATTCTACCTATGCTCTTGTGTTAGCAAGCTAAACTAGTTTACATTAGTGATGGGGAAACAAAGTTATCCGAAGCAACGAGCAATTTGACACAATTCTGTCGAAAAAGTATCGCTTTTTCGAAGCGTTTGATACATCTTCTCCATAGGGACATCTGCGGGTCAGTTTATGGTATGGCGACTGAATCGAGCGAAGGAAGGAATCAAGTGACGTCAAGTCCTCGAGACGTCAGTCTCACAATCATCATTGACAACTTGATAAATAAAGGTTATGTGATGTTTCGATTTGCAAGTGTATGTTGAAAAATATGTCTTACAACGTAACGTCTTTGCTACTTTACGTTTAGAACATTTATTTTTAGGTTCTTATAACATTTATTGTATGAAGCGCTCAACTGAGTATGGCTTTCGTGGTAAGAGCGCAGCCCCTCACTCCGACAAAGTGGGATTGCATCCGCTCACTGCGATTTAGTGGAAGTATATGCTAAATGAATACATTATTATGTAAGCTAGCGGTTAAGGTTTTGGAACATGCTTTTGCAATCGGGAAAGGGATGGCCACATTTGAAGGCTGGTAAAACTAGAGAAAGATGTAGGCTAGTGCTTGTGTGAGATCTCATATCTGTATCTATCTCTGTCTATCTAGCTCTGGCAATCTATCTGTATCTCTGGCTCTGTCAATGAATGTATTCTATAGCGTCCGTAAATAGGCCTATGTCTCCTCTCTATAACCGACGAATATTAGTGATTTCTGATGTATTTTAAGCATTTGAATAAAACTCCGTTTGTCTCAGCTGCTCGTCTCAGCTGCCCGAAGCATCGGATGTCACTTCGACACTTCGACTCTGAACACAAATTTGAAGCCACGCTCGACACGTTTGTATCGGTACCAATTGTTTCGAAAGGTCGATACCGCTTCGTGAGCACGGTATCGTGCGTAACGTCACTAGTTTACATGCCTGCAGTTTAGGAGTTTTCGCTATCTAGCTGTTCTTGCATTCCTTGCAAATCAGCGTTAAATAAAAGCAGATGAGCTAGAGTCTAGCTAACATTGACTAGACGAGCATGGCTGATGTTTGTCTATACCGTAGCATAGAAGATCCCTGTGCAGTTTGACCCTCGACACATTTGCGCGAACCATTTCACCATGGACGGTTTTGAAAACCTGGGACAATGTAGCCTAAAGCAGGATTTGCTATGAAGCTGTTGGTGAAAATAGGTGCGTTCCGATCTTATGTTCATCACAACAGCAAGCTGTAGTAGGGTGAATTCAGGTATATTGGGACATTTTTTGTAATTCTATCTTCTGAGTTTTGAGGTTTGTCATCAAGTTCCAAACATAACCCAATAAATGAGACATTTCTGAATTCCTCAAGGTATCCACATTATTTAAGTGTAAAAAATAAGTCTTCATATTATTTTAGAAATGCATAGCTCACTATTTTAGTTGAGCTGACAAAAACGAATTTTAAGCAACTTGTTTGGTAATTTGGGACAGTATGTTTGGTAATTTGGGACACAGACTCATGGGTGTAGATTAATGTATTGAACAATAATTAAACAATTTAAAAAATATTTTAATGGATTTGTTAACCATTAAAAAAAACTAGAACTCCTGCAATGCTCCCTCCATTCTGTTCTCCTTCCACATGTTGTTTTGGCCCTTTACTTTTCCCTGTTTGTTCACTCTCCCTTGGTCTGTCTGTCTCTTTCCTGGGTGCTATTCTATTCCGCAAAATGAATTTGTTTCATAAATGAACAATTTGTAGATTAGACAAAGTGCAGAAGAGACTACACCTACATACATTAAGAGAAGGCTAGGTTTAATGCTTGATAGCTCACTTAATATGTATCGTGACTACCACACAAGGCCTAAATATGCTTTTACTTCAAGGTTTAATAACATGGCCTTTATTAATACTAATGTTTCAGGATATTATTGACATACAATAATCTGACCCAAATTACAAGGCCTAATACACACAGCTCTGATGGTTATCAACCTTAGCCTCTAATTCCTTCTGCAAAAGTTGCCTAGGATACATCACTTAGGTTTTGTGTTGTTATAAATGTGACTTTTTCACTTTTAATCAGGTTATTTATGACTAAACTATTGACACATTTTCATTTTATACCCCAAATGTTGTCCCAAATTATCTGAAACATGCTGTCCCAATTTACCACACCATGTTTGGTAATTTGGGACACCAAGAAAATGTTAAAATTAAAATAAATATAAATAATTTCAAAAATGTTTATTTTTATTTTAGTACACTATTACATCACACATATTTGCTCAACATTGGTGTCCACATTAAATTGAGCCTATACATTTTAGAGCCTTAAATTAAAATTCTCATAAAGCACATGTCATTCTTCTAACCTCTTGATTTTCGAGGTCAACTTCCTGTTTGATGCTGACCACCCCCCCTGTGTGATGTCACCTACGTTATATCATGTCACTTTAGTTATATGCTTCCTAAGCAATGTATTAGTACCCCTAACTTTACCATAGCCTGTTCAAGGCAGAAGTAAAATGCTTTTTCCTTATGCTGTCCCAAATTACCTGATGTCCCAATATACCTGAATTTGGGGATTTTGTCTGTAACACCCAAGCCCCCACCCCTCGCCCCTCGGTTTGAAGCAACGGCCCCGGTGGATGTAGGTGGTATTGCATTATGGTCATTATATTGTTAGAACTTTAAGTCAGTTAACACCACAACGATGGCATTAACAATAAGCTAGTAATAGTAAACAACACTCATCATCATTATAATAGTAAAAAAGGTATAGGCTTAATTTAGCATGCTTTGCAAAGCTAGAACAACGACAGAGCCAGATATTCAAGTTTACAGTTTATTTATCCGACACAATACACAAGCAGTTAAACTATAAACACGAAGCAAAAAGAACAACTTATAGGCCCTGCACGTATAATACTACAGTACTAATAGTATTGATTTTCGTAAAGTTTACATGTAGGCTATCTGCTTCTTGATCGGACTGTACCACATTCTGACAGTTTTCTGCAATGCCTTAGCTCCAGTTCACAAGCTCGCGACTGGTTGTCGCAAAGTATGACGTATACAGCTAGTTGCAAGCATGCACGAGTTTCGGAGCTAGGAACAAGCTTCTGTGCAAGACTGGACGAGTCGGTCTGGAAAGATGGTGCGGTCTATTAGGAGCTCTCGCTTGCCTCACTGCGCCACTGAGCACTTTTCATAGAAATGAATGGGGACGCCATCTTGGAAGACAGAAGTAGCTGTCTCTAGTTATATTAACTCTATGGTTCAACCATAGTCTGGCTGTCAGCCCAACTTCTCCCGCCCACAAAAAAATTTGTTTGGGAAGTTTGGTCTGGAGGGTCTCGTATCGGGGACAACTACAGAAAACCCAGAATCGGGACGGACCAATGAAATTGCCAGGGCGGGCTTTATACGATGATGGACAGATGATCAACAGTAACGTAATCAACAACGTGACAAAAGAGCCCTTGGGTTGAATTCGTTTTCAACAAACAACATAATACGTTGCTCTGATTGGTTGTAGGTCTATCCAATTGAGCGTAGAGGCATTTGTTTTACGAGTTTGGTTGAAACACGCTCCGTACTCAAAGCCCAACGGAGAGTTTTCAGACTCATATTCTGACTAGAATTATGAGTATGACAACGTCAGGCTAGTTCAACCACAAAGACCCCAAAGAAAACATACTGAAATTAGCTACAAGACTGTTGATTATGCCGTACTCGTAGCTGCCAGCAGATGTCACTGCTGAGTAAAGGATTCGAGTGTTTCAAAGGCCTGAAACTTGCGTTTGTGATGAGCATACGGTTGGAACAGCACCTTTTTTCAGCAACAGCGGCTTAGCTAATCCTTTTTTAAATTGTTCAAGGTTTTCATTCAAAACTGAAATGGTTCGAGCAAATTAACCCGTTAATTAGTAGAGTCACGTATATGTGATCATTCGAAAGCGGGCCCCACAGAGTACCGTCACACATACGTGATTCTGAACATTCCAACCGACTATTTTCCGATAGACAAAAACTATATGACAAACGCTATATGGCTTCAAAATTTACAATTAGGAGGCTAACAAGTAACACTAGCAGGTAGTAGCATTGCTACGAGTATTATGCTAGGTTGCTAGGTAACGGAAGCTAACTAAAGCTAGCTAGCTTTCGTTTTGAAAAAAATAACTCACTCTGGCAGCGTCGGTAATATTTAGAACTCACTCCTCTAAAGGTTAATAAATGTGTCAAGCTTCACAGGGATCTTCTCATAGAAAAACATCAGCCAGGCCCGTCGAGTGTCTGGTTCCTTGGGAAGATTATGCAAAGTGTCAGCATTCCCAATATAGCCTGGAACACTGCATTTACGATGGTCCATTTTCAATACCTACTTAAAATGTCAAACTTTCTCCTTTGTTGTTTGAGTGGAAATACACAAAGCAGCGCGCAGCTAAACTAGTGTCTGAGATCCTGGGCCAGAACACCAGAGGGCTGGTCTGTATGTAAATGTTGGGGAGTGATAAAGGTGATGCGGAATTTGTGACGCTTTTTCAAAACCGATTGTTTTACACCTGCATTTTCAAGTTGTGGGAGATAGATAGGAAAGAGGTGGCAATGGACTTTGAGGTTCACTGTATGTCCATTTTACTGTTCAACTATGACAAGAATTAGAATCAGAATGGGATTTATTTGCCATGAAAGTTTGCACAGACAAGGAATTTACTTTGGCAGGAAGGTGCATACAATAAACATATAGGAACCTAAAATGTAAATATGTGGACCATCTATACTAAGGGTACATAGGGTACATAAACTAACAGTACTAAGTGTAATTAGAATTAAATAAAATGTACAATAAAATAAATATAAGTTGTCATAAAATAAAATATAAGATGCTAATTACAATATAAAAATACAAAAAATGGATGGACCGCAGCCTTCTGCCGGAGGGGAGTGACTGAAACAGGGAGTGACCAGGGTGGGAAGAGTCGGCCACAATCTTCCTCGCTCGCCTCAGGGTCCTCGAGGTGTGCAGGTCCTTGGGGAAGGCAGACTGCAGCCAATCACCTTCTCAGCATTGAGGATGATATGCTGCAGCCTGCTCTTGTCCTTGGCGGTGGCAGCAGCGTACCAGACGGTGATGGAGGAGGTGAGGAGGAACTCAATGATGGCTGAGTAGAAGTGCACCATCTTTGTCTTTGGCAGGTTGAATTTCTTCAGCTGCCGAAGGAAGTACATCCTCTGTTGTGCTTTCTTGGTGAGGGAGCCGATGTTCAGTTCCCACTTGAGGTCCTGGGAGAGGATAGTGCCCAGGAAGCGGAAGGACTCCACAGTGTTGACTAAGTTGAAAGTATTTTTTTAGTTCCTTCATCCAAGCCTCTGCACAAGTAGTATCTTAACTGTATTTTTGCTGGAAATGCGCCAACACAACTTCCCAAAGTTTTGTTTGTCTGCGCCAAACATTTCAGCCACTACTGTTTCCTCAACTTGAGCCAATACAAAGCTGGCCTTGCTTAAATTAAATTCTGGATCATTATCAACTCTCCTTGGTCAAGCTACAAACCTTGGACAAGTAAGTTAACTAACGCTATATCATTTTGTTGCTTTACTGTATACTGTATGGTTACCTAGCTTGCTACCCTTAGAATGTGGCTGTAACATTAGCTCTGCAGCTAACAGCTTAGTTACTGTTGCTAGTGTAAAGGTAGATGGCATCAAGTGTGTGTGTGAATACAAACGCTGTAATGCCAGTGTTGCACACTTCTTTGTTATTTGGATAACAGTTCTGCTGTTGGTGTTATGGCGTGCGATATCCGCCTTTCTGCTCATTGAAATGACTGAGTGTGCACCTCTGCAAACCAGGGTGATCAGATGAGAATGGCTAAATTCGAGGCATCTTACAGCAGCGGGGGCTACGAGCCATTGCGATACATCCGTTGTAAACATTAGCGCTTGCCGCCCCTCTCCTCCTCATTAGCATTTAAAGCTACAGACACAGAAACAGCGTGTTTTGAGGAAAGCTCATTGTGGGACTGCTTGTAGTGGCTGTAATTATGCACCAAGGCTGAATTTCGGGAAAGATACTTCAGATACAGTAATAGGGAACCACTAAGGCCTATATAAAAGCATCCAAAACACTTATCATGTGACCTTTAAGAGCATTGAGCTCTAGGTTGTTCTGGCTGCACCAGGTTACCAGGTTGGCCGCTTCACACCTATAATCAGACTCGTCTCCACCAGAGATGAGCCCAATAAGGGTGGTGTTGTCCGCAAACTTTAGGAGTTTGACGGACGGATGACTGGAGGTGCAGCTGTTGGTGTTCAGGGAGAAGAGCAGAGGAGAAAGGACGCAGCCCTGAGGTGATCTGGTGCTGATGGACCGGGAGTCAGAGACTTGTGTTTCCAGCTTAACGCACTACTTCCTGTCAGACAGAAAGTCTGTGATCCACCTGCAGGTGGAATCAGGCATGTTCAGCTGGGAGAGCTTGTCCTGAAGCAGGGCTGGGATGATGGTATTGAAGGCAGAGCTGAAGTCCACAAACAGGATCCTGGCATAGGATGCTGGGGAGTCCAGGTGCTGTAGAGGGAAGTGGAGGGCCATATTAACTGCATCGTCCACAGACTTGTTGGCTCTGTAGGCAAACTGCAGGGGGTCCAGTAGAAGGTCTGTGATGGATTTAAGGTGTGCCAGCATCAGGCACTCAAAAAACTTCATTACCACAGAGGTCAGGGTGACGGTCTGTAGTCATTATGCCCAGTTGGCCTGGGCTTTTTGGGCACAGGGATGATGGTGGAGGACTTGAGACAGGCTGGCACATGGCATGTCTCCAGGGAGGTGTTAAAGATGTAGGTGAACACCGGATACAGCTGGTCAGCACAGTTCTTGAGGGTGGCAGGGGAGACAGCGTCTGGCCCAGCTGCTTTGCAAGGGTTCTGCCTCTTGAAAAGTCTGTTAACTTCACTCTCCTGAGTGTCGTCACTGAGTTGGTGGGGAGCAGGGGGGGGGATGGTTTAGGGCAGTCCAATTGTCTTTCAAAACGACAGTAGAACTCGTTCAGGTCATTGGCCAGATGAGAGTCGTTAGTGGAGTGGGGGGCTCTGGGCTTGAAGTTGGTAATCTGCCTGAGCCCTCTCCAGACAGAAGCCGAGTCGTTAGCAGAGAACTGGAGCTTCAGCCTCTCTGAGTACAGTCGTTTAGCCTCTCTCACCGCCTTGCTAAACCTGTTCTTCGACTCCTTGAATCTGTCCTTGTCCCCACTCCTAAACGCGGCCTCTTTGTCCAGCCTCAGCCTTCTGAGTTTAGCTGTAAACCAGGGTTTGTCATTGTTGTAGCTCACCCTGGTGCATGTTGGTATACAGCAGTCCTCACAGAAGCTGATGTATGATGTCACAGCCTCCGTGAGCTCATCCAGACTATTGGAGGCAGTCATGAACATATCCCAGTAGGTAGAGTCCAAGCACGCTCGCAGATCCTTCATTGCCTCACTGGTCCACTGTTTTGATGTCCTCACTGCAGGCTTACAGCTCTTTAGCTTCTGCCTGTATGCAGGAATCAGGTGGACCATGGAGTGGTCTGAGTGACCCAGTGCTGCTCGGGGAACCGCATGGTATGCTTTACTGCTTTACTGAAGGGTAGCAGTGATCCAAAGTGTTCCCTTCTCTGGTAGGGCATTTTTGTATTTGTCTGTATTTGGGGAGTTCTTGAGTGAGATTGCCTTTGTTAAAGTCGCCTAGCACAATAACCAAGGAATCCGGATTTTCATGCTGCACAATATCTGGTTGGCGAGCTCACGTTGAGCCTCGTTGGCGCTAGCCTGAGGGGGCATGTAGGCGCCGACCAGTATGAAAGAAGCAAACATGTGGCGAGTAAAAAGGTTTACAGTTAATAAAAAATGATTCCAGATCAGGAGAACAGTGCTGCAGAATCACTGTCACATCTTCACACCAGCCACTGTTAATGTAAAAACAAATACCACCACGTTTCGTTTTGCCAGAGAGCACAGGGTCACGATCCGCTCTCAGCAGTTTGAAACTTGCTAGCTGTAGCGCAGAGTCTGGGATCAGTTCACTCAGCCATGTCTAAAGCACAAAACGGAAGATGAATGAAAGTCTCTGTTTTTCCACACCAGTAGCTGAAGTTCATCCAGTTTGTTGCTCAGTGAACGCACGTTGCAGAAAATATCGCCGGTAACGCTGTGCGTGCCCCACGCCGACGGAGTTGCATCAGTGCACCGGCTTGTTTGCCTCTCCTACGGCGCTTCGCTGCTCGGATAAAGCCGAGGGTGGCTTTGACTATAATTCCCATTAATTCTGCCGCTGGAAGCAGAAAAGTGGGAAATAAATCCGTATGAGTTGTAGTCCTGATGTCTAGAAGTACTTCTCTTGTTAGAGAACCCCGGAAATCTTTGCAGAACACTGAATTTAAAAAACGAGACAAAAAATAGCTCACCTAACAACCGAGGCTCGTCTCTGTCTGTGTGTGTGAGTTGGCTCGGCCCTCCCTCATGCAGTATAATGCATGTATGATTGACAGGAACAGAATGTGAGGCTGATCAGACAGTCAACACGAATGTGTGTGTGCCTTTGGGCCTATATAATTTGTTTTGCTCTTTGAATTCGTCAATTATTTAAAATAAAATCAATATAATTAATTATTTCATTATTACATAATCATTAAATGTATATAGTCTATATTAATCTATTAAAAATAGAGTCGGCTCTTCAGATATGCAAGCCAGCTCCCGATGTTCACCTACAAGAGCCTGCTCATAGAGCCGGCCCATTCGCGAACGACCCATCACTAGAAGTTAGCTAGCTCAGAGTACAATTTACTGGGGTCAGCTTCTCCACACAGGGCTCTAGACTCAGACCAAATGATCGCTTCCAGTAAACTTATTTTGAATTACCCATTTTCCCCTAAATAAATGTCAGAAATTTGTACGAAGGTCTGTACAAAAACGGACAAATCTGCCACCGACGCGAGCACACCCACAATTACCCTCCCTAGTTCTGTATACAATATTGTGAACTTCAATCATTTTTACAACATCAGTGGTTAAAAAGTGAGTTAGGGAGGCTGGCAGCTAAAGGTTGTACCTGCCACAGTTGGTGCATAAGATGAGAAGAAGGATGGAGAGGAGAAAGAGAAGGGAGAAGATGGCCGTCTCTGGAGACAGGTTTGTCCATGTTGACCCTAAAACCTCTCTGACGAGCGCCATGGCAAAAAACCTTGGTTGGGAAGGTGGGGGTTTGGGAGGGGTCAGGGGAGAGTGAGAAAAAGATAAGAATGAAACTGATTACTGCCTCAATGTCATTTAGACTATCACCTTGGCATGGAGTGGAGGGATGAGAGGAGTGGAGTACAGTGGAGTGGAAAGGACAAGGGATAAAAATAGATTTACAAAAGAGGGCAGAAGAAAAACCTTTTACCCAGTTGTTGGAGAAGGATTTTCTCTGACCAGTTCTTCTCTTACAAGGATGGGATCCCAGATGGGATATCAGGGCTGACACACACAAAGGCTTTTTAATATATATATATTCAAACAAATGCACACTCACACACAAACTCACACGCAAACACACCCACACCCACTTACAGTATGTATCCTGTACATATGTGTATACTGCATATACAGACACACTAAAATACAAAGTGTATACTATGTATGCAATATATACACACATATATATACACACACTCAATAAACATGAACAGCCACACAAGTCTGTAAAACAGGTTGTTTCGACCACACCTGAAAAGACTCTGTTCCTGTCATTGAACAGGTTTCCCAGGTAACCCAGATGTAGGAGATAATTAATTCATTGTACTTGCCAACACACACTCACACACATACACACACACAAAACTCACTGTATTCAAACACACTAAATGAAATGTTCTCACACATACTCTTTGCAATCCTGCACCCACGCACAACTTTCTGTGCTAAGCCACAATCTAAAGAGTCTGTACTCACACAATCAACACATTGTATTCACACACACACACTTATTGATACTCACTTCTTCCAGCTCTACACAGGTAAACAGAATTGCCCGCCAGTCTTGCAGGACCCTAAGATTTCCGTGAATTAAAAGTCACCTCTTCCTCTTCGTATTGAAATAAATGGTCTGCTCCTAATGGAAGTGATTCAGTAGAGATAAGTAGAGAATAGACGTTGTTGGTTGTTAGGTTCACCACAAAACACTTTGATATCTCTTTCTCTATCTCTCCCTTCCTCTCTCACACACCCATTTTGACAGAGAGAGCATGTTTACCCATTGACAGGTTTCAAGATACACACATACATTCACACACACACACGCCTTCATTCCACAGGACAGAGTACAAACATAAAACAGCTCAGGTATGTGTTTAAGTTACAGGAGCCAAACCCATGAACCAGTCAAGGTTTCAGATACCTCTACTGGAAATTTTCATAATAGGAATTTATTATGCACTGTAGACTGTCTGTATATTTGTTGAACTGGGAACAGTTGGGCCAGATAACCTTAAAGGCAGGGTAGGCAAGTTTTTCGAAGCTAGCTATTTTAGCTTCTGTTTGACACGATTCAAACTAAAGCCACTCCCACAAAGCTACAGTAACAAGCATTGAGTGGAGGAGCAGAGTGCGCGCAGGTAGATAAGTAGGTACAGGGCCAGCCCAAGCCATAAGCGAACTAAGCGGCTGCTTGGGGCCCCCATGACCACCAGAGGGCCCCCAAGAGCACTTTAAGTTACAGCTTAATTTTAAATTATATTATGTTAATGGTAATTATACAAATTTGCAATAAACTAAATATTATGTTGACCGGCTGGCAAGGAAGATAATTGCCTACTACTACTGTTTTAATAAATTATCTTGGGGGCCTGCCTTTGTACTCATACAGCAACAATGTTGTCGATTGTTCAAGAACAGAAAAGATCAGTCGGCAATCTCAATCTGACACAGGAAAAAGCAATGTCACTAAAAAAAGACATATTCCTCTGGTGCAGAGAAAAGAAAACAGAGGAAGAGAAAAAACAGCAAGATCAAGGTATGTTTTGCATGATTAATTTGTTTTTAAACATAAAGATACATGAGTCAAACAAGCCTTCAACGTTAGCTAGACCTAGCTAGCTATCATTTTAGTGTTACACTTAGACTAGCTAGCTAACAAAATATAACAATAAAAGCTAGGTTCCCCCCCGTTAAAATGGGTATTTCCTTTGCTAGTATTCATTCACCTAGGTGGATTTACCTAGGCGAATGCATACTAGCTAAATACATTTCAAAATAAATTTCGATTGCCATTGAACTTTGCTATAAGGCGGGTTTGCCAACTTGGATACGCTGTAAGATAACGTAAACTGGCTAGTTGACAGTTAAGCTCGCTAACAAAGCTAGCCTAGAGTAGCTTGCATAGATCCTACCCTTTTGGGGTCACTGTTATAATATTTAAATATCATTGTGCCTCAGTTAGCTAGTTATAGATTAAGAGTTCTACTATGTACTCACATGAATCTTCCCTAGGAGCACTGTTGAAATATTTTGGAGCTGGGCCACAACCAACGCCTCCTGCCCTGAAGTGCCAGTGCTACAGTTGATGATACAGCCAGAGCCTGTTTAAGGAGAGCCTTGCCACTCCCTATTAAACCCCATTGTACCGAATTTGGCTGCAGTTCCACCAGAGTTCCACTGGGGGTGATCGCGAGCGAGTGCATGTTGAATGGGAGTCTATGGAGCTAAACGGCTAAATTAGTCTCTCGCCTGATTGTTGTTGAAAAATCTCAGATTAGATTGTAGTTTGTGCATGTTCAATATGGATTATAGGTCTAAAATTGAATGAACTACTAGTACTTATGTCCTTTTGATTTCTTACATGGTGAGTCGTTGTTGCCCATAACACGCTAGCATTCTGCTACTGAATGCTGATTGGTTAGTAAAGGACTGATACGACCAGAGCCCCCGCTTGATGATATCCGAAGCGGAATCAGAATGTCGGAGCATTAGCAACATTAGCAACAACATTAGCAAGCCAAAACTCTTTCAAGAATGTGTATTGACAGGGAGAGCCTAACCTGTCAGCTGTGTTGTCGATGCCCTGAGAGAAAAAAGTAAGTGACCAGAGCTTGCCGTCAAGCAGTAGCTCTGGTCATACGATGTGTATGACGTCAATGACATTTTCAAAAGCTTTTTAGAACAGAAAGGCGACTTTCAAAAAATCTAAAACCCGGCAGTGTGTATTTTTTTGGCCTCCCCTTCCGAATTCAGAATTCAAATTACTGGACAAAAAATTATATCCTGAGAAAAGTGGATTTTGAGGGGTACCGCTCCATAGACCTCCATTCATCCTGCACTCGCTCGTTAGCGCCCTCACATGGAATTTCAACCAGTTCAGAACCCGGAAGTTTCCCGAGAGTGGCAGTTCTCTCTATATTAGACATTCTCTGATACAGCCATAGAGTTAATATAACTAGAGACAGCTACTTCTGTCTTCCAAGATGGCGTCCCCATACATTTCTATGAAAAGTGCTCAGTGGCGCAGTGAGGCAAGCGAGAGCGCGAGACTGGACGCAGCCATCTTTCCACTTCCGTGTCTTCCGGTCTAGCTTTAAACAGTGGCTCTTTTTTTCCCTAGCTCCGAGACCTCGTGCACGCTTGCAACTAGCTGTACACGTCATACTTTGCGACAACCAGTCGCGAGCATAGATTTATATGGTTATGAGCGTGTGGGCATTGCAGTTGCAGAATCTATGGGCAGAATGGGGTACAAGTCCGAAAAGAATCAGACACATGATGCAAACTTAACGGAAATGTATTCTGTCACTGTATAGTATTCCTTTCACTTGTTTTTTAGGCTATATGGCTAAATATAGGGCTATTCTAGATGAAACTCATCACATATGTCGCTTTTTTTCTTTGTGATATGAGTATGATTTACAACGCATTGTATCGGATGAAATAAACTGTTAACATGAACAGCTCCGTCGTTGTTCTCGCCAGGCAAAGAAAGCTTAATAGTTATTTTGGTAACCGAAATCTTCCATAATGCAGACCATACCCTTCCGGGTTCTGAACTGGTTGAACTGGTTGAACTGGTTTGAACATAAAGTACTGTCAACTTTATGTTCAAACAAAATGCCACAAAATTCACACTGCCTTCAATTTCACATCAGTGTCGAAATGTGACCTGTGTTTTACATCCCTTACAAAAAAGAAGTATATTAAAGTATACTATAAGTATACTAAAATATGGATAGTACACTTTTAGTTCACTTTTGATTTACTTTTAAGAAGTATGCTTAGAAAATAGTTCACTTTTAATATACTTTTAAGAAGTATACTTAGAACATAGTTTACTTTTAATATACTTTTAAGTATGCTTTGAAAATAATTCACTTTTGAATACTGCAAAGTAGCCTGTGTAGTGCACTTTCAGTTCATCAAGTATACTTCCTAAAGAACCTCAAAGTTTACTTTGCAATACTTTCAAGTGCACTTTCATTTAATGTAAGTACGTCAACAAGTAAACTTCTAAATGTAATTTTACTATTATTTACTCATGTATTAAAATGTCTATGGACCCCTCAAACGCCTCAGATCTTGAGTCACTTGGCGAGAACGGGGCCCTCATAATAGTTTACTGCAGATTCGTAGCTCTTCACTACATACTCAATAACGTACTTTTAAGAAGTATGCTTAGAAACAGAAAATGGTATACATTTTTTCTGGAGTAGGATGTATGTTTTCTATTATTATACAGCAAAAACAGTCAAAATAATTTTAAAGTACATTACAGGTTACATTTTGTAGATCCATCTCATTCTAATTATTCATGTCTATGAAAATCTAATGCATTGCACATTGAATCTTTTTTTGTTACTGAAGCTGTAACCTTAATTACTGCTAAAACATTCTGAAACCCTATACTCTTATACTAATAATTATCAATTGGAGTATTAATGGAAAAAAACGAAAAAGCTACTTAAGAATTTGAAGGTTATACTGTCAAACTGACTGAAGAACGAAATAACAACGTGAAATAATGAAGATAGTGTGGCTCATTGGCTAGTCAATTCCCATGATGCAAGGCGGTAAATAGTGTTGAAATTTGCTGATGTAGTGTGGTTTGCACGGTTAAGATTAGCAATACTTAGTTTATAATAAAGTATAGTAGTTCTTGGGGCACCACCTCTGATTCGTGGAAGGGACAGAGGAAACCTTGTTTAATAAAATAGCACTCGTAATAATCAGTCTAATCTTAAGTAGTGAATTCTATGAAAGTAGAGCCGATCATATAACGTGAGAGATGAGCAAGTATTATACACAATGATTTATTTAAGAGAATGTAATTATAGTGAACACATACCAGGTAAGTTATGGGTTAGTTGGGCTAAAGCAGTACAGTAGGCCTAGATTCTAATGCGAGCGCACTACACAATGGTTGCGTAGAGCGCGTGTGAAGGGGGAGGGGGAGAAGTTGAGGAAGAGGTAGAGAGGAAGAGGCTTCTATAGTAACAATGGACGATCAATGGGAACTGACCTAACGATGATTAAGTTAAATCATTTGTAAAATACAATCAAACATCAACAATTCAAACACAACATGCCAATATGTCACAAGTAAGAAATATTGCAAATCGCAGTTACTTTTGTCGGTTTGAAGAACGGAGTCAATGGTTCGTTATGTCCAACGAATATAAAACGGAATCTCTCGTCAAAGTTCCGGGCGCAAAGTGAATGTGCAGGTTATGAGGAAATAGACAAGAGTGTGCACCTCCAGTTGATCCTACGAACGAGCGGGGGTGATTGTACATTTGGGGGTTAAATACCCCAAAGAACAGGGGGTCATCCCTGTGAAGGTGACCTCTCTCATTGGTCAGTTACTTCCACCTGGGCGTTGTCCTGGGACCTGCCCAGAGGTGTGAAGTGGCTGATAGTTTTGAGTTCCATTATCTCAAATGTCCATGGAATGCTCAAACTTCAGAATATAACAATACAACGTTCATAACTGGTTTTGTTTGTATGATACAATTATTTTGATACCAAGATTGACTGATTTAACTATACCTGAAGGGAAGTTATAATCAAACATCAATTAACAACGTTCTAGGTAAATGAGATAAACACATTATAACACATTGACTACTGTCCTTGAATTAGTGTCCATGAGCCATGTAGTCCTTTAGAAAATGTTTGTAAGTCCACACAAGAAAGTTCCTTCAAGTAATTCCCTTTGTTCTGACAATGTGAGACCATGTGGTCTCTGTTCCTGACCCCATGCTGGGTCAGGAATTTGAAGCTCCTGGGAGATAAGGACAAAAGGGGGAAAGACCCTTTCCTCGTCGGGGGTAAGGGAAGGTGTGGATGGTACCATGCTTTGTCTTTGGACTCTCTGCTACACTGATAAGTTTGCCGTTTTTTCGAAATACAAATGTAACTTCATGAATTTCGTTTTTTTAATGTGCCTGCTTAGAATGTAGAGTTTTGTTGCGTGGTAATTGTCATTGTTGTGCTGGTTTACCATTGTAACCATGAGTTAAATGGTACATTTGATAAGAACAGCTGGATTCTAGGAACGTTGTTGAGTATATAGTGAAGAGCTACGAATCTGCAGCAAATTGTTACGAGGGCCCCGTTCTCGCCAAGTGACTGAAGATCTGAGGCGTTTAAGGAGCCCATAAACATTAGTAAATAATAGTAAAATTACATTTAGAAGTTTACTTGTTGACGTACATACATTAAATGAAAGTGCACTTGAAAGTATTGCAAAGTATACTTTGAGGTTCTTTAGGAAGTATGCTTCATGAACTCAAAGTGCACTACACAGGTTACTTTAGAGTATTCCAAAGTATACTTTGAAGTACTTTAGGAAGTATACTTGATGAACTGAAAGTGCACTACACAGGCTACTTAAGAGTATTCCAAAGTATACTTTGAAGTACTTGAGGAAGTATACTTGATGAACTGAAAGTGCACTACACAGGCTACTTTGCAGTATTCAAAAGTAAACCTTGAAATACATTACAAGTGTACTTTAAAGTGTACTAAATGACCTAAAAAGTGGGCCAATTCAGTTTACTTAGTACAAAAAAAGTATATAAATAAGTACACTGCTAGTATACTTTAAGTAACATGATAATAGTATACTTTTTATACTAAGTATACTTACAAAATAAACTTGAAGTATACTTCTCTTTTGTTAGGGATGCTCAACACCAAACGTCTATTAATGGATATAACGTGATCTAACAAGACGTGTTAATAGTGTAATAAATAAAAGCTCGAGAAGTGTGTCTAAAAAATACTTTATTGAACATCTGTCTTTGAAAGGGGCATGTTCATAGAACCATAGGCTACAAGACGTTTCCATCAGATGTAAGTGGGGGTGAAACATTGTCCCACAAAAGCAGTCTGGCTTGATGACACGATCAAAAAAAGAATAATGGGTGTGTTTAACAAAAGCTTCTGAAGGCAAGACTAATATGATTTAAATATATATCATTTCCTATTGTGGTTAACAGTTAAAGTATTAATCTTCGTCTTTGCTCCAGATAGACATGTCAACAATCTATGCTCGCGCTTAACATAATATATTTGCCATCATGTCATGAACGTTTTTACAAAAAATCAAATCAGTTTTAAAATAATGGGAATAAACTATATTAACAACATTTCATGTATGCGTGACAACGATTTGCTAAACTTGCTACAAGGCAACTCAAGCCATTTCTCCCTGTGCTCATTCAATATAAGTATGGCTCATTCAGCTCAATGTAAATCGGCTATCGGCCAATGTGAACTTTGGTGCTCGTGCCCTGTCAGTATCCGCGAGCACATTTGCAGGCAACTTTTATTGACGTATGCAAATAAATGGGGTGCTAGTTTACCCATTTCGGATTGGTTTCAAACTTAGCAAAAATTGGGAAAAATTATTCTATGAAAAAGCTAGTAGTATGAGCCAGGTTCGAGAATTGAACAAAAATTATTGGGGGAGATAGTTTTGTAAATGTTGACTGGAGTTAATAGAATAAAAACGACCGGAAGAGTTGGAAACCTAACCGTAATGCAATACCACCTACATCCACCGGGGCCGTTGCTTAAAGCCGAGGGGCAAGGGGTGGGGGCTTGGATACAGCAGGTCCGTTTTCAACAATCCCAGATCAGTATATATTGTAGGTATTTAATTTAATATCAGTTTTGTAAGAAATAAGAAAATACTGTATCTTTCAGTTATTTGGAGTTGAATGTTTTGCACTTTTGCATGTTGCTAGTTTAAACCATAAGCTATTAAAGTGGTTAACTTGTGTACAATAGATGCATTGTCTGGTTTATTTAGCTACTTTTCAGTATACCACATTAGGTACACCACTTAGTACTGTAAGACTTTGAATACTTAAAGTTCAAATCATCACATGACCAATCTGGGTTTGCTTCTGTTAAAATTAAAAACTGTATAAGGGCGAAATAAATCAATGTTATCATGTAAGCAACATAACTAATAACATTGCTAATTAGTGCATTAGATTAATAGTGTGAGAATAATCAAGCATTAAAATCAATCAATAATATTTGCGTCACAGGGGGGCCCCTAAATCAATTCTGCTTAAGGCCCCATAAAGGCTTGGGCCGGCCCTGATCGACAACAATACAATGTCAATACACATTCTAGAAAGAGTTTTGGCTTGCTAATGTTGTTGCTAATGTTGCTAATGCTCTGACATTCTTGTTCTGCTTCGGATGCCATCAAGCGGGATCTCTGGTCATAGTCAGTCCTTCACTAACCAATCAGCATTCATTAGCAGAATGCTAGCATGTTATGGGCAACAACTACTCACCCTGTAAGAAATAGAAAGGACATAAGTGCTCGTTCATTCAACTATCGACCTATAATCCATGTTGAACATGCAAAAACTACAATCAAATCTGAGATTGCTCAACGACAATCAGGCGAAAGAAACAAATGTAGCTGTTTAGCTCCATAGACTCCCATTTATTTTGCACTCGCTCGCGATCACGACCAGTGGAACTCTGGTGGAATTGCAACCAAATTGGGTACAATGATTTCCTTTTTAAAACACAACCAATCAAAA
Organism: Hypomesus nipponensis; assembly: GCF_054491055.1. Lineage (NCBI taxonomy): Eukaryota > Metazoa > Chordata > Actinopteri > Osmeriformes > Osmeridae > Hypomesus > Hypomesus nipponensis. Next base: position 14,634,031 of record NC_140372.1, on the reverse strand, counting down.
TGACAAACAATTTAATCAGTGCCTTACACCAACTCCTCACATGTACAAACACTCATTGCTTTACTCAACACCAACCAATCATGGCTTTAGATTAGGCCTATACAATAGCCTAATTTGAGTTGATTTACAGTGGTGGGTATAATTTGAACCTTTACTGTAGAAAGTGTACAGGTATGTAACAAAATACTGTAATATACACATGTTCTAATGTACACATACTGTAATAGCTGTTTCAGCACAACACACGGTATACTACAAACAAACATATATTTTAAGTAGCACCCATGCATCCATTGACTGCAATGCACTGCATGATTGGTCACAGTCTGGTGGATTACTGTATCATACCGTGCAACAGTACAGTGACTGTAAGAAGACATTCTGACAATATTGTAGAAAATAGTATATATTACTGTATGCTACAGTTCATGGCACACATACACAGACACCATTTCGTAATCACCTTTTTAAAATTACTGTAGGTAATGTGTGTCTATCCTACTACACTCTTTCATTTGTACTGTGCAATAACCACAAATGTTTATGGTAAAAAAAATACAGTAAATTGGGTTTCAATCTTTTTTTCGGGTTTACCATAAATGTTTCATCATCTCTGCCATTTCAAGGAGCTCATGAAAAAAGAGCTTTAGGTTTTGAATAACTGTGTGTAAATGATATATCCAAAAATGTAATATAAAGACAAAACTGTTTGCAACATGAGACAAATGTGTGCTTTTGAGACGTGTTTGTGATGTTTGGATTGCAGTGCTTCATTTTGCAAGAGAAGCGAGGCATTTTGTGTGTGCAATTGTTGGATTTGTGTGTTAAGTTTTGAAAAAAAGAGGACAAGTAAAAAAAATGTGTGTAAGCATTTGAAAAAATCTGTAATGGAGAGTGGACAGGCTCTCCGTAGACAGGCTCTGGTATCATTGTTCCCGTATCAAGTGCGGCATATATTTCTGTGCGGGTTAAAATCCGATGTCCAAACACAAAGCTCCCAATCTGGTGGGGTGCGGGTTATAGAAAATACGGTTTGTTTTCCAAAAAATACTGTATATTTACTGGTCTAAGGCTATCCTGTAAAATGTCCAAGTTAAATGTCCAATTAAATCCCTAATTTCACTGGATAACAATTAATACATTTATGTATTATTATGCAAAATATTGAAAGAATGAAAAAACTAAGGATGTCCCTTTCCTCTAGCCTGACGTTGTCATACTCATAATTCTAGTCAGAATGAGTCTGAAAACTCTCCGTTGGGCTGTGACTACGGGGCGTGTTTCAACCGAACTCGTAAAACAAATGCCTCTTTGCTCAATTGGATAGACCTACAACCAATCAGAGTAATGTAATATGTTGTTTGTTGAAAAAGAATTCAACCCAAGGGCTCTTTTGTGACGTTGTTGATTACGTTACTGTTGATCATCTGTTCATCATCGTATGAAGCCCGCCCTGGCAATTTCATTGTTCCGCCCAAATCCTGGTTTTATATAGTTGTTCCCAATACGAGACCCTCCAGACCCAACTTCCCGACCAAATTTTTTTGTGGGCGGGGCGAAGTTGGCCTGGCAGCCAGGCTACCTTTCTTCATGAACATGAGAGCTTGACGTGAATGGGGTGCGGAAAGGGACATGGAGAACCTGCCTAGGGAGACAGTCGTGTGACGTCTACTTCTGGATAAGTTGCATACGTCGTCGCCACTACTTCTGGATAAGTACGTTGTCGCCATACTTTTAAGTAGCCTACATTTATAGAGTACATTTATAGTTATAACGTTGAGTAGCCTACATTTTAGAATAAATTTATAGTTATAAAGTTTTTGCCAGTTCATCATTTTGGAGCAAAGGCAATGTCAGAAGATGACTAGTCGGTGATTCATTAGAACATTTGTTGTCTAGTCCTTCAATCTCTCAACAAAATGTAGGCTAATTATTTGGCTAAAGGATGCCACACACGTACATATGAGACAAAAGTTGTGCTATATGCTAGCCCGTCATTAAAAACATTTTATAGTCGGTTGACTGATCGCGTTGTTGTATCCAGTCAAACATCATAAACATTCAATGGTCTAGCCAGTTATCCTGACAAAACATGTAGCATAATGTTCTTAATTTATTGCCAGGACACGGTCCAAGTGGCATACGTAAAAATGTTTTGTTTGGAAATTCCAGGCTATACTTGATGTTACATGTTGATGTTCAGCCTATTTAATTTAACAACTTTCAAAAGGACAATACAGGGAGTAGATAATATCCTGGTTGATAATGTCAAATACGTCCCTTAACACACTCTAGTTGATGCTGTAGCATGTGTACTGACAAGGGTTCTCTGGATCCTCTGCAGTTTGTTTATAGAGCTGGTAGGGGTGTTGAGGATGCCTCTCTGATGCTGCTGAACAGCTAGTTTCATCACCTTGAGGGCCCACTAACTCATGCCAGACTTCTGTTCATTGATTTTTCTTCTGAGAAAAAACTATGACACTGTTTAATAGAACTTGTATTAAGTCAGTGCTGACATTTTGTGTGGTGGTATGGTTTGGGAATCTGAATCTGGCTAATAAGAACAGGCTTGATTGGCTTGTCAGAGTGGCCTGTAAAGTCATTGGGGTAAAGTCCAGCTCTCTGAGCTTTATGTTAGGCAGGTCGCAAGGAAGATGCAGGCCATATTGACTTGTACTGACCATCCCCTGAAGGGGGCGTTTGAGCTCTTGCCTTCAGAGAAGATGAAGGTATAGAGCTCCCACACACAGAACAAAAAGATTGGGGACTCTTTTGTTTGTTTTGCTATTGGGAGGCTAAATATGCATAAATGAATGGCATTCATGGACGGAGCTATGAACTTATTCTGGGTTTTCAACATTAAGTGATCCTTGTACTGTATTATACTGTATTGTGTGTTGTCAGGTATGCTGTTTATGTAGTATTTTATGATGAATTGTATGTATTTTGGTTCCTGTCTACAAACAAATGTCCCCTAGTGAGATCAATAAAATTGACTTGACAAACTAGGAAGAGAGATCATATTTCTTCCATTACAGTTTTTTTGGATAGCTTACACCAGGGGTCGGCAAGTAACTTGGTCCGCGGGCCAGTATTTTTCCTCGTCACTAGATGGCGGGCCAGTGTCTGGGTCACTGCCTATTGAGATGCTGCGATAGGTGCCCTTGCAATACCTACACTCGCAACAACTAGGCCTACATGGAGAATAGGTATACTACAAATAACTAATGATAATAAACCATGTGAATGAGCCCATTGGTGGTCTGTTTGAATAATTTCATTATTTTAACAAACTCTCTCTATCAACATGGTCGTCAGTGTCATCCCAACGTGGTGGGTCGTCATCGTTGGTGCACATAAATACTGTCTCATCCAGTGAGATTAGGATTACTAGGACCTAGTCAAGGTTTTGATGTGAGGTGAATTCAGAAGTTGACATTAATGCTCGCGCGCATAGCGTTGCCGACCCCTGGCTTACACACTAAAATTAGAAGTAGTACACTAATCAGGTGTGTAAGCACTATAAAAAGCAGCAGGTGAGTTCATCGGTTTTCAAGCACAATGGAAAGAGTCAGAGAAAGAGTAAGACGGGGAGGAGAACGAGGAGAAGGACAAGGAGGACAAGGAGGAGAAGAAGGGGAGGAAGAAGGGGAGGAAGAGGAATCAACAGAGGAGGAATCAACAGAGGAAGAGATGGAGGCCATGCTGGAGGTAGAGGAAGAGGAAGACAAGCAGGTACTCAAAGAGGACCGAATCTGTCAATTGAGATCTGCGCAACAATGGTTGACCAAGTTGTCAACCATGGCCTGACGCTGAGGGAGGCTGGACTGCAAGTACAGCCAAATCTAAGCCGATACACAGTGGCAAGTGTGATAAGAACATTTAGACTGGAAAATAGGTATTGTAAAAATATCATCATATCAAACACATCTGCACGGTTTCAGTAACTGCTTACAGTACTGTATTCTATGCACTATCAGCACTTCTGTTACCTTTTCCTGTGAAATTACTGTACTATTGTATACTGTTTTTTTTCTACATGGGATTACAGTTTTTCACAATTGCTAAAACACATTCTTGAAACAGTCACCCATTTTCTCAAAACTGTAAACACAAAACCTCATCTTCAAGCACTATTTAAAAAACCTCGAATTCTCTTGCAAAATGAAACTTTCGCCTCAAAACAGTTTTACCTGTCCTCAAAATCAAACTTTCACCTCAGAACAGATTTACCTGTACTCAAAATCAAACACTGCTCTCAAATCATAAACAAAGTGATCAAACTGATATACACTATCAAGCAGTCAGTAAACAATACACCAAAAAATTGAAAACACATAGTTCAAAACATATAGTTCTCAAGGAGGCATTTTTACGTAATCTCAAAACTAATTTCATATGTATCCGTCATTGTCTTTTGATGAATGAAAACATGTTCTATCATAGTAGCTCAACATTTATCAGAAATTACTACTCTGCTTTGCTCTTTGCAATTGTTCTTGTTCTTTCTCCTCCTTGTACCCCTATACAGTACTACACTGGCCTTGCATAGTTTGTCACCAAAGGGCACTCTACAACGTCCCTGTTGGCAACACGAGTGGGGCAGAATGTTAGGGAAATCTGTTTGTTTTGTTATTCGTTTCTGGATTTTTTATTTCATTACAGTAATTTTCTATATCGGCCGATATATCAGAGTACTATACCCTGCATCTCACTACCCACAACTCACTCTTGTTCTTTGTTGATATAAACCTGCAACCAGTCTAAATCTATTGAGCATTCAGTACTGTTACTGTAACAAATGGAAAGTGCAATGTTCAGGGCCATACCATTTGTTACGTACGTAATTGTACAATATAGAGCTTACAATGCACTGTACTACAGTATACAATACTATACAGTAAAAGGGACAAAAATCAAAGGAGTGAACATGTGATCAATGTGCTTCTTCTTGTCTTTGCGCTGGGTCAGGGTCATTGACATCACAAGGAATATTTTCCCACCGTCAACAACCTGTTTGCTCTCTGAACTGGCTTATATTGGTTGTCACATCATTTAAAAACAAGTGAAATCAATTTTGAGTGGTTGTGTTTAGTCAATGACATGTTTTTTCTATTTGTATTTGATTGTTGCCATTTGTGTTTACCAGTATGGATGACATGTCCATTAGAGTGCAGAATGTGTTTTGAGAATGAGAATGTGTTTAGAGTTTTGCTGAAAAGTCTATGTGAGATTTGCAAATTGTGTTTTACCATGTGAAATGGTTTAAGGTATTGACAACAGACTGCACAATTAGCTACATGAGTTTAGGCAACTGATAACTTTGTTCAGCCAATGGGTTTTAGTGTTTTAGCAATTGTGAAAAACTGTAAGGGTCAGGAACGACAAGCGGGAAGGCCTCCTATGTTCACAGAACAGCAAGAGAGGGAGATAGTAAACATGCTTTTGGCCAACAATGCTATAACACTCAATCAGCTCCGAACTAACATTGTCAATGACCACGCCAGTTTCAACGATATCCATCAGGTCTCAACATGATTATGCAGAGGTATGTATTCACTTTAGCAGTGTGATCTTGCATACTGTCTCATAATCTTTTACTGTACTGTAATATGTATACTACATCTACACAATTTTGCCTGACACTGTTCTTCAGAGAGTTTTACGAATGGATTGAGAGGAGGTCCAGCATGAGTTCATTTACGTAGATGAGGCTGGGTTCAACCTGACGAGAGCACAAAGGAGGGGAAGAAACATCATTGGTCACAGGGCTATAGTCAATGTCCCAGGGCAACGTGGGGGTAATATAACACTCTGTGCAGCCATTACACAGAATGGGGTCCTCCACCGCCATGCCAATATGGGCCCTTACAACACAGCACTCATACTTACATTCTTGGACCAATTGCACAACATAACCGCAGCAAATCCAATCTATCATATGCAATACATTGTTGTCTGGGACAATGTGTCTTTTCACCGCTCTGCTCTGGTTCAGAACTGGTTTCAGCAACATCCACATTTCACCGTCCTATGTCTTCCACCATACTCTCCATTCCTCAACCCTATAGAAGAGTTTTTCTCGGCATGGCGGTGGAAGGTATATGATCTCCGTCTCCAGGCTGAGGTACCCCTCATCCAAGCCATGGAGGAGGCCTGTGACCAGATGGAGGTAGCAGCAATGCAAGGATGGATTTGTCATTCAATACATTTCTTTCCAAGGTGTCTTGCTAATGACAACATTGCCTGTGATGTTGATGAAATTCTCTGGCCAGATCCAGCTTGGCAAAGAGACAATGTTTTTTTACAGTAAACTTACAGTACAATACGTAAAGCTACATTTAGTTACAGTACTATTAATCTCCATGTCAATATTTTGGGCGTGTTGAGAAATTAATGAGTTTCTTCAGTCTGCAACATTGGTCTTGTGTAGTGTTTGGGGAATTTATTATATTTTTACTTTGTTGATGGTAGCCTACTCTAATCATAGGGAAGTAAAAGTGTTTTAGGTTTATCACAGAAGAGTGTAACTCGTGCAAACAGAGTATAGTAATGTGAAACGTGTGTGTTTCATATGGTAACAAAGTGTGGTTTTTAAACAGAAGTGTATAGTTTTTACAAGAGTGTTTAATTATGCAAAGGATCTGTAGTGTTTTGCTAATTGGGTGTGTGGTTTTGCTAATTGTGTGTAGTGTTTTGAAAACACGCGCCCTGTTTTGAAAATTGTGCTTAAGCAATCCAGAAAAACTGTAATAGCTTCTCTCAACTGCCTCCCTGTAAATACAGAATCTAATTCCTCTAATCTAATCCTTCATCTCACCTACAAAGCACATAATGGTCGGACTCCATCATAACTTGCTGAGTTTATAAGGCTGGATGTCACCCTGTCCCAATCTCTCATTCTAAAATCTAGAGTTGCTGGACGTAGTCTCTGCTTGATGGGTCTCACACCTCATTGTGTAACTTAGTGTCACATTGCTAAGTCATGTGTTGATAAGTAAGGGTCAAGATGTGGTGTGATTGGTTGTTCTTGTGCATAAAGGGAATTGTGAAGCATTGTTCTGTGTATTCATCTCCTGAGACCTTCTCCTCAGCTCTGGCTTGTCCTATTCCTTCTTCCTCACCTCTTACTCTCTCTGGTTTACAATAATCAAGGTAGAGTAGGTAAGATTTAAAACCGTCGCTTTGTAAAATCTTTACCTTGTAATTGATTTCATTCATTTGCAATGTTCTTAAAAGTATATCTAATTTCACCTTACTTTGACCATTCTTGCTCAGATTTAACCCATAGTCAAATAACTACAATTTCCATTGGTATTGACATAATTTGGTTAATGTAACACACTATTCAGTTTCCCCTCTTCCATTAAACCATAGGGGAAGTTTTTGCTGTTTGGCAAATATTAAACACCCTACAAACGCATAGTACTTTAATACCCGACTAGAATCCTGCACTCCCAGAATATTTGATATATTATAAAAATGGTTAAAAATGCAGTTGTCTGAAGTATGGTGGACAGATAATATTGTTTAAAGAATTGCTGTGTGAAATCTTATTAATGGAGGATGATCATCCTTAAATAACCATACAGATTTTTTTATAATTGGAAAACCGTAGTTCTTATCCTCAATATAGTATGACCAGTTCAGGTGTGTGATTCAAGATGGATATGAATTAAATCTGGATATTGTGACTACAAATGTGTGGCCTGAAAACGCCTATTCTTCCTGAGGAGAATGAAGAAGTTTGGCATGGACTGTCATCCTCACTAACTTTTACAGATGCACTATATGGAACATACTGACTGGTTGCATCAGTGTGGTATGGCCTATATAGTGTATTCCAGTCTTCTGAGTTGCTCAACCTTTTATCAGACACCTGCACTTTAAAGATCTATAATGAATATGTTGATTTTGTCTTGTACTTGTACTCGGTGATTCACTTCATTGACTTGGTACTTTCACAGCAATTGGGTACTATCTAATGTCTTCAGTCTTAACCCTGTAAGTTTGTCTGCAGTTGTGAATTTAATGGTATAGAATCATGTGTTAAAGCTTTATATTATGAGCAATATCAATAGGCTAGTGTGTAAAAAATAAACTTTTGTATCAGGTTATAACAGTCTGCTGGTTTTGTTAGTGTTGGTGCACAAAAAAAATGTAAACCTTTACTGATGGTCTGAAGATGTTTAATTTGCTATTTTGCACTTCTACACCAGTGCTAAACAGAGAACTGTAGTCAGAAGACAAAATTATAAATTAAAACTCCCGTTAGCAATAGGCTACATTCATTAGTAACTCATTGGCACCACCAAGTTAGCAAACACATCAAATAAACTCAATACAATTACTCTACACTGTTGCCACATGTTGGGAAACAACAAAATACAAGCACTATAACAAATGTAATGAATGCAAACTTTACAAGCATGAAACAAACTGTATTGGTCACGTAGACTATTCTAGGTTGTGGTTCAGTGCAAGCACGGCTTCTTCGGAGGCTATAATTGTTAAATCCTACTTGAGAAAGGACACTGTTCACAGCTGTCAATAGGAAATTACCATTACCTGAATGACTTGTAGTGATTGGGAAATTATGCCTGTTCTGATGATGGCATAAACCATGTTAGATTGTTGGCCCCATGTGCATTGTTTGGGTCTCCTTTTCCTGTCTGTTTCTGTGTCTTTGTTTCTGTTGCAGGATGGCTGGCAGGTAGAGGAGCTGTGATTGCTGCTAGAGCACACCTGTGATCTGTGCCTCGGTCCTGTACCCTAACAAGCTGGGTCTCTCCATAACTAGCAGGAACATCACTGTTTGCTTTTTAGTTTGTAATGATTCTCTACACACTACACTTGCACTGATCCCACATCCACTCCCTACACTACTGATTTACATGACCCTCACATGCAACAGTTTCTTTGTAAGCACATTTTATTAAATAAATACAGTGTTATCGTTATTTCACTTCCTGAAGTCCCTAAGTATGCATCTAATTTTCCTATGAACCTGGTTATGACAGCTTTAAACAAGTACTGGTTGGCTACACACCTCATGCCGGTCTTATACAGATGTGTGTATTGGCACTTTGAAAGGTTTGAATTATTATAACCACATATCAATGTAAAATTGTTAAATCCACTGCAACAATAGGACAAAGGAACACCAACAAAATGTGAATAGCCTATAAACAATGAGCATACTACAGGCTAGAGGCAATTCTAGGTTTCAAAACTGGGGGTGCAAACACATGCTCAAAATTAATACTAGATCTACTAGAGAATTAATAATTAGAGTACAACAAATCATGATAGAACATACAACTCTGACATCACTTTAAAGTGTTCTATAAACATTTCTTCGTTTTTTTACATTAATTTGAAAATGTAATGTTTTCATCCCAACAGTAGGGGGGTGCAAAAGCACTCCCTGCACCTGCGGTAAAATCCTCTATGCTACAGGCTGTGCACAGTTGGCTACTATAGTTTTCAATAAAGACATTTTAACATATAAAACATGTAGCCTTATGCACGACTTGATTTCACTCAAAAAGGTTTGAAAAAACAAGTAAATGAAGTTCTAAATAAAGACATTTTAACATATGAAACATGTAGCCTTATGCATGACTTGATTTCACTCAATAAGGTTTGACAAAACAAGTCAGTGACGGCGGCGACTTAGCTACTTAGTAGGTGTGTTGTTTGGCGACGACGTCTGTCTCACACGGCTTAGGCCGATTTATACTTCTGCATCTCCGTTAACGGACAGACGCACGCACGGAGTCGGACGGGTTGGTTGAATTTATACTACTCCGACGGCTCTGCGTGCTGAAAGCTATTCACCGCTAGAACAGTATATGGCGCTGCACTGCAATGCTCGCTAGGTTATCGAAAAGTCAAAAATTTACAAATTAGCCGCTTCATCAATAAAATAAGCACATTCTTAGCAACTACACTGCCCATGTCTCGTCACATTTCAATTCGTCGTCGTCGTCGTCATCTGCCGCTTGTCCGGGGATCGGGTCGCGGGGGCAACGACCTAAGCAGGGAGGCCCAGGCTTCCCTCTCCCCCGCCACTTCCACCACCTCTTCCTGGGGGACCCCGAGGCGTTCCCAGGCCAGCCGAGTGACATAGTCCCTCCAGCGTGTCCTGGGTCTTCCCCGGGGCCTCTTCCCACATTTCAATTCAGATGTTGATTTACATGTACTGTTTAGTTGAAATGTGAATTGTAAAAACTTACAACAATGGCGGTCAAAGGATTCTGTTCTCTTGTTGGTCGGCAACCCCTCCCGCCCCTGACGCAAGCGGTTCTTAATACGGACCAATCACAGCCAAGGGGTATCCGTAAAAAGAGCACGGACAGACGGATAGTCAGGAAAATCAGGAGGTACACGCAGAGCTCTGCGAGGGTTCTGCGAGGACACGCAGAGGGCGTTTCTTGACGGAGAGGGCGTTCCCCGTGTGCGTGTGCGTAAAAACGCAGAAGTATAAATCAGCCTTGAGTGGCGACGTACTTATCTCAAACGTACTTAGTAGGCGCAGGGGCGTAGCCAGTATTGGGCCAGGGCGGCACTGGCTCGCCCACATTACTCACTGGCCCGCCCAGGCAAGTTTGATCAAAATGCATTTTTAGTTTATTTTTATTATTCAAATGTATTTAAGAAGATATATTAACATAAATCTGATTTATAGTTGACTGGTGCGTGTGTTTAATTTGTTTTACGAATAAAATGTAAACTGTTGAAGCAAGTTGCAGAACGATAAGAGTTAGCTGTGGTTGTTAGGGGTTCCGAAGACTCTGGGCGGCCTTTAGCCAGCTGACTTTGCTAGACTAGCTGCTTTTTAGCCAATGTAGCCTACTAACATCGCCACAATAATGGCTAAACAAGTGACGTGCCCCGGACGTTTTTAGCCTGTCGTCTGGTAGGCTACATTTGCCCTGTCATTATGCCTCAATGTGTATCGAATTCTGCTTAGATTCATTTTTTGCCTTCTGCCTGCTCCGTTTTGTACTTGTAGTAAGTGTGCGCTCTGCGCTTGTCATCTACCCCAGTCTCCACTGAGTAGCCTGTTCGTTCCACTATGCTTGTTTGTCCAGCCTTTATTGAGCTCTGTTGGTTGAACATGATGTTTAGATAGTGTTTGTTGTTGCCTTTGCTGAATATTGCAAAGTAGGCTAAAGGTGTCACTGTTTTTGCAGTTGGTCTATTATTTTTTTCTACAGCTCTAACACGGTGTCGTAACTGGGTGCAAGCGTACGACTGTCGCGTAGCATCGGACGCTCTCTGTCTACACTGTATCCGTCAAATTCACTTCTGTTACGTAAACTAACCACATGTGCTAGACTACAAAGCTTTAAACGCGAGCAACAACAACAAATTGAAACAGGGCATCCAACAAAAATGTCTGCCAAAACGTAGCGCTAATTATTATAAGTCTTTTTTTTTATAGGAAAAATTGTAGGCCCATTCACTTTTGCACTGGCCCGCCCAAAATACAATTTCTGCCTGCGCCCCTGAGTAGGCGTAAGGTTTTTTATACTTTCGAACATGCCTCAAGTCGCCGCCAGTCTCTCGTTTGCAGTCCCATTAGTCCCAAAAATCCACACGGTCTGGCAGCGACCTATGGTTAGGCTGCTCCTTCTCCTGGTAAGCCTAGGAATGTCCCTTTCCGCACCCCATAGACGTACACCTCCTGAATTTTCTAACTATCCGTCGTAATTTCAGAGAGCTACGGAGACCTACGGACACCCCCTTGGCTGTGATTGGTCACTATTTAGAACCGCTTGCGTCAGGGGCGGGGTTACCGTGATAAACAGGACGAACCAAGCCCCCACCCCTCGGCTTGAGGCAACAGCCCCGGTGGATGTAGGTGGTATTGCATTTCCGATTTTCTACCCGACTCGTCCGGTCGTTTTTATTCTATTAACTCCAGTCAACATATCTAAAACTCTCTCCCCCAATAATTTTTGTTCGATTCTCGAACCTGGCTCATACTACTGGCTTTTTCACAGAATAACTTTTCCTGATTTTTGCTAAGATTGAAACCAATCCGAAATGGGTACTACTAGCAGCCCATTTATTTTCTTACTTCAAGAAAAGTTACCTGGAAACGTGCTCGCGGATACGAACAATGAACGAGCACAAAAGGGAGCATCAGCAAATCGCTGATTTACCTGAGCTGAATGAGAACAAGGAGAAAGGATTTGATAATCTACAACTGCCTGCCTTTATTGTAGCACGTTTTACAAATGGTTGCACATACATGAAGGTTGTTTGTACAGTTAATTTCAGTTATATTGAAGCAGATTTAACAATTTTGTAATGAACGCTATTATGCTCATGGCATGACAAACTTAATTATAGCCTAATATAATTAGTTATAACATCGGGGCATGTTACGGCGTCATTATATACTGTTGACATGTTATTCTGAGGCAAAGACAAAGATGAATAAATCATGTCTGATAATGTCAATATTGTGGTCGTTATATTGGTGGTCGACCCAATATGGTCGTTATATTGTTAGAACTTTATGTCAGTTAACACCACAACGATGGCATTAACAATAAGCTAGTAATAGTAAACAACACTCATCATCATTATAATAGTAACAAAGGTATAGGCTTAATTTGTTTTGCAAAGCTAGACCAACGACGGAGCCAGACATTCAGGTTTACAGTTTATTTATCCGACACAATACTTAAGCAGTTAAACTATAAACACGAAGCAAAAAGAGCAACGTATAGGCCCTGCACGCATAATACTACAGTACTAATAGATATTGATTTTCGTAAAGTTCGCATGTAGGCTATCTGCTTCTTGATCTGATTTGTACCACATTCTGACAGTTTTCTAGCCTGACGTTGTCATACTCATAATTCTAGTCAGAATATGAGTCTGAAAACTCTCCGTTGGGTTGTGAGTACGGAGCGTGTTTCAACCAAACTCGTAAAACAAATGCCTCTACGCTCAATTGGATAGACCTACAACCAATCAGAGCAACGTATTATGTTGTTTGTTGAAAACGAATTCAACCCAAGGGCTCTTTCGTGACGTTGTTGATTACGTTACTGTTGATCATTTGTCCTTCATCGTATAAAGCGCGCCCTGGCAATTTCATTGGTCCGTCCCGATTCTGGGTTTTCTGTAGTTGTCCCCAATACGAGACCCTCCAGACCCAACTTCCCGACCAAATTTTTTTGTGGGCGGGAGAAGTTGGGCTGGCAGCCAGGCTACAAAAATGTGAGATTCAGCAAAGAATTGACCATAACCTAGTTAGTGGGTGGCGGGGGTGGTACATTATGTGCATTCCAAAATGATATCATCAAAATAGTACATTTCTTGTCTGTTTTTCCTATTTTTTAGGATGATACTGTCATTTCTAAAGAAGACATCGAGTGCTTGCTACGGCTCGGGACAACACTCTGACTCCCAGACTAGTCCATACAGTTTCAAAAGCTTCAATCTCCATCACTTGACACAGAACAACACACACTGTCCTCCTGCTGTGTTCTGCCTTATTCCTACCTATTTTGAGGATAACAACTATACTATAATTTCACTGTCTATAATCTGTGGCAAAATGTACTTAAAGATATGTGAAGATAATTCTGTTTTGTACATGTTTTCTACCTTTTCCACCCTTGTAGAGAAGGAGGTTGGGGAACGTCTTAATGCCAGAACCTCACTGAGGCAGAAAGCATGTTTATCCTGCCACTAAATCCGGGACACATTCTAGCTTTTGCAACGGGAAGCAGCAAAGTTCCTGCAATTGGATTTGTTCCAACTCCAACTGAGTTTTGTCCATGATGACACAAAACACCTTCCCCTTGTTCACACATGCTCAAATGAGTTTCAGATCTTTGTTAACAGAAATAATCTGGCAGATGTTGATGAATTTGATTACCATTTTTTTGGTGGCTCTAATGAATTTTCAAGAGGGTTTACTGCAACAACCAATTCTTGCAAGTCCTGGTGGTTAAGTGGGCAAAAAGAGTCATGTGCAAGAGATGCTGATACTAAGTCCACTGTTCTTTCGTCAGTTGCAGTTTCAGGATTGTTAAATAACAGAAGATGTCTGTCTAGTGTGAAAAGCTGAACTGGGGTTCTGTTGGCTTCAGAGGAGATTGAATGATTATTAAATGCAGCTTTAAACTCATCCAATGTCCGATTGAGCCTGGGAATGTGCACATAATGGAGAGAAAATAAATCAGATTCATTGTCTGTGTCCAAAGCCTCCATTGACTCTAGCTCGTAGAAAATAGGTGCAAACACATCACGTCAGTTTCTGTTCAGGTCCCGATTGAATCGTTCGATTTGTTGATTATGTACAGAGATTCCAGTCAACGCAGAATTGTCACCTCTGTGCACTCATGTCTTCCCAAATACGGACATTCTCCCCTCCATGATCTGTTCTGATATGAAGTGGCCGGCCAAATTCACTGATGGCTGTATTGAAAAGGTCCATAACAGGTTCAGCCCAGTTGTTGTTGGAACACTGGACAAACGTTTACATTCTACTGTAACCATCCATTGCTTAATGGACAACTAATTTCCATCTAATAAGTTTATGATTGCCATCTACATGCCATACATAGTTTGGAAAAGGCACAGTGTATACTCGTCTTTGTATTATTCCTGTTTTCCTGGACTCCACCCCAGCAGCATCAACCCCTTTTACGGAGTCTCTGAGACGATGTGTCTGCACCACAATGTTTCTGGCACGTAAATGTCCAATAAGCATAACTTCTCCTACATGAGGATGCTCTGATTTGATGTCACTTATGGTTGCATCCAATTCTTAAACGGAAATGTCACAACATTTTGTGTGCCTTATGTTATATTCCCGCATGAGTTTGTATAATGTCGGTCTGGATATCCGCAGGACCGAAGCTACTCCAGAGAGTGTTGTCCCGAGTCGTAGCAAGTATTGTTTTCAGTGTTGTTTTCAATTAAAAATTTTTTTTGCACGAAGCAATCCGAACCACTTTTCCAAAAACGAACCCTAAGTAAGGTATGTTGATGTGTTTAGAAACATATTTAGCATTCTACCTATGCTAGATACAGGAGACTTTAGCATTGCTAATAGGCTAACTTTGAGCGACAAAATCATACTTACAGCTTGCATTTGTGATGAGCATAGGGTTGGAACAGCACCTCTTTTCAGCAACAGCGGCTTAGCAAATCCTTCTTTAAATTGTCCCCAGGTTTTGAAAGTGTCCTCGGTGAAATGGTCTGAGCAAATTAATACTTAAGCGCCGTACTTAATAGGGATATTCCCATAGATAAGTATCAGCCATGCCTGTCTAGTGTCTTGTTCTTTGGGAAGATGGTGAAAAGTGTCAGGATTCTCGGTACAGCTTGGAACATTGCATTTACGGCACTCCATTTTCAATATCTTGAAAACGTATCTTTCTTTTTTGTAATTCTTCTGGAAGTACAGAGCAGCGTGCAGCAAGCTAACAAAGTGTTGGAGATCAACATGACCTCCGTTTATGTTCCTGGACCAGAAAACCAGAGGGCGGGTAAATGTAAATTTTGGGGCGTGAAAAAGTTGATGCTGCAACTTGTGACGTCACACTGTTTCAAAAGCTAGCGTTTGCAAGTTGCAGTTTTGAAATAGTAGTGAGAAGTGACGTTTTTATAAGAAAGAGTTTTCAATGGACTTTAAGGTTCACTGTATGTCTATTTTACACACCAAACTGTAATTTTTCAACTATGACAAGGTAAAATCGGTTTTGCAATCCCATTTAATGTAATTGAGACTAAATAAAAAGAGGGTTTGGTTTTTTCCACTGGAAAGGGATGGGAACTTATACAGGATAGAGAGCTGTGTTAGTCAGAGCATGTTTGAACTGAGTTGTAAATTATTGGAGCAAGGTTAGGGTTAGGGTTAGGTACAGAGTGCCATTAATTAAACCCGAGCAAGGTGTGCACATTATTAATGGCCCAGTTTCCCAGACATGGATTAAACCTGTAGTCCAAAAGTAAGAGAAAAAGGATGAGGCTTAATCCATATCTGGGAAACTGGGCCATATCGGCTGTAAGAACAATAATAGACAACAAATGTGAACAGATTTAATCTCCATTCCGCTATGTTGCATTGTCTGAGAGAGATCTGGTGCATTCCTTTGCCATTTGGTAGGCTATTGAATGTTTGAATCCCTTCTGACAATACATGGGGCATAGCGCACACAGATTGTTTTTCACTCACACTTTAGTGGTTGTAAAGTTTCAGCATAACACTTTTGCTCTGCGCTTGGAGTCATTATAGGCTATGGTTGCATTCATCCCAGTTCCCCAGTCGAGGTGCATAGTTTTCGTAAAATGAATGACACTAAATATTTAGCCATGAAATGCTTGTTTTGATGACTAGAAAAACAAATTGTAGGCCTAGAGTAGGCTACATTAGGCAAAGTCCCAGAGTCACATATATTTATGCACAAAGTTGAACATGTTGTTTATGAAATGTCTAAAGTTGGCCAATTCAGAATATTAAGGTCTAGCTTAATATTCTAACACAAGGGGGTTAGTATATTATGCAGTGTACATAATGCACGGTACATTTAACATCCCCCTCCTTGAGTCACCACCTTACCGCGGTGGAGGGGTTTGCGTGTCCTAGTGATCCTGTAAGCTATGTTGTCGGGGGCTTTATGCCCCTGGTAGGGTCACCCAAGGCAAACAGGTTCCAGGTGAAAGACCAGACAAAGCGTGGGGGGGTGCTGGAAAGCACTCCTCCCGGGGATTCCCTCGTCCTCCTGGGGGACTTCAATGCTCATGTGGGCAATGACAGTGAGACCTGGAGGGGCGTGATTGGGAGGAACGGCCCCCCCGATCTGAACCCGAGTGGTGTTTTGTTGTTGGACTTCTGTGCTAGACACGGCTTGTCTATAACGAACACCATGTTCAAGCATAAGGGTGTTCATATGTGCACTTGGCACCAGGACACCCGAGGTCTCAGTTCAATGATCGACTTTGTAGTCGTGTCGTCGGACTTGGGGCCGCATGTCTTGGACACTCGGGTGAAGAGAGGGGCGGAGCTGTCAACTGATCACCACCTGGTGGTGAGTTGGCTTCAATGGTGGGGGAAGACGCCGGCCAGGCCTGGCAGGCTCAAACGTAATGTGAGGGTCTGCTGGGACCGGCTGGCGGAACCCTCTGTCAGAAGGAGCTTCAACTCCCACCTCCGAGAGAGCTTCGATCATGTCTCGGGGGGAGCCGGGACATTGAGTCCGAATGGGCCATGTTCCGGGCCTCCATTGTTGAAGCGGCTGACCGGAGCTGCGGCCGCAAGGCAGTCGGTGCATGTCGCGGCGGTAACCCTCGGACCCGGTGGTGGACTCTGGAGGTGAGGGATGCCGTCAAGCTGAAGAAGGAGGCCTATCGGACTTTATTGGCTGGTAAGACTCCTGAGGCAGCTGATGTGTAGCTGATGTGGCGGTCGCGGAGGCAAAAACCCGGGCATGGGAGGAGTTCGGCGAGGCCATGGAGAATGACTTCCGAACGGCTTCAAAAAGGTTCTGGACCACCATCCGGCGGCTCAGGAGGGGGAAGCAGTGCTCTGTCAACACTGTATACAGTGCGGATGGTGCGCTGCTGACCTCGACAGGGGACGTCCTGGATCGGTGGAAGGAATACTTTGAAGACCTCCTTAATTCCACCAACACGCTTCCCGACGTGGAGGCAGAGTCTGGGGACATCAGGGGGGGCCCTTCTATCTCTGGGGCTGAGGTCGCCGAGGTGGTTAAAAAGCTCCGCGGTGGCAGGGCCCCTGGGGTGGATGAGGTCCGCCCGGAGTTCCTTAAGGCTCTGGATGTTGTAGGGCTGTCTTGGCTGACACGACTCTGCAACATCGCGTGGACATCGGGGACAGTGCCTCTGGACTGGCAGACTGGGGTGGTGGTTCCTCTCTTTAAAAAGGGGGACCGGAGGGTGTGCTCCAACTTTAGGGGGATCACACTCCTCAGCCTCCCTGGGAAAGTCTATTCAGGGGTCCTGGAGAGGAGGGTCCGTCGGATTGTCGAACCTCAGATTCAGGAGGAGCAATGTGGTTTTCGTCCTGGCCGTGGAACAGTGGACCAGCTCTATACCCTCCGCGGAGTCCTGGAGGGTACATGGGAGTTCGCCCAACCAGTCTACACATGTTTTGTGGATTTGGAAAAGGCGTTCGACCGTGTCCCTCGGGGGCTCATGTGGGGGGTGCTCCGAGAGTATGGGGTACCGGTTTCCCTGATCGGGACTGTCCGGTCCCTGTACGACCGGTGCCAGAGTTTGGACGTATAGTTTTGCGTCTACGTTAACTTGTTTGAGGTGTGAATTCTTGCTAAATTTCTGGTATTTCTGGTGTTCTCCTGCAACGCCACTGAGAGCGTTCACTTGACCATGAGAAACCCGATAGCAGTTGTCAGTTTATGCCAATAATACAATTACTCCGTTTACATGTGTAATTAGTAATGTGATTACTCAAACACGTCTACATGATTCTTTTTATTAATCCTTGTATGGTCCACGGACAAAACGTGCACCATCATCCTTCTGCAAAAAAGTGTCGCCGTGTCTTCCTGTATCAGCCCTAACTTAAGACTGCTGTATGTTTCATTCAATCAAAACATTGAATCCTACTAAGAAAGACGAGTAAACGCACTCAATGATAGGCTACATCTGCTACTGATATTACTATCCCAACTATAATTTCAGCTGTTAAAACTATAATATTCTTGTTACAACTACAGCCTACTTCTTCTGTTTAACAGTTCAACTTTCAGCTTCTCCCGCATTGTAGGCATTTTAAGCTCTTATAGCTTTGTTGATGCAGTTCAGCTTCCATACTGCCTATTGAAATTCAACTATTTCTTCGATTGCTTCACAACGTTCAAACGTATTCTCCCGCATAGTTCAGTATTCCAACGCATTTTCAGCAGGAAATGCATGTTCTAGTTCAAAACGTTCTTCTTTGTAATTCCTTATAAGTAGCATACACAGAGCAGCGCGCAGCTAAACTAGTATCGGAGATAGACGCTACCTCGGGCTGGTCTGGATGTAAATTATGGGGCGTGACAAAGATACAGACCAGAGCTAATAAGAGGGCGATCACCGGTCCTACGTAGGACCGGTAGCTTTGTTGAAAAGCTAGCGTTTTACAGCCACATTTTTTCTTTTTGAGATTTGAATAGGAAAGAGGTGTCAATGGACTTTGATATTCACGGTATGTTCATTTTACCCACCGAACTGTCATTATTCAACTATGACAAGGTAAAATCGGTTTTGCAGTCAATTGCCCCTTTAAAGGAAACATTTTAAAAGTTAATTCAAATATTCATATTGATGATGCATTCACTTAATCAATTATGAGGCATTGCCTTCCCCGACACGAAAGTAGATTAACTGCTTTTCTAAGCCAAAAGTATCGGTATTGGCAATACTGGCCCTGTATTTATCCATCGCACACCCCTAGCAGCTGTAGAGTGAGGCGATAGAGGATCCCTCTAGATTGAAGAGAGCTTGATCGACTGGTGAAGTCTGCCTGGTGTGTAATACTGTTCATTCACCAATCAGAAGCTTTAACCCGCCCCCTGACTTGGTGACGGGGGACGACGGATTTATTTTGCTGCAGAAAGTTACACCGTGGATAAATGTAAGTATAAATAAATAAATGTAAGTATAAATAAATGTGAACACATTAAAACGTAAATATATATATACACACAAATACATGTAACATTTATATATTTAGTGTCTCATTTAACTTGTAATTTATATATTTTGTCTGTCAATTAGGCATTACATTATATAATTAGTCATTTATTTAAGCTTTGTGTTATATTTATTTATTAAGTTTTGGCCCCTATAATCCTCCATATACATAGACTTACAATTAACACAAGCGTTCACACACGTCACGTAGGCGTCACACTGGCGTTGTGCACACAGACGGGGGGAGTTGCAACTGTTTGTGTGTGATTTGGGACTTTCTGTCTTGTTACTCTTAAAACATTTCAGTCACACTTCACAAAAGGGATGATCGTTTATTACAAACACACACATTCACACACTGTTTTTGATTGTTACTGTTGCCTTGACCAATACATTGTTCTGTCTATACTCAAGATTTGGTGCAAAGCTTCCAGTTGCCTGTAGCCCCACAGCTGCTGCTAATCAATACTTTCAACTATCAATGCCATTTTGAACAGGGTGGGAGAATCAGAATCAGAATGGGATTTATTCGCCATGAAAGTTTGCACAGACAAGGAATTTGCTTTGGCAGGAAGGTGCATACTGTAAACATATAGGAATCTTAAATTTAAATATGTGGTCTAACTATACTAAGGATACATAAATTAGCAATACTAAGTGGAATATAATTAAAATAAAATATACAATAAAAGTAAAATATAAGTTGCCAATTTACAATATAAAATACAATATAAAATACAAATAATTACAGGAATTGAGTGTAGTGCAAAATGTAAATAGTTTTTAAGGACATTCAGTCAGTGTGAGCTTTGGCCTTGTTGAGGAGGCCAACAACGGAAGGGAAAAAACTGTTTGTATGGCGTGAGGTTTTGGTCCTGATGGACCGCAGCCTTCTGCCAGAGGGGAGTGACTGAAACAGGGAATGTCCAGGGTGGAAGGAGTCAGCCACAATCTTCTTCGCCCGTCTCACGGTCCTCGAGGTGTGCAGGTCCTCGAGGGAAGGCAGATTGCAGCCGATCACCTTCTCTGCAGTGCGGATGATACGCCGCAACCTGCTCTTGTCCTTGGCAGTGGCAGCAGCGTACCAGACGGTGATGGAGGAGGTGAGGATGGACTCAATGATGGCTGTGTAGAAGTGCACCATCATTGTCTTTGGCAGGTTGAATTTCTTCAGCTGCCGCAGGAAGTACATCCTCTGTTGTGCTTTCTTGGTAAGGGAGCTAATGTTCAGTTCCCACTTGAGGTCCTGGGAGAGGATAGTGCCCAGGAAGCGGAAGGACTCCACAGTGTTGACTGGGGAGTCACACAGGGTGATGGGGGTGAGTGGGGCTGTGTTCTTCCTGAAATCCACAACCATCTCCACTGTCTTGAGAGCATTGAGCCACCTGCAGGTGGAATCAGGCACGTTCAGCTGGGAGAACTTGCCCTGAAGCAGAGCGGGGGATGATGGTATTAAAGGCAGAGCTGAAGTCCACAAACAGGATCCTGGCGTAGGATGCTGGGGAGTCCAGGTGCTGTAGGGTGAAGTGGAGGGCCATATTAACTGCATCGTCCACAGACCTGTTGGCTCTGTAGGCAAACTGCAGGGGGTCCAGTAGAGGGTCTGTGATGGCTTTGAGGTGTGCCAGCACCAGGCGCTGAAAAAAGACTTCATTACCACAGAGGTCAGGGTGACGGGTCTGTAGTCATTATGTCCAGTTGGCCTGGGCTTTTTGGGCACAGGGATGATGGTGGAGGACTTGAGACAGGCACATGGCATGTTTCCAGGGAGGTGTTGAAGATGTAGGTAAACACTGGAGACAGCTGGTCAGCACAGTTCTTGAGGGTGGATGGAGAGACAGAGTCCGGCACAGCTGCTTTGCGGGGGTTCTGTCTCTTGAACAGTTTGTCCACTTCTCTCTCCTGAATGGAGAGGGTCGTCACTGTAGAGGGGGGGAGGGGGGAGGCTTCACGGGTGGAAAGGAGTTGTACAGGACTGTCCAATTGTCTTTCAAAACGACAGTAGAACTCGTTCAGGTCGTTGGCCAGACGAGAGTCGTTAGTGGAGTGGGGGGCTCTGGGCTTGAAGTTGGTGATCTGCCTGAGCCCACTCCAGACAGAAGCAGAGTCATTAGCAGAGAACTGGCGCTTCAGCCTCTCCGAGTACAGTCGTTTAGCCTCTCTCACCGCCTTGCTAAACCTGTTTTTCGACTCCTTGAAACTGTCCCTGTCCCCACTCCTAAACGCGGCCTCTTTGTCCAGCCTCAGCCTTCTGAGTTTACCTGTAAACCAGGGTTTGTCGTTGTTGTAGCTCACCCTGGTGCGTGTTGGTATACAGCAGTCCTCACAGAAGCTGATGTATGATGTCACAGCCTCTGTGAGCTCATCCAGACTATTGGAGGCAGTCATGAACATATCCCAGTCAGTAGAGTCCAAGCACGACCGCAATTCTTCCATAGCCTCACTGGTCCACTGTTTCGATGTCCTCACAGCAGGCTTGCAGCGCTTAAGCTTCTGCCTGTATGCAGGAATCAGGTGAACCATGGCGTGGTCTGAGTGACCCAGTCCTGCTCGGGGAACCGCATGGTATGCTTTACTGATTGTAGAGTAGCAGTGATCCAAAGTGTTCCCTTCTCTGGTAGGGCATTTGATGAGTTGTCTGTATTTGGGGAGTTCTTGAGTGAGATTGCCTTTGTTAAAGTCGCCTAGCACAATAACCAAGGAATCCGGATTTTCATGCTCCACGCACAATATCTGGTTAGCGAGCACACGTTGAGCCTCGTTGGCGCTAGCTTGAGGGGGCATGTAGACGCCGACCAGTGGCGAGTAAAAAGGTTTACAGTTAATAAAAAATGTTTCCAGATCAGGAGAACAGTGCTGCAGAATCACTGTCACATCTTCACACCAGCCACTGTTAATGTAAAAACAAATACCACCACGTTTCGTTTTGCCAGAGAGCACAGGGTCACGATCCGCTCTCAGCAGTTTGAAACTTGCTAGCTGTAGCGCAGAGTCTGGGATCAGTTCACTCAGCAATGTCTCCGTAAAGCACAAAACGGAAGATGAATGAAAGTCTCTGTTTTTCCACACCAGTAGCTGAAGTTCATCCAGTTTGTTGCTCAGTGAACGCACGTTGGAGAGAAATATCCCCGGTAACGCTGTAACCTACGTGCCCCACGCCAACGGAGTCGCACCAGTGCACCGGCTCGTTTGCCTCTACTACGGCGCTTCGCTGCTACTAGGACAAAGCCGAGGGCGGCTTTGACTATAATTCCCACTAATTCTGCCGCTGGAAGCAGAAAGGTGGGAAATAAATCCACAGGAGTTGTAGTCCTGATGTTTATAAGTTATTCTCTTGTTAGAGAACCCCGGAAATCTTGGCAGAACACTGAATTATAAGACAAAACAGAGCGCACCTAGCTACCGTGGCTGCCTTCGTCGGCGCCATCTTGATCAACAACTTCGCAATTGTATAACATTTTTTTGTTGAATGCAATTGGTTGCATGCCATTGGTTGTTTGTTTACACAAACAAGGAATTTACTATGGCAAGAAGTTGCATAAAAGTTTAGAATTTAAATGTTGAAAATATAAAATTTATAAATAATTTTAACCACTAGGCCTACTTTACAATGTAAAAAAAAAATACGGCATCTAACCAGAAGTGCAAAATAAGCAAAGTGCAGTGTTGTGTG
Source organism: Hypomesus nipponensis (assembly GCF_054491055.1). Lineage (NCBI taxonomy): Eukaryota > Metazoa > Chordata > Actinopteri > Osmeriformes > Osmeridae > Hypomesus > Hypomesus nipponensis. The sequence goes on along the minus strand of NC_140372.1, from coordinate 14,610,663 downwards.
ATTTGCATAAATATCGACAGAAACGGATTTCAGTATGTAGGTAATTATGCCTGTGCTAATACAGTATTAACAGAAAGAACAGTAAGCAGAGTGGTATGATTAGGCATTGTGAACCCTAACAGAATGAAATGTAACCAATATACATTGTTAGTATACTGAAAATTGCTGTAACATAGTTGGTGCCGCTGTCTGTTTGGAACGATTGAGTACAACACGATCGCGTATCGGCGAGATCACATGTCGCAACTCTCTTTTACAATTGCTAAGTCGGGTGACCTGTCTCACAAGTAGCCGAGGCTCCATCAGGCGCTGATGAACTGCTGCGACGATGATGACGTGTTGTACGTGCAGAACGTGGTGGTATGAGAGAGAGAGAGAGAGAGAGAGAGAGAGAGCGAGCGAGAGCGAGAGAGAGCGAGAGAGCGAGAGAGCGAGAGAGCGAGAGAGAGAGAGAGAGAGAGAGCGAGAGAGCGAGAGAGAGAGAGAGAGATGATTTGCACGTAGTTGGGCTGAACCGCCGGCCGTGCAGTGAGACGGCACACGTTCCCTACAGAGAGAGACTACCATTATGTTATGCTTGTTAAATAACCTACATAAGGGAATTCCTCCTCGTTCGTGATATAAATGCAGAACCGCAAACATGCATTCTTTGGTGAACAGGACTTCACATTGAATAAAGTTCAGCGAGATAACTGAACAGTGGGGTCGACATTCTGGCGAGGCATCAGTTAGGCAACTGCCCAAAAAAATAATTTAAAATGTGATAGTATGCTTATCTTGCTAATATCATAGATCACATATCCGGTTAAACCCCATGTTTGTTGCATGTTAAAAGCACCGGGACAGACTTTAAACGTTGAGACAAAGTAGTAGCAGTATTAAAATGCTATAACGATCAGTTTAAATTTGATCAGATGGTAACTGATGTATAGGCTACCCATTGTGGTCACATTTTAGGCCACACTGTAAACAGGACAGAATCGTGGGGCGTGTGTCTTGGAAAACATAGATTGACCAATAAGCTTCGACATCTTTGCCACATGGTTAGGCTTGTTTACTACAAAACCTGAAATCCTGCTGGAAGACACTGCCAAAAACCCGGACATGGATTTTTACCGCTTCACCGCAAACCTCTTCATGTTTGAGGCTGTATTAAATGTTACGAATGGTGTTTCCATAGCGTTGACGCTATCGACTCTATAGACCTCGACGTAAGTATGAGAGCTGTTGGTAGTTTGATTGAATACACATACTTCTGCAAGTGAACAAATCCGTTCCACTGGTTGGAGAATAATCCATTGCGTGTTTGGATTTAACAGGCACTATAGCCCTTTTCAGAGAGAGAACAGAGCATTTTCAAGTTACAGCCGGTCAGAGCGAGCTGGAAGGGAAGGGGGTGTGTAGCTATAACATACGGTAAGCACCCATTGAAACTTTGTGTTGTTGTTCTCAAAGAAAAGTGGCGTTAGTAGGCCTATACAATTCGGCGTGGTCCCTCGGCATATGTTATTGACGAATACATTCACAAGTGTAGCAGTTTAGTGTGTATTATTTCGAATTAGACTTAATGACTTACTTCTGTATTGGAACTGCTGCAATTACCTCGTAGATCAACTTTTATGGGACAATTCTACCTACGAGCTATAGGCAATAGTTTTGCCATTTGAAACATTGTAAATTTTCTTGGAAGAAGTTGTCATTTTGTGGTGTAACCTACACGATGGCAGAATCTAAAGTGTAAAGAAGTCTTATCTAGAATTTTGCTGTAACTATTTTAATCCCACAGTAGTTTACCACTTTATACGTCCCATAGACTAATGCCACGTACGAGTGCAAATAGTAAACAGAGTGAGTGTTATCTTTAATGCAGTAATAGGTCACGCTAAATAGCATGATATAAATTCTGCACACACGATCTATCAAAATTATTAGGGAATGCGAGAAACAGTGCTACAGTTGCTATCTCGACAATGTACGTCCCTTTTGAAATATAACTACAATGTTAGTAAACGTTATGGTTGCTTTGACCGACTTTTGAAGACTTGTTATGGTTAGAGATGCACACAATGAAGGTAGGCTGCAGTAGTGTGTTGGTATGTGATGTTATACCTCGGTTCGACGGTAGGGGATAGACACTCCCTCCAGCATGTGACGGAGGGGCTTGTTTTTCTAAGGTCCAGCCTACCTAACAACATGATGATGTCATATTGATTGACACAGGACATTAAAGACCCCCTAACCCAGAATTGTCACGGTGATATAATCTGGTAACTGGAGAAAATGCAGTCGGTTGATCCGTTTTTTTGGTAGAATAAACATGATGTATCTCGTCGTTCAACATTTACTTTTGTATTAAAGTGCAAAAGTGGAATTATGACAATGAGTACAAAGATTGACAAAGATGACGATAAATGTAACTGTGATGATAGCCTCATGATCATATTCCATCTTTACAAGAGTAAAGATGAACAAAAGTACACAGCTGCTATACACACACATGCTACCAACAAACTTATAGCACATTTGTGGATAACTGTATTCTTTTGGAGGTTAAGTGGAGGTTAATAAGTGGTTATCATGTGTATGTCCATGAAACTAAGAGTATTAAGACTACTCTTTATACTTTATACCATCGACGACTCTACTGGTGCTATGTGAGGGCCCTTGTGGTCGGCCTCATACAAGTTCTCCCCTGTAACAGGCTCCTCTTGCACATGCAACTGCAGGAACCTACAGTAGGGACAATCACTGTAACACTGTCAGCACCATGTTTCACAATTATAATCAAACTTAGGGACAAACTGGTGTGATCAGTTTACCAATGGGTCAGTGAGTCACCGTTTGAAAGACATCTGTCGGAGGGGGAGGTTCTTATATACTGTAGTTAGTTTTCTATTACATACATATTCAGACAAATGCACACATACTGTGACACATTACAACAAACACCCATCCACACACATACACTACAGTAACTTCAGGCAGTATGAGTAAGCCACTCCGGGCAGCTTTGATGTGCACATTTGCATCACTCATGATGTAAAAACCACGATGACTGCCTTAAGGCTGATTTATACTTCTGCGTTTTTACGCACACACACACGGGGAACGCCCTCTCCGTCAAGAAACGCCCTCTCCGTGTCCTCTCCGAGCCTCTCGCAGAGCTCTGCGTGTACCTCCTGATTTTCCTGACTCTCCGTCTGTCCGTCCGTCATTTTACGGATACCCCTTGGCTGTGATTGGTCCGTATTAAGAACCGTTTGCGTCAGGGGCGGGGTTGCCGTGACCAACAAGAGAACAGAATCCTTTGACCGCCATTGTTTTAAGTTTTTACAATTCATATTTCAGCTAAACAGTACATGTAAATCAGCATCTGAATTAAAATGTGACGAGAAATGGGCAGTGTAGTTGCTAAGAATGTGCTTATTTTATTGATGAAGCGGCTAATTTGTAAATTAGCTCCGACTTTTCGATAACCTAGCGAGCAGTGCAGCGCCATCTACTGTTCTAGCGGTGAATTGCTTTCAGCACGCAGAGCCGTCGGAGTAGTATAAATTCAACCAATCCGTCCGACTCCGTGCGTGCGCCTGTCCATTAACAGAGACGCAGAAGTATAAATCGGCCTTAAAAGTTCATGTTGAAGGTGTAGGAAGGTCAGATTGAGTTCATGTGGAGAGGCGTGGCCTAGCTTGGACTACCTAACTTCCTCCATGTCTGGACAGGAAGTTCTGGCATTTAAGGTTTCTATTTAGTTTGATCCGTGTGTCAGTTTGAAATGTATCAACATATTCTAGAAGGTCTCTAGAACAGGTTTACACGAGCCATGCATTTTTTGTTGTGTGTGGTATAAACTAAACACTAATCAAACTGTTCCCTCTGTCACAGATCTCCTCCATGTCTCTGTTGTCCTTTACTACTACCTGGCCAGAAGCAGGAGACCAGGAGAGTGGTGCTAGTGACCGTACAGAGAGACAAATGTTGCAACAGATTGACAGACAGACAGACATGATACCCAAAACACGTCTAGGGAAGCGTTCTCCAATGGGAGCACTGGTGTACCCCTCCCAGGAGGTTTCCATGGAGTCTCAGGGGTTACACAGAGACTCTGGACCCCAGCCCCACCTCGGCAGTGTCAAGCTGCACCCAGGGCAGAAGGTAAAGGCCTAGACTAAGTGTATATAATATACGATTTACATTTATATTCTGTATATATGTATTTATGCGTACATCCTTGGTCTCTTCCAGGTGTATGTGATATGTGGAGGACAGGAGTGCTGTGGGGTGGTGGAGCAGCATTACCATATGGATAACCAGGTGTCTATCCTGCTTCCTGCTCTGGGACAGCACATCCTGAGGAAAATGGAAGACGTGTGGACCACCCCCTCTACCCCTCCACCCCCCCCCACCACCCCAAGCACTGTCAGCTCACCACTCACTGTCTCCTCCTGCATAGACGTACCAAGGAGGTAAGGCTACAGTGGTGTGTGTGTATGTGTATGTATGTTGAGTGTGTGTGTGTGTGTGTGTGTGTGAGAACCTGACCTCCTTTCCCTGTCCACTCTGATGTGTAGCAACCACAGCCCTGAGGCGGTGGACATGGATGAGATGATGGCAGCTCTGGTGCTCACCAGCCTCTCCTGTAGCCCAGTGCTGCAGAGTCTACCTCAGAGAGAAACAAGTGAGAGGGGAGAGTCACACACACATCCAGGAATGGGCACATAAAGGCAAAGACTCACATGCACATATACACACAGACAGAGTCACTTACACACACACGCACACGCGCACACACACATAGACACTCAAAGGCATAGATTGATGCACTCTTCAAATAAACTGGCTCTTGCTGCTGCTAGTCATTCCAATTATGGAGTGTGTGTGTGTAGCAGGTGTGGAGTGTGGTGGAGGGGAGCTCTCTGACAGTGGCAGCAGTGGTTACTGGAGCCTGGACTGTGGCAACGGAAGTCCTGATCCCTCTCCTCCAATGACTGAGGGTAGCCTGGCCACACCCCCTGACGAGGGATTGGACATGGAGCTGGAGCAGGTGCTGTTTGATGAACCAGCACCAAGGAGACGCAGGGTGAGAGGACAGAGAGATTGGTTTATGAAACCTAAGACCAAGAAAGACTCCTGCATACTTCTACACACTCGCAATTTATTTTTCCCCCTAGTCTTTTTCTTCTCTTTACCTCCTTCCCTGTTCCTTCCTCTGCCTCTTTCACTTATTCCGCCCCCATCTCTCCCTCCAGAACTCGGTGAAGTTGGCTTACAGGTGTCTGTGGCCAAGTTGTGGAAAGGTGCTGACATCAGTGGTGGGGATCAAACGCCACATTCGTACACTCCACTTGGGGTGAGTGACACACATCCACCTCAACACCACCTTCTCATGAAGCTATCACACTGATAGGACAGTACTTTTGGCATAAACATTAAACCTTCTTTTCTCCATCCCAATTTTTTCTCCTCCGCTTCCTCCATCCCTCTCTCCCTTAGCCAAAGTGGTGAACATGAACGTTGTTCTCGCAGCGAGGAGGACTTCTACTATACTGAAATCCATCAGAGAGACCCTCTCACTCCTCTTCCACCGGTCCCCTCCAGCCTCACACTCTCCAGGCCTGAATCCCCCAGCGACAGAGGCCCCCAGCCCAGCCCGCTGAGCCTGTCAGCTCCCTCTGCCTCCGGAAGCATCTGGCAGGTCCACTCAGAACACTCCTACCAGGTAGGGAGCACACTTCGGGCCTTATTTTAACGATCTGAAACGCAAGTATCAAAACGCAAAGCGCAAGTAACTTTGTGGGCTGGACTCCGGCGCTGTTGCTATTATACCGGCGGGATAAATGACTGCGCCTGACACAAATCTAAAATGGGTTGGTCTGAAGTAGCTACATTACTAGAGGGGGGGGTTTGGGTGTAACGTGCAATAAACCAATCAGAGCGTCATCTCACATTCCCTTTAAGAGCAGGCGAGCTTGTTCCATGGCGGATTACTATTATAACAGCGGATTTGCCGAGCGCACGCCAGGAGCGGTTCACAGCCGAGGAGACCGTCATTCTCATCAAGGCTGTAAAAGATAGAAAAGGGACATTGTATTGGAAAGTCTGTTAAAATACAGTTTAACAGTTTTCTTGTTGCCGACTCGTGCTGCTCATTCAAATTCTTATTTTTATATATATTTTATTTTTTTAATTGTTATATTTTTTAATTGTTTAGTTCTTAGAATTAGTTCAACTATTGTACTTTTTTACTTAATTTAAGACCCGTATATGTTTATTGTTTGCACCTTCCTGCCACAGTAAATTCTGTGTTTGTGTAACATGCGCTACTTGGGGAATAAACCAAATTCTTTTTTCCTGGTCTGTGGCGGAACAGTTTTTCTGAAACTGAAAAATTGCACCAGGGAACGTTTGCGTCGGAACACGCCTCCTTTTTTTGCTCAACCGTCCCCGAGAGCGCAAGGTCATTTCCAAATTTACCGACGTGCGTCTGTGGAGGGAAAAGTCTGCTTTGCATCAAGTGCAAACTATGAATGATACTTGCGCTGGGTGCAAGATAGGGCCCTTCATCCTCTTAATTCATCACCCATCACAGGAGTGGAGAGGATGATTCTAATATACACGTACATAGATTTCTCAGAGTCACTGTATTGATACTTTAACTTTTTGATAGGTTCATATAAAAAATATAAAATAAATATATATGGTGTAGATGACGATTAACTATTATATTCTTAAATGCTGTATCCTATGATGGCAGATGTAGTTTTAAACTCTGATACTGTTGATGCTAAAGGAGCTACAACACACTGTATGTTACTTGGTGTCAGGCGATGTACATTAAATCATGGGCATTGATATGAAGTTGGTTACCACTTTGTTTCTATAACTTCCTTTACTTTTATTTTATAAGGGATTTACTCCAATTGGGCACTGATATTGGGTGACTAGACCTGATTTGCTGGTGGCATTGGAATTCATCCCAAATGTGTTTGATGGTGTTTTGGTCAGGTATCAAGCCAAAACAGGAAAGGGCCTTCCCCAAAGACCTTCCCGGTTGCCTAGAATGACATTTTATGCTTTAGCATTAATATTTCATCCAGTAGGCTAAGGACTCTAGCCTCAAAACCCTGAAAAAATCCCCCTCTGTTAATTGGCTTAATAATGCCTCCATACACAAAACGAGGTCCATATAGATAGGCATTTGGTGTGGTAAAAACTTGACCTTGCCTGCACAGAGCCCGGACCTTAACACCATCAATCGTATTTGCTTCAAATTCCATCTGCAAGCCAGATCTATTCAACCAACATCAGTGCCCAAGCTCCCTAAATCGCATGTGTCTGAATAAGAACAAATTCACACAGATACATTCCAAATTAATGTGGACAACCTTCCCGAATAGTGGCAGTTTTTATAGCTACAAAAGGGAAAACTCCATGTTAATGTCCATGGTCTTTAAATAGGATGTCCATCAATCTCATATAGGTGTGATGGTCAGGTGTCCACACACCCGTGGCCATGGGTTGTAGCTATGATGATCACAGGTGTAAGTCTGTATTGATCATGTTATTGATAACCCACAGGCCCCTGCTCCTGTCTGTGTGGTTGCCCCTAACCCCACCTCACACTGCAAACAGGTAGGCTTGAATCTTGACCTTCTGACCTTCGGAACCCCTAGCCATTACACAAGCCTTGAAGACCCCAGGTTATCTGACACCTGCTGTATTAGACATAGTTAACCTTAGCACAAAACTGCGCTTATTGTGTCGTTTTGGATAAAAGCCAACTGATTTCCACACACAGATCTGCAACCACATCGATACTATGTGACCGCTCAATGATGGGGTTGTCTTTCTCTGTATGACACTGTTAAAGATATACAGGCCATGTTTGTATCTTCAGAGACCAGCCTGACTATACATGTCCTGCAGCCAGGCTAAATTCATCACATACTTTGTGTGGAAATTGTGCCGAAATACAGTATTTCCCAGACCCAATTGCTCCAGCCGGTTGGCAGTGAGTGTTCTTCGAGATTTGTCCTATTTGGACAAAGAACGCTTGTTTTCAAGAATCCATTTAGTCCTGCCCCAGAGCTACTTCTTAGCCAATCATCTGTCAGTGATTTTTACCAAGCAATTCCCCAGTTGATTTGATCATAGTTTCCATCGCTGAGTTGCCTTTGTCTGGCCAACCTCCATTCACCCTGGTGCAACACTTCCACCCAGTGGGTCTCAGTGGGAGGTACAGCTAATATTTTAACAGTAAACAACATGGACAAAGACCCATTAGTGGAGATCATGGTCCTCCATGTGTTGGCAGCAAACACAGACATCCTGACTAATATGTGCACACTCAGTCCCTGTTTCGTAATATAAGCATGCAATAATTAGTTTTGAGATTATAAGGTTTAAAATATTTATGGTAAAAACAAATGATTCTTTAATCAACGGATCTGTGTTGTATTTCATAATGATGCTCATAGTCTTGCCCTTATTGATGAGGATTCTTTGGAACTTCACTCCTTTCACTCCATAATTATCACCATTACTTTCTATCTGCTGTCTGTAGTTATAGATGTTGCTTAACCTATCAGGATGGGGGGGGGGGGGGTCAATGTTGCTCTTTTTCCCATGACGCTCTCCTCATCCATCTGATCTGTCCAACCCATCTCCCCAGCTCTCCCTCTCCTCCCCTTTCTCCTCCCCTCACTCCTCTTTCTCGCCCTCCCTCCAGGCTGGATCATTCCGTGTGCGCTCCGTCAGTGTTGGGGAACAGTGGCTTCAACAACACAGCGCCTCCATCAGGCCACACCCCGCCAGTACCTCTCCCCCACGCACGCACTGGACCTCCAGGTAAAGGTTCTTGCTGTTGTACAATATTACTACATTGTTCTGAACTAACTATATTTAGTTACAAAACTGGAACATAATGAAGTTAATGTATTAGTTTATCAATAATAATGATAACAGTAGTGTTATATGTATTACTAATCTGCAATCTGGAATAACTGAGCTACAGGTACTAATGTTAACTCATTTGAACGTTCTCTCTTTCTCTCCCCCACCCCTTCCTTCCCTCTTCCTTTCCTCCCAGGAGGGTGCGTGGAGAGGCTAAGAAGTGTCGGAAGGTGTATGGCATCGAGCACCGGGACCAGTGGTGTACTGCATGCCGCTGGAAAAAAGCCTGCCAGCGCTTTCTGGACTGATCACCCTTGGATAGAGGGATGGAGGGAAGGAGAGGGGGATGAGGGGGAGGAGACAGGAAGATAGACTATAACAGAGGAGGGTTCACCTCCTTAATAAACTCTGAGGAGATGATACCTGGAGTCAACCAGCAGAGCACCAGTGTATGTGTTGGTGTCTCTTTTTAACTTGTACTTTTGTACATTTTGTGATGTTTTTTATGCTTGGGGGGGTTCCTAAAGTGTAATGGTGTATTTTGTGTATGTTTTGAAATTGGTGCTGGCGTTGAACAGGGAGAGGGCAGCTGTAATCAAATATGATCTTTAAGAGCAGCTAACAGCACCCTATTCCTCAGTTTATCTGACTGAAATTATTTCAGAGGAAATGAGGTATGCCATTTGTCCTAACAATTGGAGTCTGTTGTCTTTTCAAATTCTGTTATCTATTCCATTTTATGATAAATGCCTTTTTCGAACTGATAGGAAGTTATATACCCTTGATTCCGCTATATAGGTTTCTGTCAACCAGTTAATAGTCAACACGTCTGAACACTCAGAACTGGACATACGTCATTTGATGATTGTGTCATTGTGATGAAGTGTATATTTGGACCATCCGAGTTTCTGGATTACATAAATACACGTGTTTCTCCCTTAAAACTGCAAGTAGCTTTTTGATGAAATTAACTTTTTCTTTTGGGAACAAAAAACATGTTTTGTATGGGTATTTTGTGCGTTTTTGTATGTTATAAAGTTGTCTTTGTGTTGCCGCTGTTGCTCTGAGAAAAGTTTCTCTCAGGTGTTGTGATAATACTTAAAGTAAAACTTACTGAACCACCTGGCCATGAGGTAACACATTTGATCTCTTCTGAACCATAACCCCTTTACCTCTCAGACCTGTGCATTATCTTCCAAGTGAAACATCTTTTCACAAACCAGTCCTTTCATTATTGCCTTAAAAGCTAAAATAGTATATTGGACATCCTTGTTAGTGAGGTGTGGTGACAGAAATATGTATGTTTTGTAACTCCCCTATTCATTTATCTCTGGTGGGGTGTTGATGACATATTATGTGAGAGAATACAGATCCATCCTGCTAAAACCTGTCTACATGCCAAACATGACATTGTGATGATGAGGAAATATATGTCCGTGATAACTTGACATGGATACCTGGAGTCTTCATTTAACTTCTTAAAGAAGGTCAAGGGTTGTTTATTGTAAAATCTATTTACATTGCTATGTATATTAGTCTTATATTAGAAACATGTATGTCATAACTTTTACTTGCCGAGGCAGACGACTGTGATAAACCCAAAAACTTGTTAAATGTGTTTAAACCTTAAAAACATATAACCTGCAGCCATGAATCCACAGAGCAAAAAAGCAAATCAAGTTTATTTATGTATATTGTGCTATGTATAATTTAGCCATGTATGTAGCCATTTTTTGCCATATACTCTTCTATACACCATCTGAAATGTTTGTTGTTAAACTCTTCATAAAGACTGATTCTTTGTTTGTTGGGTCTTGTTTATTTTCAAAATATTCTAAAATTCCAATTACACAATTGCTACAGTACTGTTGATATGAATCTGAACTGAACTAACTGGAAGACAGCTGTATAGCTTTGATTGGAAATTTTGAATGAATTTGTATCTGAGTTATATGGAACATTTGGACCTGCATGGAGTGTTGCATGAATATCATTCACTTGAGAAACAACTTTATTGATCTGTTGAATCTTTGCTATGTGTCGTAGCAGATTGAATTTAGACTGCTTTAACAGCTGGTTTAAAACAGCTGAAGGGAAAGTGAAAGTAAAGATGGTCTAACGGGCCAAAAGGAATGTTGAACAAATGCTTTGTTTAAAATAATAATGAACAAAACCACTCTTAAGCAATATAAGACCTGCAGCTCTTTTTTGCTTTGACTCTTTACTGTTCCAATTTATAAATGTATATGCAGAATAATGTGACAGACTAAGAGGAGAGCTGAAGCATCAATATTGTATGTAATGAGAGTGAATACACCATTTTGCAGTTTTATTGTGAAAATCTATGTCATGCATACTGAAGAGCATTGTAGAACTCTAATAGATTTGTAGAATTTGAAAAGAGTGTGCAACATTATGGAACAAAACAATTCCAGACGCAGAATCATTTGCTGCATGAAAAGTCACAAAGGAAATAGTAAACTATCTTTATTGATATGTCCAATATCTGTTATGTACAGGTTTTATATTGAACAACCACATCAAATTCATACATGGCAACAATTGTTATCATAGTTAACCACAATTTATACAATAAATATGCTTTGTCTGCATACATAAACACTCAAGATCAATACTCATGACAGAACCGTTTCCTAGAAAGCTATCTAAAGGCAATTTTTTCAGTTGAAAGATTGACTGAATATTGGAATACTGGGATTGGTCGAAACTCACCCATTATCATTCATTGTGATCGATTCTGATCCAATTCATGGACTGCGATACTACTGTCAGCCACAGGGGGTGGTATAGGCATAATAATGAACATGCCCTGAGCCTTGTAACAAGTAAAAATAGTGATGGGGTAGGTGCAAAGTGATGCTTAGGTGGTACTGGGATGACAGCTTTGCCAAATCTTAACTTGTGGTAACCCATCGTAAAATGTACTTTGGTAGAAACTGCTTTGATGTCAGATAGCCATTGCTACCTTGGTGACCAGAAGGTTGTGTTCATCAGTTTTTCACTGAATGTCCAAGCAACAAAATGCTAACAACTTAAAACAACAGAAACTGCTGTTGCATCCTTATGACAAATAAAGGCAAAATGGCTTTGAAAATGATGCAACTGATAGAACAGCATGAAGCAAGTTTGCCTTTTTTTTACTGTTGTTTATTGTCGTCCTGTAAAGTAACAGTATTTGGATGGGATTTTTCAGAAAATCTAATTATACACACTTCATTAATAGTTTATGCTTATTACCTTATCTTTATCAACATGTTATCATTCTCATCTATGAGAGAATATGTAAGGCTGAAGCTGAAGTGATCCATGTGTTTGACTTCATTGTGAATATCCATGAGGTTGTGGTCAGGATAGATCATTCTCCAAGGTGGCAAATTTTACTTTGAGAGGTGTATTCATGTACATGCATACAGTACCAGTACACATTTTCTGTCCAAACTTTTGACTGGTACTGTATGTTTAAGTATGTGTGTGTGTATGTGTGTGTGGATGTTTCTATGGGGCAGGGTTGAAACAGGGTTGTTTGCGGGTTGCAGGTAATAAGGTTGGTTTATAATCCATTACTCAACATGTCGGGCTACAACTGAGCATCAAAATGTTGCAATGATAGTTTATACTCTAAGTTACTTTATCTCTGAACTACTTCACTCTGGTGACATTGCGACGGTTATCCTGCATGTTGCAGAGACATAAGAAGTACCAAATTTGCCATGGTTATTTGAGAGCAAGGCATCAGGATCCAATACATGAATACACGTTCATGGATATATGGTAAACGTAAAATATTAGGCTCGTTAGCAACTCTGTTAATGGATTTCTTAGTAGTTTGTAAAGTAACAAATTGTAATATCAATTTGTAGAGGGAATAAAGGCAAGCATGTATTAAATTATGAATTGTCAAAGTGGATTGGCAGTACAGTGTTGCAACCCGCTGTCGCTATTGGGTATATACTTTTGAATAACAACAATTACATCTTTGAAGTCATCCGACAATAGAATGTTGGTTAATGGCCCAAAAACTGTTGCACGACATGTCAAGCAATGGGGTATAAAGTAGCCTTCAGTATGTGATGTTTGAGGCTTGGTCTAGAGCCTGGGCCATGTGTCATGTGTTATGGACAGGGTTATGGGTGGGGCTACACCTCGCTCTGCTGGGTGAAGTCCTCAGACATGCTGTTGTACTCGCTGGCCCTGGTGCTCATCCCCAGGTACTGCTTCAGGAACTCACTGAAGCGTTTCTGGTTGTTCCACTTGCGGGCAGATTTACGAACGCCAATAAACCCTCCATAACGCTTCTGGAACGACCTCCCTGGGTCCATCAACTTCCTGTAACCGTGCTTCCCTTTGAGAAAGCCCCCAAAGCGCTTTGACAGGCTCAGCCCTGCTCCTTCCTGCCCCTGCTCCATTGCAACTTCTCCCTCCTCCACCCCTTCCCCCTCGACTTCCTCCTCAGCCCGAGGCTGCTGCGAGTTGTAGCCAGCGGAGCCTGCAAGCTGATTGTTCCAGCTGTCCAAATCCAGCTGGTCCAGGCCGAGAGCATGGGACACCTGGTCGTAACGCTGAACAGTTGGGCCATACAGGAATCCCTCCTGCCCCTGTTCTTCCTCTGCTTCTGGCAGCAGAGCTTCCACCCGCTCCTGTGCTCGTTTTAGCATGGTGCCCCCTAGAGACAGGGAGGGGAACTGTGCTGCCTTGCGACAGAGGTCCCAGGTGTATGCTGAAGAGATGCTGCCCTCACACTCCACCACACATACCTAAGAAATGCAACCACAGAAAAACACACATACAAACACACAGACTGTGGTGTTAAAGCTACATCACAGTATTTGAAAAACAAAAAGCAATTCCATGTTTACATAATGACAAATTCATGAAGAGTGTGACCATACCCCTAACCCTAAGGTCTCTGTGGAGTACCTGTGTGAATGCACCCTGGCCTGGTGCAGATGTGGATTTTAAAGAAACAGAACGAGAACATGAAAAACTCAGGGAAAGAGAAAGACAGAGAAAGCAACAACAAATTAAACCTCTTTACTTCCTTTTACCCTCATCTGTAAAACTCTCAGTGGAGATGTTTCAGTGCGTCAGAATTGAAATGGACACCACTTTCACAGCTAATTTTATCTCTGACAGCCTTTCCTCCAGCTCAAGGACAAGGACCAAGCCTGAGAACTCTATACGCAGGAGTGTGTGCATGTATGTGCTTGTGTGTGTGACGCCAAGCCCAGACTAGTCGACCAGTAGACGTCACAGCTGCTTTGGTTTTGATACCAAAGAAAGGGATGAGGTGTTAATTGTATTATTTTATTATATTCTTAGCCATTACCCTCCTTCAAGGGCATGGTCAGCAAAACGACTGAGTTGAATTTTCTTTTCATAGTCCCGGATGCAAAAGGGAATGACAGCAATACAAACAAACGCAGAGCTAAGGAACAAGGAGGGGGCAATGGGGGGGACTTGTGTGTGTGTGTTTGGGGGAGGGAGGACATATCTATCCTCAGAAATCAATTAGTCAACACAATTTAAAACTCAAATGCCAGGGGGGTAATATCATGAGTCAGAGAAAGGGAATGAGGTATGAGAAAAGGGCAAATGAGATAAGGGGAAGAGAAGAGTTTGGTAAAGTGATTAATGGATGGATGTGGATATGTGGAGGTGAGAGTTTGGAGGCTAGAGAGGGATAGAGACTTTGAGATTAGTGACACTGGTGATAATGTCTCTTTATTGACTCTTACAACTTGAAAGTGAGTGTGAAAATGTGTAATTAGTGTGTGTGTTTGCATGTCCATGCTTTGTATGAGTGTGCACAGCAAAGATAACCCTTATTTGTGACAGCTGATGTCTAACCTGCTGCTCTTTCTTGATTGTCATCCTAAATAGTCTCTGAGCTCATTGGTCATCAACTCAATAGTTCTAAATGAGTGTATTAGCTAAAGGGATTTGATTGAATCGTTTTTTCTTTCATGATCTATAACAACATTGATCTCTCAATCACCCTGGAATATGCGACAGTAACCCCTTCATCCTCTGCCAGGAACCTCGTGTTAGTTTGAGATAGTGTAAAGATATATCAATGTAGGAGGCTACTTTTCTTAGTTGCTGTGGCAAATCTTTAACAAATAAACGTAAGAAACGGTCGTAACATAATGGGGTGGAACGTTGGAAAGTTTGACTGCAGACTTGATTACACAGAGAACATTCATCAGCATAAAAATTCACAACTGAAAGTTATAACTTTGTGTTTGTTTGTATGTTTTCTGTTTTAGATGCCCTAACTCAGCAAATGGGGACAGGAATCTCAGAATTTGCATTTGCCCAGGCCACACAAATGACTTTGCTATGCCCCAGACTGTGGGGCTGGACGCCAAACAGCAGGAGTGAAAGTTTGTATTTATTTATAAGTAAATATTTTTACTAATAAAAATTGTATTTTTTTCATTTACATATCACATAAACCTAATGTGTAGGAGAGCCTTCATAACATTAATCCTAGCTGTAAGCAGGACATTTTCACCCATTACAGGCTACGTTTTGTGGTTTCATATCGATTGAAATACCATTGAAGTCATGTTGAACTATAGTTAGGTTATGAGTACGTTGTTTCAATAGTAATATTGGTGGAAATACCGTTAATATCGCGTTGATTTTGGGTTGTGATTTCAACGTTGTTTCAATATTAAATAAGGGTGCAAAATGATGTTGAATCAACATCAGAGTCTGGCGTTGGTTCACTGAAATTAGCGTTGACAGCGGAATGTTGATTCAACGTAGTTTCAGTGAAGTTTGCTATCTCCTCACAGCCCAACATTGCATTGTTTCCCGGTTGTGTACTGTTGTGGACGCTAGTGACGTTGGTAATCGTCGGTAATCGTCGGTGATCGTCGGAGAACGCTGGTCAAAAAAAAAAAAAAAAAGTTTTGAACATGCACAAAAGTTCTCATGGAGACCAGCGTTCTTCAACGTTTAATTTTAAACGCTGGATAACACTGAAGAACGTTTGTGGAACGTTTGACTAACGTTACACGGGTTTGGCTATCGCTAGCCAGTTAACGAGCCCTAGCGTTCGTTTTCATCGTTTGCTTTCGTCACACGTCGTCGCAACACAGTGACACGTCGTCATACACTATAGTTTTCAGGGGTGTCTTGGTCGCTGTTACCATAGATATATATATATCTATGGCTGTTACCATAGATATGTTACACGCTCCTCATGCGTCAGTCCCACGCTAGTCATGCGTCATAGTCACACGTTAGTCACACGCCAGATGTGTCCACCTCCCCCTAGAACGCTCGAAATTGAACGATTAGAACTTTCAGAGAACGTTAACTAGAACGTTATGGTGTGACGGAGCCTTTAGAAATGATTGGCTGGACCTGATGTTTCAGGATCACAATGACTCTTATTGAGAGTCTTGTTGCTCTTGTTGGTTAGCTGTAACTGACTAAAAACTATTGTACTTGCTGTGTAATGTATCTTTGTTGCTTGCTTTGTTTTTTCACAGGTATACCCTTGCGCTTTTGAGGTTCATGTTGTTAAATTGTTTAATGCTCTTATGGTTCTTCCCTTTGGGACTTATTTCGTTTTCACAATGGATGCGTCATGTTTTGGCTACCCACAAAGTTTGGGGCTATCTCGTTATTATCAGTGACCTATGCACTTTTGTTAAACTCTCTTTGGAAGTCGCTTTGGAAAAAAGCGTTTGCTAAATGCATAAATGTAACGTAATGTAACAACATAAGGAGAACTGAGAGGGGGACTGACAGGGCATTGCTGACCAAGATTCAGACCCAGGTTTGAGGTTGGAGCATGTGGTTTTGTGGCCTTAGCTATGGCCTTGAATGGAGCCATGCAGCCAGTAAAAAGAAAGAGATGAGAGACTAAGAGAAAGACAGAGAGAATAAGGGCCATGGTGCAGGTTATCTCACCATGATGTTAAAGTTGAGTTCTTTTGGCAGAAGCTGGGCGCAGGAGAGGCATTCAGCCTGGCAGTTACAGTGCCCAGGCACACAAAGACACAGCAACAGCAGTGCCAACATAGGACTCTTCATAGTGATGGCACAGCGGAGAGAAGACAACCTGGTGGAAGGAAAGAACAGTATAAGTAGAGGAGAAAAGAGGTCAATTGGTACAGTAGATAAGGAGAATACAAAAGTAGGATAGAAATAAGTAAAGAGACCGGATTGGAGAGAGGGATGGATGTGAATGTTTTGACCTTTGACCTGCTTACACTATGAGAGTGAGGGATATTGATACCAAGAGAGAAAAAAATGAAAATACATAAGCAGTCAAAGAGAGACAGACAGACCGACACAGACAAGAAAATTAGAGAGAGAAAGAGAAAGAGTGGAAAGAATGACAACAGATAACAACGGAAAGGCATATAGAAAGACAGATAATAAGCATAGTTCCTCGTCAAGTCTCCGTCCTTGATTTTGAACCAAAGACTTGTGAAATTATCACAAAAAACTGGGCCCATGCACCTCATTAACCAAACTCATCATCTCCTTAATGGACCCCTGAAAAAACTTAGAGGGAGGGGGCCTATTAGTCAGTTTTAGATTTAGAATTGATTTGAAAGAGATGGGAGATTCACAGACACACGTAAACAAAAGACAAAGGAAGAAGCATACAGTATTATATACATAATATCTGTGCGTTTGTGTCTTAATTCATTCATTCAGTTCATGTATTTTGATGCTAATGGGACATCTACAAACTTTATTTTGAATTATTTCCTTAGAATGTTTTTATTTGCTGAAATTGTTGATTAACTGGATACAACTGAATAGTTATTCACTGGACACTAAACAAGAAAAAAGAGGTATGTTTCATTTAGCTACTGTTAAATGAAACAAACAATGCAAGGCATTGTGTGCACCTCTTCCTTCCTTTAACTCAGCCGCGAAACAAAGGGTGTCTTGGCGGCTCCTTACACAATCCATACTCTCTCTGAGTGAGACTATTTTTCAGTGCTGTTCAGAGAAATGTAGAGAAAGAGAAGTTGTCTGACATGAATGCTTAGAGAGGGGGAGAGAGAGACATACGGAAGTGAATTTAAAATACAAATGCAGGATGCTCGGGTAGGAAGACAGGATTCTTGAGGTGGGATTGTAAAAAGCATCTTATTAAATGAGATTAATGGTTTCTACTGTCTGCTAGAGTGAGACAGGTCTGAAAGGAACAAATCTAATTGGTAGGATGTTTCATCTCATCAGAGAAAAGGAGATGTTTGATAAGTGGTATGGTTATGGAATATGTGGGATGTATTGAGAGGCCTGTGTGAGACTGAGGCCAGTTGTGACACGTGATACCTCAAAGCCTCAAGAATAGCGTGAGAGGTAGATGCTCTTACACTATGGTTTAGTTCCCCAGCTACTGACTTCCCAAAGCTGAATTTGTTCACTGTTATGCTAAGATGATTGTAGCTGGTGGGACCGTGAGTGTAGGGAACTTTTATTTTTACTCACCTCTGTCATCTTTCTCCTGGGTTGACGTCACTAGTAGGGGCTGGGTGTGGTTTCCAATTAGTTAAAGTGGGGACAGGCATGGAGATATATAGACCTTGGGTCCCTATGCCGGGAGCGTGCATTCCCGATTGTGGAGTGTAGCCGTGTTCTGGAGTGGTGTCTGCAGCGACACGGTAGCGTGTTATTGAGCAGATGCCGACAGGAACTTGTTGAGCGCCTCCTGATCAAGCGCCTCATGATCAAGTGTATCAGTGCAGTGATTATTTTACTGACAGCATATAGACGCCAGGTGCAAGACGCGCTCGGGCGCAGTGTTTAGACCACGGAGAAGCTATAGCAGCACGCAGCACGCAGCTATACAGCATTGTCGGCTGCTGTTCCCTTGTGTTGGGTTGTTTGCACGTATGTACGGGTGCTGCTTTTAGAAGTTAATGATATTTGTTTTGTTTTTCCCCTCTAGCCTGGGGGCCTAGTGGTATATCTGTGGTTAGGAAGATAGCGTGAGCCACAGGTTAGAGGGTTTCTTTTTTGTTGTTGTTTTGTTTGTTCTGTATCTGTCTCCCCTGTGTCATTCCCCTCCATCAATAGCCTGGGTATTGATTGGGCCCTAGCCTAGATTACAGTACGGCCAGTTTTCCTCTTGAGTGTTGTTCTCACCTTCGACATGTTGTGCAGTTTAATGCAGTGAAGCGTGAACCCCCTTTTCTTAATGTGCCTAAGTGGTGCACGTGCAGTGGTGTGGCCAAAGAGTTTGTAGTGTGTGTCCTCTCATTCACACGGGAGTCAGGTGGCTGAGCGGTGAGGGAATCGGGCTAGTGATCTGAAGGTCGCCAGTTCGATTCCCGGCCACACCAAATGACGTTGTGTCCTTGTGCAAGGCACTTCACCCTACTTGCCTCGGTGGGGAATGTCCCTGTACTTACTGTAAGTCGCTCTGGATAAGAGTGTCTACTAAATGTAATGTAACATGTTGTATTGGACGCTGGCCCCTGTTAGTCTGGGTGTTAGTGGCTCTGGACGCTTGCCCAATGGCTTGGCCATTCCCCATGAAATTCATTTAATGTATTGTCTATGTACTTATCTCTGACAACCAAGCGACACCTTGTTTTAACGAGAACCAAGAATAAAATTGATATTTTATATTATTTTCCCAAAGAACCCGTGTTGGACCACTATTGGGACGGAGTTCCCCTTTCTCTTCCAGGGGAGCTCAAGGGGTGGCGTAGTCTGGTGGTAGGCCTAGTGGGGGCTACATAATATTGCCTGTTGTGAGACACACAAAAAACCCTTTACCTCACACACATTAGAGAAACTAGATCATAGCAGCATTCTAAACTACAGAACCATGTGGCCACACAGTGGCTACATTCTGCCTCCATACACGAGGCATACAGGGGTGAACCCCTGGGGTACAATAAGATTACTAACAGACACACCAGAGGGCTCTGATGACCCAATTATTGGGTTTAATTAACCTGGTTTAATTGATTTAATCATAAATGGTTGATTAAGTGATTACAGAAAGGGCTGTCTGCCAAACAAGATCGCTGCTGGTGGGATGGAGGGATGGGGGGGATTAAATTAAATTTGCAAGTGAAATTGCAAATAAAACAGTTGACAGGTGGAATATCTGCCTCTGTCTGCCTCAAAGGGAGTTACAGCATTCCTGTTCTAAGACACACACACACACACACACATACACACACACAGCTGTGACGGATTATAGTTGTTGGAGTGACGTTGTCTGTGTGGTCTACTATCTCTCTCTATGTATCTCTTCATTGTTCTCTCGTTCCTCTTCTCATTACTGGGGTTTTCTCATTATGGAGCGGAAATGTAAAATAAATGCATCAACTGGAGGAAGAAGAGTCAAAGCCGGATTAGTTACGCATGGTTGCAGTGGAAGCCTGTACTATCTGTCCCATTGGCCACTTTACTCATCCTTAAAGAACACACACATGTACTACAAATTCAAAAATACAAATGGAAAGCAATTCAGTATTCAGTATATTCTGGAATACAAATCATCATATTCTGTATGGTCATCAACTTAAAATTACTACACTTACTTTGTCATCATATCTCCAAAACGGCTTCTCTTGAGGTCATCCATTGTGACCAAAAATCTTCCCTGTGTCACCAAGGAGCATGTACAGTCGTGGCCATAAGTTTTGGCAATGACAAATTTTGTGTTTTGCCAAGTTTGCTGGTTCAGTATTTGAGGAAAATGTTTTCACATGTTTCTATAGAATACTGGAATCCCAATAAGGCACGTTTCATATTTTGTAAAGCTTTTTGGGGGCGAACATTTTCAATATATGCAAATAGTCCCCACTTATACAGCAGTCAATCTGCTCTTAAAATCCAATAATAACGATAAGGTGATTTCACCTGGCTAGAACTAGTTCACACTTTCCCCTGTGCTGATGATATGACTTACTGAAATTATGTTAGCAGTCATTTTATGCCAAGGCCTAGCAAACTTTGCAAACACAAAATGTATGTCGCTCCCAATACTTTAGGCCATGGCTGTACATAAATGTATCTAAGAGGAAGTGGAACCAAGTCCCTGTAAACAGATGGCCTCACATGGAACATCTCTGAAGCTTCTTTGCAAATTCTTTTGACATCACCAGGAAGTTCTGTCTGAACTTCCTGAAGTTGTCCATCTCCATGATATGCCGATTACTGGATTTGCTGCATGCTCCACTACCAGGAATTACAACTCTCACATCACTATATAGTCACTGCACAATAAAGTCACACACGGTCCTCTTTTACGGTCCATTTACTTCCACTCTCCAACCTGACATCGACAAAGAATCTCCATCACTTCCTCCCCCCACCTCTTTCTCTATTCTCTATCTATTTATCTATCTAGGACCAATAAAACCTCAGGAGATGACCAGTGAGGTGAAGAGAGGAGAGGAGCGGGCCATTACCTTCATTACACAACCAAGGCCCTTTGGTTCAGCTCCACAAGCTCGACACAATCCTTTGATTTGCTGCACAATCAATTATTTTGTATTCTTGTCATTTAATCTTCAAAATGAGTTTTTTCCCTCTTTTTATGTTAATGTATAGAAGGATAGCAGTTGGCAAGCTACCTTTTAACAATGTAGACTGGATGGTAACTACACACACTCACAAACACATTCTGCCTAGCACACACACACACACACACACACACAATGTGGCAATCACTGAGCAATACCGGTATAAGCCACATAAAATTTAGGTAGTCAAGGCAGTTCAAGGCAAGTTATTTTCAACTTTAACATAAGTTACAGTTTCAAAACAAACAAAATCAGGGACTTCCTCTCGGTGGCTAAGTCGTAGAAGTTCTCTAACTCTCCACTATGGTCAACAGCGGTCTGCAACAATAAGGCAGAACAAGGTTTAAAACTATTTCTTGGCTGACATCTGGGCCTCACCCTCTCTCTCGGTACTTGATACTCTTGTGCAAGTGAACTGGCTCATTTTTTACTTTGCTTCCTTACCAATGAGCTGATATGCCCCAGCCATGTGTTTGCTCTGCTGACTGGGACACGGTAACAAAGACACTGTCTGTGCATGCTATCCACGGTACTGATTTGGCTAAGGCCATAACACATACGAAGGCAACTCCTCTACCCGCTCCACACACATACAAACCCCTGACCTAAAACATGGCAGACAGGATCAATGACCAGATGAGAGGATGTTTATGAGATCACTGATTTACTTTGCTTTAAACTTCTTTAATCAATGAGCAGCTCTGTCTTAAACAGGCTTAAATCTTTTTTCACTCCATCCATTTGGGCAGAAGCAAACACATACATTGAGTCAGATCAATGCAGATAGATACTGCTCACTGTCAGACCCTAGGGATCAGTGACATCAACAAATCCAACAGAGCCCCATACAATTGGGTCTCCAGAATTCTGGAAATAGGCCCTTCTATGATTGAGCCCAATAACATGCAGATGGATAGGGCTTGCATGGCCAACACGGAACTGTATATTGTTTATCTTAAATAGCCCAGTGATATGTGATTTTAGAGAGCCTGTAATTCCTTGCATGAAGAGTTGTTCAATAAATCCCTTCTGTTAACCATACACACACACGTTCAGTGCTCAATGTCACCTAGCAATTATCCATGCTTATTTTCATTTGAGTGGCTGGAAAGAGAGCCATACCAGAATCCTTGCCTGTCCTTTCAGATTAAGCTTTACAACACTCCTAAAAATCAAGTGTCGGCACACGCAAATGCAAACAGACAAACTGAAATTGAAAACAAAAATGTACCCTCGGCCCTCATTCCACTGAGGTGAAACTGGGATGCCTCCGTGATGATTAGCCAATAAAGGCTGATGATATTAGTGGGCATAGGTTGTGTCGGGGTGAAGACCAGACATGATGCAGTATGACATGCGTGACGCGTTGTGGGGGATTCTGATAGGAAAGGCATTAGGGGTCTGATACACATTGCCGCTTATCAATATGTACCTTTATTGATTTTAATTACATTAAGGTGGAACTTTGAAGCAAAGGTGGTTGGTAAAAAGTTGATTGTAAAAAGGTGTGAGTTTCAGAGTTCAAGGATGTAAGGGCACAAACGCAGAAACACACACGTAAACACAGAAAGCGTTATTTAGTGTCTATTTGCCGGGAAGCCTTGGAAGATACAGTTTATCAAACACACTGAATGATAATAAACCTAGAAAATACATAGAATCTATGAAAGGCTGAAGAAGAAAGAGAGAAGGTGGAATACAGATGAAGGTGGACGGAAAAAGAGAAAAGCCATGAAGTGGCAGGAGATAGACATAAAGAGAGAGATAGAAAAGGATTAGGAGAAATAGAAAAAGAAGAGAGGAAAACCCCACAGCATGTGTCTATTGTGTCTGGATTAAAACATCATTAATCTGATCTAATCTAACACCCCCAACAGCTCTTCAATCTCCAGGTGTACAGCAGCCTCATGATCTTTGATCCCTGTTAGAAAAGACACCTGCTGGCATGTTAGCGGGTAGAGGTTCGCTCCTTTCACTTCCTCCCTTCTTTTTCCTGAAGAAGTAAGACGCCTTCAGATGAGAAGGTCTTGTTGCTGAATGTTTTTTACTGGAATCTTCCTGATCTGTTTTTCAGTAAAGCCTGCTGTTGGTGAACTTGTGAACTCTCTGACAGCCAATCACACTCCTAAAAGGCCAAAATAAATATCACAATGTACATTGCAACTGAAAGCTGGGCCTGTCTGCATGAATTTGACAAAATCTGAATGTTAATTTATATATGAGTGTATGGTACATGGAATGGTGATTTAAAGCTATGGTTACCGACTTAGCCTAGAATAATTCCTAAAGTGGCAACGTACCATAAAATCATACCCCATTGTTGTTCTAAGTAGAGCCCAGAACAAAAAAAGCCCTTTTCTCACATTATTTCCTTTCAGATATTTTCTTTTTTGTATGAGTCCCAAATGTTTCATGAATGTATTTATTCTTTTTTATATCTATTGTGTCCAGGAAACCAAGCAACAACCAAAATGGGTAACACTTTAGAATAATGGTCCGTTGTTAACAAGTAGCTATGCAGGAAGTAATAGGTAGTTCTACATTAACACTGAATTTAATACTATTAACTAATATGGAACCAAGATTAACTTAGCAGTAAGTAATAGCTAATTTACAAGAAAGGTAGTTCCTTGGCAGGTATTTGGTTATTACTAAATACATGTATCCTCTTGAGAACTACTTATGAACTATCACCAATCAAGAAAGAATAACCAATTAATTACTAATCACAAAAGTAACATGTCTAAAAAGTGAACAATTTGGTTGTTTCACTCTTAACATGGTCATAACTTTTCATAAGCTTGTGCCTCAAATGGGTTCTTTGTGGAAACCAGTTTATGAATATTATATCCCCCCAAATACGTTAACTACAGGTTGAGATTTTGACTACTTTTACCAAAGGATGGATGTATGTTCTCTGTTTATTTCAAACTTAAACAATGTATAATACAAATAATGATAATTTGTTTAACATTTTTAATAATTAGGAAGTGATGCTGACACTTTCATGATTGGATTAGTTTACTATTATGAGCTCGAGTGTCAGTTAAATGTCTCAGACTCCAGAGACCTACCTTTATGTTACAGTAACCGCCTTAGGAGGACTTCTCTTTAGGATATGAATATAAACATTGATGTTCTCTTGTCAAAAACAATTTGCATCCTGCATTTATGTTGCAATAAGCGCAAAACTAAATCTTTCAGATTATAATGTTTGTTAGAATATCACTAGTGCCTCACAGAAATGTATGCCTGTACCGTATGTGTCAAATATAAAATTGGACTTATTATAGGCCTATTACTTGTGAAAACCAGTATAACTCCTCACTAGTTACTCGAGCGTTACATTGTCATCCTGCAGAAACTAGTTGTGATGTGGACAATTATTTTAAAGTGACAAACATGTTAACTCCTCACTAATTACTCAAGTGTTACCTTGTAATCCTGCAGGACCTACTTGTGATGTGGACCATTATTTTAAAGTGACAAACATGTTAACTCCTCACTATTTACTCAAGTGTTACCTTGTAATCCTGCAGTAACTAGTCTACTTGTTATGTGGACCATTATTTTAAAGTGACAAACATGTTAACTATTCACTAATTACTTAAGAGTTACCTTGTCATCCCACAGTAACTGTAACCTGGACCATTATTTCAAAGTGAAAAACATGTTAACACCTCCCTAACATGTCACCTCACAAGATTTACAACATAAAACAAATGCAGTGATTGGATAATATTTTTTTTTAAATTATATGCACTGGAAGATTTCCATGAAATGGTAAAAGAAAATCCTACATAATGCAAAAATGCACACGGGCATGCAAGAATAAAGCATTTTTTTATATGTCTGAATTAAACATTCTTTGTTTGGCACAATGATGAAGCCTAGCATTTAAACAAAAAAATATGTATTTTGGAATTAAACATTCAACACATTCAACAAACTGTGATGACAAACTGAGTCCAACATAATGGCTAAATAATTAATAAGTAAGTAGCCTACATGCCTAACCCTAAAGGCCCTTGCACACTGAGTCCGAAATTTTTGTATGCGTAGTAATAATCAAATACCTACCAAGGAACTACCTTTATACTAAATTCGCTATTACTTACTGCTTAGTTAATCTTGGTTCCATATTAGTTTATAGTATTAAATTCAGTGTTAATGTAGAACTACCTATTACTTCCTGCATAGCTACTCATTAACAAAGGACCATTATTCTAAAGTGTTACCCAAAAATGTAATTCTAAAAAGTTAAACTGTCACCCAACTAGTAACAGATAAAGCATGTTTCTTAATCACCCACTGGTTACTCTAATCTCTATCTGTTCCACTATCCTCCCATATGTGCTGCTGTGAAGGAACGCACCAGGAATCTCATCAAAGTCTGATTTCACAGCTCCCCCAAATCTGAGTCGTGCCGGCCGGGGGAGGCTTTGAATTCTTCTGCCCTGGAGTATAAGTAGGCACTATCTAATTGTCTTTGAATCACTTTAAATTCACATTTACACACTCTGCACACGTTTAGCTTGTTGCAATGTACCTCTTTTCAGTTTGAAACTGTTTCAAAATGGCTAAAATATGCATCCGTTAACTAATAACATTTAGACTCCCTGTGAGTTGGAATTAGATACTCAAAAGAAGGTTGAATTGTGCGCTTTATAAAACATTTGTTTTGATTGATTCCACTCCTAGAAACACGCATTTCTTTTTTGAAAACATAGTGTCTCCACCAGTCCACCAGAACAAGGTTGAACCCTTAAAGTCCCCCCACAGCTTGTCTTTCTCAAAGGAGACCATATTATTCTAACCTCTGTATAATTCTAATCTTTCTTTCAGGGGAGAGGCCACAGGATTCTAAGCTCCTCACCTCTCTCACAGGAGAGAAATCCTCCTTTGTCATCTCTCTCCCAGGGGGGACACAACCTGCTTCCAACCTTCCTCTCAGGGAAAGATTCTCCGCTCCTAACCTCTGCCTCTCAGGTAGACCCTTCACACAATAAACTCCAATCTACACAGAAATAACCCTCAAATTAAATTCCCCAGGCTTAACTGATTACATAAACAGCCTTTTAGAATCAATATGCATACGCGTCACTTCAAAGGGAAAGGGAGAAGATGAAGTATTTTGATTTAACTGGAAGAAATCTCATAATATACTGCAACCACAATGATCATTGTAATGGAGCAATGAATTAAATCCAGAAATAAGTCTGATCCTTGCACTTACCTTGATTGACTTGGGCTGGCTACATTTTATTCCATGAAGGAAAACACTATGGCTTTTCTCTCCCATTCCAAAAAATACCTGGTTTTATTCCCTTGTGATTTTTAAGCTTTCTCTGTTCATAACTGAGTGAACTATGCGGGTCCATTGACAGAAGTAGTAGAGATGAAAGCCTGTGTTGATTTAACCAGTGATGTTCTACTGAGGATTCGGATCTGCTTTTTCTGCTTCCGCACACCTTCATAAATTGAAAACAATAATCATCTTACAGTACTGAGCCTCAGTGAAGACGCATTGATTCCGACTACGCATTTATTCCAACATGGAATAAACTGAATGAGAATGAGAAAGATGGGCGCATTACATTCTTGTCCAAGTGGAGACAGAGACAGACAGACAGGATGAGAGAAAGAAAAAGACGATGAGATGAAAGAAAAAAGACAATAATACTGTATGTAGAAAGAGACGCAGAGAGAGAGACAGAGACAGACAAGACAGACAGACAGACAGACAGGAGGGGGAAAAAGAGATAATAGCCACTGAGACAGCAGTTACTCTTGATTCAAGTTGAAACACTCCAGGAAGTCTGTAAACACCTATACTGTCATTATAACAATTGTTATGTGATCATAAACTACTATAATGTAGTAATAAAAAAATCTAATGTCATGAAAACAACTGTAATGTAAGTCCCTCAAGGGAAACCTGTTTTGCAAATGTGCTGTCACCCTCTTTGTCACTACCTCTATCCTGTCTGTTTCTATCTCAGTTACTATCTGTTCAGGCATGGGACAGACAAACTCAAAGTGAAGAGATTATACCTATCTTGCACATTTTAAAAACTACAGTCAAAACTCTGTGTTCCAAGTCCATTGATTTTCTAAAGACAATACAAGGTCAGAGATGCAACCACATTTCCACCCGAAGTATTTTCAACCCAGAAAAGAAAGAAACGAAATGCCGGGTTTCAAGCAAAATACCCACTCCTCTCGCCATGGACAGTTGCTCACTTCTTTATCGTCACTCATGTATGAAAATAAGAATAAATAAAGATATATACATAAAATAATAACTATCACTTTTCACTAATAAGTAATTGAGGAGTAGTGATTTCTAAAGTCAGAACCCAACCAGGGGTCTTACCAATGCTTCAGTAGCGGGGTTTGAGGCGTGGCTCCTGGGAGTCTGGGAGGCGTAGGGCAGTGGCTGTATGTGTCCAGTTGTCCTGGTTCTGTAGTAGTCTGGTACTCTGTCCCCAGTCTGCTTCATTTATGTAGAGGCTGCTGTTAAGCCTTTTTATAGAGACACACCCCCTCCCTCTCTCTATGGTGCAGCCCCCCTGCATCCCCCTCTTTCAAAACTCCCCCCTTTCATCAGAGAGAGAAAGGGAGGGTTGCAGGGGTGTGAGGAAGGAAGGGAGATGTGTGAGTGGAGCTGTAAAGAGAGAGAGAGGGACAGAGCAAAGAGAGATAGATGTGAGGGAGGGAGTAAGTGAGAGAGTGGGATGGGATATAGGAAACAAGTGTACAGTATTAAATGGAGCAGGAGCAACAGTGTGTAGAGGCGGATGGAGCAGGTAGAGCCTAATACATCCTACGTCAGACATCACACATCCTGCGCACTATCAGGCTAAAAATATACCGGAAGTTTCTAGTTTGTGGTTACGATCATCACCCCAATACCTTTTTCCATAGACCCCCCCCCCCCCCCCACTGTGCCTCCCTCCACCACCACCCCTCTCTTTCTCTCCAAGTTTATGTACCCATGTTTAGTTCTCCGTCTGTCCTTTACTCTGTCCATTCCTCCATGTCAAGCCATCAATTGATCCATTCTTTCATCCTTCCATCCCTCTTAAGGGTCTCACTCACCGCAGACATCTCCCGAATGGAGAGACCATGAAGGATGAAAACAGAAGTGGTACTATCTCTTCCTCCTTTCTCTCTTTCAGTCCGTTTCTAACAATTCTGTTTACTTTCAGAACATGACATTATGTGACATGACACAGCACTCTCCTCTTCATCTCCTTGTGTTATCTTTAAACCCTGGTCTGAATCAATGAGCCAATCCATAAATCGTTCATGCTTATCTGAGACCACTCTCAGTGCTTGAGACACACAAAAAAACTCTCATTATGTTCATCCGGTGCAGAGAAGATCTGAGAGGAGGAACACACAACAACAACTTGCTACCAGTGAGAGATTTACTTCTATCGTGTGTGTGTGTGTCTCAAAAGTATACTCAGACCCTCTCTCTTACACTTACACATTTATTAGGGTGTTTAGAGCAGTTTTCTTACAAACATCCCAAGTAAATTTCCTGCACTGCACTAAAGGGCCTTCTAATGGCTACCCTAGCCTCTCCTGGTTGGACCAGAGTTTCCATTAGGCCAATAAGGCTGATTTTCTATCCAGCTCATCAGAATCAGGCCTCAATAGAGGAGTCTAATTTAAACTGCTACAGCCTCTTTACAATCCCACTTCAGAATCAAAGAAAGGTTTGCTCAATACCTCCAATATCCCCTGTACACAGACACTCACACACTTATGCAAGGTCCCATTATTATTTTGGGTCTGAACCGAACACACGTCATCATGCATGTTGACAGGTGATTGTCCTTGCAATACATTTTGTGCACACCTGGCTAGTTTGGGAAAAAGATTTTTACATTTACATTTATCCAAAGCGACTTGCAAGAGAGAGCTTTACAAAGTGCATAGGTCACTGATAATAACAACAAGATTGCCCCAGAAACATTGCGAGTAGCCAAAACATGAAGCACATATTGTGAACAACCAAAATAAGTGCCAAAGGTAATAACCATAAGAGCATGTAATCAAGCAATTTACAATTAAACAACATGAACCGCTATAAGTGCAAGTGTACCTGTAGAAAAACAAAAATCAATAAAAACAATATATCACAGCTAGTACAAAAATGTAAATCAGTTACCACTAACCACAACAATTCTCTAAGCAAGAGTCACTGTGATCCTTGAGGAAACTAACATCGGGTCAAGCAAACCATTCCTAAGTACCGTTGTACTCCCGGAACAAGTGCATCTTGAGCCTTTTCTTGAAGGTGGAGAGACAGTCAGTGTCTCTGATGGAGGTGGGGAGTTGATTCCACCACTGGGGGTCCAGACAGGAGAAGAGCTTGTGTTGGGACCGGGAGGTCTTGAGCTGTGGGACCACCAGGCGGTTGTCTGAAAAAGACCATAGGTGGCGGGGTGGTTGTGTAAGACTGCAGGAGATTGTCAAATTTGTATCCAATTAAAACACTTTTTGGCTGTTGCCATTCTTGTTTGTCACATAGACAAACCACTCGTCCCTCTGACTTCTGAGTCTCAATGACTGTGAAAAGCATGAACAGAAAACTAAATTCTGAAGTCTGCACTGGAAGGTAAATGTTAATATGTAGAGGTTTTCAACAAGAGTGCAGACACACAAACAATAATGTTTCTGTGTCTGTGGAGAGCACCAATCATCTCTCTTCAGAGAATCTAAAATCCCATGTAGACATAAGCCATCTATCCTTCATTCAACTCAACTTCTGGAAGGCTGTGTGTCTTACAGCAATGCTTGTTGCATTCTGTCTCCTTGTGTCAACAAAGTCTTAAATTGGCTTCTTTAAAAAGAATAGGCTACTGCAGGCCTCCAGTGTTTACTCTAGGTCCGACAATTTAGAACCGTAAAGGTTCCGGGGCAGGGTCTGATAGGGTCTGCACTATTGTTTCCACCAGGGTTTGCTGTGCAAAATAATTAGTCAATGTTTTACTAACCTTTTTGTAATTCTACCTACTCTTGGTAGAATTGGTGCAACACAAAGTTTTATGTATCAGTGTATTATAATTATAGTGGCCTCTGTTGTTCACCGCTGCATGTTGTGCAGATGACTATGAAATCAATTTTGTTAAGCTAGTAATAGTTCAATCAAGACACTCGTGTATTAGATTTGACCATTTATTGATACCATGATATGGACATGTAGGTTTGACTTTGGCAGAGTAGATGATCTAAGGGAAGCACTCCCTTCTTTCTCGATTCAACACATACATGACATGATGGATAGAACATACAGACAGCAAGGGGGAGAAGGGGATGGTGGAGGGCTGCAGCAGCAGCACTGATCATACAACAACCGGGTTGAGTGTGTGCGTATCCGGGTGGCTCTTACAGTAATGCCGCCTTATCGGATGTGGCCCAATGGGTTTGCGTTGCTAACACGGGTGTAGTAATGGGTGGATGACGGACGCTGCCCGATTGCCATGCCTGAACTAGCTCAGCTTATTACAGTTTTTCTCGATTGCTAAGACACATTTCTTGAAACAGTCACCCATTTTCTCAAAACTGTAAAAACAAAACCTCATCTTCAAGCACTATTTACAAAACCTCTGAATCCTCTTGCAAAACAAAACTTTCACCTCAAAACTGTTTTACCTGTGCGTAAAATCAAAATTTCGCCTCAAAACAGATTACTTGTGCTCAAAATCAAACACTGCTTTCACAGAACATCATAAACAAAGTGGTCAAAATCATATACACTATCAAGCAGTCAGTAAACAATACACCAAAACATACAAAACACATTTTTAAAATACAATAAGTATGATTTTTTATTGCATTTGTTCAAACTTTAACAATGTTGTGTATGTATGAATTTATGTAAAACAATTATTTAAACTAATTTGAGTGTTTTTTCATGTTCATGAATTGGCCATGACTTTTGAAAATGTCATATGGTGCGACCGTGAAATATTCAAAAAATTAACATATTTTCTTAACATTTGTACATTTATTTGACAAGTTCTCAGTAATATGAAGTCTTTAGAAACTAAATATTTGGATTTCTTCTGAAATTCTATAGTTGTTGATATTTGTTTTTGTTCAATAACATCCCGGTCACCTACCTACATGTAGTTAACATACTGTAGGCTGTGAATCGAAAGGCCAGAGACGCGCTTGGTGTTTGTCCCTGGCTTGGGAACCACAATTCACCTTTGGTTAGATTCTCAGGGAGATAATTGACTCGTTAATATCTGACTCCAATTTTTGACAATGTGCACAAGTGCGTTACCTGTAACCTTGAGCGCTAAACAGTTAATGACATGAAACTCTGACGTAGGTAAAAATCGTCTGCTTGATCAGAGCACCGACCCTAAAGTATGCGTGTTCACTAAACAGTCGTTTATCTCTACTATAATATGGATTTTAACCATAGTAGACCTAGTAGGATATGTAATCGATCACTCAGAGGCTCCGGTAAATTCCTTCGGAGCGTGGAGATCCACTGTAAGTGACTCAGAGGCCTTAAGCTAAAACCTACTCCAAAAGTCTATGTTTATAATCAGTTAGCCGCATCAACCAGACTAGATCAAAGTTTTCACCGCCGTAGCTTGATAGATACGTTTTAAGGAGAACAAGTAACTTTAAAATGCACACATTAATAGTTTATTATCTAAATAGCAAGATAATCAATACAATGATAATGAAATATCATCAAGTACAAAACATACCTTCAGAGCAATGGTTATCGAAGGTATTCACAATGAGGACTAGGCGCCTAACGCATCGGAGCTGTATCGTAAACAGAACTCGAAGTGATTGGTAAAAACTTCTTCCTATATACACCCAAACCTGACTAAAAGGGGGACACCGGTCATGTGACGGAAAAGTTGTCTAATGCATACAAATTCAAATTGGATCATTAATCAAGACTGCAGTAGACCAAGTGGTGCCCTTGCAAGACAAGGGAATATGTTAAACATATGTTGGTCTGCTGCAGGCACAAACTCTGTAAACCCTGTACATGTACATGTTACAGTGTTAAAATTATTACTAGAATGTAACACACAAAATAAGAAACAAAAGCATATCAAACATGACATTTAAAGCTGTTTAGAACCTTATTTTCAAGAACACAACTTTTAATGATTTTTTCAGAGTCTTCCTCATTGTCATTTTAGCATTCATGCAAATCAACAACTGTCCCAGACGAGTGTCTGGGTGACCAGTGACAAAGGGGCTGCCAAAACAGCCCTACAATACGCATTTTTCCTGTGAATTGCACAACACTGAAAAAAATATTTAAACAATATAATTCCCTTCAGTATACTCTATCAGAGATTAATATTTTAGCCTCAGAAATGTCACATTGCATTTTGATTTTAATACAGTTATTGCCATTTCTGGTCGCACCACATGATGTGTGGTCGCACCAAATGATCAAAAATCTATATATTAGGAAGCAATAAGTTCTATGCAAAAATCTAACACAGATTTGTATTCAAATTTAACAGATTTTAGTGAAGCAAACATCATTTCATCATTTCATCCATGGCATTTTGTAAACATTTCATTTTCAAAACATCAAATTTTACTACTTATACAACTTATTATGATGAGACCATTGTGATTGATTATAGGCATTTCTTTAACCTTTCATTTTCATAACATCAAATTGCTCCTCTTACTACTCCTACTCATTCTGCTGGGACCATTGGGATTGGGAGTTTGTGGCCACTTGAATAAGTTCTTATTTTCTGACTGCTGCATGGCATTGACCCTGATCTCCTCTCCCACAACCGCAAGGACCTGGCCAATGTATGGAAGCTCATCATATGTTATTATTACAAACTTTCCACTTAAGTCCTGAAGACTATCTTGTTCCATTGGTGGCTCAGAATTTGTTGAAGCATCCTCAGTGTGGCATGTGGTGTCTGTCAGGTCAACTTTTACTGGCTGGTAGCATAAGCAGGTCTTCATTTCTGCATGCTTGCAGAAGCACGACACCTCCCTATGGCTTATCTGTGCAGCTTGTGAAGACAAAACCTGGAGGATCTTTAAGGTGCCCTTCACAGCCATCATCTTGCCTGGAATCAGCTCATCATACTTTTGTATTGCCTCTTTGCTTATCCAGTGATGATTAATGCTTGATCCTAACTTTTTGGCCAGCATTTCGTACAAATCCTGTGGAGTCTGCAGCTCGCATCCTCGTAGAATGTATTGATCGGCCTCCCTCTTTACGGCACCACCAATACCGTCCGGAGCACCCTTTCCATGGGATCGTTCAGAATAGTTCCATGAAACATACTCAAATCCAGACAGGAAAGGTACAGTACTAAGCATGGAAAAGTTTGCTTTGTTCCTGTACTGTGTAACCGGTCCATCACTTATAACATGCAAAGCTGTAATCTTTGGGTAGGTTGCCCGTAGTTCCTTGAGTATGGGCTCTAAGTAGGCTCACAACGCCCGCTCGTCATGACGGAGCCTGTCTGACAGTGTTGCAAAGGATTTTGTGCCATGGAAAGTGTAGAGGATAGCAGTGTGGATTGTGGCTTGCTTTCGACTGCTTACAAAATGATAAGCCTATATCTCTGTGCTCATCTTGCATGCACAGTTCTCTGAGAAATCAATGTGAAGAACCGCTTCAGAGTCAGTGAGATTTCATTTTATGTATCGAAACTACTCTGTTTGGTGGATCCAATTGAACTGATGTATGGCTAAAGCTTCTAGCTTTTTTTGGAACAGCTCTTTCAATTCCTGTATTGGCCCTGTATGTGTGCGCTTTACAACACTTGCAAAGGTTTTCTCTCCATTTGTTGAAGATACCCGCTCCCATTGTTCCCGGTCAAGAGACCGTAATACCGTCTGTTTCAGGAAATTCAACTTCGTCAAAGCAGCACTCAGGACAAACACGATCCATACATGCCTTATTTTTGGGGTCACATACTATGATTTCCACCAACTCTGAGATGCTGGTTGTCTTTAGCAGCCTTCTCTTGGCAAGTTTGTTCATCAACAGACGGATGTTTTCGTGTTCTGAACATGCACAGGTATCTCGGTCCTTGGACTTGGGCTCTGTGATGTAAAATGGCCGCCTTTGAACAAATTGTCTGTAAGACATGGACAGATGCTGTTCGACCTCAGTCTGATACTCTGTGTGGAGCTCAGTGAGGGGCTTTATTAGAACTCTTCTTTGTACCTTCAGTTTATTTTTGGTGATGGTGTCTTTTTTCCCAGCTAAAAGAGAACTGTTTTCATCTCTGGACAAAAACTTGATAACAGTCTGCTTTCTCTCTCCTGACAGTTTTTTGCCTTCCCTTTGCTTGAATTTTTCACTTGGGCCATGACTTTGTCTTGCCATCAATCTCTTCTCTCTCCTTCTACATTTATCCTTTAGTTTTCTAATTTCTGTTAGCTGTTTCCTCAGATACAAGACCTGCTTTTCTAGTGTTCCCTTCTTCTGCAGTCTTTTGCTAACTTTCTCAGCTGAAGTATTCTTCCTCTCAACTTTCTCTGGCGTGGATGCGACTGGTGGATTAAAATCCTTATTAAAGGGTTCTTGGTCTAAGATAGGTAGACCTGCATTTTCTGATGGCTCTGGAGCTACAGCTATATCAGGCTGAACTGGCGGGGTGTTGTCCATAGATGGCGGTGTGAGGTCTGGCGGTGTGAGGTCTGGCGGTGTGAGGTCTGGCGGTGTGAGGTCTAATACAGCATTCGCCATCTTTTTCCTATCCCTATATGAACTGGATGCAGCCCTTCACTTCTCTCTCTGCTTCTTTTTCTCTCTACCAGACAGCTCACTTGAGTTAACATACTGAATCTTTCCCTGCTCTTTTCTTCTCTGGTAGCTGAAACAGATATAATGTCATAAATCTACGGCGTAGTGTTTTCTTTTAGACAAATGACAGTAGATTCATATTTTAATGCAAAAATGCATGTCCTCCACACAAGAACAATATGTAGCTCATGGTGCTTTTCAATTTAGGTTCTGCATTTTACAGCAAACCTTTCTTTTCTCCTGGCAAGGTAATGTGCTCTTGCTGCAGGGTCGAAATTGACGCGTTCCCTGTGGCGAGCAGTCTTTACCTTACTTGGCAGCGGCATCTGATAAAATGGATTAAAATATATTATGAATAAAATGTTATGTTTATGTATTTTTCTCATGATATTGTACAAATACTAATCATTAACTGTTGTCTCTGAAATACATGATTTTTTTTTGAAAAGCCTTAATCTTGTTTATTGAATATTAAAATGAATTACTATTTGTATATAAACCATCAAAAAAATAGAAGAGCACAAAACCTGTCGATATTGGATATATATCAGTCTTGGAAGGCATAATTTAATGGTCACACCACATGATATTTGGTCGCACCACATGATTTTTTAAAATTCAGTCAAATTTTACAGGCACAGCATTGGCCACCTAAATAAAACTAGCTAGTTTCACGCAGAAGGCCACTACGATATTTTCTATCAAAACGTCAATTTGTAAATATAAATGAACATTTATTGTCTTTTTGAGGTCATACCACATGACATCCAAAAGTGGAAACTATATACCAGCCATTCAAAAAGTTACTTTCTTCAAAATATGAGAGAGGGTTACAAACCTGCTTGTTGCTTTCAAGGGTCCTTTGCAAACTGATGTATGATGCAACTTCCTGTCTTTCAGTGGAATTCAAAATAAAAGCTCCAAAATGGTCATTTCTTGACGGTCGCACCGCATGACATTTCATAAAATGGACATACTCAAAGTTTGTTTGTATATTATAACAGAAATATCAATAAAAGAGCACTGTAATTTCATATTAGACTACAAAACACTTGATGCCAAACACGGCAGAAAATACATTTTAATACATTATGAGCAAATTTCCAGGAGTTTCCAAAATAGCCCTCATACCCGACCGGTCGCACCACATGATATTTTGACACTTGTAGTGACATTTTTTTTTTAAAGGCCATATGATTTTTGAAAAATGAATGTGATTACATAAAGGGGAGAGACACTAAATATAAATAGTGTGTAGTCTATAAATCTAAACCATTTTTTACTGGAGAAAATGCAGTCGGAGAGTAAATTTAGGCGTCATGTCATTGACCCACGAACCTGCAACCAGTCAAAATCTATTGAGCAGTCAGTACTGTTACTCTAACCAATGAAATGCACAATGTTCAGTGCCATACAATTTGTTCATTGTACAGTAAACAGCCTACAATGCACTGTACTTTGTCTCGACCAATCAGGGGCCTCTTAATAATAATACAAAATAATAATGATGAAATCGTCTGTATTCGCGGTGTCATTACTCTGCTCTACAGTGGCATCCGGTGGTGGATGTGGAGGGAGGCCCCCCTCTCCTCTTTTAACAAAATGTAACAAAAACTATAGAGGGTAGACTGTACTTGCTTGCGTCGGTTGCAAATGTGTCAATATATGAAACAATATGCAACAAAGTTATTTTAACAACGTTGTCACCAACGGCAATAATTGTCAGATGGAATCGCGATTAGACAGTAGCTACCATCTGCTAACTGAAAATATGCCCCTAAACGCAACTTTTTGGTCTCAGTCGGTCTAGAGCCCTGCGTGGATAAGCTGAATTGTGCTACGAGCAAGCTAGCCTCGCTGCTGTTACCAGTACTATCCAAACTACACTGAGTCGATTGTTTGAATGCGCCGGAAATTAAAAACATTTATTTTGACATACATTTTAGGCTGTGGCATTGAAGACAGTGACAGTGACCACACAAGTTTTAGTTTAAATACATTATTTAATGTGACATTACTTACTGTACATGCAAGTCTTGAATTGTATAAATGTATAATTCTGCTACACCATGGCACAATACAATACTTGTTGTGAGTGCAACAGAAATGCACGTTGTATCCATGCGTTGTTGCTAACGTGTGCTGACGTTGTGACGTAGGCTAGCACAGTTCCCTTCATTGACACAAGGCACTTTTTGCATTTCAGCCTAAACCGTAAAACGGAACGTAAATAAAAATACAAGCAACTCAAGACGATGGTCTCGCTACCAAGACAAAACTTTTAACATTGCGATTAGCGGGCGGGGGCCTCAAAAAATGAAGAAAAAAAAAGTCCATAGCCCAGGGGCCTCAAGTGCTATTACAGTTTTTCTCAATTGCTAAGACAAAATTCTTGAATGTGTACTCTGTTTTCTCCAAACTCTAAAGACACATCTTCAAACTTACACTGTTTTGGCCAAACCCTTGATTTTTGCCCCAAAATCAAACACTGTAGTCAAAACCATATTATCTGTCGTATAAACCTAACTTTGCATTCAAAATACACACTAAGCCCTCAAATAAATTCAACCTTCTGAATACCCTTTAGACACTGCTGGGAGGAATTGAAAACACAATTATAAAAAGGTTTTCAAGAACCATTGACAATAAGGTGTCCCTGAATTTTAGATATGTTCCACCTCTTGAGTTTGACATGATGTAAATCATAAAACTCACAATTACTGCAATTGTCCTTCTTACAGGCTGTTTATTTTCTATTTACATTATACAACAATTGCATTTTGAGCTCTTGTTACTGTAGTGGTCACAGTATACAAATAGTAGTACTGTTGTAAATTTACTGCTGTAAATTGTAATTTTGGAAACAGGCTAAGAAAACAAGGAAATAAACAAATATTTTTTACCTGGGTAACAGAGTTTGAGTACGCAACATCACTGTTCATTGTGGGTCATCATCCTATCTCTGACCAGGGTCAGGCCAGAGATTTTCCTCAACATCACAGGTTTTCACTAGCCAAACAGCCGGGAAAATGCCCCTGAATGCCTGAGACATCCCTGACAAGACCCAAGAGCAATGTCCCCACAAGCTTCTTCCATGGCTTGGAGAAGGTTGTTCTGTCATAGGGATTTCTGTCATAGTGTGGCATGGATCTCATTTGAGATTGTTATTCTTCTTCCTCTGCCTCTTCCACTCCCTTGTCCACCTCCTCTCATTTTGACAATTCTGCCTTTTCCTCTGATATTTGCATCCATGATTTCAAAGTACAGATGAGCTTACCTTTGTATTCATTCCAAACCCCTGATTGCTTGTTGAGTATATTTGCTTGTTAGTGCTTACACATGGATAACTGGTTGTTAAGGGTGTTTGAATTGCGCTGGTTTGGGTTTACTTATTGAATGGCAGTGTTTTCTCAATTACATAATGGTGATAATTGTGTCTTATAGTGAGAGGTGTGTTTAGACTTTTGCAAAGAAGTGTGAATGAACCTGAGAAATGTGTCAAAAAGGGTAAATTGTGTTGGGGTACATGGTATTTCTGCTGGGATTTGGCAAAATGGTTTTGTGGGGATGGCTTACGTTTACCATTTTTGTGTGTTAGCAATCGAGAAAAACTGTAAGACGCCCCTGGTATTTAGATGTGATGATTACTGAAATACAGCCAAATTAAATTTACAGAATTTGTATAGCCCTTTTAACAAGCAACGTCACAGAGGGCTTTACATATGCCCATGGAATTGCACCTCAGCCAACCTCAAGCTTCAAGGTAGACAAGGAAAACCCCCCAGAAAAACTCACTTGAGGAGAAAACATTTACAAAAACCTTGGGATGAGCAATTCAGTGAGGGATCCTCTCCTCCAGATACGGTTGGCGAAAGAGAGGTGCAGAACATAGTCATACATCAGGAAAGTGTCAATTGGTGTTGAAACACCAAAATCCAGTGTTTCAAAATCCAAAATCCATTTTCTTTATTGCTACAGTAAATACATTTACTGTGTAAACATACGTAAACAAATTCTTCTTTACATGTAACCACATGCCCTGGATGCTGTGTTCTCCATTTTTTTGTGTTGTGTCTAATGACTGCTCCATAGTGTTTATATATTGATTGTTTGTGTTTATGATCTGAAAGCATAGTATGATTTTGTGCACAGGTTACATGGTTTAGGAGCGAGTGTTTGATTTTGCCAGAAGAGTCAGAGGTTTTGGAAATTACTTTTGAAAATTTGGTTTTGTTTACAGTTTCGAGAAAATGGTTGACTGTTTCAAGAAATGTGTTTAAGTAATAGTGAAAAACTGTAACTGTTCTGCAAAAGGGTGGGAAAAATGTGTCAATCCAATGAGAAAGTGTTAACACATTTGCAAGAGGTGTAATCTGCTCTGCTGAGACAGTGATTATGAAAACCGAGTGGATCCCAGTTTCTTTAAACAGGTCAAAGCAATCGAGAAAACTGTAAACCATTTCACAGGCTAAAACACAATTTGCCGATCTCACTTAGACTTTTCAGCAAAACTCAAAACATATTCTGCACTCTAATGCACATGTCATCCATACTGGTAAACACAAGTGGCAACAATCAAATACAAATAGAGAAAACGTGTCATTGACAAAACACAACCACTCCAAATTGATTTAACTTGTTTCACCAATATAAGCCAGTTCAGAGAGCAAACAGGTTGTTGAAGGTGGTAAAATATTGCTTGTGATGTTGATTAAGTGCTCTGGCCTGACCCAGCCCAAAGACAAGAAGAAGCACAATTATCACATGTTTAATCTTTAGACTAGTGTCCCTTTTAGTATTGTGTACTGTAGTACAGTGCATTGTAGGCTGTATACTGTACAATTAACAAATTGTATGGCCCTGAATATTGTGCTTTCCATTTGTTACAGTAACTGACTGCTCAATAGATTTTGACTGGTTGCAGGTTCATATCAACAAAGAACAAGAGTGAATTGTGAGTAGTGAGATGCAGGGTACAGTATAGGATGACAAGGAGGAGAAAGAACAAAAACATTTGCAAAGAGCAAAGCAGAGTAGTAATTTTTGATCAATTCTTAGCTAAATAGTTTTTGTTCATCAAAAGACTATTACGGACAAATGATTTTTTTTATTACTGTAAAAACTTCTCCCTGAGCACTATATGTGTTCAACAATGTGTTTTCACTGACTGCTTGATAGTGTATATGATTTTGATCACTTTGTTTATGATTTGATGAGCAGTTTATCACTTTGTTTATGATTTGATGTGCTTGAAGATGAGGTTTTGTGTTTACAGTTTTGAGAAAATGGGTGACTGTATCAAGAAATGTGTTTTAGCAATGGTGTAAACCTGTAATGTGCTTCTTCTTGTATTTGGGCTGGGTCAGGCCAAAGCACTTTGTCGACATCACAAGCAATATTTTCCCATCCTCAACAACCTGTTTGCTCTCCAAACTGGCTTATATTGGTTGTGTCACATCATTTGAAACAAGTTAAATCAATTTTGAGTGGTTGTGTTTAATCAATGACATGTTTTTTCTATTTGTATGATTGTTGCCACTTTAGAAGTTAGCTTTAAACGTTAGCTTTAAACATTAGCTACTGAAACGACTGAGACAAACGTGTGTGACTAGCGTGTGTGTGTG
This sequence comes from Hypomesus nipponensis, assembly GCF_054491055.1. Classification (NCBI taxonomy): domain Eukaryota; kingdom Metazoa; phylum Chordata; class Actinopteri; order Osmeriformes; family Osmeridae; genus Hypomesus; species Hypomesus nipponensis. Next base: position 14,569,807 of record NC_140372.1, on the reverse strand, counting down.
TATATTTGTTTGTGTGAGAGGGTGTAAAGTGGATTCTTAGTTCCTGACTGACTCAATATGTACTAAGTGTGACAATTATGTAACAGAGGTGGCCACACTCCGTCACAACAAACATGCCACCTCGGACTTGCCAAGCGCGACCACTACCAGCTACGCCAACGAAAAGCTAGCTCTTTGTTGACGCCAGTGGCCAGTTATATACTTGAGGAGTGAATTTGACATATTCACATAGCTAACCAAGTGATCCGAGTCACGGCACCAATGTGACAAGTATGTAACAGTCGTGGCCTATGGGGGGTGACAAGTGCCCTCACACACACAAACAGCATGCACTGTATACTAGCTTTGCCCACACGGTGCGTGTCGTCTCAGCCTTTTTATCATTGGTTCCCAATGGGAGTGATTGGCGCCCACGTGGCGACGTAGTACGTGAGGGAACTTTGATAGCGGTGACGTGTACGGCGACGTTACCTTTGTAAACATTGCATTAGTGCGTGTGAAGTGTAGCCCGTCTGCAATGATGGACGCCGCTACGCCAATCGTCTGCAACGATGGACGCCACTACGCCAAGCGTCTGGCAACGATGGACGCCACTACGCCAAGCGTCTGGCAACAATGGACACCGCTACGCCAAGCGTCTGCAATGATGGACGCCGCTACACCAAGAGTATGGCAACGATGGACGCCGCTACGCCAAGTGTCTGCCATTATGTGGTAAGTTAGCTATAACTGGTCTCAGGTTGGCAACTGTAGGCTAGCTAGCTAGCTAGCTATCAATCGGAGATAAAAAATGAAAGTAGCCTACATGATCAACTGTGGCTATTTCCGCTAGGTAGTGTTGGGCTGTATTGGCAGACCTTCATTAGACTCCTAAATTTGTGTTGTGTGTAAATATATCTTTAAGCACGTTTTCATGTAATGTTTGATATGTATTAATTTTGTATTTTATGCATCACCTTCTAGTAATGTTTTCAGTGTTGTAAAATGTATATTTGCTGGTTTGATAGCCTAGAGTTTTGTCGTGCAGAGGCCCAATATGTGTTTACATATTCTCTTGTCTTGCAAAGGCATAGCTATTTGGCCTACTGCAGCCAAGTATCAGTGATTTCCCATTTGAGTTTGTATGTGTCAGGCAATTGTTCTTTCATATAACTGGCGTCGCTATTTTAGTATGCAGGATGGGTTTACAAAAGGAGTTTGATTAGCCTCCTATACTTGCTCAGGTGAGGTAAGCTAGGTTTATAAAATACATTTGTTATTGTTTGCTGTGAAGGTAGCGTTTGTTTCTGTATTGATTTTGTTACATTGTCATAATGTATTGATTGTCTTACTATTTTGATAATAAATTTGTTTTTGGATTTGAAGTAACTTGTCCTTGTGCCTGCTTTCAATATTTGAACAATAGTATTTGCTGGAGTCCTAAGAAGAGGTGAATAGTATGAGTTGTATGCGCTGGTTTTAAAATGTAATACCGTTTCATGTATTTTAAGTTGTTTTATGTGTCCACAGGAAGATTGGATTTCACCACCACTGTTCTACCATTTAGTCTGATTGTTAGTTGAGTTCCAGTTCAAGTCTTTTATTGTCAGATGCACAGAACAATACAAGGTCAGACTGGGCACTGAAATTCTTAGGACAAGACAACGCAAAGCAACCTGGCATGACATTTAAGTACTCTGAACATGGATTACATCTATGATAAGAAAATAAAATAAAAACTCCTAAATATACAAACTAATATACAATACAGTATGCTAAACCTGTAATACACATATTAACCTATACTAACCGTATAAACCTATACTAACCTAAAGACAAGTGGGGTAACAAGTAGTACAAGTAGCTGAAAGTGACAGTGTGCAAAGTGGCTAGTGAGAAAGTGGTGAGAATGTATCAGTGTCCATTCAGAAGCCTGATGGCCCTTGGTAAGAAACTATTCTCCAGTCTGCGTGTGCGAGACCGAATGCTTAAGTATTGCCCGCCAGAAAGCAACGGGGTAAAAAGACTGATGGGCGGATGGGTGGTGACAGTCTCTTCGAATCCAGCCAGTTTTCCTGAGTCATCATGTGTGGTAGGTGTCCTGTAGGGCTGGGAGCTTCCTGCCGATGATGAACTCAGCAGACCTGACCACACTACGTAGGACCTTATGGTCCCTGTCTGTGCAGATCCCATACCACACTGTGATGCAACCAGTCAGTATGCTCTCTATTGTGCATCTATAGAAGTTAGTGCGGATGACTGCTCCTCCTCCTGCCGCCTCCTATAGTCCACAATAATCTCCTTATCTTGCTGACGTTGAGAGAGAGGAAATTGTCCTAGCACCATGATGTCAGGGTATCAACCTCCTCTCTGTAGGTTGACTTGTCACTGTCCCTGATGATGCCCACAATGGTTGTGTCGTCAGCACACTTAACAAGGAGGTTGGAACTGTGTGTTGTAGGAGAGGGCTGAGCACAAAGCCCTGGAGGGTACCTGTGATGGTGATCAATGTGGATGAGGTGCTGTCGCCGATTCTCACCACCTGTGGCCTCCCCGTCAGCAAGTGGAAGATCCACTTGTGGTGCTTAGTCCCAGGACCACAAGCTTGGAAATGAGTCTGGAGGGGATGATGGTATTGAATGCTGAGCTGTAGTCAATGAACAGCATCCTCTCCGACGTATTCCTTTGTCCAGGTGGGAGAGAGCGGTGGGCAAAGTCATGGTGATGGCATCGTCTGTAGACCTGTTGTACCGGTATGTAAACTGCATAGGGTCCAGGGTGGGAAGCAGCGATGAGCAAATGAATGATTTGACTGGCCACTCGAAGCACTTCATGATGACAGCGCTATCGGGCAATAGTCGTTCATGCAGTTGACCTTGGTGTTTTGGGGCACAGGGACGGTGGTGGTCCTCTTGAAGCAGGTGGGAGTACAGACAGGCTGAAGGAAAGGTTAAAGATGTCTCAGCTAAATATAAAAACAATTATTAATAATTGTTATTGTTGATTTATTTGTTGTTTCTTTTAGAACATACAATAATAGCATTTATAGGCATACAATTACTTGTGTAGGCATCGTTATTTGCATAACAAAAGTCAAGAGTGGTTATAGTGGTTTGATTCAATATTGAAGAATTACATGAATTAGAATATTTGGGTTTGGGTGTTGTGTGCCGTGTTAGATGGGTCTTGATCTGGTACATTCATAGAATGGTCATATTTGAAATATGGGATTTAGTGCTAGTTGGCACAGCAAGTAAACTAACAATTTAGTGTAATTGAAGGATATCGATACACATTTGTACTTTTCTCCAAACTATCATATTCTTATTCAACATATCGATAACACAGGCCAACTGACAACTGGGACTGGGCTGTGAGTGTGAGGAAAGGCAAAAAACAATGACAGCTACAGTAGCCTGCCTAGCCAGCCAGTTGCACAGTTTGCTGAAGGTTTTTAACCCTTGTGCTGCCTTCGGGTCACATCACCAAAAGGTTCATAACGAACCATCGTTGTGTTTACCCAATTTTACCCTATACAAAAGCAAATAAAAATAATTTTATTTTCACCTTCGCAATGTGGGGGGTCTGAGACAGCCTAACGATTAAAAGAAAATGCTTCATTTTGTTTTTGTATGCGGTAAAGTTGTTGCAAACAACGGTGGGTCACAATGACTGATGATCCAGAATGACCCGAGGAGAACACAAGGGTTAAAACTATAGTTACAAAGTAAAAACGAATGGGTGACACTTCTTGGTTAGTTACAACTTTTAATAGACAAAATTACAACAGATGTTAAGAAACTTGACTTTATTCGAAGGATCGCTTCACATGGTCACTTCAGGTTCCGTTCCGGTGTCTGGTGAGCTAGCTGCTTATCTTCCTAGCTATCCACAAAATTGCAGACGCTTGGCGTAGCGGCGTCCATGATTGCACACGCTTGGAGTAGCGGCGTCCATGATTGCAGAAGCTTTGCGTAGCGACGGTTGTATGTTGTTCTGGTGTGCGAGGGCACTTGTCACCCCCATAGTGGCCACGCTCCGTCACAAGGTCTACGAGCCGATGTTCGCCACTCGCTGGGCTCGAACACGCCACCTTTGACATGCCAAGCGTGACCACTACCAGCTACGCCAATGAAAAGCTAGCTCTTTGTTGACGCGGGTGGCCTTTTATATACTTGAGGAGTAAGTTTGACAGATTCACATCCGTTACATAAGCATCCCTTATTGGCCAAATACTGTAGCTAGTTTTGTCATTCACACAGCAATCACACTGAACTCAGAATTTGGCATCAACAACATGACTGTGAATACCTTATTCTAGACCAATACATTCATTAACAGTTTTTTCTGATGGCTTGAGCGCATTTTTTGTAACTATTGGCTATTTTGCTAAACTCTACACACAAATAAGAAAACCCTTCACCAAATCAGCAACACATTGCAATTCTCTTGCAAAAACTAATCAACCTTGCTTAACTCTTCAAACCTTTGTAAACATTTTATTTTTGTATCAAACAGTTAACACAAGCCATCACATTAATAAGCACACAATGCGCCAACTACACACTGATGGTATGAATAAAAAACACATCTGGCTTTTGCTGTCTCTGTGCACAAAGTAGGCTATGTCAGTTTGAGGTCATACTTTTGTCATAGTTCTGTAGACATACAGGGATCAAAACTTCAAGTACTGGTATGTATTTACACAAATCAAAACAAACACAAGTGTTTTTCCAGGTCAAAACACCAAATAGTAATTTCACTGAAAAAAAATTATAAAACGAAATCAGTCCACATTGTGTCGTCTCTCTGGGTCTGGCCACAATTTCGTCTACATCACATGCAATGTCCTCTAGTCCAAGGCACCGGGGAAAATATATTCTGGAATGCCGTATCCAGGCCTGACATGATGCCCGGTCAATATCTCCACATGCCTCCTCCATTGCCTGTAAAAGGGCTATGCGTTGATGGGGATGACGGTCATAGACCTTCCAGCGCCAGGCAGAAAATAACTCTTCAATTGGATTCAAGAATGGAGTGTATGGGGGGAGGTAGAGTACAGTGAAGCGTGGATGATCTGTAAACCAGTTGCGGACCAAAGCAGCCCAATGGAAACCAACATTGTCCCATATGATGACGTATCTGGTCTGCTCTGGTCTCTGAACATTAGTGAGCATGTCATGTAAGGTATCCAGGAATATAATAATTTGTGCAGTGTTATATGGGCCTAGGGTTGCATGATGGTGAACAACACCATTTTGACTTATAGCTGCACACAGTTATGTTACCACCACGTTGTCCTGGGACATTGATTATGGCACGGTGTTCTATAATGTTCCTGCCACGTCTCCTTGTTTTAGTGAGGTTAAAACCTGCCTCATCCACAAAAAGCTGCTCATGACCCATGGCACCTGCCTCTAGCTCCGTCACTATCCGGACAAGACAAAAACAAATGCAGCACATCAGGCCCATGCACAGCACTATAAACTTCCAGATTCAGTACCAATGATACTATAGCTTACCTGCACAGTCATATTGCAGTTGTTTTACACGTTCACTGTTTCTTTCAAAAGGGACTCTAGATTTGTTTCATTTGAATTCTGTTGCGGGCAAGTACACGAGATAATACAGAAATGCTCACATTGTGTATGTTTTGGAAGGTGTTGTCGTCCTCAATTATGCACTGCTGTATTTCTTGTAGCCTTATGGAATTATTTGCAATCACCATATTGACTATATGGGTCTCTTGTTCTGCAGTGAACATTCTTCCTCTGCCCCCAGCATCTGGACGTCTAGCAATTCTGTAAAGTAACAATTTAAGTATTTTTTACATGTATGGTATTGTTGTGTTTCTCATTAGAGTATGGCAGTGCTACAAAATTTAGTGCAAAGTGACTGTACTAACCGATTCTCATTTCGAAATGTCCTTATGATGCTTGCTACAGTGTAGCGGCTCAAGTTAGGCTGAACCCGTTGGCCAGTTTCTCTCAGGGCCATTCCATGGTTGATTACATGGTCCACTATTGTAGCTCTGATGTCATCAGTAATTCTATTTCTTACTCTTCCCCCTCCTCGTCCTCCTCTTGCACCTCCTTGTCCGCTTCCTCTAACTTCACCTCCTTGTCCTGGTCGTCCTCTCCCTCTCGCTTCTTCACCTCCACGTCCTCGGCCTCCTCTAATCCTCACTCTTCCTGCTCCCTCCATTGTACTCCACACGGACAGCTTACCTGTGGCTTATTTATAGGCTGATTGCAAAGTGAACTAATTATCTAAAACTGTTTTCAGGTGTGACAGTGTGCCAGACATTTGGCAAAATAGTGTAAATAATAGCCATACAAGTGTATAGTTTTGCTAGGAGTGTGTTGATCATTTAGAAATTGAGTGTAAAGTAGTGAGTTGTGTTAACAGTTCCGCAAAAAGAGTGCTGTGCAGTGGATTGTACCTACAGTTTTGCAAAGTGTGAGTTACAAAATTGCAAACTGAGTGCAAAGCACTGTTTGTGCTTTTAGTTTTGCAAACTCAGTGAGTGGTTTTGAGTGGTGTATTCATCGTTTAGACATTGTGCTGAAAGAATCACGTTTAGGGTTTAAGCATTCAGAAAAAACAGTAAACAAATAGTAGGCTATTGGCATTAGTAACATGCCTCCTGAGACCACTGCTTAGAATACTTCTGATTGAATTAAAAAGAGACTAAAATACTATTTTCATTGACTAAAACTAGACTAAAATGTCATCAGTTTTCGTTGACTAAAACTAGACAAATATAGTAATGGATAATTCTGACTAAAATAAGACTAAAACAATCACACTTTTAGTCAACTGAAACTTGACTTGACTAAAAAGAGTATGAAAGTGACTAAAACTAATAAAAACTCAAATGACCGCTTGACACAAAGACTAGACTAAAACTCAAATTAAAACAGACTTCCAAAAACAACATTAGAGGTGATCTAAATAGGTTTCTAAATTGTCTGTGACAGTTACATGTGGACAAATTATGTCTGGTGTATAGTTTCTCTGGTTTCTCTTGCGGACTAGAAAGTACATTTTTGTTTTTTTTGCACAGGTCCCTTCAGGGGGGTCTGTTCTTTACATTGTGATTACAAGTATTGTTTATCACTCTAAACTACATTTTACACACCCACATACACAATAAGTCATGCATACACACCCCCCACACACACAGATGAGAGGTAAGGTCATAAGCTCAAATTGCCAATTCCCTGAATTTATCTTGTTTGTGGATTGTTGAGTGTGCATATACTTGTGGTAAAAGAGAGACACATTCAAGAGTGTTGGCAATGTAGGGAGTTTAATATTGGCCAAACAATCAAAACTAATTCCCCTATGGTTTAAAGGAAGATGGTAAACTTAACATTGTATTAACATGAATCAAATTATGTCAATACCAATCAATTTACAGTTATTTGACTCTATGGGTTAAACCAGAGCAAGATTGATCAAAAATTTAATAACATTGCAAATAAATGAAATCAATTTCAAGGCAAACATGTTACAAAAAGAAGGTTAACTCTTACTTATGCTACCATGATTATTGTAAATCAGAGAGACAGCAAGAAGTGAACAAGGAGAATGAGTACAAGGACAAGCCAGAGCTGAGGAGAAGGTCTCAGGAGATCAAGAATCCACAGAACAATTCTTCACAATTCCCTTTATAAACAAGAACAACCAATCAGACCACTTCTTGACCCTTACTTATTAACATATGACTAGCAATGCTACAGTAAGTTACAAAATAGGGTGTGAGAGCCATCAAGTTGAGACCCTGTCGAGCAACTCCAGATTTTAGCATATGAGGTCGGACCATTAGCGGACTGGCCATCGGGAGAATCGCGAGAATTCCCGATGGGCCGAAGCACTTTTGGGTCGGAGGGCGGCCCAAAAGTGCATAATTTTTTACTACTAATAAAAATGTTGGAAGAAGATTGAGCAACACGGTTTTCCGGCCCCCCTTTCCCCCAGGCCGGTTGGTCTATTCCAAATGAACGTTTATGCAGCCCTTAGTCCCGCGTATACACAACAGTGATACTGACAGATCGAAAGTTAGCTATAGAGACAATATAAAGATGGAAAACCAGGTTAAGAAACGTAAACGTAGCCTAATTACCTTCACTAAACAATGTTTTGCCAATTGGACAAACGGCTATGTTTGTTTGTTTTACATCAAGCTCAAAAAACTACTTTCCGCTCAAATCAGCCAAAATAATTCGCTCGCGCGCGTTCGCTCGCATTAAGCGTGGAAGTCACAAAGCATCATATCAGGCACAGAATTTGCATGCATTAGCAGGGCGCTCGCTTTGGTGGCGTATACGGGACCGGTTCTGGTAGGCTGGTCTGGATCAAAGTCCAAGGCCTATTTTTACTCCCAGTCCGTCTCTGGGTGGGAAAGTTTGACACCCAGCCTTACAGCACCATCACCAAGACAAAATATGCTAAATGTTCAATTATTCAGCATTGTGAGGCTAATAATACGCGGCGGCCGCGAGTCCTTAACAAGTCTTAAAAAGTCTTAAATCACTTTTCCTAAAAATAAGGCCTTAAAAAGTATTAAATTGTCTTAAATTCAGATTGGATGGGTCTTAACATTTTTTTGTGTCATGTGTCTGCGAAAATGCAGGCAATCTGTTCTGCCAGTTCGATTATTTTTTTTTGCGCTGCGTTGTCTATGGTTAGGTCAGAGCGTAGCCTACAGCGCAGATTTTGATGACGTAAAGCATCGGCAATACACAGCAATGGTTGATGGCCAATCAACTTAGAAACTTGGGGAAATTAAAGTTAAATTACAAATGGCTTGAACAGAAAGAGTATTCTTGGTTAAGGTTGGTGCCTGGAAATACTTATGAAATGAACTGCGTGTGGGGAAAATTTCAAACTTGGGACAATGGGGATCAGAGCGATGGAATGGCACGTGCAGAGCAAAAACACAGAGACTACGAAGGGTACGCCAGAAGCCTGCAAGTGCTAGTTGGGGTGTGTTTGCCTTCGGCGAGCACAAACCATTGTTATCTCACATATATATTTATTTTTATCATTGTTTATTTTCTCGCCCCTAAGGCTCAGTCAATATTTGGACTACATAGACAAAGTCGATGTCAAAAGGTTCGTCTTGGTCACGATTGCGTTGGTTCTATTGGGATTTATGTTCCGTTGTTCCATTAAGTTTTTGTGCCAAAAGTGAAGATAACGGTGGCTAACTTGCTAGCCACAGTCACTGACGCTACTGACGTCACTAACGTCACGAAATATCAATAATATATGTGTGGCAACTGCATAGTAGAGGTGCGCAAAACCACTTTCGGCCAATCATGTTTTTCAGTGATAGGGACCCATTTATGGAATAATTTACCAACTGAAATAAAAACACAAACCGAACTGAAAACATTCAATAGAAAGGTGAAACCCTGGCTGAAAGAAAACCAAACATGTAGCCACTAAGTCAGGTCCATAAAAGCAGGAGCACATAGTGTGTCTCTGTTGTCCCTGTTGTAATGTATCGTGTTGTTACGTCCCTGTTGTAATGTATTGTGTGTCACGTGATGTGCTGTTGTGTTTAATGTGGTCATGAATCTGTGAAATACTAATATATTGCATCTGCTGCATGATTGTGTAACTCACACTATGCAGTAAATTGTATTTAGGTCTGACCAGGGACTGGGGTTGCAAATTAGCCTATTGGCTAAAAACCTTTTATGTAACAAATCTACAACATTATTTATGTATTTAATAATGTGCGCTGCATTGTCCCTGACAAATAAACAAACAAATAAAGATTACGATTGGAAATCCAGAGCCAACAATGCCATCTGACATCTGAGCAATTACACACATTTAGTCAATGTTCTTAAACTCAACCGATTACTGTCATTTTACTATACTGTTCATTTTGAACAGACATCAGTGTGTTTATTTGGAAAGATTACTGTATATTTCCACTTTTGATTTGTATTTCCATTGTAAGTTTGGTCTTAAATTTCATTTAGAAGTGGTATTAAAAGGTCTTAAAAAATCTTAAATTTAACTTGTTTATACCTTTAGACACCCTGTAATAGATTTGAACTTTCCAATTAATCTTGCCAAAAATGAGTTGTTATTCTGCAACAATTTCTCCCCCTTTAACATGTACCAGTGCACAATGTCCATGATTCAGTCGGTGATTAACATGTCAGTGAAACACTCAAATACATATTCCTTGAACTATAAAAATAGTGCCTGTGATAAAATTGGTGGCACACACACACAGATTTCTGGAATTATAGATTGATAGTACAGTTCCTGTGATGCAGCTGGTGATGACAGTTTTTTTCAGTGGTTTTGGTACCTATATTTCTCAGATCACAATGGAAATTCTCTGTCATCTTTGAAGCACTTGTTTAACCTCCACATCTATTCAAGTCAAATTACCAATGATGTGGTAGCCTACATTCGTGCAGATGATGTTAGATATGTAGCCTTTATTTGTCTGCTTCTTCCTATGTTATAAATTGGTTTTACGTTGATCAACATTTGCTATATTGGTTCTCTGTTAAAATGTATTACCAGCACAAACATCTAAACATTTAGTTCATAACAGAAATGTGTTAATCACATCAGTTCAATTGCGGTAGCCTACTGCACTCAGTTGGATTATAAAAAAGACACCTACACAATATTAACTTTGCAGAGTTCCGAGTCGAGATATTTGTAATAAACTAGGACCAATCAGAATGAAGGGACCGTGACATGAAGAGAGCAAGCCAAGCTGAGGACACCTGCAGAATTTGAACTTTGCAGAGTGCCCGGTTCTTGAGTTGATCATGCAAAACTAAACCCATTCTATTTGTACACACACACAAACACACACAGATCCCTGGCATAATTAGAGAGATATGGGCTTCTCTTTTCATAAGACCTTAAAAAAGTAGGGGGAATGTCTGGTCACTTATATATTTGGCAATGTCTATGTGTGTGTGCGCATGAATATGTGTGTGCGAGTGCGATTGTGTGTGCATGTGCGAGGTGTGATGTGGTGTGAAAGCACATGTCTGTGTGTGTGTTATTTTTTTTTGTCTTTTCTGATGAGTGTTTCCCTATTGAATTAATCAATGTCACTCATTTATTCATTAGTCACTCATCATTACCAACCAGCGTGGAGGGAAATAACTGATGGCTAAATAGTATTTATTGAAAATTACATCTAAAAATACCCTTTGTTTCCTCTCTAAGTTTCCATGGTGGAGGAACACATACTCCAAATGAGAAGAAAGATTACTGTTTTTTTCTGCCAATGTCCAGGGAATGATCTCCCATTATGATATGAGACTTGTCTTGGAGAACACAATAACTGGACCCTCCTCTCAGCTCTGGATGTTCTAATCACCCAGTCAAGACCTTAATTACTGATTAACTCTGGGCTGTTCTACCTCATCCTCTCTGTGAATGGGGGACTGGGATAGGAGGGTGAAGGATGGATCGAGAATGAGTGGAGAGATGGGTTTGCTGGGAGGGGGAGAGATAAGGGTGCTTATCTTCTGTTCTGCAGGTGCTGCAAGTCGGGATCCAATCTCCATGTAGCTGGGAGAATTCATTGACTTCTGAACCTGGTAGGACTTGATTGTTTATATGCTTGAGAAAGAGAACAAACAAGCATAGTTTGAATTTGCGCCACAGTTCAGCTCTAGAAAACCCATCACCCAACCACCCAATGGTGGTTTTTGGGCAATACAGTAATGAGAGCTTAAGTTGGTTTGATGGTTTTCATCCTGCCAAAATGTTTTGTGAGAAATCACTGGAGAGTTTAAGGTAAGAAATATTTAACAGTAAGTTGTATCTGGCATTGGTCATTCAATAAAAGCCATTGGGGAATAACTTCTTACTAATAGAGTTCCCGACCGGGTTCTGAAACACTCCAGAGCAAGAATTTGTGGTTTGTTCAGCAGAACTGGACCTAAAAACCTTTCAAGTAAAATCCCTCCCAAGGATGGTAATTACCCTTTAGATAATGTACAAATCCTGGTGATGCAGGAGAAAGAAGGAGCAAGAGAAAGAAATAGAGAGGAAACAAGAGGGAGCAAGAGAGAGAGAAAAACAGAAGAAAAGCAAAGAGTTATAGGTTAAATAAATTGACAATTGATCAAAATGTTCCTGCTTTCTATTCCTTTTCTTCCATCCAAGTATCCAATACTCTCTCCATCTCATTCTATTTCTCCCTCTCTCTATCTCCCTTTCTTTCCCCCTTCCTATAGTTCTCCTTTTACTTTTCCCCCCTGTCATATCCCTGTCTTTTGCTCTTTTTCAATATCTCTGTCTGACCAAATGACTGTAGATATAGTAGAAGACAAAAGGGGTCTCCCCCCTCTATAGACTCTGTATTGGCAGGCCTTAGCTACCCACTTAGCCTCAGTGTCTGAGCAAGTTGATTGCATCAAAGGGCCAGATAGACACAGAGCAGAGAGGAGTTTCCTCCATGCTCTCTTAGTCCCATGATAGCATGGTGTATTGCATGGCATGTTGGTACACAGTCAGGCTGTAACAAGAAGAATGATCTGCTATGACACAATTATGCATGATATTTATCCTGTTTGCAGTACTTTCCAACAAAGTATTCTTCATCATGGCAAGCCTCAGCAAGGGCTAGTTGAGGATTTGCAGGATTTTAAAATGTGGAGGGCATGTAATAAAGATGATGTAATACTCATCAGCCTGAACCCACCACCCCAACCCCCTTGCACACAAATACAAAAACACACACAATCATGATTGTTCAAGGAATAGAGAATTCTCAGAAAGGGAAGAAGAGGGCAGAAAGAGAGTAGATGCTGTGCTAATGTTCAATTGTGTTTTCCGGAAGGGTAGGGGGCAGGTGTGGAAGATGAAACGCTGGGTGTTAAGGTGGGTCTGCTGTTCATTGTAAAAGGCCAAGCCTCTTTCTCTACTAGGAACAAATGTCATCCACGTGATTCATCTTAAAAGGCAACCAAGTGTATCATTTTCCCCTAGTGGAGAAGACACAAAGGTTATGGTCCCTGCCCCTTCCTCTCTTTACCCAGACAGCTCACATCTCTCCCTGCCAGATATCAGAGTAATGGGGCTCTTCCTGTATACACCAGGAGTGCTCCTAGTAGTCTTCTAGTGAGTATAGGAAGATTTATCTTTTGAAGAGAGCACCAAATATCACTTTTCGGACAATGTTAGCAACTACTAATGTGACAAATAGACATAAAAGACTACCTCTCCTTATTTCAACCGGATTTCCTCAGGTGTGTTGTGTGTGTATTTTGACAATGTCAATGAGACCCATAAATTTAGCTAAGCAGATCAGAGGAAACGGACACAGGGACTGTGTTTACAGTTTTTCTCGATTGCTAAGACACATTTATTGAAACAGTCACCCTTTTTCTCAAAAACTGTAAACACAAAACCAAATCTTCAAACTCAATTTCCAAAACCTCTGACTCTTCTGGCAACATCAAACACTCGCCCATAAACCATTTACTAACTTGTGCTCAAAATCAAACAATGCTTTCAGATTATAAACACAGCAAATCAATATATAAACACTATGGAGCAATCATTAGACACAACATGAAAACATTGAAAACACAGTATCCAGGGCATGTAGTTACATGTAAAGACAAATGTGTTCATGTTTACACAGTGAAACAGTCACCCTTTTTCTCAAAACTGTAAACACAAAACCAAATCTTCAAACTCAATTTCCAAAACCTCTGACTCTTCTGGCAACATCAAACACTCGCCCATAAACCATTTACTAACTTGTGCTCAAAATCAAACAATGCTTTCATTTTATAAACACAGCAAATCAATATATAAACACTATGGAGCAATCATTAGACACAACATGAAAACATTGAAAACACAGTATCCAGGGCATGTAGTTACATGTAAAGACAAATGTGTTCATGTTTACACAGTAAATAAATTTACGTAGCAATAAAGAAAATAGATTTTGAAACACTGGATTTTGGTGTTTCAACACCCATTGACACTTTCCTCATGTATGACTATGTTTAGCCTGTGTTCTGCACCTCACTTTTGCCAACTGTCTCTGGAGGAGGGGATCTCTCACTGAATTGCTCCTCCCAAAGTTTCTTCAATTTTTTCTCCTGTTTGAGTTTTTATGGGAGTTTTTCCTTGTCTTCCTTGAGGGTTGAAGTTGGCTGAGAGGCAGTTCTATGGGCGTATGTGAAGCCCTCTGTGACATTGTTTGTAAGAAGGGCTATACAAATACTTTACATTTGATTAGAAAATATTACAGTAACCATCACAATTTAGAACAAAGAAAAACAGGGTAAAAAACCCTGTGCTGTGTTGAATTCAGCCTTGAAAACACTCCACACCTATGTGGGTTTGGGTCATAGACCTTCCACTGCCACACAGAGAACAACTTTTCAATTGGATTGAGAAAAGGGCTGTATGGTGGAAGGCAAACATTTATAGTAAAAACTGCTGGTTGATGTTGAACTGGCCACGCCACAGAAACTGCCCTCCAGTCTGCCAGAGCGGCCTCAAGATTATCCATCATCATACTGCTGGACCTTTCTGCACCATTTGATACGGTTAACCATCAGATCTTGCTCCCCAGACTTTCTGAGATGGGCATCTCTGGCACCACACTTCAGTGGATCTCATCCTACCTGTCGGGAAGATCCTACCAGGTCTCCTGGGGAGGCAAAGTGTCAGGCCCCCGCCAGCTCTCCACTGGTGTCCCACAGGGCTCTGTCCTTGGACCCCTCCACTTCTTCCTGTACACCACCTCACTTGAACCAATCATCACCTCCCATGGCTTCTCCTACCACTGCTACGCTGACGACACGCAGCTGTACCTGTCATTCCCCCCCCGACTGATCCGGGGATCTCAGCTAGAATCGAGGCCTGCCTCACAGACATCTCCACCTGGATGACTAAGCACCACCTCTAGCTGAACCTCGCCAAAACTGAACTTCTCATCATCCCGGCCAAACCCTCCATCTCCCACGACCTCTCAATCACCCTGGGATCTGCAACAGTGACCCCTTCTTCCTCTGCCAGGAACCTTGGGGTTACCATGGAGGGCAAGCTCTCCCTCACAGCCCACATTGCTGCAGTCTCCCGGTCGTGTAGATTCACCCTCTACAACATCCGGAAGATCAGGAAATACCTGTCTGAGCATTCCGCCCAGCTGCTAGTCCAAGCACTTGTCCTCTCCAAGTTGGACTACTGCAACTCGCTGCTCACCGGTCTCCCAGCATGCGCAACCCGCCCTCTCCAGAAGATTCAAAACGCAGAGGCCCGTCTGGTCTACAATCTACCCAGACACTCCCATGTAACCCCGCTCCTCATCTCTCTCCACTGGCTTCCCATCACGGCCCGTATCAGATTCAAGACCCTGGTACTGACTTTCCGAGCGGTGAACAGGACTGCACCCGACTACATCAAGTCTCTCCTCCAGCCTTACACCCCCACCCGCCACCTACAGTCTTCTTCTGACAACCGCCTGGTGGTCCCACCTCTCAAGCGCGCCCACTCCCAACCCAAGCTCTTCTCCTGTCTGGCCCCCCAATGGTGGAATCCCCTCCCCACCTCCATCAGAGACACTGATTGTCTCCTCACCTTCAAGAAAAGGCTAAAGACACACTTGTTCCGGGAGTACAACGGTCCTTAGGAATGACTCTTATTGAGGGACTTGTTGCTCTTGTTGGTTAATTGTCACTGATTTAACTTCTTGTACTCGCTTTGTATTATTGTTGCTTGCTTTCCTACAGGTACACTCTTGCACTTTTGAGGTTCATGTTGTTTAATTGTAACTTGTTTACAGTTTTTCACAATTGCTATATCACATTTCTTGAATCAGTCACCCACTTTCTCAAAACTGTAAACACAAAACCTCATCTTCAAGCACTATTTACAAAACCTCTGAATCCACTTGCAAAATGAAACTTTTGCCTTAAAATAGATTTACCTGAATTATGACAACCTTAGTTTGGATTTTTTTCCCATGTGTTTTTAGTCCTCTTAAGGCATACAAAAATGAAGTTGAACATTATTTATTTTATAAACACATTTTTTATGCACAATATTTTTGTTCCACTCAGATGGACAGCATGCATCTGGGTTATAAAAAAATAAGAAGTTGAAGAAATATGGATTAACCAAACCAATAAGAAAAATCATATATTATGCTGTTAAAACTACGGTGTCACATTTTTACCATCTTTCTCAATTAAATGCAATGAAATATGAAGAATCCTCTGATTCCTCAGCCTCTTCCCTCTCCCTTTTTACCGTTCTCAGATAACAACCCATTCATTTGAATCAGGTGTGTTGGATCAGGGAAATATCTAAAACAGTCAGGACAGGCGGTACTTGAGGACCAGGGTTGAGAACCTAGTCCTTAGGGCAGAGGTCTTCAACCCTGGTCCTCAGGGACCCCCTGTCCTGCACGTTTTAGATGTTTCCCTGCTCCATCACACCTGATTCAAATCAATGGGTCGTTATCTAGTTATGCAGAAGCCTGTTAATGACCATTCATTTGAATCAGGTGTGTTGGAGAAGGGAAACATCTAAAACATGTAGGGCAGGGGGTCCCTGAGGACCAGGGTTGAAGACCTCTGCCTTAGGGACATCCCTGCACACCTGATTCAAATGAATGGTCATTATCAGGCTTCTGTTGAGCTAGATAACAACTCAATCATTTGAATAAGGTGTGAGAAACATCTAAAACAGGGGTCTCCAACCCTGGTCCTGGGGAGCTACTTGCCTGTAGGTTTTAGCTCCAACAATCTAGCACACCTGAATCTAATAATTAGCTGGTTGATCAGGTAACTAGTGTAGGACAAAGTCAAATGAGTGTTGTTGGAGAAAAAACCAACAGGCAGTAAAAAAAAAAACATATATCAAATTATAACACCCCAAAAAATTGTTGCATATCAAGTATTTTCAAGAACATCAAAGTTGCAGTACTAGAATAAATCGTGGTTGATTTAAAGCCACTGACGCATAATGTCCAATTTAGTGGACAGATGATCAATCGTAATTTCCTTCCAAAATAAAAGCAATACTTCGAAAAAAATCAATAGCATTGCTCCTTAGTAGTTACTTTATGTGACGTTTTATTTACCTACAATTGTCTACTTCTATAGAAGGGTTGGCAAGATATTTATGAGCTAGCTAGAGTTTTTTTAAATCCGTCGGCCATCTTGGAATTTCGAAAGTTTAGTTGGGGTGTGACTGCCTTCGGCTAGCACAAACCATTGTAATCTCACATATATATTATTATTATTCTTTTTGCCCCCCTAAAACTTTGTCAATATTTGGATTACATAGACAACCTGTGTCAAAAGTTTCGTCTTGGTAGAGATTGAGTTGCTTGTATTTGGATTTACGTTCCGTTGCACAGTTTAGGAGGTTACAACGTTTTTGTGAGGACAAAGTGCCTTTTGTCGACGAAGGGTAATCTGTGCTCGCTACGTCACCACGTCAACACACGTTAGCAACGACGCATGGATACAACGTGATAGACTTTCTAGCTCGCAAATTGGATTACGAGTGAAAAATACCACCCCAAAAAAATCACAACCATTTGGCTTTGTAGAAAGCGTCATAGTAGTATTTTTTGTAGCAAATTTTCTAGTTCAATTTTACACCAAAAAACAGAAAGAGGGAAATGTTATGACGATATGACTATTGGGAAAACAAACCTCGCTATCGCTCGGTCGATATGTTCCAGCCTCAGTTTGATATTTCCCGGCATGACCGAACGGTCGAGGTTAGTAAGTAGTTTATTATATGGCATTTTTAGCTTCTTTTCATTTTGTAAACGAAAATAAATGGTCCCTCTAGGCTAATTGTAGCTAGCTCTCAAGTCTTCTCACGCTGTGTTTCATGTGTTGCCTAGCAACTCATTACTTTTGATAGAAGGCGGACAACATGGTTCTGCTAAAATGGCTTTAATTTCAACACAAAATAACGACACAAGTGATTAAAAAGGTCTAGTCTTCATCCTCACTTTCGATGACAAATCTTTTCAGCATCCTCTGGATAGTAAAACTCAGCAGCTGACAATAAGCGTCTGGCATGACTCCCCATTAGCCAATCAGAAAGCTTTTACCGTCGTTGCCATATAATATGTCTTATTACACGGCTGTTCTTAATGCTGTAGAATGCTCCATTCACTTGAATGGGGCTTCCCAACGTTCTGCGGTGAACAATTTTCTCATATTTGACCGTTGCTATGCATATTTGACCGCTGTCAAGGGAAGTGGCCTTTTTGTCTCGGATTCATGTCTTTCGTAGCACTCCGCAAGTAGTTCGGTAACTTTTCAACCCCAGCGTACTCTGTTGCTTAGCGACGTCAGTTGATTTGAAGCCAAAATAATGCTCAAAGTCTATGCAGTTCAACGTCTTTGGCGAACTATTTCTCTGCTGATCATCAATATGAATGGTAAATACATTGTAAAAAGACACACTGTGTTAAGTAATTTTTGTTGGCAAGTAGCCGTGTAATAAGCGGGATAATGTAAAGAATGCCGGTCATTATCGGGGAAATAAGCCCCTTCAACTTAGCGTCGCTTTCAAACAATCAGTGGAGTGTGGATAGCAAGGGCAGCTAGCTTGCCTCTAGCAAACTGCTTTTGAATTAGCCATCTCCCCCTAAATTAATCTGTCTGAGCGCAAACCTCAGTACTCTGAACAAAGTTTGCAGAGAACTCCGCTAGCTTCTTCGTAGCTAAATATATCAGAAAACTTCATCAGCCTAACTGGACCATCGCTTGTGTCCGTCTGAACAATTTCATCAAGCCATTTGTGTTTAAATGTAAAATTTACCCTTTTTGGGGCGCATGTAACAAGGGCGTAGGTTTGGTCTCAGCTTTGGTAGGGACACTTTTAAGGTAATTGGTTCAGGTTTTATAGAGCTGTACTAGGCCTACATAATCTGTACTGGACTTCTGAGCAATGACATCTTATATGATGCATACATTTGGGCATCCCAATTTTTAGCAACTTTTTACTATCTACAAGTATAAGTGTGAATGATAACATTCATGGGTAACATTGTTTAATCATCCCTTATAAAACTGCAATTTAATGCAGTATTTACCAAAATGGACAATTCAACTTCTCACCTGAACCCCTGATGCTGATTCATCACCAACCTGCTCTACATCTGTATCTTCAGGGTGCTGTTTTTCCTGCACAGTAATTCATCAATTTAATACAGACGCTAACCATGCTTAGTTGACTGTTGACATTGGTCGAGATTACAGGGAAAGGCATATTACTATCCAAGGGATCATATCATATAGGCCTACTTATTACCAGTTAATGTCACTTTTGAGTTGCTAGCCTGCTGGTACTAGGCTAAACTAGCACGGTCCCATTATGTGGGTAGGTTAGCTTTATCCTTCTGGCTTCAACAAGACAAGCTGCTGCTAACACACTGGTTGAAAGATTGCAGATGCTAGGGATAGATTGAATACAAGCAGAAGTTACATGCTCCACTACACTAACAACTTTCAAAACAGGTTTCCATTGTAGAATGGGTGTCAATGTAAGGCCAGCAGGTTTGCACTGTGTGTAGTTTTACTATTAGCTGACTAACAACGACCTTCTTGCTAGCTACTTACTCTCTGGGTGGTGAAAAAACTTCGGATATCTCTCTTCTTTTTGGGTGAAATTTTCCTATCTATAAAGCACAGAAGTGTCAAAAATATCAATGCTGAGACCAAACAAAATACTAATATGAGGCTTTATTATTTCCTGGCGTACTGAGTGCTAGCTCTCTTTCTGCAAGTCTCAATTCACGAAGTGTTTCTGACTCTGCCTGCCACTTCAGCCAATTAAATGACATTGTCTTGTCTCGCAGGCTCGAGGGCGCATTGGTTAACTTGGAAATGTATTTTTCACCTTTCTGGGCAATGAATATAGTAAAGATAATAATACGAATGAGTTTTGCAAATATATGTGCAAAATATTTTTTTTCGAAAATTAACAAAATATTGGTGGGGACAATTGTATCTTTCCCAAACTTTGGTCGTGACTAGTCCCTATGGACCCTATGCAAACTTACGCTCTTCGCCTGTAAAGGTAACGTTTCTTGAGCTTGAACAGAGCGCCAGGGTCGTTGTTTTGTTAAAAGCTTGCGTCTAGAGTGACATTGAAATGTATGAAGTGGGCTTCGCCGCATTTCGCCGATCAACTGAACATTTATTGGTTTTATAAAATATATATATTTTTTAATATACAGATTTTATTTTGTGTGCGGTCTGGAAAATCTAGTGCGCGGGTCCTTCAACTGGTCTGCGCGGCCGCACAGCTTAGAGGGAACATTGGTTAGCAGACTGTATTATTTGAATCGCAATTCCATCTGAAATACTGCCAGTGACAACGTTATTACAGTAGCTTGTTTCAAAGGGGGTTCCTTGTTTCAAAGGGTGTTCTTAATGAATTATGCAATATGAGTAGGCTAAATGCTTGAAAATATCACTAGAAGGGAAAACGCCCACCTGCAACTGAAGCAAGCACCCTACAATTTCCCCAGAAATTGTACCCTCTCTAGTTTCACTTAGACCAACTGACCAATGGGTAGCAGTGTATGGGATGATGCAAAAGGGTCCACTAGAGTGGATAATGTGCAACTAAACCACCAAAACCCATGCATATACAAGAAACAGAGTTTTTAATAGCTGTCCACTGTAGTGACCACTATGCGTGAAAGGGTTAAAATCAAACACTGCTCTCAAATAAACAAAGTGATCCAAATTATATACACTATCAAGCAGTCAGTAAACAATACACCAAAAATAGAAAACACATTGTTCAAAACATATTGTTTTTACGTAATCTCAAAACAAATTTCATATTTATCCGTCATTGTCTTTTGATGAACAAAAAGTTACTACTCTGCTTTACTCTGCTTTGCTCTTCGCAATTGTTTTGCTCTTCTCCTTGTGCCCCTATACAGTACTGTACCCTGCATCTCACAACTCATTCTTGTTCTTTGTTGATATGAACCTACAACCAGACATCTATTGAGCAGTCAGTACTGTTACTGTAACAAGTGGAAAGCACAATGTTCAGGGCCATACTATTTGTACATTGCACAGTATACAGCCTACAATGCACTGTACTAGTATACAATACTACAGTAAAAGGGACCAAAATCAAAGGAGTAAACATGTGATCAAAGTGCTTCTTCTTGTTTTTGGGTTGGGTTAGGCCAGAGCACTTTGTCGACATCACAAGCAATATTTTCCCACCTTCAACAACCTGTTTGCTCTCTGAACTGGCTTATATGGGTTGTGTCACATCATTTGACAAGTGATATCAATTTTGAATGGTTGTGTTTATTCAATGACATGTTTTCTCTATTTGTGAAACTGATAAACGGTTCGGGTTAAAGGACTGTATAGGTTCAGGTTCAGATATGGTGTGTCGCCCTATTACACAGTATTCAGGCATATTAGTGTAACTATTTTATCTTCTTGTTTTTGGTTTATCAAAAGAGAATTAAATACAGATTATACATTAGTATGCATACATAACATTCACATACAGGTTTAATATAAACATCACAGACACACAACCAATTTCTAATAACAGCATAATAATGGTGATTACTATGTGATTTTGCTGCCATCTAGTTATCATTTACGTCCGTTTCAGTAACCTATAATTATAACTACGTCTGTAACGTGCATCTTTGCGGGTGAAATAAAATACTCATTCACATTACAAATAATAATAACTGAGAGCTTACACATATTACACAAGTCTAACATACTCACAAACATCAATAACAGTTAACCTAAACTGCGTTTAGAGTAGCCAGACATACAGCTAACGTTTTCACATACTAACGAACTCTAACATGCTAGCTGCTGACCAAACCAACGTCATTACAGTCCTGAATTCTCGCGTACATTGACATAACAATAAAAAACAACTTACTTTCGTCAGTGACGCACAAACATGTCTGAGAACAGGTAACAGGACTAATTGTACTAATTAAACTACTTTATAAAACAATTGGGTTTTTTCGACTTAAATAGCTGTTTCTGTTTGGACGAGAGACGTTCCATGAGTTGAATTATCTGACAACAACCCACTCTGACTTTTCACTCCAATAATAAATCACTCCGCGATTAAACATTCGCGTTGATACAAATAACTAACCATAACAACGGGGACGAGTCAAAGCCTCCATTTACAATTTTGAAAGACTTTAACAAGCTAACTTGTATTTACAACAATGAGTGACTTCAATATTTATTTTAACGTATTTGAAAAATGTTTATTTTCAGAATGTACTGTGTCAGTGTCACGTAACCGCTCATCTCACATCCCATTTGCTATTCACCTCGCTATTCACTCTACTTCAGACGGACTGCGGCCGACACGACAGCAGTTACAGCAAGTCTACACATGGCCAATCATTTTCTTCTTAAACATCTTGATTTTGTTTGGGGACAATGACATGGCTCGATAGCTGGCTAGTCTTGTCGTTTAACATACTGTCAAATTATAATCACTGTTTGGAGAATATGTAAACTTTGATGCGGTCATCTCACATCCATTTGCTATTCAACTCGCTCCACAGGCTGCGGCCATACTGTAGCCTAGTACGGCCGGTAGCCTATTGTTCTTGAAAATCTTGATATTGATTTTGGGACAGTGACATGGCTGGTTAGCTCGATAGTCTTCTTGTCAAACATACAAATTATATTTACTGTTTGTCAACCGTAAACAATGTTATTGCCTTTGAATCTTGCTAGCATAACGTTAGCTTTCGGGCTAATAGCTCAGCCAAGGGAAAGCCGGTGTTGGGTATGAGCTGTGCGGACTATAAAATATCAGACTTGGCTTACGTTAAAAAACGTTAGATTTCTTTTGCAAAATGCCTGAAAACATGAATTGATGTTTGTAAAAAAAAAAATCGTTGGAAAGTGACCATGGTATGAGCGGGACAATGCCCTTCGAGGTGTCCAATATCACTTGATAATGGACTCCACTAGCGTCGGACGGTTCACGCCTCCACATCGTCCATTATCAGGTGATATTGGACACCTCGTTGGGCATTATCCCTGAAGTATAGGAACAACCAAACTAACACTGTGCAGACTCTTCTGGTGTTTTTGCCACAAACTTCTACTCACGAACTCACGATCTCTGCGCATGCGCAACCTGGTGTCTGGTCTTTCTAACACTATTTGTATTTAATTGTTGCCATTTGTGTTTAGCAGTATGGATGACATGTGCATTACAGTGCAGAATGTGTTTTACAGTTTTTTTCAAATGCTTACACACATTTTTTTACTTGTCCTCTTTTTTTCAAAACTTAACACACAAATCCAACAACTGCACACAAAAAATGCTAAATGCCTCGCTTCTCTTGCAAAATGAAACACTGCAATCAAAATATCCCAAACACATCTCAGAAGCACACGTCTCATGTTGCAAACACTTTTGTTATACGAACAATTATATACGATTTTTTGATATATCATATACACACAGTTATTCAAAACCTAAAGCTCTTTTTACATGAGCTAATTGAAAGTACAGTTTTTTACAATCACTTTGACACAAATTTCAGAGCCATGATGTCCTTTTTCAAATCTCTAGACACAAAACTCACAACTGATGATCAAAATGCAAATTTTTCAAAACGCTAAGATAATTTTCAATTACTTGGATACCTTACACGTACACCTTAGATCATTTGTTCATTGAACTATAATCATCTGTTCAAAATGACACAACTTAAGATCAAAGTATTACCATTTCAAAATGCTAATTCACACATAACATCT
Source organism: Hypomesus nipponensis (assembly GCF_054491055.1). NCBI lineage: Eukaryota > Metazoa > Chordata > Actinopteri > Osmeriformes > Osmeridae > Hypomesus > Hypomesus nipponensis. Next base: position 14,546,021 of record NC_140372.1, on the reverse strand, counting down.
GAAATGTCTATTACAGTATTTCCTTACATTACAATGATCTAACTGTCAATTGATACTACTGCTCAAAATGATAAGTAACTGTTGCATTTATCTTATTGCATAGTTTTATAGAAACTGACGAACAATATTCCGTTGTTTAGAACATTTCAGTTTCAGTGTAGCGAGATCCATTGACACCAATGACTAACAAACATGAACAAATTGGACTAAACCAACATGTTTTCAGATTTGAAAACCAGCAGCACCTGTAGTTATGCGGGCCTTGTACTGTATTTGCTTTGTCATTTTACAGCTTTGTACTTGACCCCATACTCTCCCTTCCTCAACCGTATTGAGGAATTGTTCTTCACATGGAGGTGTACGATAGGCACCCTCATGAACAAGTTACTCTTCTCCAGGCCATGGATGAGGGATACAATTACATCACAGCAGACCAGTGTCAAGCCTGGATTCGCTATCCCTGGAGATTCTTTCAGAGATGTTTGTCAAATGGAAACATCTATTGAGATGTGAATGAAAACTTGTGGCCAAATCCACAAGACATGGGTGATGGAAATATAGGACAGTAATCAATCCTTTATTTTGCTTTGTTTGTTTTTTGAGCCAGGTGAGGAACACTGAATTACATGTTCACGTGCTGTAGCATCATTTTCTTTTGTAGCTAATTATCTTTGCTTTGATACCAAAAAACTGTAATTTGATTGTATTTCATCAATACATTTCTGATTTTGCTCAATGATTCCACTGTCTGTAGTATTTTCTCTTAGTCCATTTATGGTGATGTAGTGTCTTATGAAACATGTATCACACATTTTGTAGTACAATATTTAATGATTGTACAAACAACTACATGGTGAAACTATGGGTATATTGTGTGTATATTGTGTATGGGTATATTGGTATTGGTAGACCCTAATGGTCTACCAATACCAATGTTCCTATGGTATTTCATGATAAATTCATTTTTGAACTAATGATTCTGCATGCGCATGGTGTCTTTAAAGATATGAACATACAACGCTATGCTTTGAACATGTGGCAGTGTGTTTTACAAGTACTGACTGTTTTGAGTTTTGTATCTACGGTTTTGAAAAAGGACATCAAGGTTCTGAAATTTGTGTCAAAAAGATTGTAAAAAACTGTAAATGGCAGAGATGATGAACAATTCATGGTAAACACAAAAACAAGATTGAAACCCAACTTGCCGTATTTTTTTTACAATAAACATTTGTGGTTGTGAATACAGTATTACACAGTACAAAAGAAAGAGTGTAGTAGGACAGAAACCAAACCTACAGTAATTTTGAAAAAGGTGATTACGGAATGGTGTGTCTGTGTGTGCCATGAACTTAAGCATACAGTAATATATACTATTTTCTACAATATTGTCAGAATGTCTTCTTACAGTGACTGTACTGTTGCACGGTATGATACAGTAGTCCACCAGACTGTAACCAATCATGTAGTGCGCTGCAGTCAATGGATGCATGGGTGCTACGTAAAATATATGTTTGTGTGTAGTATACCGTGCGTGTGTACCGTGAAACAGCTATTATGTGTAAATTAGAACAGAAAAGAAATTAGAATATGTGTATATTACAGTATTGTGTTTCATACCTGTAATTTTTTCTACAGTAAAGGTTCAAATGTAAATCCCACCACTGTAAATCCACTCAAATTAGGCTATTTATAGACCTATTCTAAAGCCATGATTGGTTGGTGTTGAGTAAAGCAATGAGTGTTTGCACAGGTGAGGAGTGAATGAATCACTGATGAATTAGTGTGGCATTTTGATTTAAAAAGGAAATCAAGATGGTAACACTTTACAATAAGGGTGCATGAATTATCATTAATTAATGCATTAACTAATGCATGAATCATCATCAGTTAATACATAACTCAGAAAGTACTTAATGATGCACTGATCATGAACAAATCATTTGGTGATAGGGAGTCACATATGATTTACTATTACAGTTTTATGGATAGCTTACACACTAAAATTAGAAGTAGTACACTATTAGCAAAACCTTACACTCAAGAAGCAAAACATCAGCCCATATTTGCACAACTATAAGCACATTGTCAACCTCACACTTGTTGCAAAATTCTACACACAGTGATTTGCAAAACACTAAACACACTTAACATACATTACACACAAAAATCTGTCATGAAGTCACTTCCTTGCAATACCAAAGCACTGACTGTCAAATTACCGCTCCTTCCAACCAATTGGTTCAAAACAGTCATCAGGTGTGCAAACACTTGTTTGCTTAATTGTAGACACACTAATCAAGTGTGTAAGCACTATAAAAAGCAGCAGGTGATTTCATCGGTTTTCAAGCACAATGGAAAGAGTCAGAGAAAGAGTAAGACGGGGAGGAGAACGAGGGGGAGGACAAGGAGGAGGAAGAAGGGGAGGAAGAGGAATCAACAGAGGAGGAATCAACAGAGAGAGAGAGAAGAGATGGAGGCCATGCTGGAGGTAGAGGAAGAGGAAGACAAGCAGGCGCTCAAAGAGGACCGAATCTGTCAAATGAGATCCGCGCAACACTGGTTGACCATGTTGTCAACCATGGCCTGACACTGAGGGAGGCTGGACAGCCAAATCTAAGCCAATACACAGTGGCAAGTGTGATTAGAACATTTCGACTGGAAAATAGGTATTGTAAAAATATCATCATATCAAACACATCTGCACGGTTTCAGTAACTGCTTACAGTACTGTATTCTATGCACTCAGCCTTCTGTTACCTTTTCCTGTGAAATTACTGTACTATTGTATACTGTTTTTTTTTCTACATAGGATTGAGGGTCAGGAACGACGAACTAACGACTGTTAGTTAGTTAATGCATTAATGAATGATAATTCATGCACCCTTATTGTAAAGTGCAAGATGCTTCCTGTTAGAATTTTGTGTGTTACGTGGAGAATTGTGTGTTGTGTTTTGCAAAAAGTGTTTTATGCAATTGAAAACTGAGTCAAAGGCCCAAAATGTGATTATGGTTTTGCAGATTGAGGTGTGGTTGTGGTATTTGAGTGTCAGTTTTCAGAAATTGTGTGAAAAGTAAGGAATTTGAGTGTAAGCATTTGAAAAAAACTGTAAGCAATCATGTGTCTGCGCACCTGATGGCTGTGTTTAACCAATTGCCACATAGGTGTGGTAATTTGACTGTCAGTGCTTTGGAATTGCAAGGAAGTGACATCTTGATATACTTCTGTGTCTAATGCATTCAAGTGTGTTTAGTGTTTTGCAAATCACTTGGGTGTATTGTTTTGCAAAAAGTGTGATCTCGACATGTGCTTACAGTGGTGCAAATCTGAGCTGTTGTTTTGCTCCTTGAGTGAAGGTTTTGATAATTGTGAAATACTTCCGATTTTAGTGTTTATCCAATCGTAAAAAAACTGTACTACACTCTCTGTTGTACTGTGTAACACTGTATTCATTTAGCAGACGCTCTTATCCAGAGCGTATTCACAGAGCGTATTCAGAGCGTAGTCACAACCACGAATGCTTATAGTAAAAAAATAAGTTTGGTTTCAATCTTGTTTTCGTTTACGTAACATGAATTTTTCATCATCTCTGCCATTTCAATCTTGTACAAAAATGTACAAAGGAGCTCATGAAAGAAGGGCTTTAGGTTTTGAATAACTGTGTGCAGTGGCGATTTTAGACCCTTTTTAGGGGTGCTCAACAGCGGCGGCGCCAGAAAATATTTAATGCAGGTGCTGAGGGGGTGCTAGATTATTGACATGGAGAGCTGCGCATTTATATATGTATATTATATAAATACTATCAGGGCCTGAGTTGGACCCATTTTCAGCCCGGCAGTGTAATGGCCAAAACCAGCCCATCCCCACCAGGGGCCGAGCCATACGTTGAACATTTGGGGCTTAACCCGAACTTCAAGGTTTTGATGTGAGCTGAAATCGGAACTTCACACTAATGCTTGATTCTTGTCATTAATTTCAGTGCTAAATCGTTTTTTTTAGCTTTATGTAGCCTAATATAAACATTACTTTGGACTCATATTGTTATGTTTTCCGAAAATCTTTCTTGGGGGTGCTGAAGCACCTGCAAGCCCATCGCTTGCGCCGCTCATGGTGCTCAAGCACCCCTAAATTTAATCTCAGCACCCCTAAAAATAATAATAAAAATACATATTGTTAGTTTCTTAATTCATTATTTTGCATAGTAATACATAAATGTATTACAGTTTTTGTCCGTTGCTTGAACACTATAGACACATGCTTAAACCAAAGTAACATAACTTGAAGTTGTTGTTACTATGCCTTAAACAAAGTGTAACCATACTTTCAACAAAAGCGCTGCTTTGCACTTTAGTTGCAATTCTGTAACACACTTGCTCCTTTCTGCAACACACTTGCTCCTAGACACTACACACTATTTCATACATAAGAGACACTTAGTTCAAAAATGAAATGGTCCAGGGTACCATTGGGAAAACACATCTATTCAAAATACAACACACATTGGTTAATTGAAAAGACATAGACACACACCAGAAAACACTTACTTACAAAACTGAACACCAATCAGCCCGCTACAAAAAGGCCTCAGTTATGCCATTTTGACAACTTTGCAAGCATGGAGGCAGGGAGAGCTAGTGGCAGAGGAAGAGGAAGAGGAAGACAGACAGAGAGAGGAGGACGTGGTCAAAGAGGCCACGCAAGGACCATTATTGCGGATGACATAAGAGCAACTTTGGTGGACCATGTCATAAACCATGGTCTGACTCTGAGGGAAGCTGGGCAGGGAGTCCTTCCTAATCTAAGCCGCTTCACAGTTTCATCCATAATAAGGACATTCCGACTGGAAAACAGGTATGTCTTCAACTCTCTACTCTACTCAGACTGTATCTAGAGTATTTACAGTACTGTACCATATCACGTTTCTGTATCACATGTATTCCAGGGTGGCTAATGCTCCTTTTTCAACAGAAGTGGTAGTTTTGTGAAACATACTGTGATAACGTGTTGAGATGTTTCAGTACTGTTGGTAAATACAGTAAATTTCAGTGTACACAGTACTGTAGAAAATAAACGAACAAGAACAATTTGTGGTTGCATTTTTCTACAGAATGTAGACCTACTGGGGGTGGATGGGGGGTGGATGCCAACGCCTGTTCACCCAACAGCAGGAACTTGCCATAGTGAACCTAGTCAGAGCAAACAATGCAATCCGTCTCCACCAGCTACAGCAACAAATACTTGCAGATGGGCAAGTATTCAACAACATAAATCGAGTAAGCATTATAACTATCAGACGAATCTTGGTAAAGCACAACATGACCATGAAGCAAATGTACAGGGTCCCATTTGAGAGGAACGGTGTCAGGGTCAAAGAAAATCGACATGAATATGTACAGGTAAGTGTTTCAGTCCTTTACATATACAATAAAGAATGGGTGCAGTCCAGTAACAGATGGATATGTACCACTGGATTAGTTCCTCATAGATACATTCAGGTACCTGTGTGGTGGGGGGTTGGTCGGTTCTGTATATGTAGTCAATGTAGTAAGTGTGTGCTTTGAGTAAAGCCATCCACAATATGTATTTTTTGTTACAGAGACTCTTGGACATGGATGGAGCTGCCCAGCCGCATGAATGTATTTACATTGACGAGGCTGGATTCAACCTTAGCAAAAACAGACGATGGGGATGTAATATAATTGACCAAAGGGCAATTTTGCACGTCCCGGAGCAGTGCGGGGGAAACATCACATTGTGTGCTGCTAAAAAAGTCTTTGAGGGCTACTGCACCATCATGCCAAATTGGATCCCTATAATGCGCAACACATAATCACATTTCTAGATGCACTTCATGATGCAGTTGTACAGGATGGACCAGAGCAGCCCAGGTTTGTTGTTGTCTGGGATAATGTTAGTTTCCATCGGGCTGCTCTGGTCCAGAACTGGTTCACCAACCATGATCAATTTGAAGTTCTGTCCCCTTACTCGCCTATAGAAGAATTATTTTCCGCTTGGAGATGGCGCGTATATGACCGTCAACCACATGCCCGTATGCCTCTGCTGCAGGCCATGGAACAGGCCTGAGGGGACATTGAGGTGAGGTCAATCCAGGGATGGATTCGCCACACAAGGGGATATTTTCCCCGATGCTTAGCGAGAGAAGACATTGCTTGTGATGTTGATGAGATCCTATGGCCAGACCCCAACAGACGGCAGGATCCATAAGCCCACTTGTGCACAATTGTGTTTACAGTAGTGTATTTGTTTTATTTTTTATTTAACTGAATTTACTGTAAAATATACTAATGTAATGATTTTGAATTCAGTATTTCATTTTTTTGCTTGTTGTGAAAACATGCCCTCTATGAAAATGAATAAAAACATTGAAAACAAAAGACTGCAGTTTTTTATACAAAGTAGACTAGTGTGTTGCTGCTGATCTGAAAGTGTATTCATATGATACAAGTGGGTATCATTTTGTCATCAGTGACATTTTGACAAAGGATTGGCAAAGTTTCAATTTGACATACATGCGAATAGATTATTTCCCAGTGTTGTGTCTTATTTGCTTGTGTGTAGAGTTGACACAATGAGCCAAATTTTGCAAAACGTGTGTAAGCAATAGGCAAAAACTGTAATTATTATCCAGTGAAATTAGGGATTTATATTAGCAAGGGGGTTTAGCACTTTTAGAAGGCACTGTATTCATGTCACATTCTCATTGCGTGAGCACCCTTAACGGTCTGATCCTAGAATTGCCCCTGACTGTGTATATGATATGTCCAAAAATGTAATATAATGGCAAAAGTGTTTGCAACATGAGACATATGTGCTTTTGAGATGTGTTTGTGATATTTTGAATGCAGTGTTTCATTTTGCAAGAGAAGCGAGCCATTTAGCATTTTGTGTGTGCAGTTGTTGGATTTGTGTGTTAAGTTTTGAAAAAAAGAGGACAAGTAAAAAAAGTGTGTCAGCAATTGAAAAAAATGAGAATGTGTTTAAGGTTTTACTGAAGATTCAAAGTGAGATCTGCAAATTGTGTTTTACCATGTGAAATGGTTTAAGGTATTGACAACAGACAGGCACAATTAGCTACATGAGTTCAGGCAACTGAGAACTTTGTTCAGCCAATGGGTTTTAGTGTTTTAACAATTGAGAAAAACTGTAACTACATGCTCTTGTGTTTCTTCCCATTGGCACTTATTTGCTTTTCACAATGTATGCTTCATGTTTTGGCTACCCACAATGTTTTTGTTTATGATCATTAACCTATGTACTTTTGTAAAGCACTTTTGTAAATGCGGGACACTCAAATAACCAAATTAATTTGGTTATGTAGCAATCCTCACTCAAATAACCAAAGGATTTTTGATTTTCAAAACTGTCCAGTACAGCTAATCAAAATAGCAGCAAAGCAACCAAACGGGAAGTTGGGTCATATCTCAGCTAACCATAGAGAAAAATCAACACCAAACTTGATATCTCAACTCCAAACCCTCTTCTGAGGATGTCCTAACAATTTGATGTCATATGACCACTGGGAGTGGCTGCAGGAAGCAAAAATGTGATTTGGCTAATAACTGTTGATTTGTTTTCCTTGGTTGAGTGATTACTTTGTCTCATAATATCTTAGACGCTCCAATGTTGGATACATGATGACTTGTAACAGACGAATTAATGCGGCCGCCATTTTGAATTAGTAAAAAAATTAATAATCGCTACTCCTTCTACTAATCAGTCCCCCCAGGATTTTGTGGGCCTTTTTTGTGATAGTTGTGGGCAAAAATTCCTGATTTAGCGGGAGCTTTTCCAAAAAGTTGCGATGAAAGTTACAGTGTTTTTTAGGTGTGTGTTGCGATGAAATTGCAGGAGCAAATGAAAGTTGCGATGAAAAGTTGCGAATTTCCCTCTTTTTCTTTAATTGAGTTATTGGTTGAAAAATAAGTAATTAATAAACAAACATTCATTAAAGAATAAAACCATTAATCCCCTAAATAACCTACCAACATGCCAAACAAAAGATAACCAGGACTACCAAAATTTTGCAAAATAGGCTTTACTTATCCACAACATGAAACAGATACCCATGGATCAACAAAATTCAAGTATGCAAAAAGTCAGTTCAACTTGAACTCCATACGGAAGTAAGGCGGAAGGGAGAGAGTGAGAGTACACTTCTCGCTCAGTATTCGTTAGGGTAATTGGCGGTCAATGGTCGATGCTGCTGATTGGCGGCTCACTGGCATGTCGCGGGGAATCGTTGAATTGGAGTGAATTGGTGCGATCCCAACATCGCAAATTCCTGGAGGGCCTGACAAATGTCACCCGATCTTCACCAAATTTACCTATACTTTAGAGGTTGTGTAAAGTATGGTTTGCAGACATCCCGACCTGCAGAGACTCATTTCCGGGAGGTGGCTTTTGTCCCCCCCCCCCCCGGGGGTCCAATCCGGACGCATCCGAGACGCTGTCATGCCGCGCGATATGCACCTATCTCTACCAGAAATTACCATTTGACAGTCTCTCAAATCCCCTATTTCCGGGAGATTGTATAGCAATTGCGGGCGTCAGGGAGCCGCTATTGCGGAAGACTCCCGGACCTTCTGGGAGACTTGGGATGTCTGGGTTTGGGTCATTTCACCTGCTTGGCTACCTCATTGCTGCTTGCACCTATATTTGGCAGTTGGTTTTGTAAATTCAGGTTACATACAACCCTTCAGGATAAAATTAAACCAGAAAAATTTGAGAATGGAAGAAAGAAAGGTATATGAGATACAGTATGTAACTGCAGAGACATTTCACCGTTTCATCTATTGTTTCCAGGAGGACTCCAAGAGTAGTAGACCTCTATCATCACATATCACCTGGGCTAACAGGCACACAACAGCTGAAAGATGGAGAGAGGATGGAAAGTGGAGGGGCAGAGGATGAGTGGGAAGACCAGTTGTTGTTTTAAATTGGCTCTATTGCTCAAAGGGGACAATAGAGAATTGATCACAGAAGAGCAGAGATCACTCAGTTGGACAAAACATTAGCAAGGCTTTTCACCTCAATAGGTTCCCTCCATCTCCCCCTTTCCACACCTCCCTCCCATCCTTCTTCTATTCTTTTTTCTCTCTCTCATGACGCTCCTCCAGATGCAAATAAATCCCTCAAGGTCTGTCATGAGTCACTATGTTTGCAGTCTCCTTTGCTGAAAGATATATTTAACGTGGCAATAACTTGACTCATGAAACAATAACTCACAAGAGGTGTGTGCGTGCGAGTGTGATGTTCATTCACTAAACCCCATGGGTTGTGCTGTAGTTATAGACAATCCTCAGCCAAATAATCTGATGTTTTCTCTTTTACCTCCTCCCTCTGTCCTCCCTCCCTACCTCTGGCTCTCTTTATCCACATTCACCTTTATTGTCATCCCTTCAGTTCTTCCCTACAGGCCTCAAGGTTATCATAATCTCGAGAATAGTCAACGGCTCAGATGACAGTTTTCTCATTGTCCGGTTGATAAGTAGCCCCTATAAAGAGTTTATAGGGTGACTCAAGACCTCTGTCTGTGACTTCATTTCATCTTCCTGGGAAACCTCTGGGGTAAGGGGGGCTATCTCTCTAAATATAACCATATATAATAAGTATTTATCTCCTTTGCGACCTGTTTGTCTTTGTTTGATGTATTGGTTACGGCAGCATGAGTTTAAAGGAGCACTTAATCACCGGGGCTTCAGGCCAGTGGCAGAGAACGGGATTGAAATGTAATTGTTTATAGCTATTGGTCAATGAAGCAGGATAAGCCCATGAGAAAAGATGGAGTGAAAGGAAGAGTAGGTGATCTTTGTTATTCTGTGTTTGGGTCCTTTGTGGTTTTTACATTCTGGGATCTGTTGTCACGATAATAATAGCTGATATTGTTTGATTTATAGTCTGACGAGCTGTTTTTAATTACCATCGCGTCTCATTGTAGTGAGAATAGAGCATAAGGGGTGTCAGATGACTTAAGGAGGGCTATTAATCAGAAGGTTGTTGGTTCGATTCCCCGGCTGTGCCAAATGACGTTGTGTCCTTGGGCAAGGTACTTAACCCTACTTGCCTCGGGGAGAATGTCCCTGTACATACTGTAAGTCGCTCTGGAAAAGAGCGTCTGCTAAATGACTCAATGTAAATGTAAATAAGGCAGCATGAATACTGTGACATCCACAGAACATTTCGGCCTGAGCCACACAACAGTAGAGAAGATTCGCACACCAAAGGTCAGTTTTAGCTCAAAAGGAATGTCTTTATTAACAAAAATTATGTCTTCAGTAAAGTTAGGAAAAAGCAGGAACAAAAACTATTTTCCAGTATGAAAAAAACAATGACGCGCCCTCTTGTCTGCTGGTGCGCTGTCCATGGTTCTGAAGGTGGCTTGTTTTTTCTCTCCAGGGTTGCCACACACCCCCCTGCCCAGACAGAAGCTGGGGTCCCCTCGGACAGCCCACAGCGGGCTTTGAGTCTGGACAGGGCGTAAGCATTTGCTTCACCTGTAAGTTGCTTTCCGGAACGGCCAGGAACCACCTCATTACCCAGGCATTTGTGTCCGTGGCCCTGGACATCCACACACATCAATGGTGCATGATCGGTGACCAAGCTGAAGCGCCGACCAAGAAAGCAGTACCTCAGCTTGTCAAGAGCCTATTTGCTGGCCCCAGGGCCTCCTTTTTCATGGTGGAGTAGGCCATCTTGTGCAGCAGGTATTTTCAGCTGATGGTCCCCAGGTGCTCCTCGCCACTCTGGCTTTGGGAGAAAACCACCCACAGTCCAATATTTGAAGCATCTGTGTGGACTATTAAGGGTGCAGAAAAGTCAAGGACTAGGACTGGCTAAGGCTTGCCAAAGTGGGGGGAAGGCGTCCTAAGTTGCCTCGGTCCAGGTGATGCTCCTCCTTGCAAGGTCTTTGGGCGTGCCAGCCAGGGTTGCAAAGTGAGGGATAAACCTCTGGTTGTACACTATGAGATGTAGATTTCACCTGTTTCTTTGTTGCCTCTCCTCCACCTTGGGCTTCTGGGGACACACATTACCCTGACCAATCCGGTAGCTGAGGTAGGAGGCTTCCACCAGTCCTAGGTGGCACTTCTTTGGGTTAGCTGTGAGTCCCGCGTTCCTCAGGGGCCCAAGAGTAGCTCACAACTGCCCCATGTGCAGCTCCATGGAGTCGCTGTGGACAATGATGTCATCAAGGTACACAACGGCATAGGCCTGAAGGATTGGCAGAACGCGGTCTAACATCCTCTGGAAGGTAGCACGGCGTAATGAAACAAGCCATCCGGGGGTCGCGAAGGCTGTTTTTTCCTGGGCTTGGATGGACAGGGGCACCTGCCAATACCAATTGTGAGGTTGAGGGTTGTGTTGAAGCGCACTTGACCCAGGTGCTCGATAAGTTCATTGGCCATGGAATAGTCATTGAGACATTGAGCTTCATGAAGTTGTTGTAGAATCGTAACGTTCCATCTGGTTTGGAGACCAGGATGACTGGACTGGATCTGGAGCTGTGAGACTTCTCAATGAACCAACTGTAGCATGTTTTTCACCTCTTCCCGGAAGGCTGCTCTCCTCAACTCAGGGATCCAGTAGGGTCTGAGGCGTACTCTGATTCCCGATTCGGCCTGGATGTCATGGCAGGTGACTATGGTTCTCCTTAGCCGGTCTGGGAAAAAACATCCTGGTTCTGGAGGACTAGCTGGTGGAGGTTCTGTCTCTGGCCCAGGCCCTTCCGGTTAACGAGCGGGACTTCTGGAAAGGGGGGAGGGCCTGCAAGGGCTGGGAGAGCGGGGGTCAGGGGTGCAGGTAATTTTTTTTGTGCAGGTTAACATGATAGACATGGGTTGGCTTGCACCGCCCGGGTTGATGTACCTTGTAGTTTACTTCTCCCACCTGGGCAACCACAGAAATTGCATTCCATCTTGGGGACGAGAACCAGGACCCATTCTCCCAGCTGAAACTAACGCACCTGTGTGCCCCTGTTGTAGACTCAGCCCTGAGCACACTGTGCCAGCTGTATATGTTCTCTCACCTGTGTCATCCGAGCCTTCATCTTCTCAACGTCTTTAATGGGTGGGAAGAGGAAGAATCTGCTTAAGAGTCTTACTGAACTGCTCAATAAGCCCATCAGCCCATCTGTGGAGAGTACATCAACGTAATCATCTGCTTCACCTGTAACAGGAGTCAAGTGGCTGAATGGTTAGGGAATCGGGCTAGTAATCTGAAGGTCGCCAGTTTAATTCCCGGCCATGCCAAATTACGTTGTGTCCTTGGGTAAGGCACTTGCCTCGGGGCAAGTACTTGTACTTGTACCTGTACTTACTGTAAGTCGCTCTGGATAAGAGCGCCTGCTAAATGTAATGTAACAGACTGTAGACCTATTTTAAAATGCTGGACATGAAACGAGAGCCGTAATTTGTTAAAATACCCCCCATGATTCCCACCCAACAACAATATAACAACATAAACAATGACAAACATAAACAATATAAAAAGTTATTTGGAAGGCAGGAAGGGGAAGGCTCTCCCCTTGATGGCGCGCGTCTGCTGGGGGCACTGTTTGTGGTGCTGAAGGTAGGTGGCTCTGTTCTCCTGAAGCTCTAGGGTTGCCATAATATTTATATTTGATCATTAATAATGTATGCTGTCTGCAAGGCTCTGTCATTGACAAAGGAGAGCACAAGAAAGGAGAGGAGAGAGGATGTCTGAATGGACCTCAAGCTCAAAATCTCTGCGGACAGCAGAAAAACTGTCGAAAACAGTGCCACAAAAAAGGGCCCTGGTAATTATGTGATTTATATCACTTAATTAAACAACAAAGTACATTAAAGCAATTGGCATTACTCTAACTGCCATCTAATACCTCACCAAATTAAAAGACCAAAGTTATACATAAATGATTGACACAAAAAGTCAATGAATAAAAGATTAGGGTTTTTTGAGGGCCTTTGTCTAGAAGAGAACATAGTAACCACCGTTGGCAATTATTTAACCTGTTACATTTAGTCATTTAGCAGACACTCTTATCCAGAGCGACTTACAGTAAGTACAGGGACATTCCCCCCGAGGCAAGTAGGGTGAAGTGCCTTGCCCAAGGACACAACGTCATTTGGCAAGGCGGTGAATCGATACGGCAACCTTCTGATTACTAGCCCGACTCCCTCACCGCTCAGCCATCTGACTCCCTGTTGGGTGGACTGTATTGGTAATCTACTTTAATTTCATTTGAATTATTATGGCAATGGCCCAACATTTTAAGTGGTATGCCTTCAGATTATGAGTGTCTAAAGTAAAGTAACAAAAGAGAAGGACATTACAAACAAATGGGCCAGCACCAGAATCATATGTAAAACCAGACACATCTCATGTGAAGTTGTCTACAAATGTCTGTTATCTACGAAGGTCTGAACTCTATCCCCAACTCATACACTGAATGAACATACAGTCTGCAACAGGAGAGTTTAAAGAGAGGGAGAAGAGGAGGAGGAGAAGGGGAGAGGAGAGGGAGAAGAGGAGAGGTAAAAAAGCAGTGAGGAAGGGAGAGAGGAGAGAATACGTTGATGAAAGGTAGAGGTGCATGCAGAGATGGGGGGGATGTGGGGAAAGAGAGGGGTAGTAATTGGGGTCAGATGGTTCAGGATGCTGTTGGCAGATGGGGGAGCAAGGCCTTTGGGATGCAACGTCACGGTGAAGGGGATTGTGGGAAGTTGACTTGAGGTCTGTCAGCACAGAGATGAGTAAAGGTTTTCAAGGACAGCTGAATCAGCACAGGTTCTACTTTATTTTTTTCACAAGCACTTATAACAAGATTTGACACCACATATACAAAACCTTACACACGGAACCCGTACATGGCCACACACACAGCACAAGCATGACGTTCTTTCGTCCTGTCCTTATCAGTGAGACAGGAAGTGATTGGTCTCCACTAGAGCGGGGATCGGAGACGCTCGCTTATCTCAGACTGTCCCTGGACAGCAGCCTGTCTGTCACAGACACACACATGCAAACTCATACACACACACACACAGAGAGAAACAGACAGACAGCAGGTTATGAGTGTGAAACCACACAGTGTCTGTGTGGAAAAGCTTACCTGGATTTGGAAAGTTTACAGCGTTTAATATGGAGCAAAATCCTCTTCATTTTCTGAGCGTGAAGATTACTGTTTAAGGACCATGGGTGTGTGAGAGAGAAGAGGGGGTTGGGGGGAGAGAGGGAAAGGGAGAGAGATAGAGTTTGTGAGGTCAGGAGAGTCACGTTAACACAGGACTAAAGCAGAACTTTTGCTTTCCTCACACAGCCACCACAGCAACTGGTTGTTTATGTATACAGTGTTTATGTACCACCTACCCCTGGAAACCCCAACCTCACCCTGATTCTCAGCAGAATCTGATTGTAAGTTTAACTTAAAGTTTGTTACTGTAGGTATTGCTATTTAGTTACATAGTACCATATTTGTCGGAAATAAAACCGCGGTTTATAACTCGATTTTTAAATTTTATTGTGGTGAGGCATGAATGCTATTTAACCCGTTAAGGAGTAGCGTCGCACGTATCCTATATGCAGGGCTGCCAACTTTTCCAAAAACCTTGGAGTGAGATTATACATTTTTGTGTGGCCAACCCAGGGCTCCAGACTGCGACCAAATGGTCGCATTTTGCGACCAGTTTTTGAAACAGTGCAAGCATTTTTTACAAGCACTCGCGCATGTGCAACCTACAAATTTTGAATTCATTGGGTGTGCACAATGTCAGCACACTTAAGCAACAACGCATAGATACGACGTTCTAGTAAGACGGCGATATCAGCTTTCCTTCTGCATTAGTACCGTAGCTTAAAGTATAGGAAAGTTTTGGCTATTTTCGCTAGGTACCTATAAACCTAGCTAAAAGTCTTGGAAAGTTTAGGATATTTTTCGCTAGGTTCCTACGAACATGTCTTATTCTGCCAGACAAGTGGGTGCCCCTTCGTTCTTTTGGTGAGCAGTTTCACGAGCCCTTCTTACCAGGCATCATGGAGCCGAGCAGCTAAATACTTATTTAGCACTAGCGTTGCTGCTGTATCCTTGCCTGTGTTTGAGCTGTTGCTCTGTTATACTCGGCAAGTATCGTGTTGTGGTGTCGGAGGACTGATCGAAAAGTGCATCATACATTTAAGTCATTTAGCTAAGACTTGCATGTACAGTACGTAATGTCACATTAAATAATGTATTTAAACTCAAGCTTATGGTGCATTGCAGGGGTGATTCTAGGATCAGACCTTTTTAAGGGTGCTCAGCCCCCAACGACAATGTGACATGAATACAGTGCCTTGCAAAACGTGCTAAACGTAAATCCCCTTGCTAATTTAAATCCCTAATTTCACTGGATAACAATGAATAAATTTATGTATTATTATGTAAAATATTGAATGAAAAAACTAAGGATGTCCCTTTCTTCATGAACTACCACCATCAAATGATAATAAACAATATATTTAAGAAAATATAAAAAAATATTAGGAGTGCTCAAGCACTCCTAATATTTTATCCTAATAATATAGGATCTAAAATTGCCACTGAATTGTACCCTCTCCAGTTTCATTAATAAATGCATTGCAGGTCAATATAAGGTGTGCCCCTTAAGTTTCTGCTTGCGCTCCAAAAATTTTCAGTCACGCGCTACTGTGCTCCTAGTAAAAAAAATTAGTCTGGAACCCTGGGCCAACCATAATTTTCCAGCAAATTAGTTTTAGCAGTTGGTATGTCTACTAGCATGGTAGTACTACGAGTAGGCTAATACGCTAGCTAACTTAGCCCGGAAGCTAACTAAAGTTAGGGAGCTACCGTTTCGGAAAAATAACTTCCGCTTTGGGGACTGTCGCAAATATTTAGAACTCTTGCATCAAAAGGTAAATATTAGTTAATTTCCGGACAATAGAAAACATACATTACGCACTTACTTTCGTTTTCGTAGTGTGTTACACAACGGCATGCTGTACTGCCTATACTCGTGCATTGCTTGATAGGCTATCATTGTTCCCTTATCAAGTGAGGCATATATTCCAGTGCTGTTTATACTCAGATTTACAAACATAAAGCTCCCATTGTGGTGGGGTGCGTTTTATAGAAAATGCGGCCTATTTTCCTATAAATAGTGTAGTTTATTTAACCTTAATGTGAAGTGTTATACTCTTTCTTACTCCAGTCCAATTCTGGCTCCTATTTGACCACTTTAGCTCCACCAAAGTCAAGTCCTTGAGTCACAGTATGTGTCAAATCTTGTAGCCCTTTATCTTCATCCTCCCCACCGTGGTAGTCAGATCACACTTGGGGCCAGGTGTGACGTGGAAGCAGGAAGAGGCAGGCTGGCGAGTCGATGCGGGAGCAGCGTCAATCGGATGTCAATGCTGCCTTATCGCTGTCTTCTCTATCCTGAGACCTTTCTCTGACGCAGGTCAAGGTGGTCCTCACACACACAATTTAACATTCACTAAGAGAGGCTATGGTAGGGTAATGTCATCAAAGCATTGGCCTTATGTTTGTAATAGACACCAGGACCAGTCACCTGTGAGGATCTTCTGAAGGCATCATTCCTGTAGTGCGGCAGAAGCCACACTTTCCGATGTGTTGAGTGGGATCCACTCAGGTACACAACTTAACAAAATTCCCTTTTGCATGGTAACTGCAGGAAGTGGTGATGACCACACATTAGATTCCCTTGCCTTGGTAATGACCCCCCCAACACACACACACCCCACCTCACCCCCATCCCAGCCCCTCACCCATAAAACCATCTTCCTCTTTTGTCTTAATAGAGCTCTCTGTAATGGAAGGGTATATTCTAGCAGCTAGACTGTAGGCTATAAAAAAGCAGCTGTAAGCGTCACTCACTCAGGGATCTTAAGCCCATTCTCGTCCCCTTCAGGATATTACACAACACCCACCCAATGAAAAGTAACGCATTTGGATATGGTTTTATTATTGTTTGTTTGTGTGTGTGTGTGTGGGGGGGGGGGGGGGTTTACATAGTAATGAAATTAAGCTGTATAATCAGGACATGAGAGTAAATGGATATTATGATGGGGATAGATGGAGATAAGAGATGGGAGACTGGAGAGGGGAGAGGAGATGATGGCAAAGGAAAAGATAGGAAAGGATAAAGAAAAGGAGAGGACAACACACATCCTGTTGAAGCAAGAATAGGTTTTGATTCTAAAGGAGGCTTCTTCAGCAACAACCACCCGGAAGCTAAGATAAGAGTCGGTCTAATATTAAAACAACTGCCCCCTAATCAACGTCTCTTTCTTGCATACACAAATACATTATGACCAGTCACTCTAAAGCACACACCCCGCAGACATCACACACACGTCCCCTGTCGAGCTTCCGTTCGATTAGTCGCTGGAACAATTACTCTAATCGTGTCATCTTTACCATGCAGCTGATAAGACAAGGGGCGGTGCCAAACACTGAGACCTTTGCCCGCACCCTAAATCAGTCCTTATCATCCATCTCCATATAAAAAAATCACCACACACACATATGCAGTATACTGTACGTACCGTATCTACACAAACATACACACAAACATATATGCACAAATTCCAAACTGAGATTGTCCTTTGCTTCTTGTTCCAAAGATTCCACAGATCTGCATGCATACTGACATTGACAAAATGATGACATTAACTGAAAGAACAGAGGTTCAAAGGACCTGCCCTTTGCGTTGGGAAACCCCTTGGTGCCCAGCGGCTCACATCACAGATTATCCCTCCCAAGGCACCAGTCAGGGGTCTGGGATCCACTGGCCCCACGATGGTAACATTTACATTAAATTAGCCTGCTTCAAATACACACACAGACACCACAAAATGTCTAGTCACCAGGATCTTTAAACACACGTTTGAAATATACTGGCTAATGAGTAGGAATTGGGTTTTTCCTTGTGTCTACTTTAGTTGGAGTATTCATGAAGGAAAAAGTATATTTTCTTTGTCCAGCTGAGCTATGACTGATGGACTGTGTGTCAACAAGACTCCTCACTATAAAAAAGACAAGGATCAACCCCTACACACACTGCCATGAACCTGAACAAATTCTTACACACACAAACAAAAAGTTTAAAGAAAATACACACACATTGTACAAGAAAAAAATCGTTAAGACACACACACACATTGTTGACTAGCCTACATGGAATACTCCTTCAATTACACAGCAATAACCATTAGATTAGCTGAATTCTGCACAGGTCATTTGGAGCTATTAGACCAGTGGAACCGTCTTAGCCGCTGGCAGTGACTTCTGAAATAGTATTTCAGCATCATCCTCAATGATGATGACCTTTAGGGCAAGGACATTTCAGACTCCACTTAAAGAGTAAAAGAAAGTCCAGAGGGAGCAGTGTGGTGACTATGAAAGAGGTTGGATGAGGGGCATTGAACAAGAGATGGAGATAGGAGGGAGAGAGTGAGAGAGAGAGTGACATACTGTATGAACTACTGCTCAGTTAGATCCTCTAGTAATGTGGTATAGTTTACTGTACTTGCAGCCAAATTGCCTCAGAATGTGTTGCCAGGGGGCCATGGCCGAATTGAGGGGCAGTTCTCTGGTTGGTCGTGCCTCTCTGCCAGAGGTGGGGCAACAGGCAGAGGGTACCAGACTGACTGGCGTCTCCTGGTCTCCCCCCTCCCCACAGGACGAGTCGACCAATCACAGCGAGCAGCAGGACCCCATCACCCTGGCAGTGGAAATGGCAGCTGTCAATCACAGCATCCTGGCCCTCGCCACACAAGCGGGGAGTGGACTGGAAACTGGAAGTGACATAAAGACTGAGATGCTGGATGAGGACGGAAAATTGGAGGGTGGAGTGGGAGATGGATAGCGTGTGTGTGTGTGTGTGTGTGTGTGAGAGAGAGAGAGAGAGAGAGAGAGAGAGAGAGAGAGAGAGAGAGAGAGAGAGAGAAAGAAAGAAAGAAAGAAAGAAAGAAAGAAAGAAAGAGGCATACTGTATGAACTACTGCTCAGTTAGATCCTCTAGCCTTGTGGTATGGCACCACCCAGTGTTAGTTCACTGCACTTGCAACCAAATTGCCTCGGAATGCATTTCCTCCAATCTGGACAGGAAACACATATATAGATTTCAGTTGCCAAGGAGCTAAATAGTTCCTGTTTCAGTTTTATGCTTAAATGATAGGGTGTGCGTGTCTGTGTGTGGGGGGGGGGGGGGTAGTGTATTGCATGGTTCAGCTATATAATTGACCTATCGCAAAAAGCTAGACTTGCTGGCAAACTAAACTTTGCTAGACTACAAACTAAAAATCCATTCTATGGCTGCAGCCTGGGAGGCCCGGTTGAGTTTAGGTGTCACAACAACGGTTAAGGTTGTAATTAGTTTAAGGCCAGGAGTCGTAGCAGAGGTCGAGGTTAAGGTTAGGCACAACCACGACGGTTGGGGGACAATGATGGTTGGTACAGCACACCGTGCATTTTGTCACCTGTGGCGTGTTTTTTTTTTAAGACACTGATGTGTACCTTAAGGAAAATCACATAAAGAAACCATCAAAGGCCGGGTTTCCCAGATTCGTTAAGAAGCTCTTAACGCTAAGAGCTTCTTAGGAACCTTCTAAGAGCGTAGAACGTTCCTAAGAAACTCTTAGCGTTAAGAGCTTCTAAGAGCGTAGAACGTTCCTAAGAAGCTCTTAGCGTTAAGAGCTTCTTAACGAATCTGGGAAACCCGGCCAAAGTCTGCAACCATTAATTGCTCTAGGTAACGTTAGCTAATATTCGCTAACAAATGTCAACATAAAACGCTGATGCAGTTTTAAATGAAGGTCCTCGCAGGTTTCATCAAATATACGTTAACATCAGGGACAGAACAATAACATTCAGAAATCAGCAAACTATGTGGATCAAGTCTTTCAATTTATTGCAACAAACATCCTCACGAATTTACCTTTAACTCCATCCGTAAAATATTATATATATATATATATATATATATATATATATATATATATCGATAAGGCACCAATACATTTTTTATGAAAACTGGAGGAAAGCTCCTGTGAAAAAGACATCTGTGATCAAGCGTTGATATTAGTAAACTGAAAGATAATAAAGCACCAGGTAATAATGGCCTCACTGGTGAATTTGTATTTCAAGATCACATTTCTGAATTTTTACTATGTGTCTTCAGAGAGGCTATAGACGTTGGCAAACTTCCACCAACTATGTGTCAGGGTATAATTACCTCTTACCTAAACCTAATAAAGACAAACTTGTGCTTGATAACTGGAGACCCATAACCTTAATTAATAATGATACAAAATTATTCTCCCATGTCTTTACACAAAGACTCAAGGCATGTCTAGACGCAATTATAGATGACTGCCAGTCTGGATTTATGCAATGAAGGCACATCAGAAACAATATTCGCTTGATTTTAGATTTGATTGACCATAAGAATTACATAACAGCTACATTTTATTTATAGACATATATAAAGCCTTTGATACTGTAAAGCATAGTTTTTTATTTGATGTGTAATATTTTTGGGGCTTTGGTCAATACTTCAAAAGAGCAATACAAACTTTGACTGCAATAGTTTGGTTAAACTTCCGTGGGGAACAACTCATAGATTTAACATATCTTGTGGTATAAAACAAGGAGATCCTGCAACCCCGTTCTTGTTTCTCTTAGTAATGCACGTAATGGCACTACATTTGTATAATGAGAAATTTCAAGGCATTAATGTTGTAGGGAAATAAAATGTTGCCAGCTAGCTGATGATACAGCCATTTTCTTAATAGATGGATTTCACGTTTAAAAAGTTATTGATTGTCTTAATGTATTCTCTACAGAAAATCTGTTCTCTACATTTTCAGGATTAGCGTTAAATATATTAAAAAATCCACTCAAAGAAAGCAATATACATTCAACAGAATTTGAGGGTATCCCTATTGAAGAGGAAGTAACATACTTAGGAATTCATATTTTTAAAAGTCAGACAGAAAGGATTAAATCCCATTTTCAACCTCTCATTCCAAAAGTTACAAATACATTTGATAGATGGCTCATAAGACATTTATCACTCAAAGGTCGGGTACTGTTAGGAAGACCAGACCTGTTCTTAACAGGGAGATCTGTGTTTTGCTCTACTTTTGTCCAAGTCTCGATCTTCTACAGTGTACATCTTTATAATATTTTGCCATTTTGCGGAGGAACCCGCATTGCTGCTTGCAGCTATATTTATATGTTGTTATTATTGTCATCAAATGTTTGTTTATGTTTGTGTAAGTAATTGATTATTGTTTGTTTTGTATTTAAGGACCATCTAAAAAAGATGGGCCTTCGAGGCCCTAAGTCAGAATCTCCGTGGACAAGTTTCCAACGTCAAGTATGATGTTAAACGTAACCCTGCACTACTGAGACTTAAACCTGTAAATACCAATCTTTTGTTAATTTTGCAATATTTTACAGTTTTACTTCAGAAAGAAGGATCTCTTATCTACGTTGTCCTATTTGTGTTGCTTTAAGGACCACAAGAAGAAATCCGTGAATACCGGTGTTGGTGTTGAAGCTGGTATTGGTGCTGGTATTGGTGCTGGTGTTGATTCTGGTGCTGGTATAGATGCTGGTGTTGATGCTGGTACTGGTACTGGTTCTGGTATTGATACCGGTGCTGGTATTGGTGCTCGTATTGGTGCTGGTGTTGATGCTGGCATGGGCGTAGATTTAGGGGGTACGCTAGGTACTTGTCCCCACCAACATTTGAAAATGACAAAATTGTCCCCACCAATATTTTAGCAAATTGTGCTGCTATTTGGATCCACTCCGACGGCCAGGACGCGACAGTACAAGAAACACCATAATTTGATTGGCTGAAAACCCGAAGGGGAAGGGTTATCTGACACGCAACACGCACGGGAAGAAGCACATGCTACTTTGCTTGCTTGCACTGGCAGTTGTAGACAAGCTAGCGGGTGTGTCGGCGACAACGGTACAGCTAACTTACCAGGGCTGTCTGCCAACAATACATACATAAAAGGCCAGAGTAACACATTTTTTATAATCCCTTTGCCCTTTAGCATGTACATGTTTGCCCCTTTTTGTGCTTTGTATATCAGATATGCCTCTACCCAAGAAGAAGAATGACATACTAAGCTTTTTCAAAAAGCAGTGTAAGTCAGGCTAAATAACTAGCCACACTAGCAGTGGTAGTGACCAGGCTTTCAAATGCAGATTCTATTGTGGAAAAAGTATTAATTGGTGATATTGTGTTACCCAGGATATTGTTACAGCTAAACCTAGCTTCTGTAGCTAATCTTTCAACCAAGGTTAAGAGTCTATCCTAGGACAAATTCACAGTTGATGTACTGTCACTGCATTGCTAGACAGGTGTTGGAAAAAACAGTTGGCAATGTGAATAAGTTAACACTGTTGGTTATTCAAATATAATGAATCATTATTTGCTCATTCATGTCCAAATAACACTGTATACCATATGGTAGAAGGGTTAAACTTGCTAGCCATAGGATAGGCTACAAAATTAATAAACCATTTTGTATGTAGGAAAGACAGCATGAACACTCCAGATGTAGAGCAGGCTGAGGAAACAGCATCAGGGCTTTAGGTGAAGTTTATGATAATAAATCTCATGTTATGATAATAAACATTTTGTTGCTCAGCATTACAGTCTCATCATCACAGTCTGTTTTTTTGGAGAGTGCATTTTTTAGATTATACCATTCCACCATTCATGAGAATAGAGTAAGACAGTTGTTTGTGAAAGCCAGTGGATAATTGTGAATTAAAGATTCAGTATCTCTGTTTACCTACCTGTAGAGGATTGATATCTATGTATTCCATCCCAGGTACCATTGTTTAGCGATCTAGACAAATACATCTGCCTTCTGTTGGAAACAGAAAATGTTATGTTGGTAGATGAGGAGAGTAAAGTGTTCATCATCAACACATTCAACCATTCCATCAAGCGTCTTAATGTGAGTTTTTTTTTAGCCCACTTCATGCTTTATAATCTATTTAATGGCAAGTGTTGTTAAATGTGTGTGATGAAGCATGTGATTATATTATTGTCTTTCTCGAATTGGCAGAATGATAATTTTGCCATAATCAGTAGAAGAGCAATGCAGTTTCCAGAGGGCTGCAGGTGGATATGTATATGTTCATGCAGAGACCACCAATGACACTGTCTACACATGTGGACACATCCTTTGATGGTATTACGTTTATATTGTACTTAATATGTTTATGAATGTCCAGTATCTAAACTCCCCTTTTACAAATATAAGTGTTATCTCGATCATGACAGAGTTGGCCTGGGTGGACTGTCTCCACATCAAGGCATTTAATGGGGTTTTGCCCAGTATTGAGGATGTCCCGGATAGTCCCAGTGAAATGGGTAAGTATTAACTTCTCTGCTCCATGCCTCTAAAATAGAGCTAAAGCATCACAACATGTGGTTTAAACAGTTGCGTTATTTGGACCAATGTTGTTATGGAGGCAATAGTAGTTGTTTACTGTACTATTTATTTTCTTCTCAGAGCACAGTTATGCCACTAATGGAACAACAGAGGTAATGGTGACAGTAATTGGTAATAGTCGTGCCATACAGTATGAAACTTCATGTCACTAATTGTTCTTTCTCACTGTAGAACAGCAATGTCAAACGTATTCTGTTTGCCAATAGTTACTTTGCTGTTGAAAAAGATGGATATGCAATCATCAAAGTGAGTGCTGGCGCAATGAGGTGTCAGATGTGCCGTTTGCACCAGAAGAACTGCTGCCACATGCAAATCTTGCAGGACATCCTCAACGATGAAGCACACCTTTTATCGTTAGGGATTAAGGAGGCAATGAAAGAGGGGTCTCTATACCCTCACACTGTGAAAGGTATTCTTTCACATTCCTTTACCAGATAGGGTATGTGTTTGTTGACCATGTAGTTTTGTAAAAGGTCTAGGTATTTCTCCCCTCTGTATACGATCCGATTCAATTTCTGTTCCAGGTTCGTTATGGGACTGCTTTTCCTAATCTTCACCAAGAGAAGGATGGAGTGTTCCTCCTGTATCCCACCCCCAAGGAACAATGTGACTGTGGAAGGCCATTATCCTTGACCTCTCAAAAAGATACACATTTGTACACCAGATGTCATGTGTACAAAGTGAAAGGTATTCACTGAGAATTATCTAGAACTAATAAGATTTAGGGTTTATTTCTGACATGATGATTGGTTTTGACCATGGAATGCAATTACAATTTGTTTGTTTTTTTACCAAAGGCCACCAACTCACATGCACAATGTGTCCCAAAACTCAAAACTATGATGGTGGATGTGATTTCATTTGAAGAGGTCTGCCCTTAAACCATTTATCAGTTAACAACAATTAAAGAAAATGATTACTTTATTATTTCCATACTGTTTAAAATGTTTTGAATATAATAAACAATGTTTGATCTATACCTTGCAATATTAAGCTTATGAGCACATAACCTTTGGTTATGTCCAGGAGAGAAAAATCTATTCATGATGTTTGTTGTATCATTGATACATTTAAATTATTCTGTTTTGATTATGCCTGCATTGCCAAAAGTTGGGTCTTTGTAAGGTGTGACTATGAAAGGCCTGGGTCACTAAAGCAAGTCAGAGGTCACAATATTGCCGAAGTGTATAATGCCATGCAACTTCGTATGAGGGAAAGAGAAGGAATGACAAGGCCATTTCTGGGAGCCCTATCAAAAGACCCAAACAAAAGCTATTTAGCATGCAGTGTCCTTTTTCAGTGTCTGCAAAGGATATGTTAAACATATTGTATCCTCCCATATCGTGATACCATATACTCTCTTGATTTCCTGTATTCAGGGCCAGTCTTCTGTGATACTCGACTTGAGTGTAACAGACACCTGCACCACACATATGTGTAATAAATGCTTTGATTTTGTCTTAACCTTGTCTCGACTAGATCTTAACAATTCCTTTCAATGACTTGGCACTTTCAGAGCAATTGGGTAAAATAGATGCTTCTTCACATTCTAAACATGGGCACATACATGGTGCACCATGAAGTCCTCAGGGACTATGTTTATCATTTCCTAAATTCAAGGCAAGTTACCCAAATATGATAAGTAATCATGTGTAGAAACACAGATTATTATCAATTAATTAAAATGTTTCCATGGCTGTATATCACAAACATGTTTTGAGCCTGTAATTAATTATGTGATGCATGTGTACATTGTCTCAATAGGGAGGTTGTTATGGATGGCACCTCTTTGGGGTATCAGCAGCGGTATGCCCTCAAAGAAAGGCTTGTTCCTGGCCACAGTGTAATGAACAGTGGAAGATAAGTCTATGATTTTCTTGTTTATCATTGTGTCTCACGCCAATTGTGTGTGTGCACGCCAATGTTACCCCTAAAATTTGTAATTTAAATGATTAAGGCCTAATGTTATTATGACCTTTCTAAATTTGTTTTTCTTTCAATCAATTCACCAGTCACAGAACGAGAACTTTGATTCCTGAGCCAGACCTCCGTAAGCTGCTGCAGCGCTACAGTGCAGACGGGCTCCTCCCTGGAGAACACAGGGAAATGATGTTACAGAGTGCCCAAAGTGCTGCATTCCTCCTGCCCTAACTTCACCCACACACGCAAGTGAGCCCTACCGCCCTCTCATTACACAAGTCAGCAAGAACTCCCCTGCCTGTGCTCTGCTACATCCCAGCAAAGAACTCGGGGAGTTGATGTCAGAGATGGAGGGATTGCAGTACTGCCAGATCGAGCGGCAACCAGCACTTTTGGGCAAACTTGCCAAGAAATGCCCTTTGTTTTTTAGCTTGGTTGGGATGGAAAGGACTTTTCCTCAGGAGGTGGTACCCATCTTTCAGTGCCTCTATAAAAAGGTACTGGGAACAGTGTCCACACCTCCTCGACACCCCTAACTTCCCCAGAGGATCCTGGGCATTACTTCCCCAATCTGCCTCCTATGAGGGACAGAGGCACGTACACTACAGACAGGTGTAAAAAGGAGGCCGGTGACTGTAGGAAGACAGCAGGCGGACACCCTGACCTGATCCCTGGCATACTCACCCTGTTCCGCACACATGGTGAGGTTACTTTACTTGAACATTGACATTACACTATTGAAATTAATGCATGTTGCTGGTCAGGTTATTGAGGTTTTGTTTTACTGTTTTGTTACGCAATGGAATGTTTTTTGTACTTTAGGTGTTTGTCTTGGGTTTTCAATAATGGAGCAAATGGAGTCGGTGAACGTGCCATTTACCATACTCCACACACATTTTCAAAAATGTAAGTTCAGGTTTTGCTTAGCATTGGCGTGACTAATTATCTGTGAATTTGTTGGCCTTAATCATCTCTGTGCACCCCATTCAGGCCCCAAGATAGGCATATATGACAATGCCTGTCAGCTGCAAACATACTGCTTGCGGAGGGACCCAGGTTTTTTTTTTGAGAGACTTGCTTTCTAGTGGATCGTTTGCACTGGCGCAACCACTGAATTGCAGTGCTTTTTATACCGTGTACTTGCCTTTTTATATTGCAAATGCTAGTCAATGAAACTGTTGTGTTGGTTGCACATGTGTAATGTGTAATATCTTGTTAAAATCTTGTTATTATGATCAAACCAACATCAGTAAGATAATACATCTTTTTTTAAATTATTTAAGGGTGTAACATTGGATACAATCTGGACAGCTATCCTCAGTTCCAGAAAATAAATTCTCAGGTGGCAGAGCAGAATAACTCGCTCCTGAAGAAGATGAAAGGACAACTGTCCTACATGAACAGGGAGAACTTCATCAGGCATCTGATGCTCTTCCTGTGGCACAGATTGTGCAAAGTCATTACAAAACTTTGAGGTAAACATGTATTATGCAACATGTGTGTGGAAATGAACGACTGCATGCATGTGCCCATTCAGACTACAATTCAAGGATATATAGTTTTATACTTTTATCTTCTTTTTATTTATTTTGTATCTACTTTTATTATCTATCCCTTCTTCACTTAAAAGGTATGTAATGACTTGGACCAATACACCCAAGACCATCAACCGAAGGATATTGGCAGCAAACTCGCAACTATAGGACGAAGGATATCGGCAGCCAACTCAACCACAATATCTCAAAAGTCATTTTACCATCTGTATTGTTTATTTTTCCATTTTAAGTGTTAGGTTTTTTTCTTTAATCAACTTGTTTCATTGGCCAACCTGAGCAAGATAGCAAACCCTGGCCCAGTGGTTGTGTTGGGCATAGGCATTGCCCCTGTTACATAAACAAAATAAACAAATGTATCTGTGTTTCCTATAATGCGCCTATGAATCTGGAAGGACATATATAATTTTAAAATCCTTTCCCGTATTATAAGCCAATAATCCTTATGGCGTTCAAATACGGATAGCCTATGCCTAAGCGCACCTTGCACACATATGTATAGGCTAAGAAATAGGTGAGAAATGCATGCATTTCATTCAAGACAATCACGTAGGCCTATTAGATTTGAGCGTGTATTGATACCATGACATGGAAATGGTTTGACTTTGGCGGAGTGGACGATCTAAGGCAGTGGTTCTCAACAGGGGGGCGCGTAGAGATCGTTAGGGGGCCACCATTAGTTTACAAGAAAAAAATACAATCAGACAAATAATATTTTATGTAGGCTACTCTGTGTTGTTCAGGAAAATACATTTAAGTTGCCATGGAGGAGCAGTTAGTCGAATCAAAGAGTGACACCAGATTGCGACACCTCTTAAGCTCTTGCTCTCTGCCTTCGTTTTGGTTTTGTGTGATGACTGAATATCGTCAATCATCACACTCACTACAAACCCCTATTTGTAGTCCAATTAGGGTCCGGTAACTCACTTTGGGTAGTGCTCGATGGCAATGGTGTTTTGATCGAGATTAAAGGTTGTATTTTTATTGGCTCTGCTGCAAATGTAATTTAGGGTTTATTTAGGGTTAATTGGTGTACGGATAAAAAATTTGGATCTGATGTGTCTGTGATGTACCTATGAAGATGTAGGCCTTTTATTTTGTCTTATATATATGTCTCATGTTGTCTCATATATTATACTGTATGTACTTGTTCTTGAACGAGATTGCGAATACAAGCGGCCAAAATGAGCTTTCTCCGCAGGGTGTCCGGTGAGAAGCTCGGTCATCCGAGAGGAGCCCAGAGTAGAACCGCTGATCCTCCGCATCGAGAGGAGCCTGTTGAGGTGGCTCGGGCATCTGATGAGGATGCCTCCTGGACGCCTCCCTGGTGAGGTGTTCTGGGCACGTCCCACATGGGAAGAGGCCCCGGGGAAGACCCCAGACACGCTAGAGGGACTATGTCTCTTGGCTGGCCTGGGAACTCCTCGGGACAAGCGGCAAATGACGGACTTGTTCTTGTATCTATTATTTAAATTTCACATGCCTTGCTATGTATTAGTTTGTATCATGTATCATGTTAGTATCATGTATGATTCTTACCGGAGATTGTACACAGCAGAATTCTTCTAAATGAAGTTCATAAAAACAAAGACATTGGCCGGGTTTCCCAGATTCGTTAAGATGTTTCTTAATGCTCAGAGCTTCTTAGGAGGGTTCTAAGAACGCTTTAGAATGCTCTTAGAACGCTCTTAAGAAGCTCTTAGTGTTTCGAACGAATCTGGGAAACCCGGCCATTGTCTATTTTACACTGATAACACTGTGTATCGTAACTCATGGGATGACCCTTGTCCAATCCAATTAATAGATTGGAACTAAGTGTAAATAACTGTTGTATTAACTACTCAAAAACAAAAGACTAATTATGAGTCAAGTTCATTTGATACAATATTTATTCATATTTATGTACATGTTAATTTACAGTGGCTGAACTCCCTTAAAGCTATTTGGATAGCTGGCAACCTCCATTTCTACATTGTCAATCTGAAAAAACCCACACAAATAATGTAAAAATGCTGAAGGGGCTTGCATGCCTGCTTCATAATGTTAGAGCCTGTACACCGATGTATCTATAATTGCTAGAACCTAAATTACAGTTAACCTTTAACTTCAGGTTTGTACGATGAGCTGTATGTGTGTGATATAATGTGGTTCAAGACTCAAAGTGGGGGTAAGACTAAAAAGTACTTTTCTGAGGGCAATTTATAACAATTTTTACATGCGTTTTTCTGGATTTTTTTGTCGCTGTTCAAATACATGTAAATGTGCCAATTAAATTATAGACTAATTACAGACTAATTTCTATGTCAGTGGGCAAATGTACAAAATCAGTAGGGGATCAAATCCCTCACTGTATTATTGATCATATGATAAATTATTATTACTTTTTTAATACCTCAACTGTAGTAACAAAACTGTAAACCGATCAAATTAAGGCCAAATAAATGTAAAGCCCTTTGTGTTGATAAGTGAAGCTGAAAACACTGAAACTGCTCATCTTCTCCAGCATCACAGGTATTTAAAACCCAGTCAATAAATTGTTTATGCTTAGAACAACACTTCAATAAACTCCTCAAAAAAAGTTTGGAAACGTTAATTCGGTCGATTATTCCTCCCCTTCAATTAAAACCAATTGGTAATGTATTTCATATTGTTGGAACGCTGTATGTGCCAGAGTGACCAACGCAAACATGTTTGTTTATATGGAACATTGCGGTATGAACATCTGCAAAAGAACAATAACATTTCACATGAAAGATATTACTGTTTAGTAACAAGGGCATGTACTTTCGTACAGTAACAATAATATTGGAGTAAAACAGTAGTAAGGCCATGTTCCTTTTCATGTAAAATGTTTCTTATTTTCTACCAAAATACCTGAATGCCTCCATATGGGTTCAATTCCCTTAGAGGGGAAATTAACCCAAGTGGCATTCACCTCCGAAACACTCCTCACTCTCCCTACACAATGCATTTATCTGTTCAGAAAATCATTAGATCATTTGTATCGTTTTAAGAGGCTCATTCTACCTTTTCTATATGGACGAATATCATTTTTATGGTTCACCTCATGCATACAAGTGTTAGTGTCCATATATAAGTGAGATACCGATACACTGCATAGACAAACACAAAAGATACATAGTATTACCTTCTTTTCAAGGGGTGAAATGTGTGAAATGGAACCTGCGTTCCTTCTGCCTTTCGTTTCTAGGACGAAACTTTGGTTGCTTCTTGGGGACAGAGAGTAATTTGTGCAGCATTATAGATATTATGACATACTTAATGGGGATATGGTGAGGGGATACATCAATATTAAGCTGCTCATTCTATATAGGCCAGAAGGATACTTAAGTAATAAAGATACAAAAAAATATAACTTAGAAATAATAATATAAGTTAAATTGAATTTGTACAATCATCATTTAGTATACCTGCTGCCCTGACGCAAGAACATTCTCCTGACACTCTTCTGGACTCAGATCACCCTCCTGGGTTGCCTGATCCTCAAGATCCTGGACTGAGAGGGAAATATGAAGTGTCAAGAGTAACTAAGCACAATATTTCAATCAGGCATCAACATTTATTGAAACCAGCATGGCATTCAACATAAATGCTTAAAAGCGGGAGCGAAAAGTAGGGATCAGTGCTGGGGATGCAGAGCAGGAGGCTGGGACCAGCGCTGGATGCAGAGCAGGGGGTTGTGACCAGCGCTGGATGCAGAGCAGGGGGTTGTGACCAGCACTGGATGCAGAGCAAGGGGTGGGACAAGCGCTGGATGCAGAGCAGGAGGCTGGGACCAGGGCTGGATGCAGAGCAGGAGGCTGGGACCAGCACTGGATGCAGAGCAGGGGGTTGGGACCAGCGCTGGATACAGAGTAGGGGGTAGGGGTAGGAGGCTGGGCCCAGCGCTGGATGCAGAGCAGGGGGTTTGGACCAGTGCTGGATGCAGAGCAAGGGGTTGGGACCAGACCAGCGCTGGATGCAGAGCAGGAGGCTGGGACCAGCGCTGGATGCAGAACAGGGGGTAGGGGTAGGAGGCTGGGACCAGTGCTGGATGCAGAGCAGGAAGCTGGGAGCAGCACTGGATGCAGAGGAGGAGGCTGGGACCAGCACTGGATGCAGAGCAGGGGGTTGGGACCAGCGCTGGATGCAGAGCAGGAGGTTGGGACCAGCGCTGGATGCAGAACAGGGGGTAGGGGTAGGAGGCTGGGACCAGTGCTGGATGCAAAGCAGAGGGTAGGGGTAGGAGGCTGGGACCAGCCCTGGATGTAGAGCAGGGGGTTTGGACCAGCGCTGGATGCAGAGCAGGGGGTTGGGGTAGGAAGCTGGGACCAGCGCTGGATGCAGAGCAGGGGGTAGGGGTAGGAGGCTGGTAGGCAGGAAGCACACACAGGGTACCAGGGGTTGTGGACCTGAAAGGCAGGCTGATAAATAGCTGTTCTGCTTTGAGATTTGAGGATGTTCTGGTCATAATAAACACTGATAAACATTGGATATGTCTAAGCATGTAATACAAATAGATGTTCCTATATGTAACTGAATGCAAAAAAGCATCAACCCAATCCAGTAACTAAGAACGTTAGCTAGCATCAAGGAGAACATCAAGGAGAACTCTGAACTCTGAACTCTGTTATTAATTAAAAACTCGCAAACATATTGCTTTGCAAACAACTTCTGACTTCAAAAGTGACCACATTCTAGTAATAAAATACACATATTTTGACAAAGCTTGCTACTTAAAGTACCTGTTTTGTTTGAAGCCTATGGAGGAACTGCGGGCGTGCTTGGACTGTACTGACTGGAACATGTTCATGACTGTTACAAATAGACTGGATGAGCTCACGGAGGCTGTGACATCATACATCAGCTTCTGTGAGGACTGCTGTATACCAACATGCACCAGGGTGAGCTACAACAACGACAAACCCTGGTTTACAGCTAAACTCAGAGGATGTACAAAGAGGCCGCGTTTAGGAGTGGGGACAGGGACAGATTCAAGGAGTCGAAGAACAGGTTTACCAAGGCGGTGAGAGAAGCTAAACGACAGTACTCGGAGAGACTAGAACATCAATTCTCTGCTAACAACTCTGCTTCTGTCTGGAGAGGGCTCAGGCAGATTACCAACTTCAAGCCCAGAGCCCCCCACTCCACTAACGACTCCTGCCCTGGCCAACGACCTGAATGAGTTCTACTGTAGATTTGAAAGACAATTGGACAGTCCTGAACAACCCCTTTCCACCCGTGAGGCCTCCCCCCTCCCCCCCTCTACAGTGACAACCCTCTCCATTCAGGAGAGAGAAGTGAACAAACTACAGCCTGTCTCAAGTCCTCCACCATCATCCCTGTGCCCAAAAAGCCAAGGCCAATTGGACATAATGACTACAGACCCGTCGCCCTAACTTCTGTGGTAATTAAGTCTTTTGAGCGCCTGGTGCTGGCACACCTTCAATCCATCACAGACCTTCTACTGGACCCCCTTCAGTTTGCCTACAGAGCCAACAGGTCTGTGGACGATGCAGTTAACATGGCCCTCCACTTCACCTTACAGCACCTGGACTGCCCAGCATCCTACGCCAGGATCCTGTTTGTGGACTTCAGCTCTGCCTTTAATACCATCATCCCTGCCCTGCTTCAGGACAAGCTCTCCCAGCTGAACGTGCCTGATCCCACCTGCTGGTTTACAGACTTCCTGTCTGACAGGAAGCAGTGCATTAAGCTGGGAACACAAGTCTCTGATTCCCGGTCCATCAGCACCGGATCTCCCCAAGGCTGCGTCCTTTCTCCTCTGTTCTTCTCCCTGTACACCAACAGATGCACCTCCAGTCATCCACCGTCAAACTCCTGAAGTTTGCGGATGACTTCACCCTCATTGGGCTAATCTCTGGTGGAGACGAGTCTGATGGGTGGGACAACCTACATTTACTTTTACATTTAGTCATTTACCCTTCACCGCTCAGCCATCTGACTAACCTAGAGCTCAATGCTCTGAAGACAGTGGAGATGGTTGTGGACTTCAGGAAGAACACAGCCCCACTCACCCCCATCACCCTGTGTGACTCCCCAGTCAACACTGTGAAGTCCTTCCGCTTCCTGGGCACTATACTCTCCCAGGACCTCAAGTGGGAACTGAACATCATCTCCCTCACCAAGAAAAAGCACAACATAGGATGTACTTCCTGCGGCAGCTGAAGAAATTCAACCTGCCAAAGACAATGATGGTGCACTTCTACACAGCCATCATTGAGTCCATCCTCACCTCCTCCATCACCATCTGGTACACTGTTGCCACTGCCAAGGACAAGAGCAGGCTGCAGCGTATCATCCGCACTGCGGAGAAGGTGATTGGCTGCAATCTGCTTTCCCTCGAGGACCTACACACCTCGAGGACCCTGAGGCGAGCGAAGAAGATTGTGGCCGACTCCTCCCACCCTGGACACTCCCTGTTTCAGTCAATCTCCGGCAGAAGGCTGCGGTCCATCATGACCAAAACCTCATGCCACACAAACAGTTTCTTCCCTTCCGCTGTTGGCCAACAGTTCACACTGACTTAATGACTTCATGTCTTAAAACTATTTGCATTTTGCAATACATTCAATTCCTGTAAGACTTGTATTTTATATTGTATTTTATATTGTAAATTGGCAACTTATATTTTATTTGATGGCAACATCTGACAGGGAGTCAGATGGCTGAGCGGTGAGGGAGTAGGGCTAGTAATCAGAAGGTTGCTGGATCGATTCCCCGCTGTGCCAAATGATGTTGTGTCCTTGGGCAAGGCACTTCACCCTACTTGCCTCGGGGGGAATGTCCCTGTACTTACTGTAAGTCACTCTGGATAAGAGCGTCTGCTAAATGACTAAATGTAAACTTATATCTTATTAGGGTTCCTCCGGTAGGAGGGAACCTATTATTTTTGTCAGTATTCTTATATATTTTTTCTTCTCCTTGCTCCCCAATATCTCAAAAAGTCCCTGGTCATACATTTTCTAATTTGGCACATTGATACTACATCCAAGTGGGTACCCCTACACCAAATATGGGCCACATTGGACCATAGGGGGCACCGCAGGCCACGCCCAAAAGTCAAATTTTCAAAGTGATGGCATCTCCACCCCATTACTCCAATTCTTCTGAAACTTGGTGTGCATGCTTCATTTTTCATGAGGAACAAAAAAGCCTCAGGGACCCATAAGGTCCGCCATGATGTATTTTCCTGTACAGTGATAATTTTGGAAAACCTAAAAAATTCCTTTTCTCTTGAACCAAGGTCTAATTGACTTGACATTTTGTACAGATATGTATCATTGACATATTTACAAAAGTTACTTAAGGCAATTGAATCAAATACAAAATGGCTTAAAGGGCTGTATTTATGTTAGTGTCCACATTGCCTCAATATGTTAGTGTCACTAAATCAAATGTAGTTTTGAAGGATGGTTCAAACCTAATAGGCTTTAAGGTGATACGCCCCGGAAGTACCATGCAAGGTTTCACCTTGATATGTCAAAATATGACTGAATTACAGCTGTTTGAACTTGGACCAAATCTGACAATGCTCGCCATTGGAGAAACTTTTTTTTCTCGGATACTGACCTTTTTGTAGTCCATGTCTGGGAATGGCTCAATTGGCTGAGATGTTGTGCTGTTAAGAAAAGGGTTGTAGGTTGAATACCAGTCAGAGGCATAGTTTTTTATTTCGTTTTTTATTCTGACAAAGCGGTTTCTAGTCTTCCGATAAATCCTCCAGGTGTAAAACATAGCAATGCATGTTTATTTGAGCCCACACTCTGATCATCTGTTTAGCGAGACTTTGTAAATCACTGCAAAACAAGCCAGAGTCACCACAGTAGCTAGCTATTTGTAGTCTACGCATGGTAGAGATAACTGTCATGGTTATCTCTGATTAAGTAAATTGATTGTTCAGGTGGATCACTTGCCTGTTGCACAAATTCATTTCAGTAACCCAAGCCAGGACACATCCCCACTGATGCTAGGCATGATTTGAGATTCCCTTCCATGTCAAGTTATGGCACTCAAAACAACCTTTTAAAAAAACTATGAGTAAGCTATTCTTTACAGCAGCAACCCAGTTACCCCGTTGTCCCGTTTTTTATAGTCATCAAGTCTCTCCTGCAGCCTTACATCCCCACCCGCCACCTACGGTCTTCTTCAGACAACCGGCTGGTGGTCCCACTGCTCAAGACCGCCCGATCCCAACACAAGCTCTTATTTTGCTTGGCCCCCCAGTGGTGGAATCAACTCCCCACCTCCATCAGACACACAGACTGTCTCTCCACCTTCAAGAGAAGGCTCCAGAAGCACTTGTTCCAGGAGTACAACGTTACTTAGGAATGGTTTGCTGAACCCAATGCCAGTTTCCTCAAGGATCACAATGACTCTTGCTTAGAGACTTGTTGCTCTTGTTGGTTAGTGGTAACTGATTTAAACTGTTGTATTCGCTGCGAAATGTTGTATTTTAGTTCATCCTATTTTAATTTTTACTGTTGCTTGCTTTTACAGGTACACTTGCACTTAGCAATTCATGTTGTTTAATTGTAACTTGCTTAACAACATGCTCTTATGGCTCTTCCCTTTGGCACTTATTTTTTGGTTGTTCACATTGTGTGCTTCTTGTTTTGGCTACCCGCAATGCTTTGGGGATATCTTGTTGTTATTATCAGTGACCTATGCACTTTGTGAAGCTCTCTCTTGGAAGTCGCTTTGGATAAAAGCGTCTGCTAAATGAATAAATGTAAATGTATAGGAAATGTACAAGCAGTTTTAACTGTGGCTGAATCTAACAATGCTTACCACAGGAGAAACCGTTTACTTTCTTATACAGTAACTGAATATGACAATAATTCAACACTGAGAATAGCTCAATGGGCTGGGATGGTGACCTGTTAAGTATAAGGTCGTAGGTTTGAACCCAGTCATAATATTTTGGCCAGTCATTGATGATCTGTTTAATTAAACAGGATTACATCATTCTGAAATACAATGCACAATTTCATGCAATTTCACCTAGAAATGTCAACCGTTTCTTAGCCTTTGTCCCAAAGCTGACCAAAGTTAACACTGCCCTTTCTATTCATACAATCTCAACACTTGGTGTGTAGCAGAGAGGATAGAGAGACTGACTTACATTTACATTTAGTCATTTAGCAGACACTGTTATCCAGAGCGACTTACAGTAAGTACAGGGACATTCCCCTCGTCCGCGCTCCCAGGCGCCTCCTTGTCCACGTTCTCAGGCGCCCCCATGCACGAGCTCCGGCCCCCAGGCCATCCCCCAGACCTGCCCCAACCCTCTGCCCTGCCTCCGGGCCGTCCCCCGGACCTACTCCGACCCTCTGCCCAACCTTGCGGGACGTCGGGTGACGTCCCTTGAGAGGGGGTACTGTCACGGCCACATCCGTGCCCCCCTGTTTTTGGTTTTGCCCTGTCCTAGTGTTTCCCTGTCATTGTCTTCACCTGTGTCTGGTTTTCGTTAGTGTCATTGTCTTCACCTGTGTGTCATTTGGTTCTGTGTATTTAGGTTTCTGTTTTGTGTCCAGTCTTTGTCTTGTCATTACTGCTACTGCTAACTGTTTGCGTGGTACCCTAATTGTTTCTCGTTTGCTATTAAAACCTTTGTTTTCAACATGGCTGCGTCCTCTCCTACGTTTGGGTCCTACCCCTCCACAAACCGTGACACAGACCACATATTTAAATTTAAGATTCCTATATTTTTATTGTAAGCACCTTCCTGCCAAAGCAAATTCCTTGTCTGTGCAAACTTTCATGGCGAATAAATCCCTTTCTGATTTCTGATTTCAGCTGGGAGGATTTGTCCTGAAGCAGGGCTGGGATGATGGTATTGAAGGCAGAGCTGAAGTCCACAAACAGGATCCAGGCATAGGATGCCGGGGAGTCCAGGTGCTGTAGGGTGAAGTGGAGGGCCATGTCAACTGCATCGTCCACAGACCTGTTGGCTCTGTAGGCAAACTGCAGGGGGTCCAGAAGAGGGTCTGTGATTGATTTAAGGTGTGCCAGCACCAGGCGCTCGAAAGACTTCATTACCACAGAAATCAGGGCGACAGGTCTGTAGTCATTATGTCTTGTTGACTACAGACCCGTTGTCCTTACTGTCTCTCTCAAGCTTTTGTGACGCTTTTGTGACACAAACACACACTGAGGCATCAGAGGATGGGTATGCAAACAGCCACACACACTGAGGCATCAGAGGACTCACTCACTCTCACACACTCACTCACTCAGTGAACAGGTAACTTAACAAGTGAGTTGAGACCCAACCACTGAGTAGCCAGTTTAGTTGCCTTTAAGAACAACTAACTTTTCAAATATTCCTGGGGTTAACCGCCTCCTGTGGGATTGAATATTATTCCTGCAAACGAGAACAGTCTCTCAACCGGAGCTGAAGAGGGGAGGGTTGTGTTAAATCGAACAAAAAGGAGCTTGATAAGTGGGTACTGCTGAAGAGAAAGCAGGTATTTTCTGGTGTCCTCCAGAAAACGAAGGGTTTCTAACTCAGCTTTGATCTGAAGACTGAACTTGTGAACTGTTTTTTGATTTGTCAAGAAAGTATTTCGAGTATTTTAAATACAAAATGACTCCACTCTAAAGTATTGTTACAAATTACATTAGATTTTTTACCCGCCCTATCAAATACCAATTACAAAATACTCAAAAGTCTTGAAATGTGTATTTCAAATACAAGTAATTGAAATACTGCCCATCTCTGACCATGCTCCTCTCGTATGCATGTGAGATTGGATATAAATACAGCACAAAAATAAATGTGGTGCTTGGAAATATATGTGGCGTTAGGAAATAAAAATCTCGAAAAATAAATGAATGTGGCATTAGGAATAAATTTTGTTTTTTCAAAAACGTCACTTTGAAATAAATAAATGTATTTATTTATTGATGTAGGTAAATGTATTTAGCTAGCCTATATAATTATATTATATATATATATATATATATATTGCCATCTTTTTAAATTTCAGGGTTTATTTCATAGCCATATTTATTTACTGATCTATTTATTTATTTATTTCATTATTTTGTGACCAACTCGGCGTTCCATAGCTACATAGGCTAACGACAAAAAAACGACCATCAATGGGGGGTAAACAGCAGCTTTGATACACAAACCTCTGGTCTGCTAACATTTGCATTTATGCATTTAGCAGACGCTTTTATCCAAAGCGAATTCCAAGAGAGAATTTCACATAAGTGCATAGGTCATCGATTATAACAACGAGATGGCCCAAAACATTGCGGGTAGGCAAACACGAAGACCTAAACTGATTTCACCTCGGTAACATGAAGCATACATTGTGAAACCAAGTAAGTCCTAAAGGGAAGAACAATAAGAGCATGTAGTTAAACAAGTTAAACAGCAAGAACCTCAAAAGTGCAAGAGTGTACCTGTGGAAAAAGCAAGCAAAAAAACTATATTTCACAGCGAGTACAATAATTTTTACAGTTACAACAAACCAACAAGCGCAAGTCTCTCAATAAGAGTTTTGTGATCCTGGGGGAAACTAACATTAGGTCCAGCCAATCATTCCTAAGTGCAGTTGTACAACACCTGAACAAGTGCGTCTAGAGCCTTTCCGTGAAGGTGGGGAGACAGTCAGTGTACACGTGCCTGATGGAGGTGGGGAGTTGTTCCATCATTTGGGGGGCCAGACCGGAGAACAGCTTGTGTTGGGACCGGGCGCATATGCCTGAAGATGGCACCATTTACCATGAATGTTGTCTTTTTCGAGAAAGCATTTGATTATTAATCGCTGTTATTTGCTTTGTGTATGCTGTGAGTGTCTACAACATAAAAAAAAAAGCCAGATGACTTGGTTAAGTAGGCAACGATAATGAAACTGGTAACAATAAATACCTACATAAACCCTGTCAAGTATGGTATTGGAATATATATATATTTTTTTTTATATATATATTTTTAATATATATCTTTAATATATATTTTTAATTTTTTTTAAGGGGGTTTATTACAATTTTGACCAAAGAGCTGCTTATGGGTTTGGGGGTTACAGCCATGACAATAACTTTTCTCCAAATCATTTTAATTTGTTTTTACTCACCGTATAACCAGGTCCTACCGAGGCTATATAGTTTTCAGACTCACATGGCATTACTTTTTTTTTCGATGTCCAAGACATTAGATTACATGGCCTAGACATTTGTCACAAACGTGCAGCTAAATTAAAAAAATAGAGCCTACATATTATTAATATTATGTCCCAGGGCCATATGTAAATTGCACCCCAAAGATTTTGGGCGTATTCTGAGAAATCTGTTCTCGACACTTTCGGTCGGCAGAGGCGGGCACGAGGTAATTTCTACTAGTCGCAAGCTTGCAGAGAACAAACAGAGCAGCACGGGACTGTGAGGCACACGATCCGGTTGAAAATGTAATTGCTTTTGGGTAATGTTTATCGAGTGTATCAATAACACTACCAAAACTTCATTATTGTTCAAAATATGTGTTTTCAATGCGTGTATGTATGCATTTTATTGCAGTGTCAAGTTGACTAAAGCTAACTATAGTAGGAGACTACTTAACTGAAGTCTTAGGTTGGGTCTGTCAGTGCCGACCTAACCCGTTACTTCTAACTGTGCTAGCCAGCTCGCTAGCTGATGAGCTACTTCAACTGGGCCCGAGTAAGTGGATTGGTAGCTACGAATGTTGTTCCGTTGTTTATGTTTTGAACATTCCCTGGACATTCGTGTCTGGTACATTAGTATTTTCTTGGTAAATTCGAACATGTCATTGTTGTTTGCAAGACAAGAGACACGGGTTTAAAAGGGCTGTTGGGTTGTTTGTAGTTAGGATCAATTGATCTGAGCTAGCTACCCGGCCAAATTAGCTAGCTAACTACAACTGCAGTTAGTGGTATAGCCAAGTAGCTTGCAGTACCTACTATGGACAGGTAGCCGCTCTTACTATCATAACGGTATATATCTGCTTTATGTATTTACAGCTCCGTCTCTTCACCGGGAACATGTATTAGACAACGTGCAAGAAGAGCTGCTCCAAATTCTTCAGTCCATTGTTGTTGAAACGATGGAGAATGTGCCTATGGACTAACCCTTGTACGCTAGGTAGCTAGCTAGCTGGCCCATCAGCTAGCGCGACATATCAATTATTCTGAATGATTGCGACTACAGTTCACTTGGGATTACTTTAACCTGCGGGATACCTAACTAATCGCGGGACAGGCTGTGTCTGTCAGACCGTGGACGCAATGGGGGAGACCAGTCTCAACGAGTCAAATGTGAAGGTTGCTGTCCGTGTTCGTCCTATGAACAGGAGAGGTGAGTGAGCGGCATTTTATGTTTTTCTTGCATGCCACTGAGATTGACACCAAACTGATGAAATTACATTACAACCACTCTTGTGAAATAGCCTCCCTATTAACCTTTCAACAAATCACGGTTTGAACCTAGGGTTCGATCCCTGATTATGGCAGGACAGTCAGTTAGAATCATACTGTTATGCAGTAGTGGAGATGCATAGGAAATAATAATCGACGAACGTTTCCAACAAATCATAATGGTGACAAGGAGGGTCCAAACAGTTCAAAATAGCAGACGGGCAGAAGAGGTGTCCGTGTGATTTGGGCCAACAGCACGATAAGAAGTCATGAGCAGCATTATTTGTGTTAGGAGAGCATTCGTGCGTGACAATGCCAGAATAACCATCATTCATTTTTATTGAGACGTGAGGTTCACTGGATCACAGTGATAGACATGAACATGTGTTCTCACCCTTTTTATAACACAAGCCGGAGTAATGAATGTATAGTTACATGCCTCCCGTTAATGAAGCCGTGCACACGCTCAAGCGGTTCGGACAATTAAATGGCAAGCTTGAATAACGCTCAGAGGGAGGGAATGACATTTTAGCCGTGTGTTGCCAAGTCGAATTTAGCCGTGGGAGACCATGTATCTAGAAGTACAAGGTTTTGGCGAAGCGGAAAATGAGGTCCACAATGTAGCAGAGAAGTCACGTGTCCCCCGTTCTGAGCGTAGAACTCGGTCACAAGACCTCTATTCAGGACCGCGGTTCATTTCTGCTCACACCGAACGGTTTTTCTAGCAAGGGAACAAGTCCAATGTCCTACTTTGAGGGTGTCGCTTGAAGGGACTTATCTTTCAAAGTAGACAACTCTATCAACGATCAGTATTCAAAACCGCATATTTACATAAATAGATCTTATTACATACTTCATGTTTGTGTAAGAGTGCGCGCGTGCGTGTTAACTGGCCTTTGATGGACAAAGGCAGGAAGGGAGACGGCCTAAGTGGACTTTTCTAACGTTGCATAACTTGCTATGTTCTCATGGTTATTGCATTTACTAAAGAGCCTTCGAAGAATATAACTCATTCATCACGCAGCCAGGAAACACACAGCCTTTCCACTTCCACATTGTAGTGTCATAGCGTTTTATTGTACCAGTCCCAGTTCCCAGGTCAGTGGTGGAATATAATGTTCCAGTTTCATGGATGGAAGAGAAATGGAAAGAATGAGTTGTCAGAGTAGGGCTGGGCGATACCAATTTTTATCGAAGTAATTACTTCCCTCAATAAAGATATTCTAACATTAATAAATGTTCAATAATATCGATGATGTCGATAGAGAACATTTAGGTACAGCAGTCCATTTAATTTTTTGCGGAGAAATGGTAGCCTACGTTCACTAAAATATACTGAGCACCTCAAGTGGAGTAGTTAATGTTATTCGAGGAAAATGAGTCTTATTGCCGATAACAGTGGCAGCGATAGCCAATGGCGAGGGAAATTATTGATAAAAAGGGTTAGTCTTCTTTAGTTATTTGGAAGTGGTTTGGCTTTTTGAAATCCGACAAAGAGCAGAGCAATGTTCGGTGCAAATTGTGTAGTAAACAAACAGGTGGCTACCAAGTCTGGTAATACAACAAACCTTTTTTACCACCTGAAGGAAAATCAATTGTTGGAACATGCAGAAAGTGTGAGTTCGCTACAAGGTATTGATAAATGCAAGGTTTTAAAAAGCTTAAGTCACTTGACCCCGGGTACGTGCTCCCTGCCCGCAAACATTTCTCTCACACCGCGCTGCCTAAACTTTATGCTGAGAGTAGGGAAAAAGTTGAGGAAGAGACTTATTTCGCTACTACTACGGATCCGTGGTCTATTGTTATAAAATGGAAATATAAATATCTATATCGATAATTTTTTACCCATGTCTCCCAGCCCTATGTCAGAAGACTACTCATATATAAATTGTGGGGGAACAATAGCAGGTGGAATATTCAGAGTTAATGTCTATTAATTAAGACTCTGATTCTTTCCCTCCTCTTATAACAGGGCCCAGGGTTTTCCAGGAGACCAGTACTGGTGCTTGGCTTGTTCAGTTGACCCCCAACCCTGAATTATTTGTCATAAGTAACAGTTAATAAAGTGAAGGTCGTTGCTTGCTGCATATTTGCTGATTATGTGGCTAACTCACCCCATTTACACCCAGCTCATCAACAGTGTATTTGTCACTACTGGAAATTGAGGAGTAAGAAATTGAATGGTGGGAGGAAGAGAGAAAAAGGCAGGAGAGGAA
Organism: Hypomesus nipponensis; assembly: GCF_054491055.1. Taxonomy (NCBI): domain Eukaryota; kingdom Metazoa; phylum Chordata; class Actinopteri; order Osmeriformes; family Osmeridae; genus Hypomesus; species Hypomesus nipponensis. Next base: position 14,503,432 of record NC_140372.1, on the reverse strand, counting down.
ATGAGGACAAGGGGCAGAACAACAGGATAGGAGAGTGAGAGAGAACAGAATAGTAAGGGATACATGTAGGAAGAGATGGTGGGAGGGATGAAAAGATGGAGGAAGGTTGTAGCCTGAAGGGTTAGCCACATTCAGGTCCAGACCTTTGACAAATGTTCCCCCCCTTCCACACATTAGCATGTATTATTCAAGGGGTTTAAAGACATGTTTTTGACAGGCCTGGATATAATATTAGAGCAGGACAAGCAGACTATTTATGCTGTAGCCTCCCCCAGACCCCCGTCTTCAGCCCCAAGAAAGGGGGAAAGGAAGACTAGTTGGACATGATAGAAAAAGGGCTATTCACCCAGTGCACTGGGACTGCCTGCTCCTCTTCATCCTGCCCTTCAAAACCTCCAACCCCCTATCCCACAACTCCCACACTAATGCAAAACTGTTTTTCTGGTTTGCATAGACGGATGGATTAGCATTTCTTCTAGTTTTACCTGGTGTGTGGGTGTGTTTGAAAATAATTAAGGGAGTACATGGCACTTGTACGCCCTAAAACAACTTTTCAAGGAACTAGAAGGATCCTTCAGCACATTGCTAACTGCATTTCTGCCTCAGGAACTTTCCTCAGAAGATTAGGCAAATTACTCAGCTGACGTATGCACCGTATGCCATGCAAAAGTGGCAGACAGGCATCATTATTGTGCAAGCCTGCTATTTTTAAATTGTTGTTACAATTTTTTAAGCTTCCCCCGGCACTGTTTTAGGGTGTGAAAAATGTATCACATACCAGAGATTTTAGAATACATTTTGTCATTGCGGGTTGCTCATTCTGATTGCCGCTTTATCTTTAGTATAAATGTTTAATGAGGCCTGGACTTCATGGATGCTCTATCGTATGTTCTTCTGTTTTCCTTGCTGATGTGTTTGCAACCACAGAATTTTAAGAATGACAGTTGAAATATTTACTGAAATACTTATGCTCTTGCAAGAACTCCACCAGAATCGATCAGAAATGTTCAACACTGCAAGCTCCACCCGCAAAGTTTCTGTATTTTGGAAGGTACTTCCTCCAGAGCAGGGACTTATTGGTTCCTGCTTTTGCACCCCTCAATTTAGACCCTGGTTCCTGCAGTGGAAAACACAGGTTTGTTCCATGGGAAGGTCCAGAGGTGGAGTTTGACATTGTTTCTCCTTCTTTAAGAATGTGCAAAAATATGTCCATGTTGGACCCTAAAAAAACTAAATACTCCCAAGGGCGATTAACCGGTTGGACTAATAAGTTGTTTGCTAGGTACAGACAAAGCTAGTGTGACTACAAAAAGCCTCCTGACAGTAAGGAACAACTCCTCAATAAAGCAAAATACATACAGGGATACATCAGTAGTTTCTTTGCATCGTACAATGGTTCAGGCTGACAGGGTGTGTAGACATAATACCCCGACTGATGCTGATTTTTAAGCGACAATACTACTATTAGGGAGCAAACTATTTCTTATCAAAATCAGACGATAATCTTTATACAGTTGGGTCCAAACGTTTGAGACCACATTGAACATGTAATGGGGGAATTGACTGAGAAAGCTAAGCATTCTCTGACATCACCAGAAGTTCTTTGGAACATTGTCAGATCATGCTGGCATAACATGGGTCATCAGGTTTAGTCCAGACATGCTCCAGGCAAGTTGTCATTAAAGAAAAACAATTCAGAAATAGCTGAATTTGTCAAAGATCAACTTTTCACTCAGTGTTTAAGTTGATACTATTTTTAAATGGAAAAAAATGAATTACCATCAAAACAAATGTAAAATAGAAGAACATTGTCTAGTGATCTGAGACCTCTGGATCCTAGTAGGCCTATGCACAAACCATTGTTAATTAAATTTTTTGTATTTTGTATTTTTTTGCAATGATCCTTCAAATGGTGGTAGTCAATTTGGTTTTCAAACACTTGTTAGTGAAGAGAAAGTGTGGAAAGGGGCGTAAAGCAACGGGAGAAAGAGTGAGATGACCCTGTTTTTAGGCTAGCAAGCAGTACAGCTGCTATACAATAATTAATGCGTCTATTATTGGGCTTTTTTTATGGCTTAACTGTCTGCAACCTACTAAACACAGTGAGTTAAAGGGCACAGTGAATAAAGAAAATGAAAGTCATAATCGCACAAGAGGGTACAATCTAACTTAGATCGTTACTGCTGTAGTGTGTATTGTATGAGTGTGAACTGTGGACTAGCCTTGTCATTTGTGACTTAGTGACTCAGTTATAGATCAAGATACTGTCCAACCCTAGGCCACCACAACAAATACAATAAAATTGACTGTTAAATGACTGTTCTTTGTCTCACAGAAAAGGACCTAAACACAAAGTGTGTGGTGGAGATGGACAAGAACCAGACCATTCTTCATCCTGCCGGAGGCAACCTGAGCAAAGGAGACTCCAGGTGTGTGTGTGTGTGTGTTTGAAGGGGAAGTGAGTATGTGGTTGTAAGTCTGGGACTACATGTCACAAAATTAGCTCGCTCTAGACAGAGGTTTGTCAATCACCTGCTGAGTGAGGGGAGTTTTGGGTTCAAAATGAGGGGGGTGTTAAATGTGTTTGTCAGAGAATGTTAGCAAGAGACAAAGACGGGCGAACAAGTGTGTATGAGAGATGTTATAAGTGTGTGTGTGTGTGTGCAGCAGGCTGCCTGCTGCTTGTCCTCCCATCCTGCCGTGTGTTGGGGCATAACTCTCCTCCTGCTGACTTCCTCCCTTATTCTCAGTCCTTCTGTTGCCTTGACAGCAGGGTGGGGGTGAGGGGGTTAACTCGGGTTCACCGACACCGACCGTGGTGTCCCATTTATAAAGAGTGGTATTAGAATGGATAATAACAAAATGGGGGGGTTCACATAGCATCTGTCGGCCATAAAGGTTTCTCGCAGACGTTTATGAGGGTAAACAAGAGAAGCGCTGTCCTTCCTTTTCTCTTTCTCCATCTTTCTCTTTACTTTTTATGTGTCCGTGCGTGGGAGAGGGGAGTTTCAACTTGGAGAACGAGTGTGCAGCCTTCTTGCCTTTCCAACAGACAGTTAAAATACGAGGTTCACTTCATGAAGCCTGCTGCTGGTCTGAATACTTGGGCATCCCACTCTTACACCTGTTCCTACTTTGTGAGTTTGTGTGTGTGTGACATTGAAGTGTGTGCGGCACATCTTTGAAAAGTGAAAAATTGTCTGTCCCATCAGTGCTGAATTGTCTGGAGCTGTAATTGTCATGTAACTTTATTCTTGCACTACCTATCGCTCCCTCTCTTACAATCTTTCAGATAAATAAAGGTCTGTGTTAACAATGCTCTATAGTGCGAGTATTTCCCTTGCATTTGTGTCTAAAAATAGGTACGTACGAAGTTGGAAAATAATTTACAAGCACAGTGCTTGAGTGATGGGCTGTTGTTAATACACGGAACAGCGCGATAAAGTGAAGCATACCATTGATTTCACGTGGAAAGCAAGTGACGGGGTCGCAACTGCACGATGTGAACATAGCATGATGGCGCTTAACTTTATGCAAATTAGAGCAACAATTCGCAACCAATGGGCCAGAGCCACATAAAAACAGAGTTACGACAGTCTTTGATCTCGCAGACACGTGATCACTTGGTTCAAGTAGCTGGCAATATAAATACTGCTGGCAACCTATTTGAATGGTTTTCGACGGGACAGACAGCAGCACCATCTCGATTTACTGACATTTTTGCACACATAATATCAATTGGTTACTGGTGTGTTGTATCATGTATATGTCTGATACTTTATTAACATTTGTTATTTATTAACTTATAACACTAGGCAGCAATATTGGAACACAGAGATAGAAATGGCTATGCTAGCTACCATACTGTAGCTCACACCAGCAACTGCTCAATTTAAGACAAGATAGTTCAATAGTTTGGTAAATAGAACAGAATATACAAGGCAACCAATTGCATTCAATATCATTTTTTATTATACAATATGTCCAGTGAGAGGGTCGAGTTTGTTTTTACTAAGTGGACCTGAAATTCCTGCCGAGCGTCAACAGCTAGCTGGACAATAGGGGACCCCTTAAGCTGCAATTCATTGTTGCTAGCTCGAATCAGATGTACTAACTAGGCTAAATGGAGAAAACTAACTTTGTATGCCAACAAACACCAATAAATACAACAAATTTGACAGACTATAAACTAACGGACTTCAGGTTATGATACACGTGCTCTCAAGCTAGTGTAGCCAGTGTGTGGTGAAACTCCTCAAGTATGTAACAAGTCACCCACGTCAACAAATCGCTAGCTTTTTGTTGGCGTAGTTGGTAGTGGTTGCGCTTGGAAGTTGAGAGGTGGCAGGTTTGACTCCCGGTGGGAGTGAAAATTGGCTGGTATGCCTCTGACGGAGCTTGCAAAACCATGTCTGTTACAGTGGCTACAGTAAAAGTGTTGCTTACGTTGCATACTAGACCTACAGTCTAGCTCTAACTGCATTTATAATCTAACAAACTATATCCTACGATCAGTGGTGGCGATAACGCGTTACTTAGTAACACATACTTACTTAGTAACACATACTTGCTTAGTAACATGTTACTCTAATCTGACCACTTTTTCAATAACAAGTAATCTAACGCGTTACTATTTCCAAACCAGTAATCAGATTAAAGTTACTTGTCCAAGTCACTGTGCGTTCCCATTTTGTCATTAATGGTAAAATATATATTTGATTTCTTCTTGTGTCTCTGTGAGTGAAGTCAGGCAGCCTATGCGACAATAAGTCAAGTTTTCACTTTTTCAGCTGGACTACATGGATATGGATTGATGTTTTTGGTTTGCAGTAGGGCTGAACGATTAATTGCATTTGCAATAATATCGCAATGTGACTAAACAAGATTTTAGGTGTGTTCAACTTCATGCAGCGCCAGCGGCGCCTGTAGTCGGCTGCCTTGAAACTGAGAATACCATTGGCTGCTTCAAGTTAGCCGGGCTGCAGGTGACGCCGGGCTGCATTAAGTCGAACTCACCTTTTGTAAGCGCAAAGGCTGCGATTTTCCTTGGTTACGTGACACGGGAGAGTAACGCAGTTTGCAGACGAAGGATCAACTTTGCACGTTACACTTTACCTTTACGATTGGCCTCAGGATCAACAGAACCTGACACTACAGACACCAATTTTGCCTATAAAAAAGATGGTGAAAGTATATAAAAAGTATTGTGCAAAACAAGCCTGGCTAACGTTGCTACCTCACGGGGCAACACTACCAACCTAAATCGGCCCTAAAAATAACACCACAAAGCCATGTACGATGCATAGCTAACATATTTAACACCTGTGTGTCAAATAAGCCAAATAAAACCCAACAGGATCACTCAATGTTTCAAAGCCTAACTCCATATTCATGTCCGAAATTACTCAAGCAGTAACAGCATTCATCACGAAATATATGATGCCCCTCAGTGATACACATACAGTAGGATCACTATGGCTGTCAGTGCTATACTGTATGTTAGGCTACTGACTGGATCATAAATGTTCAGACAGTGTTTCTTTTTCTTTTAAGATTTAACCTTTAGATGCGTGAGTTCTAAATATTTCCGACTGTCCCCACAGTTTTCCCCCCCCCAAAACGGTAGCTAGCTATAGTTAAGAAAGTGAAACCCACATGTTATTAGCCTACGTTTAGCTTTGATTTACCAAAATATTTGCAAAGCGGTACAGGCGGTATGTTTTCCCGAATTTTTCTGAACTTAGTGTGTTAAGTTGCTGACTGGAGATCAGTAGTATACATCTATTAACAATAAATCATATAATCGCATATTAAATCGCAATAGCACTATTAGTCAACATAATCGCAATTGGCATATTTTCCTAAATCTTTCAGTCCTAGTTTGCACTCTCTATGAACTGAAAGGTTGTTCACATTTAGCAATATATGTGTAATGTGTAGTTTGAAGGTAAATGAAAATATAAGGAGAGCAGTCGCTCTTGCACACAACACTGGTTGATGATATCATGAGGTCAGTGTTGACCTTTGACCCTGTCCGTCAATCAGCAGCACGTGATCTCTCAAATGTCATGCATCTTCATCACAAAGCTCTGTGTCTGCGTGATAAGGATGTAGGTCAAGAGCAGAACCAAACCTACAGTACCGCCCCTGTCACATCCACCTCACCTTCCACAAGTAACACAGGGGAAAAAAAGAGAGAGAGAAGGGGGATAGTGCAAGAGAGAGGGAGCAGGCGCATGAGAGAGAGCCTGAGTACAGGAGAGAGCAAGAGAAAGACCAGGTACAGGACAGAGAGAGCAGGTGTATCAGAGAAAGGGGTGGGTGTAGGAGAATGTGCAACAGGGGGAGGGCGGGAGAGTATGGAAGAGGGAGGGAAGAGGAGCAGCCATGCAGAAACTTATTTTTTAAATGACACCCACCAGAGCAGCGGAGGGAGGGATGCAAGACTACAGTGCTGGGGATGGGGGGGGGGGTTGCGAGTAAAGCATGCTCTCTAATCTCCTGACTGTCTCCTTCTCTTCTCATTGGCTGCCTGACCATGTCCTGTCTTGGGGTGTGAGACGGGAGTGCTTCCAACCCTCCACACCCCCTCGAGCTAGGACTTGACTCACCCTGACAGCTGTCAGTGTGGTGAACGTCAGTCTGAGTGGGGGGGATAGAGCTGAGATGTACGGTCGGGGCTAGGGTTTAGGGCTGGGGCTCGGTTATAGGGTTGATTTTTTTTTAGTATAAAATTGTTTTTTATAATGGTTAAAGACTCCGGTGGAGAAATAAGAGGAGGATAAGGAGGTAGAGGCAGAGAAAGAACTGAGGAGAAGCCTGAGATAAAATATGGCAGAGTAAGGGTGGTTAAGAGCGAGGGGGAAATGGACAGCTAGATGGATGGATAGACCAGGGAAAATAAAAAGCAGAGCTCTCTCCCTGACTCGTTGAAGCTTCTCCTCCCCCACCAGCCTGATCAGAGAGTAAATCAGGGCCTCTTCCCTAGGAAGGCCCCAGCCCTACCAGAGATGGAGCTCAGAGCTCACACAAGTTAGCATGATGAACAGCCGTCACTGGGATCGGTAAGTCCCTCTAGGCTTATGTATGGAATCCACGTTTTAGGTGGAAACCTATCTTTGCTGGTGCCTTAGAGATGATGTGTTTAACCCCCTGCAAAATGACTGCAAAATTGAGTCAGACTCTGTCTCGCCACAGTGTTGGAGTGTTTTGTATACACAGAGGGAGAATTGATGCTTCAAGGGCATTCTAAGAAACATGGGTAAAGGAAAACTGGTGTTTCTCTGTGAGTATATGGGTCTGTGTGTTTTGTGTGCATTGGTGTGCACTTACATGCGTGCCAGCTTTACGACTCCATTCTGTCCGAGTCCGGTAGGTTCCTTCATCCAATGACAAAAGAGAGGAAGATGCGGAGAGGAAGGAAAGGAGCAGGAGCTAAGAGAGGGAAGAAAATTAGCAAGCCATGTTAATGTTTCCTCACAGGACTCTGCTAAAATTTCTGTTATGCTTACTAACATAAATGCCGCTTAAAAAATTGTGGTATCTTTTGTGGGTCACCATGTAAACTGTAATTACATTTTTTACTCATTTTAGGAGAAAACAAGTTCACTTCTTCAGCCATCAGTAAAGAGTTTGGAGCACCCATCGAAAACTTTCATATTGTCTTTTCAGCAAATTTAGAGCGCAAGTCACGTGATAGCATAGCGCAGTGACAAGGAGTGATTGACGTCTGATTTGAACTAACTTTATCTAAAATTTGCATTAAAGTTAAGACGGTGAAGATGAAGTTTAACTGGTTATGTAATGTTGGATAGAACTTTAGACCGGTCACTATCAGTATGTGCCTGCCTGTTACAGTAGGCACATACTGTGCAGTTGGCAAATTATGAAGCGTTAAGTTAAGAAATTAAACAGTTGGGGTGGGAATCTTTTGGTACCTTACAATTCTATTCAAATCGATTCTTGGGGTCACGATTTGATTAAAAAACAATTCAAGTTAAAAAAAAAAAGGCGACTGAATCGGGATTAGAATGTGAATCGATTTCCCCCCCACCCCTATTAAACAGGTGAGCACCATAACGATTATTTGCACAAAATGCACTCACATATATTTTGAAGTTGCACAGATACAATTTTGGGAGCATATCAATTTCAATCCATGAATAAATGTTACTGGTGACTTGATGTACAGCCTATCAAAATGTTGATGCAACATTGCATTGAAGCCCTATTCTTATAATTGGATTGAATTCTGTGTGTTTGTCAAGTAAGGGGGTGGAGAGTAATTGGATGCAAATAATTTATTTAGAATGTCAACATTCTTGTATTTTAAAAAGCATTTGAACCTGATGACGTCTAAGGCTCTGTGCCAGACCTTCTGCGGTAGAATTCCTCCTGTGGTTCTGAGACAGCTGATGGAACTCAGCACAGATAAGAGGAGATGGGCTCAGCAAGAACTGTAATCACAGCTGTGCTTGCGTTTGTTGTTGTATAGTTTACATGAGACATTGTGTGACAATATGCCTGCTAGGCTGGCAGCAGCTAGCCTGGCTCTGCACTCCTATGTACTTCTGCTCAATTTTGATTTTGCTTCTGTACTAGGTCTGGCCATGAGGTACATAAGTCAGATGTCTCCGGTTAATTTTCTACCGGCCAATTAGCAAACAGAGGGAGTGGCGCTAGTTTGTGTTGTAGTTCCGTAATGGCGGGGAGAAAGATGCAAGCTAAATTCAATCCGTTGTAGCAATGCTGCCGAATATCCATAAGCTAAAGCCGAAGCAAGAACAAGTTTTGCAGAGTTTTGTTGGTGGCCATGATGTTGTGGCCCTCCTCCCCATGGGGTTCGGGAGCAGTTTGATTTTCCAGCTACGGCAGCTATCTCAGTTACAGTAGTGGTGAAGGAATTGGCTAAGGCGAATGCTAGCAATTGGCTATGGCAGATCAGAGTGGCTCTGGGCAGATCCAATAGTTTTTAACTTCAACAGAGTACCCGCCTACAAGGAAGTCAACGCTTGTCAATAGAGCAAGGCCAGACTCTGTACAAATTAAATGTACGAGAGTCTGGTTAGGACCAGGCTTGGCAGCAGCTACAATAAGCCAATATCTGTTCCAGCATGAGGATGGTCTGGTGCTTGGTCCAGGTGTGGTAAACTGTCCTCAGTGTTGTGAATCGGGAAGTGCTTGAACAGAACCAGCAAAACCTGAAAACAACAAGACCCAACGACATTAAACCAATAAACAGCTTTACAAAGATCTTTGTTTCAATCGCCCCATGGTGAAAAATACAAGGTCATGTTGAAGCTGTCCTCTGCTCAATCCCTTTGAGTTGTGTGCTGAAGAGCCTTTGTGTCTGTAACCCTTCACATACCTCTCTCTCTCGTGCCAGTCACACCAGGTCAGATGAGTGTTAGCACCAGAGATGAGCAGGGTGTGCCTTTTGGTGATGGGTTGGGGGGAGCAGCTGCCACATACTAGCACTCCTCAGGGCCTGTCTCTTTCAGCAGACATAAACACAAAGTCCTGCTCATACACTCTTTCGGATCATAGAACTGTGAGCTACTGAGTACACACACTCATATCCATCTCTCTTTCTCTCATTCGCTTGCTCGAACCCTGGCGGGAGGGCAGGGATTGGTGAAGGTCAAAGTAACACTCTTGTTTAGGAAGGGTGTTGGCCAAACCATTAAATATGTGAAACACCCACACATGAGGGTGTGCTTCATCCTGGGTGTGCTGCATCCTGAATAGCATACTATTGCTTTCTCTCACACATACACACTTAATTAATCTGACTGTGAAAGTGAGAATAATTGTAAGAATGCAGTAAGTTACAGGCCCATGATAACAGCTGCCACTGACACACACCTGCTTTATATGAGCAGGTGTGTGCTTATATAAATCAGCAAATACAAACATTTTCGTGAACACAGGCTACACCAAGGGTTTACACTGCAGCATTTAAAGTGTTATGCACTAGGGGTGGGAATCTTTTGGTACCTTTCGAATTGATTCGTTGGGTCACGATTCTATTAAAAATCCATTCTCGATTTTTCCAAGAGGCGCAATTTTTAATATATATATATATGTATATATATTCATATTCAAAGATTTCTTGAAATCACATCTAGTCATCCGTCTGTCAAACTTCTGAAGTTTGCGGATGACACCACCCTCATTGGGCTCATCTCTGATGGGGATGAGTCTGACTACAGGTGGGAAGCTGACAACCTGGTGACCTGGTGTAGCCAGAACAACTTAGAGCTCAATGCTCGCAAGACAGTGGAGATGGTTGTGGACTTCAGGAAGAATACAGCCCCACTCACCCCCATCACCCTGTGTGACTCCCCAGTCAACACTGTGAAGTCCTTCCGCTTCCTGGGCACCATCCTCTCCCAGGACCTCAAGCTCTCTCACCAAAAAAGCAGAGGATGTACTTCCTATGGCAGCTGAAAAAATTCAACCTGCAAAAGACAATGATGGTGCACTTCTACACAGCCATTATTGAATCCATCCTCACCTTCATCCCCGTCTGGTACGCAACTGCCAAGGACAAGAGAAAACTGCAGCGTATCATCTGCACTGCTGAGAAGGTGTTTGGCTGCAATCTGCCTACCCTCGAGGACCTGCACACCTCGAGGACCCTGAGGTGAGCGAGGAAGATTGTGGCTGACCCCTCCCACCCTGGACACTCCCTGTTCCAGCTACTCCTAAGTAGCGGTAGGCTTCAGTGCTTCAAAATGCCTAAATGGAGAGGGATTGTGGACGAGGTAAATGTAGATGTCAGCAAACGTCTCTAGTGGAGTAAGCAGTTCACAGTTTTAATGTGCAGTTCACATTAAATAGGGATCCAAACCTATAGTATCTATTTTTTTTAAATAGTGTTGTCCAATTTTCGTCGGTGGTTATGTGTGCTACTTTCGTGTACAACATCATTCATTCTCACTGAGGAGACCCGAGGAGAGGCTGCAAATCGGTCCTAAAGATGGCGGCCGAAACAAAAAAGTCACGTGACTGAAATCCATGAATACATATTAAAAAAAAAATATATATATATATATATATATATATGCATGCACTCTAATGCCACTTGACATGCAACTCAAGCCTCAACCAACACAATGATGAAGTGCCCAGCACAGTCCTCCAGGTTAGTCCGACATTGTGCATGAGATGCTGTTCTGTATCCAGTCTCATGTTCTCACACACAACTTGACCATCCCTACTGACTGGTGAACTGACTGACTCCATCCTCGACCCTCCACTGACACACACACACACACACACACACACACACACACACACACGGTTACAGCTATATGGATGTGGCAACTCACGGATGTCACTTGAATGGATGTGACAACACACAGGCCCATGCATCCACACACATTTTCACAAGCCGTACAGAAACATACACACCATCTCTCTTTGTCTCACAGACATACACCCTGTTGCTATTCTTGTTACTGTGGTGTGGTTATGGTGTGTGGGATTTCAAGTTGATGGCTAATGACAGGACCAGCCTGGGGGGACTGTAGACCTCCTCTCACCATCCCTCATTTTCTCCCTCTCCATCCCTCCTCTTTTTTCTTCTCCACCCCTCCTTTTCTTAACTGTCCATACCCTCAGCCTGTATCTGTCCCTCCATCCCTCAGCCTCCCTCTCCTCTTCCTCCTCTAAAAGGCTGTCCTTATTTGACTGGCTGAGCAGAGACATTGGTGCTTAGGTGTCTCGATTGGGTTGCAAATGTCTAGCCCTTTTACGTTGTGAGTGTATTGGCTTGGCCTATGTTTGGTCATTTGTAAGCGTGTAGAATGATGTGCGGAAGGGAGAAGTAACCTGGCAATAATGAGGTTTTCTAATGATAAAGAGAGGTTATTGAGGACATACAGGATGTTTTAGGTAGGGCCTCTTGCTGTCGGTCTGTGTAAGAGGTCTCGTCATGTTTTTGTGAATGTAGGCATTGTAGAAATACCGCTGTGTCTTTCTCTTTCTCGCTCACTGCCTCTCTCCCACGGTCTCCATGTAATGTTTATATAGGTCATTGTGTTCATGCAGTCTTGTGCAAAGCTATTGCTCAGCCTAGGGTAGATAAGACTCCAATGCATATTTACTCCTCTCTCTCTCTCTCCTCTCTCCCTTCTCTCCCTCTCTCTCTCTCTCTCTCTCTCTCTCTCTCTCTCTCTCTCTCTCTCTCTCTCATTGGCTGATGAGTGTTTGTGTTCGGGTCCACTGAGCAAAGTCCAACTGATGACATGAGCAGGGAGGCAGAGAAAGAGAAAGGAAGAGACTTTGTATCTCCATTGATTGCATTGTCCCACTACCTTTTCTCTCTTTCCTCAATCTCTCCCCTTTCTTACCCTCTTTCTCCCTCCTCAGTTCTCTTTCTCACTCTCTTCATACTAGGTCCTGGCTTCCTCATTATATTCTCTTTTTAGAAATGCCCATAGACATTAAGAAAATAGAATCCTATCAGTGTGTATCTCCAGTCTAAATGGAGCCCATTGTATTCTTCATGATCTATGGGTCTTCTCTCTGTACACAGAATAGAAGGATTTGGTAGTTTAGACTCAACTACTGATGTTACATGGTTTGCTGGTAAACATGTTTTCATCTCTCTCTCCCCTGTCTTTCTTTTTCTCTCTCCATGACCTCTCCTGTGACCCCTGTGAACTTTGACCTTGCTAGGAGCCAGTCCAAGGTAACTCACATCGCAACGGTGTCTCAGATTGTCTCATTTTCATCAGTACATAGTCATTGTCCAGATTACTATATCGTCGAGTCGAACAACAAAGCTTTTTAGATGCATTACAAATATCTTAGTAACAGCCTGCATATCTAAGTAACCGTATGTTGACCATGTGCTTTTACAGCTTGTTTGTCAATGCTTCTGTTGATGTTCCAGTCTGTAGACAATTTCATTGGGATGTGCCATGTTTGTCTCTATTCTATGTGTCTGTCTTTTTCTCTCTGACACTTACTTTCTCTGTCTTCCCTTCCACTTCACTTCTCCACATTTCCTCCCTCAGGTGTTTGCCTATGACTACTGTTTCTGGTCCATGGATGAGTCGGAGAAGGACAAGTTTGCCGGTCAGTCAGTTAACCATCACTGTCTCCACTAGGGATGCTCATAATTAACCGTGTAGCCATTGACCGACATAACGAATGTTTACCGGTTAATACTATCGGTTAAACAGTGTTGGCAATTTAGCAACCATGTTGTTAGATTTAGCAACTTTTCACCTTCCCTAGTCAAAAGTTTTATCTAGCGACTTTGTGCTTCTTCATTTTCGTTGTTGAGCAGCAGCAAAATAACGAATTGTACTTCCGTGTTGTTGTAGCCGCCAATCGTGTAGGTACAGCTAGCGCTCTCGGATTCAACCTTTTATCGGGGGGAAAAACATTTGTTGTATTGGTCTTTTTGCAATGGGTCACATACTCTCGTCCATTCTACCTTTTGAATCTTGTCATTTAATGGTTAAGGGTCGTTAACAAGCGTCTGTTATCGGTCAATTTTCTTTTTCTAAATGAGCATCCCTAGCCCCCCCCCCCCCCCCCCCTGTACAGTTGTTTTCATGTTTCCCCATCCTCCTGCTCATCCATCTCTTCTTCCTCTCTTTCTTATCTGTTTTGAAGCAATTCTTATGGATTCATATGTTTGTAGTTTGTAGTTATCAGATATACAAAGTAAAGATTTTATTTGTGTAGCCCTTTTTACAAGCAATGTTACATGTGCCCATAGAACTGCCTCTCAACCAACCTAAACCCTAAAGAAAAAACTCCCAGTAAAAAATGTAAGAAACCTTAGCAGGAGCAATTTGGTGAGGGATCCCAGAGACGTTTGTTGTTACAGTCGTGACAGATAGCTTGTGTTGTGCTCTGTGGTTGCAGGTCAAGATGTGGTGTTCCAGTGCCTTGGAGAGAGTCTTCTACACAACGCCTTCCAGGGCTACAACGCCTGCATCTTTGCCTATGGACAGACTGGTACTGCACCCTCGTCAGGACTCGTCGAGTCCTTCAATTGGCCACACCATCACTACTTCCCATTGGTTGCCTCTTTTCCCTCCTTCTGTGTCATTCCCTCTCGTCTTTTACCATTGTGTCCCCCAGGTTCGGGGAAGTCGTTTACCATGATGGGGTCTGTGGACCAGCCCGGCCTCATCCCTCGTCTGTGTAGTTCCCTGTTTGAGAGGACCCTGCTGGAGCAGAGGGAGGAGGAGAGCTTCACTGTGGAGGTCTCCTACATGGAGATCTACAACGAGAAGGTCCGGGACCTCCTCGACCCCAAGGGGTAGGACCTCTGACCTTTTGACCCACAACTGCCTCCTCTTTGCTTGATTTTATGCTTTTTTTTTCTTCCTTGTTGGGTATGTACTTCCTGGTCCAGCTAGGTGGATTACATGCAAGATGTTCCTTTTAGAACAGAAAACATTCTATGTCTTCCTGGTTACCACAGTCCTTTTTACAACACACACACACTAGGGTGTGCTACCAAGGAACCCCTGCCCATTATCTACACATGACCCCTTTGACCTGTGTAACCCAGCCAGTAAAGCCCCAGAAGTTTGTTTGAGAAATGAACATCTGACTGCCATATGGGCTCGGTATGGCAGGCTGCACGGTAGAGGAGCAGACTGAACACAGCTGTGTGTGTGTGTGTGTGTCGCGCAGGAGTAGACAGGCACTAAGAGTGAGGGAACACAAGGTGCTGGGGCCCTATGTCGATGGACTGTCACGTCTGGCTGTTGCTAGCTACAAGGTAGTTCACACCCCCACACAGTCATAGTCACAACCATACACCTTCACTCTCATACACACTGAACCGTATCGGAATGTGTATCTAATGCTGTGTTCACACCGAAAGCGTTACTCGCGCAATTGACCGCGGAATCATTTGTTTATTTGCGCGATTCGCCTTTCTCTTTGGGAGTTATCCGTTTTTTTTTGTCAACCATGTCTGAAATGACTAGCTACTATAAACAAATACAATCGACAATACTCTTGCCCTCCATTTTTTCTAAAACATCACTGACATCTTAACATTGATAAGCTTTTGCAACACACCATCACGCATATTTTTACTTGAGGTGAAAATGTTAGTGTTCATCGTGTCATTCGCATCACCCGGCACACATTTGCGTGTTTGCATTATTTTTATACTAATGCACAGTGCTTGAGATGCAGTTGCTGATTAAGATGTCAGTAAAACACACACATACAGATTCCTTGAACTATAGATAGTAGGGGTGGAACGGTACACTGAAGTCACGGTTTGGTTCATACCACGGTTCAGACATCACAGTTTGGTACAATGAAGGGAAAAGCAAAACAAACCAGGTTCCTCTACGAGTGAATACGGGCACATTGAAGATGACATGTAAATTCCGATTGCGTCAGTGATTTTTTTTTTTGTCCCTATTTGTATGTATATCTAAAGGCTGGTTAAGCACTGTAGGGAGGAAAAGTTGGACAGTTTTTTTTGTCTCGTTCCAGTGATTGGCACACCTTGTGATAGCATCGGATATTTTTAGTCATTAAGCACACGCCAGATGCGTTATATGCGTTAGCATCTTAGATGTATTTCCACTCACATACCCCACAACTAATGAAAAATGCCGAAACAGTCAGTGGCGGAATAAAAATATTTGCCACCCTAATCTTCCCATGGAAAAATATTATTTGTGCATTACGGAACAATTCAATAGATAATATTAATATTAGTGTTTAATTTAAACTACATTGTTATAGCCTAATCATTTACCACATGAAGTACATTTACATGTATTCATTTAGCAGACGCTTTTATCCAAAGCGACTCCCAAGAGAAAGCTTTACAAAGTGCATAGGTTACTGATAATAACAACAATATATCCCCAAAGCATTGCGGGTAGCCAAAACAAGAAGCACATATTGTGAACAACCAAAAAGTACGTGCCAAAGGGAAAAACCATAAGAGCATGTAGTTAAGCAAGTTACAATTAAACAACATGAATCATTAAGTGCAAGTGTACCTGTAGAAAAGCAAGCAACAATAAAATAAAAATAAGATTAACTCAAATAGAATACAACAGTTTAAATCAGCTACCACTAACCAACAAGAGCAACAGTCTCTAAGCAAGAGTCATTGTGATCCTTGAGGAAACTAGCATTGGGTTCAGCAAACCATTCCATACCGTACCCAAGTACTGTATCCACCTACTTTGGGTTTTGATTCGCCTCCAGGAGGCCACCCAACAACATCCTTCTGCCACCCCATTGCCACCCCGAATGAAAATCTCTAGATCCGCCCCTGCTCCTGAGTTTATTGTCTTATCCATCACTCTCTCGCCTGTACTACTGTAACTGAATGGGAAACCGAAGTTTTCCCAAACTTGCGATCTTAAAGAGGCGGGTCCTCCATCTCTCGTGGGTCGCCACCACTCGTCCTTAGTGCTGCTAGCTATCTCTGACTCACAGCGGCGTCAATCAGAGCCTCAGAGCTAAAGCGGGGCAACAGATTAGGTGTCCTAAAGAACACGAGTATCTAACAGTAGTTCTGCATTACATTAATTAATTTGCACGCAAATTAGCAATTTTATAAATGTATTCTCCATGTAATTTCATGCACCAAACCACGCCCGTACCCTTTCGGTTCAATACGAATACATGTACCATTCCACCCCTAATAGATAGTGCATAGTGCCCGTGATAAAATTTGTGGCAAACACACATTCCTGGAATTATAGAAAGGGCACAGTGCCTGCAATATTGTCGGTGACACACACAGATTTCTGGAATTACAGATTCCAGTTCCAGTGCAGTGCCCGGGATGCAGTTATGATGACATTTCTTCTCAGTGGTTCAGGCGGGAGGACTCAGTAGGGTTATTTACTTGATACTTTATTGCACACAATACAATACATTATTGTAATACTTGAATGTATTATGAATATGTAGTCTTCATTTGTCTGCTTTTTCTACGTTATAGATTGCTTATGTTATGATACTTTATTGATTTTCTGTTAAATAGTCCAGCACAAACATCTAAACATTAGTTAATAACCAAAGTCATTACATGTACAATGGTTGTGACAGTTGTCATAATTAGGGATGGGTATCGAGAACCGGTTCTTGTTTAGAACCGGTTCCAAGTGAATTGATTCCTTTGAATCGTTAGCAAAATTCATTAACGATTCTGGGAGTCAGATGGCTGAGCGGTGAGGGAGTCGGGCTAGTAATCAGAAGGTTGTCGGATCGATTCCCCGCCGTGCCATATGACGTTGTGTCCTTGGGCAAGGCACCCTACTTGCTTCGGGGGGAATGTCCCTGTACTTACTGTAAGTCGCTCTGGATAAGAGCGTCTGCTAAATGACTAAATGTAAATGTTAACAATTCCCTGTGCCGTTGCGCATGCGCACACTTTTATAGTTTATTCAGACAGACTGCAGCAAACATGGCAACTAGGAAGAAGCGTTCTAAAGTTTGGTTGTATTTCACAAGACAAAATGACAACAATGCCACTTGTAACGCGTGTAAAAAATATATTTTGTCAAAGGGAGGAAATACTACAAATATGAAGAAGCATTTGAACACACAGCATGGAATGAAGTTACTGGAACGTCATGTGTTCGATGCAACAGCGCAGCTAACGTTCGCGCTTCATCTCTACACTGCGTTTACACTGCAGCGACGCAAATCGCTTGCCATCGCTTGCCTTCCCACAGTTCACCACGTTCGGGGGCAAAGCAAACAGATGTAGAATTGTAGTTCTCTAAAGTCACTGTTGTAGTTGTCGTGGCCAAGTAGGACTGGGCGATAAATAGATAAAAATAATAATCGAAGTAATGAATTCCCTCAATAAAGATATTGTTACATTAATTCATTTTCAATAATATCAATAATGTCGATGGAGAATAATTGGGAACAGCAGTCCATTTGATTTCTGTGGTGAAGCAGGAAGTTGCTGAGAAATGGTAGCCTACGCTCACTAATATATAATGAGCGCCTCCAGTGGAGTAGCTAATGTTAACCGCAGAAAATTATTGCTGAAAACAGTGGCAGCGATAGCCATGGCGAGGGAGGAACTTCTAATGAAGAAATTATTGATAAAATGGGGTTGTCTTCTTCAGTTATTTGGAAGTAGTTTGGCTTTTTGAAATCCGACAAAGAGCAGAGCAATGTTCGGTGCAAATTAGTGTGGTAAACAAACAGGTGGCTACTAGTAATACGACAAACTGCAGACCTACGGTCTCGGTTAACAAACGTTTTAACAAATTTCTGCTTACAAAGATGTTTGTAGATCTGTCAAAGTCCGTATTTGTTTTTTTATATAATACAACAACACGTGGGAAAATCCCAAATCAAACACAACGAATCTGGAACAGACGCCATGTTGTCAACACCTCCAAGGCAACCTCTTGCTACGTCGGCAAATCGTTTGCGGACCTATGTGGAGAGGTCCAATTATGATACTAATATATAAGAAACCTTTTTTACCACCTAAGCAAAATCCCTCGTTGGAACATGCAGAAAGTGTGAGTTTGCGCCAATGTATTGATAGGTAGGCTATTGATAAAAAGCAAGGTTTTAAAAAGCTAAAGCTACTTGACACCAGGTACATGCTCCTTGGCCGCAAACATTTCTCTCACACCGCTCTGCCTAAACTTTATGCCGAGTGTAGGGAAAAAGTTGAGGTAGAGACTCATTTAGCTACTACTACAGATCTGTAGTCTATTGTCTTAATTATTAGCCTGGCTGCTATCCCAACTTCTCCCGCCCACAAAAAAAATTGTTCGGGAAGTTGGGTCTGGAGGGTCTCGTATTGGGGACAACTACAGAAAACCCAGAATCGGGACGGACCAATGAAATTGCCAGGGCGGGCTTTATACGATGATGGACAGATGATCAACAGTAACGTAATCAACAACGTCACAAAAGAGCCCTTGGGTTGAATTCGTTTTCAACAAACAACATAATACGTTGCTCTGATTGGTTGTAGGTCTATCCAATTGAGCGTAGAGGCATTTGTTTTACGAGTTCGGTTGAAACACGCTCCGTACTCAAAGCCCAACGGAGAGTTTTCAGACTCATATTCTGACTAGAATTATGAGTATGACAATGTCAGGCTACTTAATTATAGTTATCAAATGTAAATATAAATATCTATATCGAAACAATTTTACCCATATCGCCCAGCCCTTTGGCCAAGTGTGCAGACTTGGGTTTTCGTACTCGCAACATCGATCAAAATACAACTTGTATACAAAATACAAAACATGTTAAAACGTTTTATGATATAACTCAAAGTCTCTGCTAATCTGTTGATACGACCAGGGAGTTCCAGCCGGGCTACAGTACTACTGTAACTAGCTAGTTACCAGAACACATTTTGTAATGTGACGAGAGACTGAATTTGAAAGTACAAATACCCACCAGGAGCACCGACAAGGTCGGCAACCCTACACCAGGCCTCATTCTTTTTATTAATGTATTTATACAA
The DNA here is from genome assembly GCF_054491055.1 of Hypomesus nipponensis. NCBI lineage: Eukaryota > Metazoa > Chordata > Actinopteri > Osmeriformes > Osmeridae > Hypomesus > Hypomesus nipponensis. The sequence continues at coordinate 14,483,958 of NC_140372.1, read as the reverse complement.
ATACTGAGACATATCGTACACGACGAGATATGCATCCACACAGGCGATTAGTTTCTCCATCTTAAAAACTGAAAGCTAGAAATGTTTACCATGGTTGCTACGTTACGAGAAACAAGAAAACATGCCGATTGGCCATCGCTAGCAAAAAACGCACTTCATTTGCATAAAATTGAGAAAATCTCACCTCGGTCGCGTCGCTACCCACAATGCACCACGCAAGCGATTTGCCTGGCTCCATTGAAAATGAATGGAAAAAATGTTGTAGCTCACATCGCATTGCTGAAGTGTACGCACCGTAAACGCATCGTAACTATCCAAGTTAGAACTGAACTGCTCAAAAGTGATCACAACCACTTGTTATTGTGTGAAGCAATTTGCCTTTATTGTGTGTAGTCGATCAAGAATATCTTCTGTCCCATCGTTTGAAGCATACATTTTAGCTCCGGCATTCGTCTCCCATTAGTATTGATATTATTGATCACTTCATGTTATCAGGGGGTGTGTGTTATCAGCAAACGTTCGTGTGTCCCATTGTTAAAATAAGCATACCGATTTTTTATCCATTATTAAACTTAGCATTTTATTTGTTTAACCTTTTAATAGTCCTGTTAAATGTGCCTGAAAACGCCTAAACAACATATCCAAAGTACATTGAAAGCTGTTGTTGAACCATTTGGAGTACATGCATGCAAATGGTCTCTTTTGAAAGGTGACACTGAAGTTATTTCCCTTGTTGTTAGGACCCCTGTAAGTCCTACTGGTGTTGAATAATAGAAGCTTGAACACAAGAAAACTGAAAGTTTCTATCTCCGACTAGATTTTGTTTTGAAAACAGAGGCCTGAAGAGGCCTAGATGTGTTAGGTATTTAGCTAATTTCAGAGCCAGTCAAAGCCAGTTTGAGAAATTTGTTTAAAACGAGTGTGCGTGGGCGGGGTGCAGGATGCACAGACCTAGTTGGCTATAGAGGCGAGAATCGATACGAGAATCGATACGAGAATCGATAAGGAATCGAATCAATAAGCAAGAATTTTTAAGGAATCGGAATTGTTCTTATCAACACACATCCCTAGTCATAATTGTAGGCCTAATTCACCATACAGTGCTTGTACATTTGCAATGTGCAGGCACTTTTGACATCAGTTAACACATTCATTTATGTAACAAAATTAACTGATCTATGCTGAAAGCGAATCCACTTTATATTGTCGCTCTGTTTGCTAGCCAAGCCATTTGAGAGCAGCATTTGAGACATTTTATCTGTCGTTAAAGCCAATTTGCCTCAAAATAACAAAACAGAATTTCCCTATTTTCTGTACTACGCTCAGTTTCACTTCATTTGAACTCGCTGCAGACCTGAGGACCAATCAAAGTGAACGGGCTGGGACGCAAATAAAAAAAATTATCTTTTTCATAATTTGATGTTGAAATGCTTATTCAAACAACGTCAATTGTGGCACTGCTCTCCGTTGGGTTATAAAGAGGACACCTGCAAGACATGAACTTTGCAGAGTGCCTGGTTCTCTCTCTGATCGTGGAAAACTAAACCCATTCTAATTTCTACACACACACACACAGATTTCTGGCATTATTAGAGAGATGTAATCTCGGCACGCAAAAAAAATGTTTCGCTTTCGGTGAGAACACAGCATAAGAAAAAAACAAGATCGTTTTTAGACTCCATTTGTCTCCTTTTTAATCACTTCTGACTCTGGTCCTCACTGTCTGTCTCTCCATCTCTCCTCCTGGCTGTCCTGTATCTTTTCTCTCCTGTCTGTCCTCTTTCTGTTCCTGTTTCCCCGTCTAGGACATAGAGTCTCTGATGTCTGAAGGAAACAAGTCTCGTACGGTTGCAGCGACCAACATGAACGAGGAGAGCAGCAGATCTCATGCCGTCTTTAACATCATCCTCACACATACACTCAAAGATCTGCAGTCTGGGGTAAGGGAAATGCGCACACACATACAAATATGTGTAAGTGTGTGTGTGCGCCCTCTGCAGGCCAAGTCTTATCACTTTACATCAAACCCCTCCACCCTGCCCACCACCACAACCATACACACACATTCATGTCCCAGATTCACCAGTCAGCTCTAGTTGCAGCCCTCATTTCTACTGCTGTGGAACCAACCTCGTCACCTGGAAAACCTGTAAATAAGTGATGGCCTGATCAGCCTGTGTGTGTGTTAGCCTGCTTTTTTCTCCTGGTCAGGGCCCTGGTCATCCAACCCTGCTTCTGTGTGTCTGGCTATAGGCTCAACACACACAATAAATAATGTAACTCTGGTAGATACAATCGCCTCATCAGTTCAAACAAGGACATATTTCTGGGAGTTCTGGCTACATCTTATTGAATATGGCTTCTGGCTGACTGATTGGACCAGCCCTTGACTAGAACGTTTCTGCTGCATGAGAAGGTTTTTCTTTTATCATCTGAAATAGATAGATCAAATTGTTGCATGGTTCAAGTTCTTGGGAGACTTGGAGACTACTCCTGAACGTGCCTTGGATGCACGTGTCCTAGGATGTAAGCGCACACAGCTAAAAATAGTCTTGAGCCGGATCATTTTAACTGAGGAGGAAGGAAAGGATCTCTGAGATCACACTCTCACACACATGAACTAAAACACACACACACACACACTGAGAAAAAGGACAAGGCACTAGGTTGAGTTGCTTTCGCCAAAATGTGCATGTCTACACGGAAGTGTGTTCATGCAGGTTTATGTTTTCATTTCATCCACCTTGCTTTTTAACCCCTTTTCTCGTCTCTGTCTGTCTGTCTGTTGTCTCTCTCTCTCTCTCTCTCTCTCTCTCTCTCTCTCTCTCTCTCTCTCTCTCTCTCTCTCTCTCTCTCTCTCTCTCTCTCTCTCTCTCTCTCTCTCTCTCTCTCTCTCTCTCTCTCTCTCTCTCTCTCTCTCTCTCTCTCTCTCTCTCTCTCTCTCTCTCTCTCTCTCTCTCTCTCTCTCTCTCTCTCTCTCTCTCTCTCTCTCTCTCTCTCTCTCTCTCTCTCTCTCTCGAGACAAGGGCAGTCTTTGTTTTTATAGGACACACTGTAATCTTCCTTTCCCCATTCCCACTCAGCATGACCCCAGACATACTGTATGAGCCCCTGCATACACACACTCCCACATGCACACTCACACACACACACTACCCCATACACAGACACACACAATGTCACACACATACTTCAGCCTTCACCCCTCCTCATTCTGTTGAGCTTCTGTTACTGACAATCCCTCTGTATGTATCCCATCCCCAGATACTGGCCTCCATGTTTGCTCTTCCTCTGTATTTCTTTGCTCTATGATGCATTCACTCATTGCTGTCTCTGTCCCACCACTGAATGTTTGTATTTATTTCTGGAGTGACCCCAGTGTCTCTGTCTTTCTCTCTATCACTTTGCATGTCCTCCTCTCCCCCTTTTCATGCCCCCCTCATCCTCCGTCTCTCTGTCCAGCTGCTTTTCTGAACAAACACATTTACGCATGCATTTGCAGGGACGTAGCAATCCTCTCTTCTTGGATCCCTCCTTCATTCTTCTCTTTACTTTTCGCTTCTTCTTCTCATCTCTCCTCTTCTCATCTCCTGGTCAGTGGAGGCCCCGCCCCTTCAGCTGACAGTGTAATTACAAGGACAATAGAGGCTTGTTACTCCTGCGATGTGTGTGTGTGTGAGCATGTTTGAGTGTGTCGTGTGTGTCTGTGTGCCCCCGAGTGTGTATGTCGTGTTTCCCTTTTGTCTCTGCTTCCTTTGGAAGGTCCAACAGAGTTTGGCTGAAGTGTCCTTTCATTTTCATTAGGTCCTCTGATTGGCCGGATAGGAAAACAGGATCATGTGATTGGCCCAAGGAAACTCACATCAATGTAATTCTGAATAAGTCATGACCAGGGGCCTGTTCCATAAAGGCTGCTCAAAAAAGATTTGATTAAAGTCCCAAACCTGACTTGAATGAACCTAACAAGTCAGTCGGAGCTAAAGCGATTCCATAAAGGACAATTCTAGTTCATGCAATCTGACTAATTAAAGTCAGATTCAAGTAGTCAAGATAATTGTGGATGCACCATAATCTTAAGCAGCCCGAGAAGTGGAACAGGGATCATATAGATCCACCATGGCAGAACGCAATGTTCACAACTACGTGTCTTCTTCCCGAAAGAATGTCATCTTTAAGCCGCATACTATGACACCTCATCCACCACCTCATCAAAATAAAATGACTTGACATGAACGATACGTAGATTGAAATCCTTTTATTGACCTTTACTTCATCGATTACAAAAAACATAGGCCCACTAAACACATCTACGTTGACTTTTCTTTCATATAGCCTACAATTAACCAATAATAACTTTTTAACATGGTTTTTGTATTGCTTTATGTTAAGTAAATCGTAGACTATGTAGTTTGGATCATTCAAAAATCATTGTTCATCAGTGTTTAATGCATTAGCCTAATTTATAGCCTTTTTTTTTTATTGAAGTTCATTTTATATAAATGTAAATATTTTACTGATAGTGGTTAAAAAAGGTTCAATATGCCACAGGTTACAGGAACGTCTGGTTTAAGCACCAACACGGGCCAAGCCTGACAGTTAACCTGTCCTGGACCAGGTTAGCATAGCTGGCCATAGTAACTGAGTTCAAACTACATTAAACTGGCTTTATGGAACTAAATCAACCGGAAATTAGTCCGACTAGCTGACATAATCTGACTCATTCGGTAAACTCACTTTATGGATGAAGCCAGATGGGGTGAATTAAGGTCAAAGTAAAACTGGACAAAACTCTTGTGCCATACATTAGCCCAGTAACTCCAGTTCTCAACATTACTCAGCACACCAAATGTTTCTGTTTGTGGGGAACTATGCAAGGTTGAGTACAGTAGAAAAGAGGATGTTTTTGAAACTGAAAAATCAACGGTTTCACTGGTGTTTTAGTTCTGTTATTGTTTCAAATCTGGTCTAGTAGACATAGGTCTCAATGGCTCCATTTCTCCCACTCCGCCTCCCTTTCTTTTTCTCGATCTCACTCTGTCTCTTAATAAGTTAAATAACATTAAATAAGAGTTACTGTCATGGCAAACAGCGTTTGTATGGCCAAAACTATAGTGTGAACTAACATCACAATACACATGACAATCTTGTTCTCTCTGTCCCTGCTTCCTTTCCTCCCTCCCTCTAATCCTCCTCTCTGTAGACGAGTGGAGAGAAGGTGAGCAAGCTGAGTCTGGTGGACCTGGCTGGCAGTGAGAGAGCTGCCAAGACCGGAGCAGCAGGGGACAGACTGAAGGAAGGCAGCAACATCAACAAGTAGGTCCCGCCACACACACACACACACACACCCACACAGTTTTATTGTCAGATTCAAGATGTATACCTTTTTTTCTGGACGAGCAGTATGTCAATTACCACACACACAATGACTCAAAGAGCACCCTAAAAGAGTGTTTTGAGAGTGTGTTTGAATGGGATTTGTGGTTTTAGGTCCCTGACCACACTGGGTTTGGTCATCTCTGCCCTGGCTGACCAGGGAGCAGGGAAGAACAAGACTAAGTTTGTTCCCTATAGAGACTCAGTACTCACCTGGCTACTAAAGGTAAGGAATCCTTCTTTCTCTTACACACCAACTGTCCTGTTTCACACAACATTTCTTCTCACCCACACCCATTCGTACCCATCTCTCTGTACATTTATATGATTTCTCACTCTTTCTCCCACACCGACTGTCTCCCTCAACAGGACAGTCTGGGCGGCAACAGCCGCACGGCGATGGTTGCTACTGTGAGCCCCGCGGCGGACAACTACGACGAGACGCTGTCGACCTTACGCTACGCCGACCGGGCTAAGAGCATTGTCAACCACGCTGTGGTCAACGAGGATCCCAACGCTCGCATCATCCGAGAGTTGAGGGAGGAGGTGGAAAAGCTGCGAGACCAGCTCACGCAGGCAGAGGTGAGAGAGGCAGGGAAGGAAGGAGAGAAGGAAATGAACACTAATGTTTTTGAGCCAAAAGATGGAAAATAAGAGAAAAGGGTAAAAATGGAGGAATACCAGGAATGAAACACTGATCTCGCTCCTTCTGGTAGGGTGGACACATCATACAATTACATTTCAAATGTATGCATTATTTCCTGTCATGTTTATGTAACCTAATGGGTAGAACACAAACCTTTGACTGTAAAAAACATATGCCTTTTTTTTAGGGACCTAGATGGCACCAAGATGCTATACAGTGTTCTAGCTTGTAAACTTCACACAGTATTGAGACTCTTAATATTGAGTCTTTACTCTTTAACTGACATTTCAGTTTGATTACCGGGTGCTAGCATTAGAGGAATATTCATTATTCTGCCATTGGCCAGCTTGGATGAAGAAAAGACAAAGTTATATTGTCCACCTTACTTCCAGTCTATGAAGGCCCCAGAGCTAAAGGAACGTCTGGAGGAGTCTGAGAAGCTGATCCAGGAGATGACGGTCACTTGGGAGGAAAAACTCAGGAAGACTGAGGAGATTGCACAGGTTGCTTAGTCACACAAACTTACTCACTCATACGCACACGATACTCACACAATACATGTAATCAAATAAAAAACAACTGTCTTATTCTTCGTGTGTGTGTCTATTTCCAGGAGCGTCAGAAGCAGCTAGAGAGTCTGGGCATCTCTCTGCAGTCTTCTGGCATCAAAGTAGGAGAGGACAAATGCTTCCTGGTCAACCTGAACGCTGACCCTGCCCTCAACGAGCTTCTGGTCTACTACCTGAAGGTAGGCCCATGCACTAAACGTGTACTGTGCATCTACAGTACTGCGCAGAAGTCATAGGCACCCAATATTTTTTTACATTAATATTGTCTTAAAAATTGTTTTGTTTTTCTGTATTTGTGCGGCAGTTTAGTCTTTGTCTTTTCATTACTTCCTAAATAATTTGTGCTTTGTTAATACTAATAATAATTCATTATTGTACCTACTTTTGCACAATACTGTGTGTACACGCACACACTAATCAATGGATTTTCTTGTGGTGTGTGGCCTTGGTCCACTGTGTGTGCTCGCGTTCGCAGGAGCACACCAAGGTGGGTTCAGCTGACTCTCAGGACATTCAGCTGTGTGGGATGGGCATCCAGGCCGAACACTGCATCATTGACATCTCTGGTGACGCAGGAGTGATCCTCACGCCCCATCGCAACTCCAGGTACGCACATGTTCATCAACGTCATCATCAGGCTAGCCCCGCAGCCACCAGGACCAGACATCAGGATACCTGTCACCGACTCCTGATTTTCTTCTCCTGTGTGTTCCTGGACGTTGACATCATGTGTTCTTCCGACAGGACTTGTGTCAACGGCTCCCCCGTCACCAGCCCTCTGCAGCTCCATCATGGAGATCGCATCCTGTGGGGGAACAACCACTTCTTCAGGTAGGAGGCTGGATAAGGAGAGATGTGTGGAATGAGAAAGAGGGAAGGAAATGGGGAAGGAGAACAAGGGACTGACCTAGAGAACGAGGAAGTGAGATTGTGAACGAGTGAGATGGTAAACGAGGGAGTGTAATGAAGTGAGACGGAGAACAAGAAGGGACTGAAATGAAGAATGAGAGAGTGAGATGAAGAACGATGGAGAGAGCTGAAGATTGAGGGAGAGAGCTTACCATCTGGGATAGGTACCATGCTGCTCCGTCAGTGTAGCAGTGGACACTGACAATGTGACTACGCTCATCCTCCCATTGCCTGCTCAGGATCAACCTGCCCAAGCGTCGGTCCAGGGCCGGGGGCGAGGAAGAGGATGGGGAGGGGGGTTTGATGAAGAACAGCAGTAGCAGCGAACAACTGGATGCAGATGGAGACTCCAACAGCGAGGTGTCCAGCGAAGTCAGCTTCTCCTACGAGTTCGCCCAGACCGAGGTTATGATGAAGGCTCTCGGCAACAATGGTGAGGAGAAAGGGATGGAGAGGATGAGGGGAGGTGGAAGGAGAGAGGGAAACGGTTGAGGCGAGGTGTGAGGAGAGGGAAATGGTTGAGGGGAGGAGTGAGGAGACAGGGAAAGGGGTGAGGGAAGGTGGGAGAGGAGAGGGAAAGGGGTGAGGGGAGGGAGTTGTGAGGAGAGAGAGAAAGGGTTGAGGGGAGGTTGTAAGGAGAGAGAGATGAAGAGGGGGAAGGAGATGGAAAGGGATGAGGAGAGGGAGTTGTGAGGAGAGAGAGAAAGGGTTGAGGGGAGGTTGTAAGGAGAAAGAGATGAAGAGGGGGAAGGAGAGGGAAAGGGATGAGGGGAGAGGAACGACGAAGCAATAGAAGAAAACGGTATGGTGAAATGGGAATGTATTTTGCAGCACTCTGTGATTGATTATCCACGCCCAAAAGAGGTTGCTCACAATCCTCTCTGCCTTTTGTGCTCAGACCCCATGCAGGCGGTGCTGCAGTCATTGGAAAGGCAGCATGAGGAGGAGAAACGCTCTGCGCTGGAGAGACAAAGGCTGATGTACGAGCAGGAGCTCCAGCAACTACGCAGACGCCTACATCCGGGACAGGGACAGGTGGGCACCTTGTTCGACTGCTGTTGTCCCTCCTGTCTTCCTCCTGTGTCCCTCCTGCAGGGATGCAAACAGCGTGCTTTTCGGCGCCTCCCGCTTTTTCCATGTCAGTTTGGGTGACTGGCGTGAATCATGCAGATCCGAAGAGTTTTTTTAAGGGGGGGGGGGGGGGGGGGGTTCTGATTTATAATTGCAACAAGAGTAATTCTGTATTGCCTCCACCAAACAAGTAAATAGGAAATGAGCAAATCAGCAGTAGCCTATCCTCGCAAGCGTGACCCACTATTTCTTCTTGCTGCGTATCTTTTACTGTCTGCGGTGGGTACTCAATAAACGGACTCCGGTCTGGATCCGGACCGCAAATACCTAGATGCAATTCATTGGTGTGTGATTTTGTGCTATAGCCTATATTGTTTTCCTAGTATATGTGTTTTATATTTCCCGTGTCCAATCTAAAGCTCCAATCAGGAGCTGTAATGACTGTAATCACCATGACAACTCACTCACTCAACGTCGGCCGCAACCTCTGTAGGTAACGCAGGTTGTTTGTGTCATTCCCAACAATGCAGGCAAATCGATTTGCTAACAGTAGCTAGCCTACCTGTTTCTTCCTTCGCAAAAATCATGGCGTGACAAAACCCAGCAAAAAGTTGTTTCCGAAAATCGCAAATTTCAGACAGAATGGACTGACAAGTACGCATTTGTGTGGCCGGTGGGGAGCACAAAACCGATGTGTTTAATCTGCAGTAAGACGGTTGCCCTTGTCAAAAGTGGTAGAGCTAACGTGAAATGTCACTATGACACAAAGCATAGACACTGAACAAAATTACCCCCAGTACTCTGGTCTATGGGAGAAAGATGCCCAGGGGCACTGTGCCCTCCTAAACCAAAGTCAATTTTGAATAGGAGTCAATGGGAGAGGTAAGGGACACAAAAATAAACCATGGTCCGTTCCGGACCTTGGAATGAATGGAAATTTGGTGAGTGGACCTTTTGAGTTTCTAATCCAGTACCCCTGTTTTAGGGGAAGCCGAGCTTCCCTTGCAGTCTTAAAGAAATCTCCTACTGTCATGGATTTTAATAGGAGGGTGACCAAGGCATACACAGCTTGTGGCACGTAGAACAAACTACCTCTCAAAAGTAAGAACCTACAGGCCTTGTCCTCCGTTGATCTTGTGGTGAGGTGTCATTCCCAGGCTGTTACTCAGCTGAAGGAGTTGGCTAGGATCATCCACATTTAGTGCCCTTAGAGGTGGCCAGGAAGAAGGAGTAAAACCAGAAGAAGTGCTAGATATTTTAATAGGAGTTTAGGTCTCGGAATACAATATTAAATTAAATTACTTTCAGTGTATTTTGATCTTCAGTATGTAATTTTACTCTAGGCGTGGGCCAGGGATGTCAGGCGGTTGTTGGCAATGTAAGTATATGGATATTTGCCAAGAGTCGAGGGCTTCAATTACCCCTCTCTTTTTTGACCATACATGTGTTTGCATCCCTGCTCCTGTGTCCCTCCCGTGTTCCTCCCGTGTCCCTCCTGTGTCCCTCCCGTGTCTCTCCCGTGTCTCTCCTGTGTCTCTCCCGTGTCCCTCCCGTGTCCCTCCCGTGTCCCTCCTGTGTCCCTCCTGTGTCTCTCCTGTGTCCCTCCTGTGTCCCTCCTGTGTCCCTCCTGTGTCTCTCCTGTGTCCCTCCTGTGTCCCTCCCGTGTCCCTCCCGTGTCCCTCCCGTGTCCCTCCTGTGTCCCTCCTCTGTTCCTCTGCTGCTGTTCCTTTCCTACTCTCCTGTGCACCTGTTTCTCTGTATGTTCACCAGTACCATGTTGCTGTGTAACCTCTAGGGTCAGGCAGGCCAGGGCCAGGGCCCGGCAGGCCAGCAGCAGCCGCAGTACCGCAGCCTGGAGAGGCTCAGCATGGGGGGCATGTCCAGCTCCCCCAGCGCCCAAAGCAGGCTGCGCCAGTGGAGCGAGGAGAGGTGTGTGTGTGGGGCGGTGGGCTTTTAATTTGGTCTGTCGTGTTTCTGATGATGATGCTGACAGTGGTGTTTGCGTGCGCCAGGGAGGCGGTGTTGACGCGGAGCCTGAGGAAGTTGAGGGAGCAGATTGTCAGAGCCAACCTGCTGGTCCAGGAGGCCGGCTTCATCGCTGAGGAACTTGACAAACGCACCGAGTACAGAGTCACCCTGCAGATCCCTGCTGCCAACCTCAACGCCAACCGAAAGGTACACAAGCACACACACACACACACAGAACCCTTATATACTTATGTAGTCGGTGCTTCGTGAATAGAAAGTCAAACAGAGCCGCACAGATGCACACAAACATTGTGTAACGCTTCCGCTCCATGTCTGCAGCGTGACGCGGTGCTGAGCGAGCCCGCGGTGCAGGTGAGGAGGAAGGGCAAGGGCAAGCAGATCTGGGCCCTGGAGAAGATGGAGAACCGGTTGGTGGACATGAAGGAGCTCTACCAGGAGTGGAAGGACTACGACGATGACAACCCTGTGAGTCAGTGGTGGGAGGGTGGCCGTGGTAAACGGAGGGGGGAGAGATTTATAGGAGGGGGTGTTAACAACAGAGTTTTCCAGAATCTCTTGACGCTCTCTCTCTTTTTCTCCTGTCCAGGTGATGCGTTCCTACTTCAAGCGGGCCGATCCTTTCTTTGACGAGCAGGAGAACCACAGTCTGATAGGCGTGGCCAACGTCTTCCTGTCATGCCTCTTCTACGACGTCAAGCTTCAGTATGCAGTACCCATCATCAACCAGAAGGGGGAGGTATGCAGACCGAGCTTGAGTGCCAGCATAAAGCACAGTGTAAAGAATCAATCTACCCTGATCTGTGTAACGACAGTGTCACACAGCTCTGCATGCCCATAAAATGAGTCCCAGTATCCAGGTATGATGATGATGAATAGTAATAATACATTTTATTTGGGGGACGCCTTTCAAAACACTCGAGGACATCTCGCATGATGATGATGAAGGTGACGATGATTGTGATGATGATGATGACGGGTGTGTTTGCCCTGGGCCGTCAGGTGGCAGGGCGTCTCCATGTGGAGGTGGTACGTGTAGGCGGGGGCTTTGAGGAGGGCATGGCCGGGGGGGATGACAGCGAGAGCAGCCCCGATGGCGAGGCTCAGGAACGCAAGCTGGTCTGCATGGTAAGAGCCTCACACACACACACCAGATCATGCGCGCACACAGTCCTCTCTCTTCTCGTTCCACTGCATCTCTTGGCTCCCTCACCCCATATCTCGCTCTCTCTCACCATCCCTCGCCTCTTGCCCGTCTCTCCACCCCCCCTTCCCTTTCAGATCAAGATCCTCCAGGCCACAGGTCTTCCCCAGTACCTGTCCAACTTTGTGTTCTGCCAGTACTCCTTCTGGGACCATTCAGAGCCCATCATCGTGGCGCCCGAGGTCGATCCCTTTGCCTCCTCCCCCAGCAGCAAGGATCCTCACTGCATGGTGGTTTTCGACAGCTGCAAGGTTACCCATTTACACACGCTTCACACCCGCCAAAACATATATGCGACGCACACACAAAAGCATACTGACTCCTCCTTCCTCCCCTCTACAGGAGCTGGCTGTGGCTGTGACAGAGGACTTCATTGAGTACCTGACGGAGGGGGCGGTGGCCATCGAGGTGTTTGGCCATAGACAGGCGGACCCAGGCAGGAATCCTGCGCTCTGGGACCTCAGCATCATCCAGGCCAAGACTCGCACGCTGAGAGACAGGTATGCCCGCGCGCGCGCGCACACACATCTACCTTCTGGGCGACGAGAATGCACGCAAACACACACTGTCCCTCAGTTTTTGTTGGACAAAGGCCAGCGTACTGCATCAGCTTTGCATTGTTTTCCCTTGCAGGTGGGGAGAGGTAACGCGGAGGCTGGAGATGTGGGTTCAGATCTTGGAGATCAACGAGAACGGAGACTTCACGCCTGTCGAGGTGCTTCCTGCCAGGGACGTACGCACAGGGGGCATCTTCCAGCTGCGACAGGTGCGCACATTTGGGACAGGAAAGCATTGATGTGCATAGACGTGATCCTCAAGTGTGGACCAGGGTCTTGTTTCTGTGGTTATAACGTGTGTGTTGGTGTGTGTTTGTCCAGGGCCAGTCCCGTCGTATCCAGGTGGAGGTGAGGTCAGTGCAGGATTCGGGCACCATGCCCCTGATAGCAGAGGTACTGCTGGCTGTGTCTGTGGGCTGTGTGGAGATCAGACAGGCCAAGCCCCCCAGGGCCAACGAGCCCATACACATCGAGGGAGATGAGATGGACAGCTACCAGGTTCATACAACACCATTTATATACTATATATATATAAAACATATGAATGTTATACAATATTCTTAAGAGCAATATATTATGTTATAGAACATAAGTTGAATATTATTTTGTTAAATAGCTATCGTGTCTGACCTAACCCTAACCTAAAAGTAAGTAATGCTTGTTTATTGTAAGAAGAGGATGACAGTTTCCTCTTGTCTGATTTGTTGGTGATTTGCATCCAATAGGAGCGCGATTTGGAGCGCCTGCGTCGCCAGTGGCTGACAGCCCTCACTAAGAGACAAGAATACCTAGACCAACACCTGCAGAGTCTGGTCAGCAAAGCAGGTACACACACACACACATACACAGGAAGATTATCCAGAAATTCCACACAGGAACCAATTAAAATAATCTGTAAGGTTTTACATACTCAGATTGCACCATCCTAAAACACAGTTCTCGCACAATTTATATTTCCAACTCTGTTTCTAATGCAGAATAATAATATAAAGACATCACAATTCAGAAGAGACATCTCTCTCAGAGCCTGCAGCAGAAGCACACACACAGAAACACATAGATGGTGATGATGACAGAAAGAGCAAAATGTTTGAAAGTGTGGTTACACTTTTCATACAGTGTATCACATACAGGCAGACACGTTCAATTTTCGATTGCCAGCTGGTACTGTTGTTCATCTCTCGTTGCCCCATCTATGTCCAGTACGATAGCAGCCTGTAACCCATACACAGAGTTATCTAAATTAACATGGGTTACTGGTTAAAAGTAACTATTAGCCAGCCTATTGTTTAACAATCGTTATTAAATTTAATCTGAAATGGTCCAAGCATCATCTGAACTCGGTGCTCTGAAACTGAATTTCAGAGCAGTTCAGATGATGCATGGACCATTTCAGTGGAGGATTTGATTTAGGTGCTGTGGGAATACTGTCTTGATATATTTTCTAACTATGTTGGTATTAGCAATGGTAGGAAGAATAACACAACTATTTTTTAAGTAAAACATTTAATACAGCTCAGTAGAAATACTGTCAAAGAAAAAGTCTGGCATAATTTATTTTTATTAGGGTGAAATATTTGTGTATTATCAATGCGATGTACACATTTACTTAACATCTGTACAAGAATTTGCTATTATTATTATATAATTGTTCCAATAAATAACAACAGAAGAACCGTTAAGAGTACCGTTAAAGAAAAACACAAACTAGACTAGATTGACAATTCTCAGAAAGCATTGGGTCTGATCAGAGCATAGGTGGCACTACGACCACGCCTCAAATTTGTCACTTTCAAAATGATGGCATTTTAACCCTATCAGGCCAACATGTCTGAAGGTTGGTATGCATGAGTTATTGCTCATGTCTGCTTGATGGATTTTTCTCCTCAGTGACAATTTGTGAAAGATTTACTTAAAATCTGCCATTTATCCATTTGCCTTGAAATGTTGTATATGTGTGAGGTACATGTCTCTACCATGTCAATTGTTTGGAATTTTCACCAATTGGAAATTCTAATTGGAATCCACCATTGCTGCTTGCAGCTATATTTAAAATTGTTCCTGAACCATCCAAGCTCGTACTAAATAATTGAACTACTCATGAAAGTGATTCATTAATCCTGAATTACTCAAAAGATTTGACTCGTTGGTGTGTTAAAAGCTTTGTGCCGTCAATAGTGTTAAATTAAGTTCCCTTTGCCTTAGTTATCAGTATTTGTAGCTCAATTGAACAGTGGCTGTATTTTTTTCACTTTCACTCTGAATGTATCTTTCTGCTTACCATTTCCCCCTTTACTGTATTGGTGAGGCTAAAAGTAAGCTACTATCAATTACATGCTACCATTCCACTCTGCCTCACAGAGCACAATCTGATCTGATAAGAAAATATTTGCCTGCTATTTTGTCACAGCCTCATTAGCTAGGTAGCTATCAACACAATCGAGACAATTATCAGACAAACATACACTGCCGGATCGAGTCAGCAAAACCGGTTCTCACACACACTGCTCATTTGAAGGGCCTGATACTACATTTACATTAAATCATTTAGCAGACGCTCTTATCCAGAGTGACTTACAGTAAGTACAGGGACATTCTCCAGAGGCAAGTAGGGTGAAGCGCCTTGCCCCATACTAGATAAACACGTCTAAATATCCCTCTCACCTCCTTCTTCCTCCTGTACTTCCCTCCTCCAGAGAAGACCGAAGATGACATGGAGCGAGAAGCCCAGCTGCTGGAGTGGCGTCTGACCCTGACGGAGGAGAGGAACGCTGTCATGGTGCCCTCTGCTGGTAGTGGCATACCTGGAGCCCCCGCTGAGTGGTGAGATGCACACACACTCACACATTCCGAGACGTACACACACTCACGTGCATGCAAACATTCACACAGACTTTCACGCACATAGGCACACACGGACAGACCAGGAAGACCCACTGACATGCATACCCTGTGCTAACACCGACATGTTCTGGATGTTTCCTCAGGGTTCCTTTGCCAGGGATGGAGACCCACACCCCGGTGCTGTTTCTGGATCTCAGCGGTACTTTCTCTCTGATGCACATCTACATATCCACCTTTTCTTAATTACTTAATTTTTTTCTTTGAGTTGTCATGAAGAACAACTGAAGAGACCACTGAATTCATACCAGTTCCTTTCTGTCTCTCTCTGTTCCGCTCGCTCTTTTGCTATCCCCCTTTTGCCACGTTGATTTTGTCTACTTCGTTTTCTTTTCTCTGACACTCCATCTCTCTTTCTACCCCTTTCTCTCTCCATCTCTTTCTCCTCCCCTCCAGCGGATGACTTCAGCTCCCAAGAGGCACTGGAGGCGCCCGAGGCAGGAGGCTGGGACGCCACGCTGAGCGGCGAGGACGAGGATGACTTCTTTGACCTGCAGATCGTCAAACACTACGACGGAGAGGTAACACTGGTGTGCGAGCGTGCAATTCTTTCTGTGCAGGACTTCCATGGTGCACACAAACAAACTGTTCTACCTATTTGTTTATATCCGTCTCTGTTTTTGTGTGTCCAGGTGAAGGCAGAAGCGTCCTGGGACTCCACGGTTCATGAGTCTCCCCAGCTGAGCAGAGGCGGGGTGTGGCCTGAGCAGCGTGTGTACCTGACGGTACGAGCCGTGGTACAGCTCAGCCACCCTGCTGACATGCAGCTGGTCCTCAGGAAACGCATCTGCGTCAACCTCAACCCTGGACGCCAGGTCAGACTCCCACCTGTACACACACATACTTACAGTCATTGGCCACTTTATGAGGTACGCCTGTTCAATTGCTTGTTAACACAAATTGCTAATCAGCCAATCACATGGCAGCAACTCGTTGAATTTAGGCTTGACATGGTCAAGACAACTTGCTGAAGTTCAAACCGAGCATCAGAATGGGGAAGGGGATATAAGTGACTTGAAAGTGGCATGGTTGTTGGCGCAATATGGGCTGGTCTGAGTATTTCAGAAACTGCTGATCTACTGGGATTTTCTACTGGGATTTTCACGCACAACCATCTCTAGGGGTCACAGAGAAGGGTCCGAAAAGAGAAAATATCCAGTGAGCGGCAGTTGTGTGGAAGAAAACGCCTGGTTGATGTCAGAGGAGAATGGGCAGACTGATATGATATAATAGAAAGGCAACAGTAACTCAAATAACCACTCGTTACAACCAAGGTATGCAGAATACCATCTCTGAATGTACAGCACGTTGAACCTTGAAGCAGATGTGCTCCAGCAGCAGAAGACCACACACTGGGTGCCACTCCTGTCAGCTGAGAACTACAATTCACACAGGCTCACCAAAATTGGACAATATAAGATTGGAATAATGTTGCCTGGTCTGAGGAGTCTCAATTTCAGCTACAACAGTCAGATGGAAGGGTCCGAATTTTGCATAAACAACATGAAAGCATGGTTCCATCCTGCCTTGTACAAACAGTTCAGGCTGGTGGTGGTGGTGGTGTAATGGTGTGGGCGATATTTTCTTGGCACACTTTGGGCCCCTTAATACCAATTGAGCAGCCTACCCGAGTATTGTTTCTGACCATGTCCATCCCTTTACGACCACAATGTACCCATCTTTTGACGGCTACTTCCAGCAGGATAATGCACCATGTCTCAAAGCTCAAATAATCTCGAACTGGTTCTTAAAAATGAGTTCACTATACTCCAATGGCCTCAGTCACCAGATCTTAATCCAATAGAGCACCTTTGAGATGTTGTGGAATGGGAGATTAGCATCATGGATGTGCAGCCGACACATCTGCAGCAACTGCGTGATGCTATCATGTCAATATGGACCCAAATCTCTGAGGAACGTTTCCAATACCGTGTTGAAAGTATGCCACAAAGAATTAAGGCAGTTCTGAAGGCAAAAGGGGGTCCAACCCGGTACTGGTGAGGTGTACCTCATAAAGTGGCCAGTGAGTGTATATAGACACACTCATTTATATGTACACGCACACATATTTATATTCACACTCATACACGTTATATGGACACTCACTTACATACTCACACCAGCGTTAAGCACGTGTTTTTTCAAGCACAGTATTTGGAAGCTAAGCTGATTTGTAGATCACTTGTGTACATTTCATGCAAAACCCAAAGCTCACATGTCACAGTCAGGCAGTTTGCTAGTTAGTTGCTACAATTCAAAATGTGTACTCGCACATGCATGGGTCGCTTTGGCCTTTGAATCGAATTAATTAAAACATTTGAGTCGGAGACCGGTCCGTATCAGTGAATCTTGACAGACACACTCGCTGGCATAATGCATATGTACACACACAAACTTATATATGTACTCACATGCTCACACACATACGCATTTGGATACTCACCCACACATGCACCCCTCCATGCTGAAATGTGAGTTGTGTCTCAGGGCTTTGCTCAGAACTTTCTGAAGAGGATGACCACGCGCAGCACCATCCCTGGCTGTGGGGTCACCTTCGAGGTGGTCTCCAACATCCCTGGGGTAAGGACTACACCTCCCAGCATGCACCTTCATCTCCCTATCTCCATGATGCCAATACTCTCTATCATCCTAAGATGCTAGTATCAGCCTTCCTGTCTCTCCTTCCAGGATGCCCAGGGTTCGGAGGACAGGGAGATGCTGGCTCGTCTCGCCGCCAGCTCAGACAACCCCAAGTCAGCTGACAGCGAGGCAGCCATTGAGAAGTACCTCCGCAGTGTGCTGGCTGTGGAGAACATCTTGACCCTGGACCGGCTTCGACAGGTCAGGGGTCAGAGGTCATACAGCTCAGACCTAATGGTCCTACCGCTCTACAGTATGTATACAGAGGATAGGACTCATTTTGAGGTGTGTGTGTGTGTGTGTACAGGAGGTGGCGGTAAAGGAACACTTGGCAGGCAAAGGGAAGGGGAACAGACGCAGTCTCAGCTCCCCCAGTGTCCACCGGGTAAACCTCCTCTAGCTACCTACCTGTTTGTCTGTCTGAACCCCTGTACGTGTCTCTCTACTAGGGGTGTAACGATATATGTATTTGTATGGAACCGTTTCAGTACAGGACGTTCGGTTCAGTACAGGGCTGTGCACAGGTGAGTTCCCGGAACGGAAGTTGCGTGTGTTTATTTTCCAGCAACTACATGTGCAGCCTGTGCGCGTCATGTCTACCACTAGCGATAACAAAAAACCGCCTTAGTGCAAACGCAGCTTACTTCAGCATTCAAGCAGCCTGTCCCTAGCAATTCAGATTGGGCCAAAGCTATAACAACTGCCATTGGAGTTTTTATAGCAGCGAATCCAAGACCGTATTCAGTTGTTGAAAACGCCAATTTTAAACGCATGCTTAAGGTGTTTGAGCCCCGGTATGAAGTACACACTCATCCGCACTTGAGAATATCTTATTTAACTTATTACCAGGCAGCATTTAGCAATAGTATTCTATATATATTTTTCTTTCATATTTATTTTTTATAATGTAACAATAAATTGTTGGTTTACAAATAATAAACAAGCAAATTTAGGTTTCGCATTTTGTTCCCATATTGTACCAAAAATTAACCAAACCGTGACCTCTAAACTGAGGTACTGTATGTATCGAACTGTGATTTTTGTATATCATTACACCCCTAGTCTCTAAATACCCGTCTGAATCCTTCTACCTGTCTATCTAGCTAGCTGTCTGTCTGAACCTTTTACCTGTATGTTTACCTGCTTGTCTGGCTACTTTCTCTACCTTAGTAGTTGGGGTAACAAGTCTTTAAGCATAATAAAGTTCCATAGAAACCAGAAGAGATATACATCCGTCAAAACCATCTGATTTCTCTCTCTCTCACTCTCACTCTCACTCACACACACACACACACCCCCTTCCCTCCCTTGTCTATCTCCCTCTTTCTCTCCTGTATCCCTCTCTTTCTCCACCCCCTCCCTCTCTCCATCCATCTTTCTTCTATAGCTCTCAGGCAGCAGACAAGACCTGTCTTCAAACTGTATACTGGATGACAACAAGGTACCAGCTCTTTTGTTTACACTGCGGTTTGTAACCCAGTAAATCTCCACTCTGCAGCCACTCAAAAAGAAGACCGTACTGCTTTATTACCCTCTGGGCGGTTTCCAGAATCTCATCTTAAATTGTGTGCGTGTGTACTCTCTACTCAGAGTCGCTGGGAGAGTCAACAGGATATCTTCATGCCCTCCCAGTTCAGCCGAACTTTACCTCGGCCGTCTCCCTCCTCCTCCCCCACCCCCACCCCCTCTCCCGCAACCCCCTCTCAGAACCAGGATCCGGAGCAAGGTAACTCCCCCCTCCCCCCCCCCGCTCTCTTCCCTCTGCTCCTCCTCTCCTCTCTACCCCTTTGAGCTAGCTCTGTCTAACCTGGCTCTGACTGGGTTTGTCCTCTCTTCATAATCACCCTCAAAGCCGTCATGCTCTTTATCAACCTACCCTATCATTCTCTCCCCCTTCAATCATGACAGAAATGCAGGTCTGTCTGTATCACTACTCGGTGTCTAATACAGTACATTAGCTGTCTGTCTCATCTAATGTTTCAGTGGTCATTGCAAGGCATCTTTGTTTCAGTGTAATCAAGGAGAATTAATCATTCTGATTAATGTGTGCTCAGTATGCTTTTTATAATCCAGGCATCATAATTTGTGTGATCACGAAGTGTCAGTCATTTTAATGTCTTTGTCCCTCTGGTCTGGTCAGATTGCGTCTTGGCTTCAGTGTGTCTCTTTTATTTGGCATTTCTTGCTCTCAACTTCCCCTCTCAATCTTTTCCACCACCTTTCCCCCGCGTCCCTCCCTTTGTCCATCCCGTACCCTTCCATCTTCCCTTCCTTTCTTTTTTTGCTCTCATCTTCTCTTCCTGTCCTGTACCACCTCCTATTCCCCCCTCTTTTACTGGTCTTCTTGTGTCCTCTCCTATTTCCGCTTACCTCATCTCGTCATCTTCTCTGCTCCTTCCCTTTCTTCCTTTCCTTTTGCCCTCCATTGCTCCCTTGTCCTTTCCTCCTCCTCCTCTCTCCCTGCTTTTCCTCCACCTCTCCTCTCACCGGTCCCCCTCCTCAGGTCGTTCAGGGCTTGCTGCCTCTTATCTTTCAGTCAGAGCCCTGGTCCCCCAGATGCCTAAGTTGCTCAAGTCTCTGTTCCCTGCCCGGGAGGATAAGAGGGAGCTCCGCCCCTCACCCCACTCTCAGCAGGTAACCATGGAAACAAACCTTGAGCCCCCGACCCCTCCCTCCATACTTCTATGCACTTTTGTGGCAAACACTACAGATGTTTCCATTTCAAAGCTCACCTACGCATTGCCAAAGTGCACAGGCGAACATTAGAAAACATTCAAATACTCGAGATACGGGGACTCTCAGCCAAGGTGCGCCTGAGAGCGCTCCACCAAAAATACAGTGCTAAATGTTTTTCTGAGGGTGCCAAACCACACAAAAACACACCCAGTGGATCTCCCACCTTCTGAGGCGGCGCTCTCCTCCTGTTATATGTTGAATGCTCACATTACCTTCCATCTGGGTGTTTTTGTTGCTATAAATGAATCTTCATGTAGCTATCTGTTGGGTGAGGCGCTGGGGGGGAGCTGAGATGATTGCCACCTGCCAACAGGCTGATTATAGCAGTGAAGACAGAGGGGGGGCTGGGGGCACAGCTGCAGACGCATGAAGGGGAAAGGGAAAGGGAGAGACATGGAGATCAGATGGGAGAGGGGGAGGGAGGGAGAGACACAGAGGAAGATTGTGGGAGGTTGGGGCACAGCTGCAGACCTTACCATCCTGTCCTTGTCTCCTTGTGTTGCAGCACACGCCACGCATCATCATGCAGAGTTCTGGACTGGAAGACAGCCGGATCAGGACGGAACCGGTAAGAACCTCCCTGACCTCTCCCCCAACTTCCTCCACCTCCTGTTTCTCCCTCTCTGCTACACACACACAGACATATGCTGATAACATACTGTACCCTTCAACAGAGTCCTCCTACCTTGATCCCAGAGCTACCCACCCTGAATATTTTGGCTGCTATTTCACTTAACTAAACTGATTTAGCTCGACAACCAGCTAATTACTAAAATAATGTGCACTATGTTGCGATTGGAGCAGAAAAAAGGATCATAGCTCTAGGAGCAGGACTGGACAGCCCTAATTTAGTGGTGCAGTAGATGAAACGTGATTACAATGTTGGTCAGCATGATGCCCTGTCAGTGTCTCTTCTCCCCTGTGTGATTGTTGCCGTTGCCATGGTTCCCCTGTAGGTTGCTATGGTAGGGAGGAACCTGATCCCGGCCCTGACCAATGACAGACAGTGGGATTCCCCCGAAGCCCCTCCTTTTCCTCCTCCTGTTCCATCCATGCATGATCCGCATGACACACCCCTCAGCCCTCTCAGTCAATCCTCCAGCGGCTACTTCTCCACTAGTGTTTCCACGGCGACCTTGTCTGACGCCTCTGCTGTTGTTAGCGACTCGGCCCCCCTTGACCCCTCCCCCGCCAAGCTAGAGGCCGGCGGCCCTGAAACTACATTACCCAGAAACCCCCAGCAGCGAGCTGACCGGAACGGTCTTCTGGCCTCTTCTCAGTACGAAGCCAAAATGGCCGCCACTGGTTCTCCAGCATCCCAGAATCCCTCCAACCACAGCAGAAGTTTAGGACAAAGGCTGGTGAACTCCATTCAGCCTACCCCTGTGGATGAGGGGGTATTTGGAGTAAGAGGAAGAGACAGCCTCGAGCGCCTGGAGATCATCTTGGATGATGAGAACGGAGGTCGGGATTACACACTACCTGATTGGCTAATAGAGGGAGCCTGTGTTACCGTGGGAGAAAATAAGGGCGGTACTGTTCGGTATCTGGGAAATACAGAGTTCGCTCACGGAGTGTGGGTCGGAGTGGAACTGGACTTGCCTTCAGGTGTGTTTGCATGTATGAGAGAGACATGGAAAGAGATGTATTGGGTGTAACCTCTTTGTGTCTGTATCTATAAATGGGAGAACATCCGTGTGTGTGTGGTGCATTTCAGTAACTCTTTCAAAAGGCTTCTGTGCCTTGCACTTTTCTGGCAATATCTTTTCCTCCATGTATCTGTCCCTCCCTCTTATCTTTTCCCCCTCCTCTCCAGGTAAGAACGACGGATCAGTAGGTGGGCATCACTACTTCCACTGTAAACCTGGCTTTGGAGTGCTGGTTCGCCCAGACCGGGTGTTTCGGCGGGAGCGATCCAAACAGAACCCTGAGAACAGGCACATCGGGGAGTTTTATTCCCCGGGGCAGCCGGTTTTGCGGAGGGAGTCCATGGGGGCCGGGAAGAGGAGGGAGAACCGCAAGTCTTGGAGCAACTAAGAAAGACAGGCACACAACCCTATCTTTGGTTGGATACAAATGACAAACCCTACATATCCCTATCTGGTGAAGGAAACTACAATCCCTACACATCCCGTTCTTGTGATGGGAAAACTACCAACCCCTTTAAACCCCTGTCACTCCCTCGTATTCCAGCCCATTAACTATGCAACTCTTCTCTTGCTTTTTTGTACCTACTACTTTTTAAAAGATGCACTAGGATGGTGTCCCTTGCGTGGTGAAAAGGGCACAGTCCCCGAGTGCTGTTGCTGTCTGTATGACATGGTGCAGCAAGGCCAGGGACACTTGACAGATAGAGAACTTCTCTTATCGTAGAGGTTCAGTTGAACCCAATTAAACAGGACATAAATGTCGTTTCTTGTGACTATTCCTACATTCCTCTGACCCCTCCTCCTGTTTAAACTACCCCTCACTTTTAACTAGGACTATCATTACTATTGATATTATTATGGGTCCTTTTTGTGGACTGACTTTCCCCCCATGATGTGGAGTCATTCATCTGAAGTGATGTATGGATTCTTCCAGAATGTGCCTTCATGGATGAGTTTCTATTTCTGTGTTTTTTTGTCTTTGCGTGCTTTTTAAAATCATGTCCATCCTGCCACTCTTGGTTACAATGAGAATGCCTTACGTAAGTGTGAGGTGATCTCAGGGACTGCTAAAAGGATGTTTGTCTGTGCAGTGGGAGATAACTAGTTTTGTCAACAACAAAATATATATTATTTTTTTTTACTGATTTGAAGGTCAAGCTTGTTTAAGGGTAGGACCACAGATTCAGGTTAGAGATAATCTTGTAGGAGAGTTAAACTGTAGTATTGTACTGTTGAGGATTAGACAAGTCGTTGTAGTCTGGGTGAGAGACTGTATTGTTTTTATTGTTGAACATTAGAGATACTGTTGTGGGAGAGAGTGTAATGTTGTGGAGAGTAAAAATATTGCACTGGAGAGAAAGTCATGTTAGCATGGGTGGCTAGGCTACCTATCCCATCAGCCAGACTAGTTGAGAGAGAGGCTAAGGAAGTAGTGTGATCTGTCAGGGTGGCTAAGCAACCTATCCTGCACAGAGGGAAGTAGCATGATCTTTATTCATGGGTGGCTTTGTCACCCGTCCTAGTAGTCAGGCTAGCACCTAGGAAAATAGCCTGACCAAGTAAGCCAAGCTGTGGTACGACAGCGTGTTGGATTGTTGGTCTAGTATATGTGAAGCAGGTGAAGAGGAAGTGAGGTGAAGGTTAAAGAGACTAGTGTGTTGTCTGTCATTGACGTGTGTGTGTGTGTGTCATATATAAAAAGGTGCATGTAGCTGCGGGGGTAGGGGGTCCTCTTCTATGCATATCAGTTCCTTGTTTATTGCATATTCTCAACCTAGTTCTAAGAGGATATGGGTTGAATATTGACCGTGTAAGTACAATGTTCCTCTTTATCTCATGCACATTCCAGGTCAGGCAAAGAGTGGGTGCAGAGTTGTTTTCACCAGAGTATCTCTGAATACATATAAATACTCCCTAATCTGGTATACATTCCTGTTGTAACTGTTTAACAGTCAAGATGTAGTCGCAGTTTTAAAAATGGGCTCCTGTCAGTGGGTGTCATACACTAAGCCAGCGGCCCCAGTTGTGACGGACTGCATTTTATGTGGTAACAATGTTTGCTCTAGATGGAGGGAAACGAGTGGTATCATAACATAGAAAGAGATGGAAGAGATTATAGGGGGGGACTTTAAAGTCTATGATTTAAGTGTTTGATCATGATCTACTAAGGCCTAGATTTACTGTACTGTTTAATGCTTTTACTATACATATAGCTGTCCTACTTATTCTAAATTGAGGAAAACATTTAGATAGCATTTAACTCAAGAATGACATTTAAATTGCACACAATATTCTATAAAGGCATAACTGCTACAGTCATGTATGTAAATGACAAAACAAAGGATGAGATGATGACTGTTTGTATAGTTAGAATATGTCAGGCATCAGTTATAAGGAGCGTTCTTTTCAATTTAAAGCAGGGCACTTCAAACCTGTTCCTGGAGAGCTAGCTTCCTGTAGGTTTACACTGATTATGACAAATGGCTGGTTGATGGGCTTAAACAGGTTAAGTTACAACTGATGTTGGAACAGAATTCTACAGAAGGGTAGCTCTCTACAGAAACATGTTGTTGGTAGAAGGGGAGGAGGAAGGAGATGAGTAAGATCATTGTCAGGTCGGTGAGTTTGAGGTTAGGCGGGTCCTCTGAATCACAAAGGCAGTAGCATAAAGAAGTGTGTGTGTGTGCGTGCGTGAGACAGGGAGAATTTGTGTTTATAGTTTCCAGGCGTCTTTGCACAGAGACTGAAAAGTGTTTGAGATCACTTCAGGCTTACAGCGTTATCTTAATTTCTGTGCCTCTTAAACTAACTCATCATCGCTCCTCATATTCTCCATCCGTAATTCTAACCATGCGCACAAGAACCTCGAATAAGAACAAAACAATGCTTCACTGTTTTGGCTTTATTGATTTAAATTGTCTGCGTGGAGAGTATGTGTTTGGATCGTCATTGATTATGGAAGTCGAACCTCTGTCTCTATGGTGCTTATATGGTAGACCGTCAGAGTTGTCTGTCTGCCTTACAGCCCTGGTCCCCCACACCTAACCCACTGCCAGATTACCATGCTACTTTATTGCTCCCTCTCTCTCTAGCTCTTACTTACTCACTCTTTTTAGTCCCAAGCACCTCTGTTCAGTTACACATAGCTACTTTACATTGTGAAACAGACAGTGGTCTTTTGTGTCACCTGTGTCATGTACTGGAGACGGACAGCTTTTTATAGTAACACTCTAGTCATATAAAATCATGTGTACATGTTGACCTCAATACTGTGTAACACCAGAGTGACGTCATGGCTACTCCTTCCTGTGTCCTTTCATTTTTTGTGTAATATCATGTACTATATAATGTGCCGTATGGGTGTGACCGTATTATTGCTCAGAACCACACCAGTGTGTCATTGTGAAGGACTGCCAGTAGCTTCTCTAAATACAGATGGCAAAGACACTGAACATCTGAATTATGGGTCCTCCCCATGGTTTTGTTTTTAAAAAACATCTTCATGCAAGTGTTTGTGTGTTTATGAGTGGTCCAAATATCTCTTCAAAGCCCAGGGACACATGCTGATACTCAACAACAACATATCTGAAGTGAACACGGTCTGGTTTTGTTACTTTTTAATATGCTGCACCTGCATCTACAGGATGGCAACACTGAGAGCAATATTACACCTGCCTTTTATGTGACCTTCCATCTGCATAGCTCGTGCACACACAGACACCTATACCTGTCTTTGTCTCCAATACATGGTGCTCCCTTGACCCTAGTTTTGTTGTTGCAAGAAATGCATATATACACACACACACAGTCTGAAACTAAGAGTGATGCTAAGGGAGGGGATAGAAAGATAGGACCAGAATCAATTATATTGTTAACCAGTATTTTCCACAAATATGTTTCCCTACCACTACCTTAGTCCTTTCCCTCTCTTTCTCTCCCCCCCCCCCCCTCTCTGTCTCTCTCTCAGGATTGAGGCTAGTGCTGCTTTGTGCCTCGTCCTATAATTGATCAGTATGAGTAGAATAATTATCTTGTATCATTATGATTAATAATTAGCAATCATTTCTGAAAGAGTGACTTGTTTTGTATGTATTGTGTGTGGTATGTATATATGCGCATATTAAGACTTTAAATCTGAGCACAAGTTAGGGATTTGATTAATTTAATTGTGTAATTTTATGCTGAAATCCAAAGAATAATCATGTAATATAATGCATTTATATATTTTTTTTATCATCTCTGGACAATAATGGCCCTGTAAAGATATGATAAATAAAAGTGAACTGATTTACTTAAATCAATATGTTTGTCCTTTGAATTAATTAATTATACATACATGTACATGCCTTCAACTGAAATAATTCTGCAAATTGACAAATATTTCGATAATGTATGATACTTGAGTAGATCATCTGTAATTAAGTGTATTTTAATATTATATTGCTGATGTTACTGACAAGTGTGAATAAATATTAAACGGTAGGTGCTTTGTCAAGATGTATAGAACAAAAGACACTTGGTTCATAGATCAACCTTTATATGTGATTTGTTTATATTCATTCGTCAACAGTTACACTACTACAATAAACAAATGTGTTTTTTTTTTAAAGAAAGCTTTTCAAACAAATGAAAAACTAACAAAGGCAACGTTTTTCTATGTATCATTACAGAACAGTCTACTGTCCAAACAAGGCACTATGTCTGAAATAACAGGACTCTCATTTTTTACTACCTCAAATCGATACAACAGTGATAATTTTTTATTTAGATTATTCCACTTTATAGAGTATTTGTCTTCAGTTTATATGCCATGTATTCACATACGTAACAAGAACAGTTCGGTTATATAGAAGGCAGTGCCTTCCTCCATCCTGCTGGCCCCACCCCATGGGAGCACAAAGCCCCCTTACAAACATAACTTCATTATTTAGTTGTTGCTCCTTGAGTCTTCAGTAAAATACACAAGTTGTGAAAGTTCCTGATCAACTTATAGATACAGGCCTTTTTTTTACTGACAGTTCAAATACTTTGTGTACTCATGGTTATCTAGCCAATGCACGATAAAACCAATGGAGCAATCCAAAAGCGTTCTGAGTTTTATAAAAAGCAAATAAACTACTCGAAGTGTTTTTTGACACAGAAGTATAGAAGGAGGCTTTGTCTTCCTGACACAGGACCACAAATGAAAGGCTGGTTGTGCATAATGGCTCACAAGGAAAAAATGGATTCCATGTAAATACATGATTTAAAATCATAAGAAATCTACAGAGAACATAGACATTTCATTAATAATATGATTCTGTTCTGGTACATTTCTGCTTGGCAGAGTTTTTACAAAAAAAAGAACAATTCTGGTACATACTTTTGAGAATATGTAATATTTTCTATTTTGTAACATACCTATTTGATATTAAACTAAATATTTGTATTAGTTCCCTGCCTCAGGAGTTTCACAAACCACAGAGGTATCAGAGTCCCTATTGGTCAGCTTGGCTGTCAACCAATATAAAAGGTATTAAAGGTGCATTTCACCACACAATAAAATGTCAAAGATATGTTCTGCACCAACTTTTATTTTCAAACCGCTACTTGTAGGGGTTGAGTTACACCTTTACAGGTTCAGGAAAACAGGTATAATTTTTCAGGTATTCATATCTTATTTGACCTAAAAAGCAGCAGGCTGGGAGTTAGTAAAGGGGAAAGTCGGCATGGGGGGGGGGGGGTGGAGGGGGTCAAGGGTTGCAAAAGTAACTGATGACCTCTGACCCCTAATTTATGAACTCCTGTCAGCCAATCAGATCACCCTCCTCTCCCCCCCTCCCTTACCGCCAGGCGAGTAGCCTGGTCTGTCCTTCACTCAGAACAACCAATTGTGTGCTAGAAGGGTAGAGGACTGAAGCAGCGTATAGCTAAACCATGCCCTAAAAGTGACATCTGAAAAGTAATACAAGAAAACACCTCCCATAGAAGCTTGTGTTAAAAACATGGCACACACAAGGCAAATAGGAAAAAGGATTCAAGAAGAAAAACAACTGGATGCACTCTGGTGACATAAACTACCACCATTATGAGCACTAAGAAGAGCCAAACTGGTGTTACCTGGAGATCATTTA
Source organism: Hypomesus nipponensis (assembly GCF_054491055.1). Classification (NCBI taxonomy): domain Eukaryota; kingdom Metazoa; phylum Chordata; class Actinopteri; order Osmeriformes; family Osmeridae; genus Hypomesus; species Hypomesus nipponensis. Next base: position 14,455,604 of record NC_140372.1, on the reverse strand, counting down.
AAAACCTGAACTAGCGAAGAGGAAGTTTCTGCTACATGTTAAAACCACTCTTTAGTAAATAAAGTTAAAAAAGCTTAAATCCAATGCTATGGGTGACCCCTACATATGATTCAGTCCATATATCCACACATACATTTATAAGGCCCCCTGATTCTCCATCTCTCTCACCCTTTCTCTCTCTAAAAATGATCATTTGCTACCATCTTCTTAACCATAACACAAGGTTAAGCATCTCTTTAGTAATACTGGTTCATTAATTCATGGATGTTAATCCAGGTCTGGGGCTGATGATACTCTGGAATACACTGACCAGATTTACAGCAGACAGAATTGATTAGCATTGGATTATTATAAACTCTCCATACCCATGACTCTGTCTCCCTCTTTCTCCATCTCAACCTCATTGGAGGGAGAGAACAATAACATGTAGCTTGTGGCAGTACAAAAACACAGTCTATACAGTGACACGACAGAGAAAGAGACTGAGAATATATTAACGGGACAGGGAGTGTTGAATGGTGTGCTACATATGCACACTATAGGCTCTGACTCACTGTCTACTCTTCAACTATACACTCACATAGTATATTTTGACCTCAACTGATACACAACTTCCACACCTCGGGATGGGAGGTATGAGTTTGAGGGGGAGGTAGAGATGAGGTAGGGGGGAGGTATGGGGTATTTGGAGAGGGTTGTGTGATAGAGGGGGAGGCAGACAGGTATTTCTACGTTTGACAGTTTGTAAACCTGTGCATACTTTTGGTCTTTGTTAATGACAACATTCCAAGAAGACACTCTCTTCCTAAATGTCAACCACTAGGACTTGCTCTTTTCTCTCTCTCTCTCTCTCTCTCTCTCTCTCTCTCTCTCTCTCTCTCTCTCTCTCTCTCTCTGTCTCTCTCTCTCTCTCTCTCTCTCTCTCTCTCTCTCTCTCTCTCTCTCTCTCTCTCTCTCTCTCTCTCTCAAACACACACACTATCCATCTCCCACTCCACCATCCAATCTTCAGTCCTCATCCAGCATCTCAGTCTTTATGTCACTTCCAGTCCCCCCAGCCACACTCCCCGCTTGTGTGGCGAGGGCCAGGATACTGTGATTGACAGCTGCCATTTCCACTGCCAGGGTGATGGGGTCCTGCTGCTCGCTGTGATTGGTCGACTCGTCCTGTAGGGATGGGGAGGGGGGAGACCAGGAGACGCCAGTCAGTCTGGTACCCTCTGCCTGTTGCCCCACCCCTGGCAGAGAGGCACGACCAACCAGAGAACTGCCCCTGAATGCGGCCATGGCCCCCTTGGCCGGGCTGGGCCAGGCAGCCAGCCAGCTGGGTAGGAGGGTCGGCACCTACAGCAAGAGGAGGGAGGGGGTTAAATCACTTAAAGGCAGAATTCTGAGAGTTTCTTAGGAAGAGAGGAGAGGTACCAGTGTAGTAGAGAAGACAGAAGAAGTACCTGTGTAGGAGACGAAAGGTCTAGTCTACTCAGACCATAGGGTCGGGTCACTACTCTCTTCTCAAACAGGGAGGACACCTCACAGGCCTGCCAAAACAGCATGTCCAACTATCACTAAACATCCACTGATTTAAACAATTGACCGAATATCCACGTTACAAATATCATTAATCCACAAAATCATTCACATTCACCACTGTAACGATGGTGTAGTCCTAGGAAACAATTTAATCTAAGACTGTACTACATTTTCTTTAGGGAGGGGTGTTTACCTGGTCTGGAAAATCGTTGCTGTCAATGTCATCACTGTTGGAGTGGCCTCCTGGACTCTGAACATCGATGCCATGGCTTTCCAGGATTGCTGCTTCTTCCAACAACACAAATTTGGCCATAACATATCTACCAAACTGGGCTACAAATGATGTTTCTATATCATTTTAATCAATTCATTGTTGTCTGCTACCTGAAAGTCAGGTGGGTGTTGATTACATTTTTGGGAAGAGCATTCACTTAATTGAGTGAAATGAACAATGAAGTGTAGTTCTGCAATTAAAATTGTATGTCAAATCATGTTCTGAATTGGCCTACATATAGTCGACAGGCACACCTATCTAAACCTATGCATTTACAGTATTAACATTTTCCCATGTGTCCAAACGTTTGACTGGTACTGTACACACACAAACACATACACACAGATACACAAAAAAATACACACACACACACACACACACAGATATACACACACATACACAGATACACATACAGATACACGTATAGATACACTTGCGCACACACACACAAGCAAAACACAGGTTGGCAAAGTATCACGTTGTTCACATCACGTTCAGTACCAGTCAAAGGTTTGGACACATTTTCCCATTCCATGTGTCCAAACTTTTAATTGTTATTGTATATGGTCAATGCAGTACATTGTATGTGATATTTGGCCATAACATGATTGATTTCAACATGTTACAAGTATCACATACACACACAGTAGGAGGTTAAGAACATTACCTATGTTGGCTCTTCTCTTGATCTCCTTCCTGCGGTTAGCGAACCAGTTGTATACCTTCAGAGAGGTTACCCTCTCAAGATCAGATAGCTTCTTCCCTGAAGAGAGACACTTTAATAAAGATAACCACACTTTTCCATCTGACTCTCTTTACTGCCCTCCATCTATCCCTTGCTCCTCCCTCCCCACCCCTTTTTCACTTTCTGTTTCTCTCTCACCTGGTTTCTGGATGACAGCGTTGCAGGCATTGGATATCTCCTCTCTCTTGGCCTCATCAGGGTACTGGTTTTCATTGAAGTAGCTGCAGTCATGCACAGTTACATATGTAACACACACACAACTTCTCTATCCTTCCACCATCCCATCCTCACCTCCATCCCCCATCATTTCCTACTCCTCGCCCATATTTTTTATCTTTCCTCCTCCTCTCCCCTCCCTCCCTTTTTCACTAGTCTAGGTCTCTTCCATCAAGTCTCCTCCTCCATATGCCTTTATCTCTCGCCTCCTCACCTCTCCATAACAGCCAGGCATTCCTTCCGCCAGGTGAAGCGACTTCCTCGTCGTAGACGGAAGCTTCCTGGGGTGGAGCTTATGGGGGGCGGGGTCTGATGCCACTCCACCACGTCCTCCAGGGCCAATGGCGTTGGCCGCATGGTTAGAGTGGCACCTTAGGACAATAAACATCACACACACACACACAAACACACACACACACACACGACCATGAAACCTCTCATTTCAACTATGTTTTATCATTTCCAACAGATCCAGCACATTAGTTTGCGTGTAAGTAGTGTTCGTAACCTGTTCATTAACCAATCACTGCCTATGCATGAAACACATGCACACACACACACACACACACACAAGCACAAACACACATAACCATCAGTGGCTGAGTGTTTGTTGATAATCCTATATACCTATCTACCGTCAAAATTATTTATAGGGCCTGAGTACTCCAGGTGCTGTGACATACACAGTCCACCAGGGGGAGTTAGAGCTCCCCTCCACTGAGACAGAGGAGAAGCACACTGGTATGATTTCAACAACTTTTCTTTATTATAAAAAAAAAAAAAAAAAATCTTTTGGTTATATACAGTCAGACATCATACGGGTCTTAATGCAGAACAGTCGTAATAAATGAATTTATAGTCATATTTATATAATAATATAATGCTTTGTCAAGTGCTCTACGTTGAACTACATTTTGGTAGCATTACAATAGCAGAACTACTATTGGCTACTGCAAACACAGATCACAAATCAGCAATCGTGGCCGTGATGGTAGCTTATTGGCTGCTCTGTACTGAAAGGGGAGTTGGGGGGGGGGGGGGGGGAGCAAGGAATGCTTTCAGATATATACACACATTTCTAATAAGCTTGATAGAGTAGAAACACATAGGGAACACACAGCACGGACCAGAACAATGGCTAGACTTGGGGTGTAACAGGTTATGGCAGCAATAAAGATTTAGATGTAACACTGCAGGTAGGAGTGGAAGAGAAGGAGTTCAGCCCTGGTTATTTCCTGAAAGTCTAAGGGAACTCGACTGCATGGTATTCTCAACCTCCTGGGACAGGAAATTACCTGAATATGGTGAGGTAGGGAAAGCTATGTTGGTAGATACGTAACAGTCCTAAAGGGAAGTTCACATGGGAAGTTAACGATCAGAAAGTTGAGACTGAGACCTGACAGGACTTCCCTTCACAACCACACAAAAGCATCACATCATCCCTTAACGACTGAATTCTACGAGTTCAGTTGTTTCCAAACGTTTCAGAAACGTTTAGCGCGCCTGAACGCCACCCAGCTAAGCTAGTAGTGGATGGAGCGTGTGGAGCAGCTGAAGAGAGATTGTACCGGGGGGAGGCTGGGGGGACTGGAGGGCTGTGTCAGGGGAGGGTCTTGGGGGGCGAGGGGTGCTCGGGGCTGGGGGAGGTGGTGGTGGTGGGCGGGGTGGGGGGCTGTATTACCAGGCGTGGTCTTCTCCATCTGGTACCAGCGGTAGAAGGCCCGCTTCTTCTGCTCACTGAGGTCTGAGCCTTGTTGGAGGAGCCAATGGGAGATTCGACTCTGACTGATACCTGGAGAGAGAAGAGGGAGGGAGGGAGGGAGGGAGGGAGGGAGGGAGGGAGGGAGGGAGGGAGGGAGGGAGGGAGGGAGGGAGGGAGGGAGGGAGGGAGGGAGGGAGGGAGGGAGGGAGGGAGGGAGGGAGGGAGGGAGGGAGGGAGGGAGGGAGGGAGGGAGGGAGGGAGGGAGGGAGGGAGGGAGGGAGGGAGGGAGGGAGGGAGGGGTAAGTCAAGACTACTGAAACAATGATATCAGTGTGTTTGGTTGTGAAAGCAGGCAGCCTGCAGTGCTGCTTGATGGCCAGCAGGGAGGAACTAACCTGTGACCTGTGCAACTACTGCCTGAGAAATACGCCTGTTCCCAAGGAAGGTCTTGATCTCCTCCTTGATGATGGCACTGTCACGTCTGCAGGGAGACAGATAGAGAGTAGGGGGATGGAGTGAGGTATGTATATGAGTAAAGAGGGAGAGCAGGGAGACAGGTGATAAAGGAAAGGTTGGTGGAAAATTGTGTGAAAAGATGTAGAAAGGACAAAGGAGAGAGGGGGAGTGGGGAAAGGGGAGAGCGAGATAGTGATGGACAATGAGAGAGATCACATATATGGGTGACAGAATTACATTTTCTTCATGATCAATAAAGGGAATTGATTTGACTGTTGGGCATTTTCTGGTCTTGAATAGACGATAAACGAACACACACAATCTTTCACATATAGCGTAGTCTAATTTACATTTATATTGATTCTTGAAAAATGTCTCTAATCTAACTGCCTACCCCGTCCACCCATAAGCTACACACACCACTGACCAATAAAAGACTGAGACAACCAACCAACTGAAATTGTGTGTACGATACATCCACAAGCTTCTCCTTTTCACCCCCTCCTTTGTTTTACCTCTTCCTCTCCCCTTCCCTCTCTTTCCTTCTCACCTCATCAGCTCCTCCACCTTGTCCTCTATGTCCACATCATCCTCGCTGGGCTCGTACACAAAGCCCCTCCCCCCGACAGTACCGCTAACCGTGCTCACGCTCACAGGAAACCGCGGCGGAGACCCCTTCCCATTCGTCATGACGACCAGCCCCTCACTGCTGACACGCCCGTTCTGGGCCGCCACACCCGCTATGGCAATGGGGGCCGGGGCCTGCGGGGAGGGCGGGGAGCCGTCATAGTTGTTGCTAGGCGACGCCGAGAGCCCGTTCCCCCGGTACACAGCGGTCTGGGTGGCAGTGGAGATGGTAGAGGAGGAAGCTGTCACGTTATTGGCGGAGGAGGAAGTGGTGTTTGGGTTGATATTGGCTGAGAGGCCCAGGTGGGGGGGCCTGTGGGGGAACTTGTGTCCGTGCTGTTGGTCGAGACGCTCCAGGGTGTTGAGGGCATGGAGGATCTCAGGCTTTGTCATTCCTGTCCTCCTGAGACGCTGCAGTAAGTCGATCTGCTCGATGGTGAACCTGGGCTCATCAGAGTACTGGGACATCCTGGCACGGTGAAAGGGGGAGGACAATACAAGGGATGTAACTCTTAATCAACTTTGGAGATATTCTCCAGAAAGAGACAACACCGAACAATCTATCACAGTGATTATAATGAGTATTAAGGGTGCTCTGATCGATCAGTCGCCGATCATTATCGGCTGATAATTCATTTTAAATACTCATATCGGTACTCACTACAAAGGCCGATCAAAAGATACTTTTTTTTTTATGCTGTGCACTTTATTGCCCATGGTCCTTTATCTCCTACCTAAATGCAGAGAAAATTGTGCATAATGCTACATGATAAATAGAAGGCTTCACATCGACCCCTTAATCAGGATTAGAAAGGGGTTTAATTGCCATGAAAGTTTGCACAGACAAGGAATTTACTTTGGCAGGAAGGTGCATTCATTCAACATATAGGGATCATAAATCTTGAATAGTGATGTACAAGTCTAACTATACTAACGGTACAAGGTTTAACTAATAGTAAGGGGCTGTAAGAATTTAGGATAAAAAACGTTATTTAAAATATTGGTACTTGGCCTATACTGCTTCTACCGATCGGGGATCCTCCGCAAAAATCCTGATCGGAGCACCCCTACCGAGTCTGGTATATAAGAAGCTAGACCAGACGTACGCACGCTCACACCCAATATATCTGCTGATTAGGGATGCAATAACAAATCGATTACATCGACTAAAATCAATTATTAAAAGCGTTGGCAACGAATTTCATTGTCGATTCTTTGTGTCGCGCGACTATTATGCCACTCAATAAGTCGCGGAGATGGTTGAGTATTATACAAAAAAGTTTAGTTGAGTGCGGAGCGGAGGTAGAGAAAAGGCCATCGGAGAGACGTTGGTAAGTTGTTCTGAAAGACATGGCGGAGGCAGAGAAATAAGTAGCAACGACCCAAGTCATCCAAGGTGTGGGAGCATTTCACACTAAATACATCGAAAAAGTGTGTGACCGATGTGAAGTTAGTTTCTTATTCGACATTAATGTCACATTCGGAAGACGCTACTTTGCAGCATCGCGTTAGGGACCAGGTGAAAACTACCCATACCATTTTGAAAAATGTAGACTTTTATAATATTTTTGGGGAATATAAAACCTCAAACAGACACCAGAGTATCTTAACAATGTCTGGTATTCTTCCACAGCCTTTACTTTTTCAATGAAGTTTCAAATAAAATGATAGAAAATCACTAATCTTTGAAAATAGCTTAATACTCGCAAATCTATTTTTTTTTTCAAAATGGTGTCAACAAATCTTCACCAGATTATTCTCATAAAGTCTGGCCTACTTCCACAACGTTTCAATTTTCAATACAGCTTTAATCAAAACTCAAATAAATTGCTCATCTTGGAAAATAGCATTAAATCCACACTAATATTAATAACTTTTTCAAAATTGTGTGCCTGTTTGTGCACATTCTGAAGATTTTTTGCACTGTGAATTTGCACTGTCAGTTTAGTTTTTGAATAAAGGGTTGGAAATGAATGCTTTTTTGTTTTTTTATCTGATTCATCGATTAATCAAAAAAAGAATCGACAGATTAATCGATTATTAAAATAATTGTTAGTTGCAGCCCTACTGCTGCAGACCAGATATGAAATGGATTGGCAGTCTGAAGAGCTTTTTTAGACAGAGGAAAAGAAGTAGGGTAGGAGGGGGAGGGGTGAAACATGAGAAAGGAAGAAGGAGATGGTAGGACAGATAGAAAGAGGCGTAGGGAGAGATTTAGCTCTAATGCAAAGGAGATAAGCAGGTATGTGTGGACACATACAAGACAGAGAGAAAGAGACAGAGAGAGAGAAAAAGAAAAAAAGTAGATGAAAGAGGGGGAGAGTCAAGAAAGATTGAAGGGAGAGAGAGTGGACAGTGCAGATGGGAAAAGATTGAGAGGATAGAGGGAGGAGAGAAAGAAAGATGAAAGGAGAGAGAGAGGGCGTGAGGGGGTTTAAGAGGGAGAGCAACTCGGGAAAAACGCCAAGAGAAATTTCCATCCAGTCTGGCCAGCTCCCATATTTCTGCTTTGAAGAGGCTAGGGATGAGTCATACAGTACAGACTAGTCTATCAGTAACCCTTTCAGTAGGACATACTGTATATAACCGAACCAAACTTATCTAGGCAAAAAAAAAATCTAGGCTACAGGCTTATTAAAGCTTATGAAAGAAAGATAGAGAGAGCTCAACATACTAGACAGTCTCAATGAATACAGTGACAGCTTGTGATCATCACCTCACACACATTCTTCATTAGGGTGTCCTTACATGGTCACATGGCTTCAAACATAACTCCCTGAAATAATTGCTCTCTATCACTGTGTCACCGTTTGTCTGTCTACTTGTACTCCTATTCACCACTCCTCTACCAGACAGTTACATCCAGTTACTACATCAGCAGAGTTCTATGTAGGATCAGGTAGCTGTAGGGTGCAGGTTTATTCACATCCTCTTCCCTACCCTTCCTGTCACAATGGCACAATCACCTTCCTTCTTTCTCTGCAGCAGATACCAGGGCTGAAAGAGAGGGTAAATGCAGCTGACCACACCAGACCAGAACCCGGTAAATGTTTCAAGTGGATCTCTCAAAAGAGGCAGGGTGACCAAGCAAGCTAGCTCTGCCACTGTCCTACAGGATAGAAGGCGAGAGAAGAGGAGAGAGATAGAGTTTACAGAGAGCTTCAGAGATGAAGTGCATTATGATTAGCAATAGTTACACATCAATACGGTAAAGTCATTAACATGCTTTCTTTCACGTTTAGAGGAACACACGTTTCCCTCAACAACAAAAAACAGCATGTAACCAGGCCCAAGATAAACTGGAAAGCAATCTAACCAAGATAGATCATTGCCACTGGCTTGTAGACTTGTAGAAAACTTAAACTACATAATCAACCACTACAAGCATGGGTAGCCAAAGTCACCATGTACACTTGCGCTATAAATAGCTGAGACTTTGACACTATTATTTGAAGCTGACAAGGAAACTTTTCAACTCTCATCTTCGGACGGGGGAATGCAGCTAGCCAAGCATCCTGACTGGGAGGTTCTCAAAGGTGAAACTTCATCCGTGTGGATGACGTCACTATCACAACAACCACAACAGTTAAAACGGTGATGTGAACGTCAGGGAGTTGTCTTCAAAGTGTAGCCGGTGCAAGTTAGCTCATTGTGGCTCTAATAAATAAAGTCACTTGGCAACACACTAGCAGCACAGCACATATACTGGCTTGCGAGAAAGCTAAGTTACTAGCTAGCTAAACACAGATTCTTAGACTAACGTTTTTACCACGTTTTACAAATATTACAGCGTGTTGACTGTTATTGTTGTTGGGGAAGATGGCACGGTCGCTATCTTAGTTTGGTTGAGTGCCAAGTGGCTAACAAGCCCCCAGACATGTGTCTAGGGGAGGCCAGCAGCGGACAGCAGCGGCTAGGAAGACAACCAAGCTCAGAACGCAGCTAACTACAGCTGCAGAACTAGCTTGCTGGCAATGGGATCAGTGCCAAAGAGTGCGGGCGAGCCTGCAGAAAAGCTAGCTAGCTAGCCTTGCAAGTCCTCCTTACCTTGCTTGTTGAATCGACAGCCGCCGTCCACCACGAATGGATGGATTTGGTTAGCTTTATCTCCGACGCGGAACATGCAAAAGCAGGTCTCCACAATGTCAGAGTTTCTCCTGTCCTCTCTTAATTTGATTTCATTTCTTGGCGAGACTGATTTGCCTTTGTCTGACTGACAGTGGCCATATTGACATGAAACACGGCGAGGTTTCATGGGATTCGTAGTTGAGAAGTTCGCCGCTCTATGAACGTGGCAAAACATTTGCGCCGAGGAATGCAGCCTTGTCTGACTGAGGCCCAGAACGCCGCCTTGTGGCTTTAGACCGTAGGGCTCCTGGCTGCAATGATAATGCAGACACTCGCAAGTAAACCACCTAATGTGCCAATGTTTAATGTTCTTTAAATCAATTAAGTTAATTTCGTCTTGTCATCGTGTCTGGTGGGCGATAAGGTACAGTGCTCTACAGTATTGGAGTCTAGACGACCCTTGGTCAGAGAGGGTTGCTATAGCAACAAATAGGCCACACAGTAGAAGATGTACCATTAATTTATCATAGTTTATGCTCTAAGTTAAGTTATTTATTTAAAAAAATAACGACATTTTCAATGCAGCAGTAGGTGAATCCTTTCGGGTCTACAAGCTTCACGGTTTATTACAGTGAGCAATTGTCATAGAAACCTACGAAATCCTCTCCCTTCACACGCACAGTGTGCATACATTCGCCACTGTTCCATGTGTTAACAATTGACGAAACACGGTCACCACAAGAAAATCTTCAGCAGTAAGTTGTTAAATGTGCTTCTGAAGATTATGTTTCCATATCAAAATGCTCAATTTACTTCTGAACTTGAAACCCCTCAGTAGGCTACTGCAAATGAATATTTAAATGTGAAAATATTTGGATTACAGAATCCCTGTCTATTGCTCATGCTTGGATGAGTGTGTGCCTTAAACTTGTGTTCTGATGTTAATGCCTACCTCTGCAACAGACAAGGGAGCCCACAGACAATTTTGTCTAATTTCTTGTTTAGACAGATGAAGAGATACTTTATTGGAAACACATACACACATACACTTGATCATATACTGCATTCTCATTAAAATAATTGCCTCAGTGCATTTGCCCCCCCCCCCCCCCACCCCCCCGCCCATTCCTGTTAAAAAGGAACCACACTGTGAATGCAAATATATTCCTTTATTTTCTGAGAAGACTCAGACCGTTGTAAAATCACTTTACAAGATTGCTCTCATTCAGGTAATCTCAGCACAGTACAAGTTGATCTCTTGCATCATGTTGTTAAGTAGGACAGCCTCAGGACGTCAGGAGCAATGGGAACAGAGATGGGAAGACTGGAATATAAGGGCTCCGTTCACTTATCATTCACTTCTCCTGCCTCTGCTCTCAGTGGTATCTCCTGATTTCACATACAAATCAACACAGCTACACATTCTAACATCCTCTCTAGGCCCAGGAGAGATGGAATGAGGCAAGGGGTGGGAGATGGGAGGAGAGGAGAGGGAATAAAATAGAGAAAAATAGTTTTATGCTCTCCAATCCATTATTCAGGACTGTGGTGACTCCTCCTGCCCCCCCCCCCCCCACACACACACACACACACTCACGTCTTCCCCCTCTTCTACCAGGGCCTTAACAACACACTCACACACATATAAAAATACACTTGTGCACACAGCCTCAGCACACCTGGCTAATTTGAAGCATAAAATTAGCAATTCATAACAACAGGTATAGACAGTTCCACCTTCAAACAAGCCCATCTCTTGAATAGTGATTCTTAAGAGGATCACATCTGAGACAAAAGTGACTTGAATATAAATGTATTCAGCTTCTATTGCTACCCGTGACTGAATGCCAACCTCATGGATCTTTGTTTATATGTTAGAATTTTTTTTTTGTGTTTTCTCTGTAAACGTGTGTGTGTGAGTGTTGTGTGAGCAGATTTGTGCGCGGGTGTGTGCAATCTCAGGTTTAACATCTCCATTTGCACTTATGTATTACCCTCCAGAAAGGAGTCCATTCAAATTCAAATGAACTCAGGTCTCTTTACTCTTTACAAACAAATTGTTTCATATAATTTGCTGTTTCCCATAATATCTACAAGTAGTTTATGATTATATTTGTTTACAAATAGTATTTACAGTTTACAAGATACAAAGAAAGAAATAGAAAGGAGGCCTGAAACGCACAAGAGACTCCGTCTACTAATTCTAACACGTCCTTTAAACAGGTGTGTCTGTCTGTAGTCTGGTCTGTGGACAGATGTGTCAGTGGCTTGTGGTTGTTTGGTAGAATCTATCTATCCACGCTGGTCTCGGCCAAACGGTTGTTCATGATCCCCAGAGCCCCCACCCCGCCAGAAAAGCCATTTTCCCTATTGGTGGAGCCAGACGGTCGAGCATTCCCATTGGCTGCTTCTGACAGCTGCTTCTGCATTAGTGCCAGGTTCACCTGCAGAGATGAAGTGATAAGATAAACTTTATTGACTGTGAAATAAAGTTTTATTAACTGCTTTATTGAAAATAACACAACAATCCTTGTGGAACCTATACTGGTAAAGCCTTCCATATGGCCTCAATAAAAGTTAAGTAGTGCATCAGCATGGTCTATATAAAGTTGTTGAAGTTTATTCATATAAATCATTTAGCTTGTTCCGAACATCCAAACCATTGCTCATCCATTCAAACAGTTTTTTCACTTGGGAAATCTGATGATGAGGTTTATCAGTGTTGTTAGCATTAGCAATGCTAGTGGTAGGAGATGAGGAGAGCACCATTCACAATGCTGGGACAGACTCACCTTGTTGGCTGCAAGGAAGTCCTTCATCGAGATCATCTCGCCGGACATTCTCCTCCCTCCATCTGTCTCGCTCTCGTTCACGGCATCAGTTTCTATGGAGATGTTACGCCTGGCCCTCGGATGGGCAGCACCAGCCGGCATTACGGCATTACGACGTGGTCGGAACCTCTTGCCAGCGGGACAGCAGCCCCTACACACCAGGTCCATCCTCCTCAGTAGCCAGTTCAGGGTCTGCCCAGGGTTGGGTTAGATGGGAAATTTCACTGTTATTACTGTTATGGGACAATTCTGTGTGAGGGCCAGGGGTAACACATAAGTCCACATTAGGGTGGAAAATAGTAATGGTGTCATTGGAAAGATAGTCCATAAAGAGTTTCTCATCGCTGGGTCAGTTATTATTGCTGTTAACGGCTTCATGGATGAATCATTATTTACTTTTACCTAAGTTTGAGATTTGAGTGTTGGGTCTGTTTTGGGTCTGTTCTCCTCACCTGTTTGATGACAATGGAGATGACATTGAAAAGAGAGTAAATGCAGCACACCCCCATCAGCAGGAAGAGGAAGTTTGCAAAGCGGTAAGCCGCCTGGTTCTCCCCATATGCAGCCCGCTGGCTGCTCACCATGTCCCCAAACCCGATGGTGCTGAATGTGACGAAGCAAAAGTACAGAGAGTCCAGATAGGCCCAACCCTCTATTGCAGAGTACATGGCTGAAGCGCAGCACGAAATCAAGATGGCTGCCATGCAGAGTATCAGCATCACATAGTAGACCGACGGTTTCCATCCTGCCAGGCTGTCTCTTTCATCTCTCAGCGGAGCGCCCTGATGGCCTGGATGGAGTACCACAGCATGGCGGTGGTGCCGTAGCTCATGACAGGATTTGAGGACAAAGGCAAGCACAGTGATGATGCGCTCCAGGAAGAGGTTGAAAAAGAGTATGGTGGAGGCACAACCAATCAGGCCGTAGAAGATAAGAAATATCTTGCCGCCTACCGTGGCCGGAGTGGTCATCCCAAATCCTGGAGAGAGGAGGGAGGGGAAGAGAGGAATTTGAAGGTAGACGGGTAGACAGATGAGGGGGAAGCAGAGAGGGGAAGGAGGTTGGATGGGGAGAAAGAGATGAGGGAGGAGAGGGATAGGGGAAGGTAGGAAGAGGGGAGATAATAGGACAAATAAAAAGGCAAAAGAAAAGAGGACAAGGGATATAGAGGGAAAGGGTAGGAGAAGATAGATGAGACAGGAGTCCAAAGTTTAGTTTATATTGAAGGTCATCCTTTTAAAAGGACAATGAGGAAAGGATCTTCATGATTACCTGCTTTCTTGGCCTCCCTGAAAAAGTGACACGTTGATCTTCATCTCTCTACACAGATAAGCCGAGGAACTATTGTAGAGGGCTTGAGAACCGGGGGAGCTCTTCAAGGGCTCATGCCTCATTGAAAGCTCTTTGTGTACTATACATCCTGTTACCCAACTATATATCTCTCCCTCATCGAATTTTTCCAAATGTATCTTTATTTCTCTTTACAATTCTCTTCCTCTCCTAACTAAGCACCTTTCCATTACTGTGTCCTCCCTGCCCCCTTTACCCTCTTATATTATGTCCTCTCCACTCCTCTCTTCTTCTCCTCTTCTGTCTACACCTCTATCCCATGAGTGTAAATGTAAATCCATCATCTGGCTGTGGGCTTTAATATTCTTCCAGCAGATGTGACTCTTGTGAGATGAAAGGGAAAGTACTCAACAAAACAACATTTTTTTTTTTCATCTGCTGGGCTATATCTGAAGAAGATACCTCTCACAAGTAGCAGTAGCACATATCCTACCTTTGCCTTACACAATCACTTATATCCGGCATTCTTTAAAAGCATGTACAATTTGAGTATGGTTGTAGATCAGCATTGTTGCTGTTCTGTAACAAGTATCTAATCTGTGTGTTGTAAAAACTTAGAGTTAAGGTTTGTGAATTACCAAGTATCTAATCTGTGTGTTGTAAAAACTTAGAGTTAAGGTTTGTGAATTACCTAGTTTATGAGGCTTTCTACATACTGTACTACACCAAATTAGTTGACTAGAGATGGTTTTCACATTCAGTTTTTGTCTGTCATATGAAAACAAGATTATGGTTGATGCAACTCTACAGCAGCTACAGACATGCAGAGTTGGGGGTTTCCCTTCTGGGGTTATGAGCCATTATGTTGCAGTGTTCATCATATCACTGTCAGACAGGCCAGTATTTCAGCAAACTGGACTGTGTAAGTCTGATACACCCTCTTTCCAAAGGTCATAAAATATTTATGAAATCTCACAGCAGTAGGGGTGTGGGGTGTGGGGGTGGAAGTAGAAGGGTCAAACCAATTGAGGAAAAATCAGTCGGTTACATTATTGTATGGTCAACAAACACCAAATGATCACAAGTTCAGGAGCTGTTGCACCATTTGTAAGAGAAAACCTATCGTTGATAGCACTTTACGCTCTCCCAACTCACAAATACTCCCCATGTCAATAATAGTTTGAACGTCCTGTAAGTAAACAAGACTGTACGTGAATGAAACTTGATACTGAAGCAGTTTCATACTACAGCAGTTGGAATGCATCGTTAAAGGCCAGGACCTATTGTTTGGGCCGTTGAATTCCTTAATGATTTAGGCCTATGCTTCAATGTTGAGCATAAAAGTGTAATTATTTTCATTGTGGTATAATAGCCTTCTACAAAATGATGTTTTGCAATAAACAAATTGAAAACATGCATAATCCAACTAAATAACTGTTACATATAGCGCAGAATATACTAACCTATGGTTGAAACCACAGTTCCAACGAAATAGAAAGCCCCGGTGAAATCCCAGCGTGGTCTGAGAATGTCCACGCGGATCCCAGCGATGTTCGCCTCTTCATAGAACCGAAGAAATGTCTCCAAGTCCTCCCGGCTGAGGTTGTGTCTCTGAGTAAAGCTCTCGAAGCGCTGGGACCATCTTTCCTTTGCCTGTCGCTCCTTTGGGTGCTCCAGCGCTGAAAACACCGCTGCACCGCAAAGCAGGTAGAGAACTATGAGGAGCGCCAACATCAGGAACCGCGCGTTGTCTTCGTTCACTGCGCCCAGGCCGCAGCAGCAGCCGCTCCTGCAAGGCATTAGGACGGCGCGCAGAACGGACAGGACCCAGAGAGAGATAACCTCCCCATTCTCTCAGGTGCAACATGAAAGCCTATCAGTTTCACATAAGTAGAAAAACCTTTAAAACTCACAGAAAAGAGTATGAAATGGAAATCATGCGGAGGTGCTGGTATCAAAATTGATCACAGATGGCTGCGTGACTGGAAAATAAGATCTCCTACATTAGGGCTACAAGTTGTAGCGCACAATATGTTTCTCTGTGTTCACTCTTTAGTCCCCATTGTTCATTTCGACGTCATCGATGCTCCATAACGCATATACGTAGGCTACCATAGGGAAAACATTTCCGACGCCTTCTGTCATTTAAAAAGATAATTTATATGTGGTTACATGCTTTGTCTTTGATTAAAAAGGTTTTTAAAGTTTGTAATACAATATAATACCTCATTTGATACATTTGCACTCTAAACTGCCGTTCATGTGCTTCATCCAAGTATGGAGGCTATCGTTTAAAAATAATACACAATTGTCAACTCCCATGCAAGAAAGCTCTCCGAAAGCACCCATTCGGCGTCCGATACAGGTGGCGTTAGAGTTGTCTTGCAGTATCCAGTAGCTCTCCTCTGGTAGTCAGCACCAAGTAAGTAGAAATATGTCACGGCACAGCTTCAAAACACTCACAAAATCCATACTCCACGGGATTTTTATATCCCTCACTACACACAAGTAGGACCGACAGCGCGAGGAGAGGCGAGGGACAGCTGGAGACCGGAGAGATGGGAAGCGCTCGACGGGAATGGAAAGTAAGCTGCTTGGTGCAGCGCAGTGGTGGAGCACACGAGTCCTGGCTGCCCAGGGGAGCAAAATGATGAACGAACTGCTGCGGTTTGGTACTCAAACATCCCAGAATAATCAGACATGAGTGACATATACATCCAGTATAATCTATAGGAACGAAACATGGCGCGTTCATAAAAGTATCTGAAATAAACACATTTTCTCACAATTACACATTATGGATCAGTGCCTCGCTAAATTTTAGAGTGCAGTATTGGATAAAAATAAATAAATCGTACATCCATAAGTTCGTGCTTGTTGCATTTAACAGCCTTGAACACTTGGGTATTGACGTTGAACATAAGAGAACTACTGAATAGATCCGACCTGCAAACAATAGAATAATCTATCCAAACACATACTCCTCTCATTTAAGTCATCATTAATTTGATTTTTTATCTCTTTGAAAAGCCGTTCAAGGTTATCTTCTCAGGTCCCTGTGTCATATTTCTGCTTGGGGCGAGGGAGGTGCAGACAATACACAGCCTTGAGAAGCTCTATGCCAGAGGATAAGAGGGCTGTCTTGTTTGCACCTGTGGCTGATGCCTACAAGTCATGGTGTGTTAAACTAGCTTTAATCCTCATAAGAAACATAGGAAAGTACAGATCAAGCATGGAATTGATTAATAAAATGGACAGTTATGGAGAAAATATATTGAGAGATACCGATTGAGTGAGCAAGATGAGAGAGATTAAAACAATAGTAAAAATACAGAAGGGAAAAGTTGAGAAAGAGAGGAGTGATGGGGTGGAGCAAGAAAGATAGAAAAACTCATAGATTTATCCTGTCTTTCCATTCAAAAGCTGGACGAAAGGAGACCATCAGTCAATTTAGTGTCTTGAGATAGACGAGGAGTAATAAATTACGAGATCAATAGAGGAAGAGAGATTAAATAATTAACGCCCAGGGAAGGCCACAATCTATCAATGAATTTGCTTGAAACATACTGAGGACTAGAAACATGGGCAAATGTAAAAATGTTTTAATGTCACCTTGGGAGTACATAAGTAACTAGTTGATCATCCAGTACAAAATAGATCACTAACATGATTATTACAGCCACAAAATCACAACACAGATATAGCTGCAAAGAAACATGGCTCTGTTCAATACTATGAAGCAGGAATAAAGACCCTCAGGGTACTAAGAGATATCTACAAGACAGGCACAAATGAAATAGGACAGATTAGGCAAGACACAGGTGTAAGCCTGTGTGTGAGTGAGAGATAGTTGTCCGTGTGTGTGAGGTGTTTGTTTGTGTGAGAGGGGCATATGTGTGTGTGTGCGGGCATGTATGTGGATGCGTAGTATGGCCTGGCACAGCTCAGGAGGGGACCCAGATGTTGCCATGCGTGTCTGGATCCTGGTTGTAGGGAATATTCCAGATCCATGGCTGGTCTGAGAGGAGGAGCAGGAGAAAGGAGCAGGAGAAGCAGAGGTGAGAGAGGAGAGAAGGGAGGAGAGAGAATTATGAGAGAAGAGATGGGAGAGAAGGTAGAGAACATGAGGAGAGAGACGATACACATTAAAACATAATTAAACCATTAGCCATAGTATGGGGTGGGAGAAAAATTGATTCACATTTGAATCGCGATTCAGTCTTCTAGCCATTCACATCAATTTCTGATTTTTGTTCATGTAAAAAAAAAAAAAAAAAAAAAAAAAGAATCGAATCGAATTGTGAGGTAAAAAAAGATTCCCACCCCAAAGCCATAGTATACAGTGCTGAGACCAGAACACAGACTATGTGAACAGTATGCAACCCTCTCTGACACCAACTCACCATTAACTAATTTGCACTACTAACTGTTGTTGAAGTACAGTGTCTCAAACACACAAAACACACTCTCTGACTCAAAACTCAATTAAAAGATGCATTCAGATACCCAGTCTTCACTGCCTGGCTAGGGCTGGTTGCCATGGCACCTGGTGTCTGATGAAAGCAATGGATAGTTGACTGGAACACAGTGACCGGACATGGAGACACAGAGTAGGCCTGCAGGCCTACCGTATCCTCCTGTAATAAATGAATCTTCCACCTTTACTCCTGTATTTGTCGTCTATGCTTTCTTTTCCTTAACTGCCAAGATGTTTCTTCTCCTCTGAAAGGTTCAAGTTTTTGAAGTCTACTGACCAGACTTGGAACTGGAGCAATACGTTGTGACAGTTGTCAAACCAGAACTAAAACCAAAAACACTTGGCCTCCACTTGTCAGCAACACCCCCATGTCACAAAGGTCCCATACCCTATTCATGTTCTGTAGAAGTCCCCCCCCCTCATCCTAGTGTTTTTCTGTTTCCATTATTATTTCTCCCTTACATCTTTATCTCTCACTGTACCCCTCTTTTTTCATGCATTTATGCTTCATCACGCAAAATAATATACAAATAACAAGTTGCTATGGCAATATTTTGCAAGCCTCATGATTTCAGTATAACCCAATCCAGTCTGTGACAGTCAACAGGGTTAGTAGAGGTCGGGGAAGGGACCAATGACCAGCCAAAGGGTCATTCTGCACTGCCATTACCCAGCAGTCAGTGCTCTGACCCCTACACCCTCAATTGATGTCCATCACAGATGATCAGAGCCCCAGACAAGAGACTGCAATGACACACATACAGTGCCAGTTGGTGGGCCAACAGATATTTGCATGTCAGGTCTATCCGAAATGAGAATAAATACGTGCTCATCATTGACTAACCAGAAATCTTTTGTTGCTCCAGGAAATGTGACATCACTTGAGTATGACAGGCTGAATCCTTTCAAACTGCACAATGTACACCCTCACACACCATTTCAGAAAGACCCTATGACTGCAGATGTATTTATGTGCCAGTCAACATGTGACTGACTGCTACAGCTGGACCAATTTAACATTAGCAACGAGGGAGTTCCGAGCGCTGAGTGTCCAATGTCTAGGCCATTACAGCAAAAATGATTTGTCATAGTGAACTCACACATGTGTCTGATAGTAACACATTACTATCAGACACACACACGCACACACACACATAGCATTGTAGGGAGGTATTAGTTACCTTTGTCTGAGTAGCATGTTGGAGGCAGGTCAAAGGGCACAGGAAATGAGGTGGATGGAAATGTGGCAGGAAACTGGTTCCTCTGCACAGGAAATGAGGTCATGTTCTGAAAGACACACAGACACTGTAACCATAACTAACATATTTAAGTCAAAGAAACTTTGGGGGGGGGGGGGGGAAAGTTGACCCCCCCAATGGTCATTGTATAATTCGCGCTCTGACTGTAGAGCTACGGAAATGTATGAGACGGAAATCAGTCAGTCGACCTGCTAATATATGTAGCTAATTCTGAACAAACTCGTCTTCAATATGAACGTGTTCTAACCCATTTAACCCTTTCCTGCCTAAGCCAAAATTCTGAACATTCCATATGCTGTTGAAATATGATATTCATATTAATATTCATACTTTATGAATTTTCATATTAAATCATACACTTTAACGGTTTATACCATATTGAAAAGGAGAACTAGGGGATTTTTATGATGTGAATAAATATCTTAACACTATCCAACACTGCATTGATGACGTTGTCCCCAAGAAGGTTGTCCGTCTTTCCCAAATCAGAAGCCCTGGGTCGATGCCGCAATCCGGGCCAAGCTGAGAGCCCGCACTGTCGCCTTTAACTCTGGGGACCCTGATGAGTACAGGAAGGCCAGATACGACCTTCTGAAGGCCATCAAAGCAGCGAAAAGGGCTTACAGGACCAAGGTGGAGTCCAGCACCATGGCTCTGACCCCAGGCGCATGTGGAGTGGACTTAAAGCCATTACTGACTACAAAGGGAGAGGCTACAATGAGACCCAGTCCTACTGCCACACGAGCTGAATTCCTTCTACGCTCGCTTTGAGATTCTGGGTTCTGAGTTCATCATCGGCCCTACAGGACACCTACCACACACGTTGCCTAAGGAAAGCCGGCAGGATTCTAAGAGACTGTTCCCACCCATCCTTCAGTCTTTTTTACCCCGTTGCCTTCTGGTAGGCGTTACCGCAGCATCTGGTTGCGCACACGCAGACTGGACAACAGTTTCTACCCAAGAGCCATCAGGCTTCTGAATGGACACTGATATGGACATTTGGACATTTACTGCACACTAGTCACTTATACACTGTCACTTTCAGCTACTGGTTGCACTATCAGTAACATTGCACTACTGTACCTCACTGTACCTCGCCACCAAGCTCCTGTATGGTCATTGACATAGT